>NC_092721.1:130096366-130703915 GCF_047496885.1 Scyliorhinus torazame
CCTCCTGCCCCAGTACTGATGCCAATGCCCCATGAAATGGAATCCCTCTTTCCCGCACCACTCCTTTAGCCACGTGTTAATTTCCCTAATTTTCTCAACCCTATACCAATTGGCACGTGGCTCAGGTAGTAATCCAGAGATTATAACCCTGGAGGACCTGTTCTTTAATTTAGTCCCTAGTGTTTGATAATCCCCAAACAGGTCCTCTTTCCTAGTCTTACCTATGTTGTTAGTCCCAACGTGGACCACAACAACTGGATCCTCCCCCTCCCTCTCCAAAATCCTTTTAAGCCGATCAGAGATGTCCCTCACCCTGGCACCGGGCAGGCAACATACCATGCGGGACTCTCAATCTGGCCTACAAAGGATGCCATCAATCCCCCTAATTATAGAATCCCCTACAACTACCACTTGTCTTTTTGCTCCCCCCTCTTGAATGGCTTCCTGTACCACGGTGCAGTGGTCAGTCAACGCATCCTCCCTACAGCCTTCTTCCTCATCCACACAGGGAGCAAGTACCTCAGACCTGTTGGACAAGGTCAAGGGCTGAGGCTCCTCAACTCCTAAATTCAGGATCCCCCTACCTGCCTCCCTTGCAGTCACACCACTCTGTCCCTGACCACTGACCGAATTAACAGTACTTATTCTACCGGGTGTGACTGCCTCCTGAAACAAAGCGTCCAGGTAATTTTCCCCCTCCCTGATGTGCCGCAGTGTGTGCAGCTCGGTCTCCAGCTCATCAATTCTGAGTCGAAGTGCCTCGAGCAGCCAACACTTGTTGGTCACTGATGTGGTCACTGACGGTCTCAATGGGATCCACCAGTTCCATCATCATACAGCAACAGCACATCACCTGACCAGCCATATTCAACTAGTTAATTAATTTAAATAATTAAAAACAATTTTTTTCATAGAACCTCAAGGATAAACCCGAACACCAACAAAAACACAGCCCTCTCTCGCCACTCACCCGAACTCAGTCACTCACCTAAACTCAGATGCACTCTGTTCCAATCAGCACTCCGTGACTAAAGGCTCGCCTGCCACACCTTTTGTACCCTGCCTGATTTACAATGAGCCAATAGGCCCGCTCCAGGAAGTGAAGTCTCCAACTGCCACTCGACCTGTAAACTAAGCACTTTTAAATATGCACTCACCTCTCCCAGCAACCCTGCAGCCTGTGGCCTGCTCCAGGAACTGAAGTCTCTTTTAAATATGCACTCACCTCTCCCAGCAACCCTGCAGCCTGCTCCAGGAACTGAAGTCTCTTTTAAATATGCACTCACCTCTCCCAGCAACCCTGCAGCCTGTGGCGTGCTCCAGGAACTGAAGTCTCTTTTAAATATGCACTCACCTCTCCCAGCAACCCTGCAGCCTGTGCAAGGATAACCCACAAGGATCTTATGGGGTTGGAAAAATGAACTTCCCGTGAACCTTGCAGATATAAGGCCGGCCAGTTAGGCACCAGAAAGGCAATTTAGCTTGACCAATCCACCTATCCTACACATCTTTGGGTTGTGGTGGTTGTGGTAGTCAGCACGAGTGGTATATTATATGTATTACGGCACTGCCCGTATATTAGAGGTGCAATGGTACATCAGTAAGCGGCGGATAAAAGTGTGTGCTCTCCGCCGCTGCAGCCATTCTGGTTCCAGCTACAGGAGGCACAACATCTTTGCTCAATAAAGCCTCGATTGTTACACCGTTTTCGTCTTTGTGGTAATTGACGGTGCATCAATGGTGAGACCCACGCAGACACGGGGAGAATGTGCAAACTCCACGCGAACATTGACCCAGGGCTGGGATCGAACCTGGGTCCTCAGTTTTGTGAGGCAGCAGTGCTAACCACTGCACCGCCGAGCTGCCATATTGTGAGGAACATTGCTGTGTGAAGCATGAGACTTAAAGATCAGCCAATGACAGGGCTTGAGGCAAAATTTGAGACCTATGTTCTTCAGGACACAATTACTTTTTTGTCTGTGTTATGATAAGTCTTGATAAGCACATTGGGCAAATATTTTGCAAAATTGACTAAAGAGTTGCCTTTTAATTCTGTGCTACTTAAAATATTTACTGCACGAGCCAATATGTTTATACACTGACTCATATCCAAATAAACCAAAAAGATTATAGGTTTTACTGGAATAGTAAAACTGGCTGTTGCAACTTTTGGCCATGTGTTCAAATCTATGTATGTAATTAGAATAAATTTTAACCCCTCACATTATTCTCAAAGAAGTGATTTTATTATTCCTAAGAATTACTCATACTATATATATATATATGTAAACCTAGAATAATAAATACTTGAGCGACTATATTACAAGGCTGTAATTCAAATGAAGAGGTTCTCTTAGCTTTATAAACAGGCAATAACCTGCTCACGGATGCTCAGTTTGTGTTCTGCCAGGGTCACTCAGCTGCTGACCTCATTACAGCCTTGATTCAAACATGGACAAAAAAGCTGAATGCCAGAGGTGAGGTGAAAGTGACTGCCCTTGACATCAAGTATGGCATCAAGAGCCTGAGCAAAACTGGAGTCAATGGGAATCGGGAAAACTCTCCGCTGGGTGGAGTCATACCTGGCACAAAAGAAGATAGGTGGTTGGAGTTCAATCATCTCAGCCCAGGACATCACTGTAGGTGTTCCTCAGGGTAGTGTCCTAGGCCCAACTAACCTCAGCTGCTTCATCAATGACCTCCCTTCTATCATAAGGTCAGAAGTGGGGATGTTTGTGGATGACTGCACAATGTTCAGCACCATTCGTGACTCCTCAGATAATGAAACAGTCCGTGTCCCAAGACCTGGACAATATCCAGGCTTGGGCGGACAAGTGGCAAGTCACATTCGTGCCACACAAATGCCAGGCAATTACCATCTACTACAAGAGAGGATCTAACCATCACCCCTTGACATTCAATGGCATTACCATCACTGAATCCCCACAATGGTTACCATTGATCAGAAACTGAACTGGATTAGCCACATTAATACTGCGGCTACCAGGGCAAGTCAAAGGCTAGGACTCCTACGGCGAGTAACTCACTTCCTGACCCCACCAAAGTCTGTCAACCATCTACAAGGCACAAGTCAGGAGTCATAGAATCATAGAATCATAGAATCATAGAAGTTTACAGCATGGAAACAGGCCCTTTGGCCCAACCAGTCCATGCCGCCCAGTTTTTACCATTAAGCTAGTCCCAGTTGCCCGCACTTGGCCCATAACCCTCTATACCCATCTTACCCATGTAACTATCTAAATGCTTTTTAAAAGACACAATTGTACCCGCCTCTACTACTACCTCTGGCAGCACATTCCAGACACTCACTACCCTCTGAGTGAAGAAATTGCCCCTCTGGGCCCTTCTGAATCTCTCCCCTCTCACCTTAAACCTATGCCCTCTAGTTTTAGACTCCCCTACCTTTGGGAAAAGATGTTGACTATCTACCTTATCTATGCCCCTCATTATTTTATAGACCTCTATAAGATCACCCCTAAGCCTCCTACGCTCCAGGGAAAAAAGTCCCAGTCTATCCAGCCTCTCCTTATAACTCAAACCATCAAGTCCCGGTAACATCCTAGTAAATCTTTTCTGCACTCTTTCTAGTTTAATAATATCCTTTCTATAATAGGGTGACCAGAACTGCACACAGTATTCCAAGTGCGGCCGTACCAATGTCTTGTACAACTTCAACAAGACGTCCCAACTCCTGTATTCAATGTTCTGACCAATGAAACCAAGCATGCCGAATGCCTTCTTCACCACCCTGTCCACCTGCGACTCCACCTTCAAGGAGCTATGAACCTGTACTCCTAGATCTCTTTGTTCTATAACTCTCCCCAACGCCATACCATTAACTGAGTAGGTCCTGGCCTGATTCGATCTGCCAAAATGCATCACCTCACATTTATCTAAATTAAACTCCATCTGCCATTCGTCGGCCCACTGGCCTAATTGATCAAGATCCCGTTGCAATCCTAGATAACCTTCTTCACTGTCCACTGTGCCACCAATCTTGGTGTCATCTGCAAAGTTACTAACCATGCCTCCTAAATTCTCATCCAAATCATTAATATAAATCACAAGTAACAGTGGACCCAGCACCGATCCCTGAGGCACACCACTGGTCACAGGCCTCCAGTTTGAAAAACAACCCTCTACAACCACCTTCTGTCTTCTGTCGTCCAGCCAATTTTGAATCCAATTGGCAACCTCACCCTGGATCCCGTGAGCTTTAACCTTCTGCAACAACCTACCATGCAGTACCTTGTCAAAGGCTTTGCTAAAGTCCATGTAGACAACGTCTACTGCACTGCCCTCATCTACCTTCTTGGTCACCCCCTCAGAAAACTCAATCAAATTTGTGAGACATGATTTTCCACGCACAAAGCCATGCTGACTGCCCCGAATCAGTCCTTGCCTCTCTAAATGCTTGTAGATCCTGTCTCTCAGAATACCTTCGAGCAACTTACCTACTACAGACGTTAGGCTCACCGGTCTGTAGTTCCCAGGCTTTTCCCTGCTGCCCTTCTTAAACAAGGGCACAACATTCGCTACTCTCCAATCTTCAGGCACCTCACCTGTGGCTGCCGATGATTCAAATATCTCTGTTAGGGGACCCGCAATTTCCTCCCTAGCCTCCCACAACATCCTGGGATACATTTCATCAGGTCCCGGGGATTTATCTACCTTGATGCGCTTTAAGACTTCCAGCACCTCCTCCTCTGTAATATGCACACTTCTCAAGACATCACTATTTATTTCCCTTAGTTTCCTAACATCCATGCCTTTCTCCACCGTGAATACCGATGAGAAATATTCATTCAGGATCTCACCCAACTCTTGTGGCTCTGCACATAGATGTCCTTGTTGATCCTTAAGAGGCCCTAGTCTGTCCCTAGTTACTCTTTTTCCCTTTATGTATCTGTAGAAGCTCTTTGGATTCTCCTTTGCATTATTTGCCAAAGCAATTTCATGTCCCCTTTTTGCCCTCCTGATTTCCCTCTTAACTCTATTTCGACAATCTCTATGTGTAATGTGTAATGTGTAATGGAATGTAATGGAATACTCTCCACTGACCTCGATGTGTGCAGCTCCAACAGCACTCGAGAAGCTTGACACCATCCAATGCGAAGCAGGTCATTTGATTGCTCATCCTTCCACAGACATTCAAACCCTCTACCACCGACGAACAGTGGCAGCTGTGTGTACCATCCACAAGATGCACTGCAGTAACTCACCAAGGTTCCTTTAACAGCACCTTCAAAACCCACATCCATTGCTATCTAGAAGGACAAGAGCAGCAGATATCTGGGAACCCCACCACCTGGAGGCTCCCCTCCAAGTCACTCACCACCCTGACTTGGAAATATATTGTCGTTCCTTCACTGTCGCTAAGACAAATTCCTGAAACTCCCTCCCGAAAAGCACAGTGGGTATACATACACCCCAGGGACTGCAGCAATTTAAGAATGCAACTCACCGCCACCTGCTGAAGGGCAACTAGGGATGGGCAATAAATGCTGGCCTAACCAGCGACGTCCACATCCCATAAATGAATAAAATAAAAATGAGGCTGTACTGCAAGAAAATACTATTCAGCTCAACAAGCACATTCCTTTCACAGTCTATGAGGAACTCAATGTACACCTTGAAAAATGACTCAGAAATTTGTCTTACTCCAGTAATGACAGCACTGTGGCACAGTGGTTTGCATTGCTGCCTCATAGTGTCAGTGACCTGGGTTCAATTCCAACCTTGGGTGACTGTGTGGAGATTTCACTTCTCCCTGTGTCTGCATGGGTTTCCTCCCACAGTCCAAAGATCTACAGGTTAGGTGGATTGAAAAGGCTAAATTGTCCCTTTGTGTCCAAAGATTGGGGCTGGGGGGGAAGTGGGCCGAGGTGGTTACTCTTTCAGAGGGTTGGTGCAGATTAATGGCCCAAAGGGCCTCTTTCGGCACTGTAGGAATTCTATCATAATTTCTGCAACACAAGTTTTCAGTGGCGGGATTCTCCGACCCCCCGCCGGGTCGGAGAATCGCCGGGGGCTGGCGTGAATCCCGCCCCCGCCGGTTGCCGAATTCTCTGGCATTGGAGATTCGGCGGGGGCGGGAATCGCGCCGCGCCAGTTGGCGGGCCCCCCCCCCCCCCGGCGATTCTCTGGCCCGGATGGGCCGAAGTCCCGCTGCTGGATTGCCTGTCCCGCCGGCGTGGATTAAACCACCTCTCTTACCGGCAGGTCATGGCGGCGCGGGCGGGCTCCGGGGTCCTGGGGGGAGGCGCGGGGCTATCTGGCCCCGGGAGGTGCCCCCGCGGTGGCCTGGCCCGCGATCGGGGCCCATCGATCCGCGGGCGGGCCTGTGCCGTGGGGGCACTCTTTTCCTTCCGCCTTCGCCATGGTCTCCACCATGGCGGAGGCGGAAGAGATCCCCTCCACTGCGCACGCGCGGGGATGCCGTGAGCGGCCGCTGACGCTCCTGCGCATGCGCTGCCCGGCAATGTCATTTCCGCGCCAGCTGGCGGGGCACCAAAGGCCTTTCCCACCAGCTGGCGGGGCGGAAGTCAGTCCGGCGTGGGCCTAGCCCCTCAAGGTTAGGGCTCGGCCGCTCAAGATGCGGAGGATTCCGCACCTTTGGGGCGGCGCGATGCCGGACTGATTTGCGCCGGTCGGCGGACATCGCGCCGATTACGGAGAATTTTGCCCCAGATTAGTAAAGTAGTCCAATTATTCCAACATAAACATTCTGTGTAGCTCTTGGCCATTTCTCTTTCTCTTTACTCTCCTGACATCAATACGTCATGGTGTACGGGGTCAGACTTTGTCAATTTCCATCGTTGGTAATTCCTGGGATGGGTCACTAGCCTTTGCCAGAGAGGTTGCCATCCCACATTAAGAGTGGCTGACCAGGACTCTCTCCCACTCTTACCACCAGCCTCTGATGTGTTCGGAAGGATTTGCAGGTTGACAATTCAACACATTTGACTACGTTATAAACGCACCATCTTCAGTGTAATTTCGATAAGGTGTTAATCTGAACCCTAACAATGAGATACAGAACAGCTTCCCAATAGCCTTTTGGCAGGAATGATGACATGCCATTATCCTTACATGAGGATCATTTTTATTCATTTAATACAGTAAAAGTTTGCAAACATGAAATCTTGTCATGCCATTCTTTCTGAAGTTCTTTCTCTATGGAGATGAGCGTGGGATTTTCCTCCCCCTCTGGTGTGTTGTGCAGCAGCAAAGGGTGCCTCACCAGCGGCTGGTGGTGGGATCTTCTGGTCCCGCCATTGTCAACGGAGTTTCCTGTTGAATATATCCTTTGCCACTGCGAAACCCACAGCGAGATCCCGCCAGCATGAACGGCCAGAAAATCCCGCCCAACAAAATATGGGGTTCTTTGTGGAATTTTGAATCCATAGGCTGAGATGAGTAAAGTGGAATTACCCAGATTTTACTTGTACAAGACTTCGCAATGACTTTTGTTGTATTCATTGAAAAGTTAATAATAGCTGTGTCTCTTACCAAAGGAGAGGATTTGTCTTTGAGTGCCTTGCAAGTTAGCAAAGGCTAATTTAAAATCAATGGCAGAAAAGTTGGAAATAGATTTAAGAGTAGGCACTATGAAAGCAGAAATAGTTGATGAATTGGCTTATCGTTTGAACCTTGAGGAAGAAAAAAGTAATGCTGATAAAATGCAGGGTTGAGTTGGCTGGGACTCAAGAAACAAATATAATTGGAGGCAGAAATGCAAAAACATTGGATTCGAATTTCAGAGAAAGAAATAGTGAGAGGACGAGCGTTTCAAAGAATGAGAGGAAAGTTTTGGTGAGTGGTCAGTTTTAACTCCTGATTTTGATTCAGCAAGGAATATTTGCCTAGTGCCTAATTTCAGTGAAGACAGTTGAAATACATTTAGTCTTATTTGAAAAAATAGTGACAACATGACAGTAACTTTTAAACAATCTTATTTCAGAATGGGGGCGATCCTCCGAGCCCTGTGCCGGGCCAGAGAATCGCCACGACGCTGGCGCGCGATTCTCCGGCGCCGGTGTGTTTGACACGGCGCTGGGCGCGGGCTGCTGGAATCGGCGGGGCCGCCGATTCTCCAGCCCGGATGGGCCGAGCGGCCACGTGGATACGACAGAGTCCCGCCGGCGCCGTTCACCCCTGGTCGCTGTCGGCGGGAACTCTGCGCGGAGGGTCGGAGGGGCGGCGTGGGGGCGGGGAAAAGCGATCCTTCACCGGGGTGGGCCTCCGATGGGGTCTGCAATCAGGGCCCACCGATCGGTGGGCCGGCCTCTCCCCCCCGGGCCTACTTTGTTGCGCAGCCGGCCCCTGAACACCGACGCCATGTCGCGTCGGGGCCGGCACGCTGAAGAAGTCCCCCACGCATGCGCAGGTTGGCACGACCCAACTGCGCATGCGCGGGTATGCGCGACGCCCATTTGGCACCAGGAAGGGAGGCTGGAGCGGCGTGAACAGCTCCAGCACCATGCTGGCCCCCTGTGGGGGACAGAATCGGTCGTAACCGGGCCCGTTTCACGCCGTCGTGAAACGCGACGGTGTTCACAACAGCGCAAACACATGGGGTGTCATTCTCCGACCCCCCGCCGGGTCGGAGAATGGCCGTTGGCCGCCGTGATACCGCCCCCGCCCCCGCCGAAGTCTCCGGTACCGGAGATTGGGCGGGGGCGGGAATCGGGCCGCACCGGTTGGCGGGACCCCCCGCTCAATTCTCCGGCCCGGATGGGCCGAAGTCCCACCCAGAAATCGCCTGTCCCGCCGGCGTAAATCAAAGCTGGTATTTACCGGCGGGACCAGGCGGCGTGGGCGGGCTCCGGGGTCCTGGGGGGGGCCCGGGGCGATCTGACCCCGGTATGTGCCCCCACGGTGGCCTGGCCCGCGATCGGTGCCCACCGATCCGCGGGCGGGCCTGTGCTGTGGGGGCACTCTTTCCCTTCCGCCTCCGCCATGGTGTCCACCATGGCGGAGGCAGAAGTGACTCTCCCCACTGCGGATGCGCGGGAAACTGTCAGTGGCCGCTGACGCTTCCGCGCATGTGCCGCATTTCCGCGCCAGCTGGCGGGGCAACAAACGCCATTTCCGCCAGCTGGCGGGGCGGAAATCCCTCCAGCGTCGGCCTAACCCCTCAATGTTGGGGCTCGGCCCCCAAAGATGCGGAGCATTCCGCACCTTTGGGGCGGCGCGATGCCCGTCTGATTGGCGCCGATTTGGGCGCCAGTCGGCGGACATCGCGCCGTTGGGGGAGAATTTCGCCCCTGGTCTCCATTTTGGAGAATCGCCCCCAATGTTTCAGTAGAAAAAGCATTGGAGGTTTATTTGACTCTTGCATGAACGGTCCGCAGACTATGGTACTGTTAATACTGCTGTGTTTATGCATATAAGCAAGTTCCAGAAACTTATCCACAAAAATTTAGAAATTTGAGAACAAGAAGGATTTAAACTTTTGCGGAATTGGTTCGAGAAAAAAGGAAGGTGTTTAATTAATTGCCTATGTCAAGATTTTGCAAACCTGAGATAGTTGTTGTTAATGGAATAATTTAAAACAGCATTCATTTTGGAATCAAGTCCCACCTCAAGGACCATAATGTTTCTAAAATAAGAGTGATAGCCGTTTTCTCTGATCTCCCTGACATATTCCTCAAGCACATAGGTGGCAGCAAACCTCTGTTTCCAGGCCCACACACAAGCTGTAGAGATGCATGAGTCAATATTGAACAAGATTTTTGATTTGATTTATTACTGTCATATGTATTAGTATACAATGAAAAGTATTGTTTCTTGCATGCTCGACAAACAATGCAGACCGTACATAGGCAGAATATAATGTTACAGTTATAGCAAGGTGTAGAGAAAAGATCAACTTAATACGAGGTAGGTCCATTCAAAAGTCTGATGGCAATCGCGAAGAAGCTGTTCTTGAGTCGGTTGGTACATGACCTCAAACTTTGGTATCTTTTTCCTGACGGAAGAAGGTGGAAGAGAGTATGCCCGGGGTGTGTGGAGTCCTTAATTATGCTGGCTGCCTTTCTGAGGCTGCGGGAATTATAGACAGAGTCAATGGATGGGAGGCTGGTTTGCGTGATGGACTGGGCTACATTCACAACCTTTTGTAGTTTCCTGCGGTCCTGGGCAGAGCAGGCGCCATACCAAGCTGTGATACAACCAGAAAGAATGCTTTCTGTGGTGCATCTGTAGAAGTTGGTGAGGGTCGTAGCTGACAGGCCAAACTTCCTTTGTCTTCTGAGAAAGTAGAGTCGTTGGTGGGCTTTCTTAACTATAGTTTCTTAACAATACCAATTATGATGAGGGGAATAGCAGAAATGAAGGCCGGAATTCTCTGGCCATTGGCATTCTCTATTCCCGCGGGCAGCAGGCGTCCACCTGCGGGTTTCCCGGTGGCTTGGGATGGCTTCAATGGAAATCCCATTGACAAGCGGTGGCAGTAGAGAATCCATCCACCAGCGAACGGTGTGCCACCGAGTAACGTGGAGTTCAGGACCAGAGAATCCCGCCCAAAATGATAGATGCTTCTAAGAGTAAATAAAATGTTTCAGCAAGCCCAAAATGCTACCCTTGCCAAAGAAGGGGCATGTGAATGCCAACTGGTGGAAACTGAAACCAAAGGCAGTAGCTTTGGTGAGCATGCTGTAGTATCAGTGTTTGTAATGTGTGATACTGTGTAAATAGTATCTCCCAGAATGATGATGTAAGAGAACACATGACCAGGAGAGGAGAGGGAGAATGTTCATAGTTTCAGCAGTGTAATACTGAGTCATGAATAGTTATGCGTATTCAGTTGTTAAATGTAAAACAGCTGCTATTTGAACTTACCAACATCTCAGTAATCATTCTGATGTGAGGCTAACCAATATGCAAACTGTGACAGTGATGATTGACCCCAAAACACTGAAAATTCAACCTTAAAGAAAATTAAATGTCAGACCTGTGAAAGTGGCACCAAAACTGCAGAACTCTGTGCCACACCGTGGCAGAACTCCACAGCTGCTGCTTAGATGAAGTGGGGACAGGGAGCATCAGAAAATCACCGTTTAAAGTCATTCAGGGCTGCAACACTTGGAGGTCTGTGAAGAAAATCCTGATCCAGTGATCGGCATCTTCCTCTCAGAAACCAAGCAAAGGCCATGGAACTGATGAGCATCCCTTAAAAAAGGTAAAACTCGATTTTAACGGTGCACTGAGCAGGCAGCACTGGGAAGAACACATCCCTAACAAGGGCAAGTTACGGAAAACCGAGGTTGATGCCATTACACAAATACCTGCTACCCCAGGGGAAGGGAGTGAAGAGATTAATGGAATAGCTTAAAGCAAAGCAGTTTTTAAGTTGTTCATGAAATAAATAGGAAGTCTACCTGAGAGATCCCTCAGGGGGAGACAGCGACACAGCGGCTATCAGTGAGAGGCTGTACAGCGTACAAAGGCTTCAAATACTGGAAGAAAACTTTATAATTTTGGTAAATCACCTAAAAGCATAGAAAAGCCATGGATCTTAGATTTATCCTACTTCAGGGGGTGTCATTCTCCGACCCCCCGCCGGGTCGGAGAATGGCCGTTGGCCGCCGTGAATCCCGCCCCCGCCCCCGCCGAAGTCTCCGGTACCGGAGATTGGGCGGGGGCGGGAATCGGGCCGCGCCGGTTGGCGGGACCCCCCGCTCAATTCTCCGGCCCGGATGGGCCGAAGTCCCGCCCAGAAATTGCCTGTCCCGCCGGTGTAAATTAAACCTGGTATTTACCGGCGGGACCAGGCGGCGTGGGTGGGCTCCGGGGACCTGGGGGGGGCGCGGGGCGATCTGACCCCGGGGGGGTGCCCCCACGGTGGCCTGGCCCGCGATCGGGGCCCACCGATCCGGGGGCGGGCCTGTGCCGTGGGGGCACTCTTTCCCTTCCGCCTCCTCCACGGTCTCCACCATGGCGGAGGCGGAAGTGACTCTCCCCACTGCGGATGCGCGGGAAACTGTCAGCGGCCGCTGACGCTCCCGCGCATGCGCCGGGAAACTGTCAGCGGCCGCTGACGCTCCTGCGCATGCGCCGCATTTCCGCGCCAGCTGGCGGGGCAACAAACGCCATTTCCGCCAGCTGGCGGGGCGGAAATCCCAACGGCGTCGGCCTAGCCCCTCAATGTTGGGGCTCTGCCCCCAAAGATGCGGAGCATTCCGCACCTTTGGGGCGGCGCGATGCCCGTCTGATTGGCGCCGATTTGGGCGCCAGTCGGCGGACATCGTGCCGTTGGGGGAGAATTTCGCCCCAGATGTTTGGACAGGTGGAAAGAGCAAATCCAACTCCAAACTGGGCAACTTGGAGAAAGCTATTCTGAGATTCAGTATTGCTTCAGGGTTGAACAACAAGTCTGAAGCTAAGCGGGTCAACTCATTACTTTATTCCATAGGAATAAGAGCAGAAATGTTATTGCAAAACAGGGCATCAATGAGACCTTGGGCAAAATTGAAGAAGTCTTAAAACTATTTCAATCTGAGGAGCAAAAGATTCTGGACGGGCCTAATTCAACAAAAGGGTCCAAAAACCAAGTGATCCAGGAAATGCTTTTTTTAATTACCTTTCCAGGTTGGTTGAAGGATGCGAGCATGGAGACCTAAATACAGAATTAATATGTAGTCTGGTTACCAATGAATCCATAACAGACTTATTATAATCTAAGGAAGACTTCACATTGGAAAAAGCGACACATCTGGTGAGACAAACAGACGTCCATAAACTGAACAAGGCAATACTGATAGGTGAAGAAAAACCTTGGCTCAGGTGGCCTTACAGTTCCTTAAGCTGATCAGAACAGATGGTACCATTTGGAGGGATGGTACACAATGTCATAAAAGTGCTGTACAACACTCTGGCATCATAAAGGCCTACAGGCACCAAGAATGTCCGAAAAATACTGCAGAAGACTATCCCTGCTGAGTAATTGACTATTCCAGGAAGATGTGCTGAAGTAAAACTTTGAATGGCAGTTTTCGAAGAAAAGCTCTTCTCACACAAGGTTATTAATGAAGTTGAAGAATTTACACCCAAAGAGACACAACATATTTGCTGGGTGAGATTAAGTGCCCCAGTCATGCATTCTGGATATTCTGCAGGCATATATGTCAACGGACATACCATCAACTTTAAACTAGATAGTGCAATTAATGCAAATTCTTATCAAACACATTTCCTGCAGCCAATAGAAAACCAACTGTACAGCCCATGTCTTTGTGGGTTTCCTCTAGGTGCTCCACTTTCCTCCCATCCACAGTCCAAAGATGTGTGGGTTAGGTAGATTGGCTGGGCTAAATTGCCTGTAGTGTCCAACGGTTACATGGAGTTATGGGGTTACTGGCATAGGGTGGGGGAGTGGGCCTAGTTAGGGTCGGTATAGACTTGATGGGCCGAATGGCCTCCATCTACACTGTAGGGATTCTATGAAACATTAGGCTAAAAGTCAAGATAAAGTTACACACAACACTCTAGTACAAGGGAAACTTGAAATGCAAAACAATGCGGGCGGGATTCTCTGCTTGCCGACGCTGATTTCATAATCGGAGCTCGGGCGGAGAATGGCTCTTTAGGGTGGTGCCTGTTTTTGGATGCTCCGCCCCCTCCAAAATGGTATTATAATAACAATAATAATAATCGCTTATTGTCGCAAGTAGGCTTCAATGAAGTTACTGTGAAAAGCCCCTAGTCGCCACATTCCGGCACTTGTTCGGGGAGGCCGGTATGGGAATTGAACCCGCGCTGCTGGTATTGTTCTGCATTCCAAGCCAGCTATTCAGCCCACTGTGCTAAACCAGCCCCTCAGCCAGCTAAACCAAGTAAACTCGGGGAGTACGCCGCATGCCTCACGCCATTGGGACGGCCTCAGGACTCTACCTGAAGGCCCTCCCCCGATGAGCTGAGTTCCTGACGGCACGAAACACGCGTGCTCTGAGTTTTTGGGTACCTCGCGCGACGGCTGTGGACGGTGTCCAGCGCCACCATAGTTGGGGGGGCGGGAGCTGTGCTGCTGGCTGGGGGGTGCTTCAGCGAGGGTTGGGGATGCACCCACTGTGGCCAACAGGGCTCTCAATTGTATCCGACCCATCTCCTGCACCTCTATCCTAAATCCTTCTCCTCCCTCCCAGAAGCAGCATTCGGTCCCCCTTGTCCTCATTTTCCACCTCACCAACTTTTGCATTCAAAGGATCATCCTCTGCCAGTTTCACCAACTCCACCACCAAACACATCTTCCCCTCACTCCTCCAGTCAACATTCTGCAGGGACCTTTCCCACCTGGCCCTCTCCTCCATCACTCCAACACCTCATCTCTTCCTCAGACACCTTCCCATGCAATCGCAAAAGGTATAACGCCTGCTGCTTTACCTCCTCCCTGCTTACCGTCCAAGGGCCTGGACACTTTTTAGGTGAAGCAGTGCTTCACATGCACCTCCTTCAATCTGACCGATTGCATTCTCTGTTCCCAATGCGATCTACTCTACATTCAAGAGACTAAACTCAGACTGGGCAACTGCTTTGCAGAACACCTTTGGTCCATCCACAAGCAGGACTCAGACCTTCCTGTTGCTTGCCATTTTAACACACCATCCTAGTCACATGTCCACATGTCTGTCTTTGGCCTGTTGCAATATTCCATTGAAGCCCAGCACTAACTGGAGGAACAGCACGTCATCTTCTGATTAGGCACGTTCCAGCGTTCCGGACTGAACATTAAGTTCAACAACTTCAGATTGTGAACTCTCACCTCTTTGGGTTGTAAGGGCGAGACCCACGCAAACCTCACACGGACAGTGACCCAGAGTTGGGATCGAACCTGGGACCTCAGTGCATGAGGCAGCAGGGCTAATCCACTGCGCCACCGAGCTGCCCCTCATTTTTATTTTTATCTATTTATTTTCATTTCTTCCATTGAATTTTAGGTAAAGGTTTGGAAACACAAAGATTCACCAAGTAAAAACGAATCGGAACAGCAACTAAATGTCTTGAGTCAGGAATGGCTGGCGCAGAATATTGGTGCACACAGATGAATGTTTGATCTTGTTCACTGGTGTGATGTCGTAAAGTCAAAAACACCATTGTAAATTCAAAACAGGGTGTCGATTTATAAACGTTATATAATTATGTAAAACAAAAGAGAGTGGCTAAGGTAAATATTGGTCCTTTAGTGGATGAGAAGGGAGATTTAATAATGGGAGATGAGGAAATGGCTGAGGAACTGAACAGGTTTTTTGGGTAGGTGTTCACAAATAACATGCCAGTGACTGATGGAAATGAGGCTATGACAGGTGAGGACCTTGAGAGGATTGTTATCACTAAGGAGGTAGTGATGGGCAAGCTAATGGGGCTAAAGGTAGACAAGTCTCCTGGCCCTGATGGAATGCATCCCAGAGTGCTAAAAGAGATGGCAAGGGAAATTGCAAATGCACTAGTGATAATTTACCAAAATTCACTAGACTCTGGGGTGGTCCCGGCGGATTGGAAATTAGCAAACGTGACACCACTGTTTAAAAAAGGAGGTAGGCAGAAAGTGGGTAATTATAGGCCAGTGAGCTTAACTTCGGTAGTTGGGAAGATGCTGGAATCTATCATCAAGGAAGGAATAGCGAGGCATCTGGATGGAAATTGTCCCATTGGGCAGACGCAGCATGGGTTCATAAAGGGCAGGTTGTGCCTAACTAATTTAGTGGAATTTTTTGAGGACGTTACCAGTGCAGTAGATACCGGGGAGCCAATGGATGTGGTATATCTGGATTTCCAGAAAGCCTTTGACAAGGTGCCACACAAAATGTTGCTGCATAAGATAAAGATGCATGGCATTAAGGGTAAAGTAGTAGCATGGATAGAGGATTGGTTAATTAATAGAAAGCAAAGAGTGGGGATTAATGGGTGTTTCTCTGGTTGGCAATCAGTAGATAGTGGTGTCCCTCAGGGATCAGTGTTGGGCCCACAATTGTTCACAATTTACATAGATGATTTGGAGTTGGGGACCAAGGGCAATGTGTCCAAGTTTGCAGACGACACTAAGATGAGTGGTAAAGCAAAAAGTACAGAGGATACTGGAAGTCTGCAGAGGGATTTGGATAGGTTAAGTGAATGGGCAAGAGTCTGGCAGATGGAATGCAATGTTGACAAATGTGAGGTTATCCATTTTGGTAGGAATAACAGCAAAAGGATTATTATTTAAATGATAAAATATTAAAACATGCTGCTGTGCAGAGAGACCTGGGTGTGCTAGTGCATGAGTCGCAAAACGTTGGTTTACAGATGCAACAGGTAATTCAGAAGGCAAATGGAATGTTGTCCTTCATTGCTAGAGGGATGGAGTTTAAGATTAGGGAGATTATGCTGCAATTGTATAAGGTGTTAGTGAGGCCACATCTGGAGTATTTTGTTCAGTTTTGGTCTCCTTACTTGAGAAAGGATGTACTGGCACTGGAGGGTGTGCAGAGGAGATTCACTAGGTTAATCCCAGAACTGAAGGGGTTGGATTACGAGGAGAGGTTGAGTAGACTGGGACTCTACTCATTGGAATTTAGAAGGATGAGGGGGGATCTTATAGAAACATATAAAAATATGAATAGATAGGATAGATGCGGGCAGGTTGTTTCCACTGGTCGGGGAAAGCAGAACTAGCCTCAAAATAGCCTCAAAATAAGGGGAAGTAGATTTGGGACCGAGTTTAGGAGGAACCTCTTCACCCAAAGGGTTGTGAATCTCTGGAATTCCTTGCCCAGTGAAGCAGTTGAGGCGCCTTCATTAAATGTTTTAAAGATAAAGATAGATAGTTTTTTGAAGAATAAAGGGATTAAGGGCTATGGTGTTCGGGCCGGAAAGTGGAGCTGAGTCCACAAAAGATCAGCCATGATCTCATTGAATGGTGGGGGAGGCTCGAGGGGCCAGATCAGCTTACTCCTGCTCCTAGTTCTTATGTTCTTGTAAGTGCTGTTCATCGTAACTCGAACGGTGCAAAGTGGAGAACTGCCTGTACATATTTCAGAAGATACTGTATATAGAAACCTAAGGAATCAGGGGCGGGATTCTCCGGTCGCCGATGGCGAAAACACGTTCGGCGATAGGCCAGTTTGCGACAAAATTGGGGGGGGGCGCCGCCTTTACGATGCTCCGCCCCCTCCAAAGCAGCGTACTCGAGGAGTATGCTGAACACCGTATCTATGGCCTTAGGTTGTTGCCTGAGGCCCACCCCCTCACCGATGCTCTGCCCCCAACTGGCCAAGTTCCCAACAATGTGCGTCTCTCATGGTCTTACCTGTCGGGAACTCGGCGTGGCGGCTGCGGACCCGGGGGCCCTGTTGGGGGGTGGTCCAGGCTCGCGAGCCCGCCAAATGGGGGTACTATTTTGCAGGCTGAGTCCGCATGCGGCCGGCGCCATGTTGCAGGGACCCAACAATTCTCCAAGCCATATCGGCAGCTAGAGCCGGATGCTCTACGCTGCCTTACTGCTAACCCCCAGCCAAACGGAAGATCGGTGGCTGTTTTGCGCTGAATTTCCGTTCCCATGCCGCCGTCAGGACATAGCCTGAGAATCGGAGAATCCAGCCCCTGCTCTCCATTCATCAGAAACGACAGTCAACCTGACACTTTGAAGAGCCCGAAATTAATAGAAAACCGGACACTGGTCGGCGCAATCTTAAGCCCGCAGTCACCGTCTGTGGGATCCGCAGCATGGGTGGAAAACCCCGAGAGAATCAGGAAATGCGATTCTCACCGGAGAGGTTGCGTTACCCAATTTCCCCCACCTCTCTCCAACAATGTCATGAGGTTCATTCCCGCAAGGGCATGAACATTATCTTAATGTAAATGCATTGATTTACAGATTACTAGCGAATCCCACCCCCCCCCCCACTCCCCCCAACGCCAAATAATCCCCTCTCACTAAATACCTCATATTCATACAGGTTTGACCAGGCGTGAGGCAGCAAAGGGGATCCATCTGGGGGTGTGGCGATAAGTAGAGCCCCCAGAGGGGAGGGACATACCTGGGCAGAGCCCTCGCGCAGGTTGGCATTGCCAGGTTGGCACAGTACCAAAACTGGCAGTGCCGATCTGTACCGGGAGACAGTGCTGGGGCAGGCTCTTATTGGAGCCCCATGGAGGGGATGCATTGAAGTTGGTGCAGGGGAAGTGTCGGCTATAGTTCCGGGGTGTTTGTGTGTGTGTGTGTGGGTGGGGCGTGGGGGGGGGGGGGGGGCGGTTCAATGTCGGCTGTGGGGTGGGGATGGAGCAGAAGGCCGGCGAGGACCGCCGTGATGGGGTCGAGGGCCAATAGGTAGCAGCCTTTATCGGGGTGCCCTTTGAAGATGGTGCCCTGATCTCTTTGGAGCCAGTTTCCGGCTCTGAGGCCCCACTCTGCAAGAGTGACAGCCTAAACCACGCTGACTCATTTTCTTTCTTGTAAGAAGTTCAAGAATTCGTAAGAAAACTGGTCTTGGCAAGCAAGAAGCAACATAGGATCAGAAGGCATTGAATCTCTGTGGGTAGAGTTGAGAAATCGAAAAGGTAAAAAGACCCTGATTGAAGTTACGTACAGGCCCCCTAGCAGTAGTCAGGATGTGGGCAGAAAATAAATCAGGAGATAGAGAAAGCATGTAAAAAACGCAATATCACAATAATCATGAGGACTTCAATATACACGTGGACTGGGAAAATCAGGTTGGTAGTGGATCCCAAGAAAAGGAGTTTGTGGAATGTCTAAGAGATGTTTTTTTGGAGCAGCTTGTGACAGTGCCGACTAGGGAACAGGCAATTCTGGATTTGGTGATGTGTAATGAGGCAGAATTGATTAGGGACCCTGAGGGGGCAGTGACTACAATATGACAGAATTTACCCTGCAGTTTGAAAGGGAGACGCTGGAATCAGGGGCGTCATTCTCCGCCGGCGGGAGTCTCCGTTTTGCCGGCGCCCGGGGGTTTCCCGACGGCGTGGGGCTGCCCCACAATGGGAAACCCCATTGATCGGCCGGTGTTACGGAGACTCCCGCCAGCTGGTCGATGCAGAAATGTGGCGGGGCGGGTAGGAGAATTTCGCCCCAGATGTAACGATATTACAATTAAATAAGTGTAACTACAAAGTCATGAGGGAGGAGCTGGCCAGAGTTGATTGGAAAAGGAGTCCAGCAGGGAAGACAATGGAACAGCATTGGCAGGGGTTTTGGGGGTTATTTAGGAGGCACAACAGAAATTCATCCCAAGGAGGAGGAAACATGCTGAGGGGAGGACAAGGCATCCCTGGCGGGTGAAGGAAATCAAGGACAGCATAAAAGCAAAAGAAAAAGCATACAAAATGGCAAGGATTAGTGAGAAGCCAGAGGATTGGGAATCCTTTAAAAGCGAGCAGAGGACAAGTAAAACAGCAATAAGGGGAGAGAAGATGAAATATGAGTGCAAGCTAGCTAGTAATTTAAAAGAAGATAGGAAAAGTTTTTTTCAATATATACAAGGTAAGAGAGAAGCAAAATTTGACATTGGACCACTGGAAAACGTGGCTGGAGAAGTAATAATAGGAAACCAAGAAATGGCAGACAAACTGAATAGTTACTTTGCATTAGTCTTCACGGTGGAAGACACCAGTGGGATGCCAGAGCTCCAGGAGAACCAGGGGGCAGAGGTGAGTGCAGTGGCCATCACTAAGGAGAAGGTTCCAGGGGAACTGAAAGGTCTGAAGGTGGATAAATCACCTAGACTGGATGGACTACATCCCAGGGTTATAAAAGAGGTAGCTGAGGAGATTGTGGAGGCATTGGTGGTGATCCTTCAGGAATCACTGGAGGCAGGGAGGGTCCCAGAGGACTGGAAAGTGGCTAATGTAACACCACTGGTTAAGAAGGGAGGGAGGTAGAAGATAGGAAATTATAGGCCGGTTAGCCTGACTTTGGTAAGATTTTAGAGTCCATTATTAAAGATGAAATCGCAAAGTACTCGGAAGAGCTTGATAAAATAGGATTGAGTCAGCTCGGCTTTGTCAAAGGGAGATCATGTCTGACAAATCTGTTAGAGCTCTTTGAGGAGGTAACAAGGAAGTTAGACAAAGGAGAACCAGTGGACGTGATTTATTTAGATTTCCAGAAGGCCTTTGACAAAGTGCCGCATAGGAAACTGTTAAATAAGTTAAGAGCCCATGGTGTTAAGGGTAAGATCCTGGCATGGATAGAGAATTGGCTGACTGACAGAAGGCAGAGAGTGGGGATAAAGGGGTATTTTTCAGGATGGCAGCCGGTGACTGATGGTGTGCCTCAGAGCTCTGTGCTGGGACCACAACTTTTCCCAATATACATTGATCATCTGGAAGAAGGAACTGAAGGCACTGTTGCTGAGTTGGCAGATGATACAAAGATCTGTAGAGGACAGGTATTTTGAGGAAGCAGGGGGACTGCAGAAGGACTTGGACAGACTTAGAGAGTGGGCAACGAAGTGGCAGATGAATTACAAAGTGGAAAAGTGTTAGGTTATACTTTGGAAGGAGGAATGGAGACATAGCCTATTTTCTAAATGGGGACATGCTTAGGAAATCAGAAGCACAAAGGAACATGGGAGTTTTTATTCACGATTCTCTTAAGGATAACATACAGGTTCAGTCAGCAGTTAGGAAGGCAAATGCAATGTTAGCATTCTTGTCAAGAGGGCTAGAATACAAGACCAGGGAAGTACTTCTGAGGCTGTATAAGGCTTTGGTCAGACTCCATTTGGAATATTGTGAGCAGTTTTGGGCCCCGTATCTAAGGAAGGATGTGCTGGCCTTGAAAAGGGTCAAGAGGAGGTTCACAAGAATGATCCCTGGAATTAAGAGCTTGTCGTATGAGGAACGGTTGAGGACTCTGGGTCTGTACCCGTTGGAGTTTAGAAGGATGAGGGGGGATCTTATTGAAACTTACATGATACAGTGAGCCGGGATAGAGTGGATGTGGAGAGGATGTTTCCACTTGTAGGAAAAACTAGAAGCAGGGGACACAATCTCAGACTAAAGGAACGATCCTTTAAAACAGAGATGAGGAGGAATTTCTTCAGCCAGAGGGTGGTGAATCTGTAGAACTCATTGAAAAATGAAATGAAATGAAATGAAAATGAAATGAAACGAATGAAATGAAAAATGAAATGGTGCTGAAGGCTGTGGAGGCCAAATCTCTGAGGATCTTTAAGACAGAATTAGATAGGTTCTTGATTAATAAGGGGATCAGGGGTTGTGGGGAGAAGTCAGGAGAATGGAGATGAGAAAAATATCAACCATGATTGAATGATAGAGCAGACTCGATGGGCCGAGTGGCTTAATTCTGCTCCTATGTCTTATGGTGTTATTGTCTAAACCAATACCATTTGATATATTTACAGTGGATATATATAGATTATGAGATTTCTGTATTTGAGGATGCAGGATCTCCATTCTTACCTGCTAAAGGAGCCAAAAAGATTCTTCAGTATACATGGTGGGCAAAAGGCATGAGTTTATTTCCAGAGAATTTGTTGAATAAGAGCATTAATGCAGGCTATTGATGGAGATTGTCTACCTGTTGCCTTATGCTGAGTAAATGCCAACTGTGCTTTAGTTAATCTGTCTGTTATTGTAAGAATGATGTTGAAATTGTCAGTTAATCATATTGATTTCCTGTTAGGAAATGATCTCACAAGGTTTAAGGTGCTGCCTTCTCCAGGGATGGGAGGCAAGTCTTGAAACTGACCATGTACCCAAATAATCAACAACCATTTGTACTACTGATGTATAAAGTGCTGTCTAAGAATCAAAAACTTTGAATTTTGAGAGTAAAGACCCCTTGATATCTTTGACTGGCAGCAAAGAGTTAATCACATTGATATGAGATTGAAGCCATATGTAGACCATGATGAGTAAGGAGAGCAGCTTAAGTTTCCTGTAGGAAATTAGTAAGTCAATTTTAACCTAATAACAAACCAACAGTTTCATGTCACTTTTACTAATGTCAAATTTTCATTGATAGATTTTCTAAAACTGAATTAAATTTCTCTTATATGTTAATAATGTTCCTTGCACTATATTCTCCATGTTCATTGCATGTTGGGCATTGGATAACTTATCTGCCATTTGTGCTAACCAGTGGATTCTGGTGGAGGTGATGGGAGACTTGGCCACGGCTGGAATGCCAGTGAGATGTCCATGTTGTTTGTTTTCGAGAAGGCCCACCACATCTTGTGCCTAGGGGGGGAAATCCCATCCACCGAGAGATGCTGGCCAATCAGAGGCTTGTAATTTACACAGAGATGTGGTTGCTTCTGTCGGCATGACACCCACCCGAGGTCTCGGATTGAGGAGGCACTCGAGCACAGGTGATTTTGTTTCTGAATAATGGAGGGAAAGAGGACATGTTATGGGAGACGCGTGGGGGAGGAAGGGGTGTCTGTAGCGAGGACGGATGGATGTCTCTCAATGGGCACCCCCCTTTGCGATGTTATGCCGCTTGGTCAGGCAATGACAGCCTTTGGACAAGGTGTTCCCTGGGATCCCGTAAGAATATACGCATGGGTTTGATCATCGTCCTTCGTGCATGGTGAGCAGCAGGATAATGCCCCCCCTTAAGGGGGCAATAATTGCTTTACCGACACGGACATTATGAGGTGGGAGTATGAATCAAACTGTTTCACAAACTTGTTTCTGGGTGGAAGATGTGGAAACAGGCAAACCTAAAAACGGGAGAGAATTTTATTTTCTTTCTCTTTGTCTCACTGCTGCCAGGGAGTCCGAGAGAACATCACGTCCCACTGCCTGATTGAATCAATGAACAATCTTACTGAAATGACCCAAACATTCATTTGGAGTTCGTTTTACAAAGAACGTATTTATAGTGGCCCTTCCTTCCTGGGGATGGGCGGGAAGTTCCATTGATGGTATTCTCCTTCACCTCAGCTCTGCATTGTTTCAGGTCAAAACACATTCAAAGCTCTGTTACTATAACATTAGCACGTTTAACATCATTGAGAGGGGTATTCTTACTTAACTAAAAGTTAATAAAATAGGGGAAACTAACCCACCCTTACCCTTTCAATACAAAACTCACCATTGAGATGTACAATTTTGTGCAGCGACATCATTGGAAAATCCGGCCCGTTTCGTCTGTCTGCTTTTCTGATGTCATCTTCTGCCCAAATCTCATTAGTCTAGGTGGGGAAGTGGAAATTACCTAAACAATCAATGAATACAATATATTTTTTCTTAATGTATGAAATGTAAGTTTCAAATGATTTATTATTCATACATTTAGGCAGAACATATTTACGAACATTAAATCATGGAGCTTTTGTTTAATTTTAAAGTGACTCATGTAGATTCCGTAAAAATGTATTCATAGAGTGGCTTCCACTATGAACTTTAAAAATGATAATGAAGCACCAAAACGTGATTTTGTTTCTTGTTAAAAAGGAACTCTGGCCTGGGTGCCAACATGGCACTGCCAATGTGGCCGAATGGCACTGCCATCTGGCATGGGTACTGCCGGGGTGCCAGGCTGGCACTGCCAAGGTACCAAGCTGGCATTTTGTGCACGCATGCAATCAAGCTAGGGCTGCCCTGTGTGGATATTGGGTGGGGTGTGGGGACCCTCCCATGCGTTGGGCCTAGAGGGGGTCCGAGGTCACTTTGGGGGACTTGGACATTGGGACGCCTTTTCAAAATGGCATCCCGATCTTTCGCTACATTGAAGTATTCCGGCGAGCAGAGCTCCTCAGTGTGCAAAACGGGACTATGTGCAGCCTTGGTCGCGGGTTCCCCACTGAGGCCCCTTATACAACGCGAGTCACGAGTTGCGTTGTATAGCCATATGTTTCTTTGCGCTGTGAGAACACCCCGCTTACAAATGCATTCGCTGTGGGACGTTGTTCCCAATTAGTCGAATCAGGCCCTATGTCTCTGGGAGGAATTCATTAGCCACAAGGAGTAAGCGATTCAGCAGAATGTGTGTCAGGATTTCTCAATATTTTCTACAGCATGATTTATCTCCCTTCCTGAAGATAGTTAGAATTATGAGGTTTATAAGATTAATGTGTTTTGAGGCTGAGTCTTTATTTTAAGATAAAATGAAGGTGATCATGAGACCTGTTCTGAATTTTGCCTGACAGTTTGATTGTTAGAGATTAAAGGGGGCACAGGTTGTTTTACTCAGAGCAAGGTCCAAGATATTTATGTTTGGGGACAATGGCAGTAGCCTGCGTGCTAACGATGGATAGACTGTGTGTCTCCAAAGCCCCAAAAAGGTGTTGGGAATGTCAGGTTGCAAACAGATATGCTTTAAACTGTCCATTTAATTCCCAAATTAAAGAGAGATGGGTTCTCAAGGGTAACTAGTTAGCCTTTTTAACCGAGATACAAGGCCCATGTGATTCATGTGACCATGGATATGAGCTTTGGAAGCGAGCAGGGGAAGCTCACAGAGTCAGTCTGGCAGTGTCAAGGAGAGTGAGCCGCTAGAGACTGAATGTTTCTATGGTTCAATGTGCTGGAATAGGGGTAGGAGCTCATTCATAGAATTTACTAGTCATAGAATTTACACTGCAGAAGGAGGCCATTTGGCCGAACGAGTCTGCACCACCTTGGAAAGAGCACCCTACTTAAGTCCATGCCTCCACCCTATTCCCGTAACCCAGTAACCCCACCTAACCTATTGGACAGTAAGGGGCAATTTAGCATGGCCAATCCACCTAACCTTTGGACTGTGGGAGGAAACCAGAGCACCCGAAGGAAACCTACACTGACACGGGGAGAAAGTGCAAACTCCACACAGACAGTCACCTTTAAGACTCTAATTTAGCTGGAATTGATCTTGGGACCCTGGAGCTGTGAGGCAGCAGTGCCAACCACTATGGACCGGAAAATTCAAATGCGGGTAAAAACAAGGCTGGAAGATTTGCCTAGCTTTAGATAGAGGAAGAGGTCTCCAGGAAAACCTGCACCAGGAAAGATAGTTCTGGAGTTAAAATTTTGCAGGCTGGGAAAGGGAACCATTATGACTGCGATCTCTTTGCCACTATTGCCTTCCACCTTCACAGATAGTGGGATACATTGACTTCCTTCATCTGTTCTGTGGTTGAGGACACTTCAGACTGCACTTAGTCAGGTACCCACCCTGACCTTGCCACCATGGGTTGCTCTACCCGGAGCAAGTATAGCATTGCTCAAGGGATTGTCGAAGTCCGCAAGCCTCTTCACCATGTCAAGGTTGTGATCCATGGGGGTTTTGTGGTGTAGTATGCCTTCCCCAATTTTATTTGCCCATTGCAGCATGATGAATTAACTACCTGCGATTTCTGTGAAGAGAGACATACGGTATTATACAAAAAGACGCAGAGTATAACTTCCTGCCAGTAGTGGGTCTCTTCATTTGGCAGCCTTGAACTTAATCACATATGGAGAACAAGCAGGAATGCTGGCCGGCACCCAGACTTTAATCTGTGAGCCATCCTGTATGAAGTGAACATTTAAATCTGGTTTTCAGGCTTAATGATTAAGTACAGCCAATTTTTTAATATTAGTAACAAAGGTATTCATAGCCATTTTCCATTACGTCTCACATATTCTGATACCATTTAGTGAACATAAGAGAATTCATTTATGTGCAGTGATGACTTGTTAATGTACTAATGTGGGTGTCTGTCTTTGATGGCCATTGTCATTTCCATTAGGAAGGAAAGGCATTAAATATGTGCTAGATTTAATTTGATAAAACATGGTGACAGTGAGAAAAGTCATTGCTTATAAAGCAACAATTTCCAGAAGCATTGCTTCTATATAATATTCTGACCAGGTCTCCTATACAGCTGTACAGGAAGCTACATTGACAGTATGGGTGAAATGTTCTCACATTACTCTCTGCTGGAATGACAGGACCATTTTCTTGTCTAGGTCCTGAGTTACTGAATTTAGCATTTGGTCATTGCTCCTTCCCCAAGCAAAACCCCTGCCCCCACAGAGAGGATGGCATTTTGTGCCAATTCTGCATTGGGAAGGATTTCTAACAAAATGGACCTCGCCCTGGGTTACAGGGGCTCGCCAACACGAAGTTCTGAGGTTGGGGTGGGAGAAGAAACGTGGCAAATTTCGGAGGAAGAGGATGACCTCTCCAATTGAGCAGGCATGGATGGAATTGACCGAGACCGTTAGCAACAGGAGGGTGGTCCCTCCAAACTGGAGACAGTGAACCAAGAGGATACAGGACTTCAGGAGGATGGGATAAGTGAGTGACATAGCACTTTCAGGTGCTAAGCCTCACACTTTGTCATTCCCAACACCCTCATGTACAGCATGCTACATATCAACACACATTGCAGCTCCACTCATTCCTGGCATATTACATCTTCATCTGAACAGACACCCTTGTCAGTTATTGCCAATGGAAGCCCACCTTCTCCACTGGGAAGGGCGTCTTGTTCCAGGAGGCTGAGAATGTCATCAGCGAGCTTTCATGAAGGTCTGATTCTCCTGAGGCATTGGTGCTCAAACATCTGAATTAGGAGCAGGAATAAGCCATCCACCTCTCCTGTCAAGAGAGCTGACCCACTAGCTGTAAACCCTGTGTCAGAGTCTCTCCTCCTTCCAGCTCGATCTTAATATCCATCCCCTTTGCCCTCTGGAGCGGCATATGGCTGAGGAGAAGTTGCCGGTTCTGTTGATCAAGTTGCTCCTGGTGCTGCTGGAGCTATTAGTGGTGTTGTGGCTTCTGTTCCCCATCATCAGGGGTGCAAGGTGGAGCTGGATATGCCATGGCATTGGCTGGCAACAGGGAAATGCAGCTGATGGGGAGTGAAGTGCCTGACTGATGAAATTGGCAATCACCAGGCAAGCAGTGATAGTACTGTCGGAGAGAAGTGCTTTGATCAGCAGTCTCTCAATGGCCATGACAGGAACTCTTTAATGCAACTCATCAAAGCCTTCCCAGCTTGTCAAATTCACCGAGAAGCTCTTCCATCTGTGTACTCCCCTTGGTAACCTTAGTGAGGTGTAGACTCTGTGCCGAATCTTAATAAAAAATGGCAAAGTGTCAGATAAAAACGGAGTGGATCCTGCCAACTCCATCAGCGGGGTTTTGCATGGACGCTTGAGTCTCTTAGAAAACAAGTGAGTGGGCGTGGCTAACACCGTCTCTGGCAAGGTGGGGACTCTTAGAGACGGGAACCAGATTCAAACAGATTGGGGCGCCCAACCAGCGCTGCTGCTGACCGCCACTCAGGCCGCATCTCAGAGGTCTCGGGGCTCTTCCCCCCCCACAGTCAGCACTGGCAGATTCCCCCCACGCTCCCGCGCCCCCACGTCGGGCCTCCTCCACGCCCACCATACATACTCATCACCACCATCCCGTGGGGATTGGTCCTGCCCTGACACTACCCTATGGCATAAGTTGACACTGTCAGACTGGCATTGCCAGTGCCAATTAAATGCAAGTTCAGGGCCAAACAAGATTACCCTCTCCTACAAAGTGGGCAGACAACTGGGCTCTTTAAGAGCCTTGTTATGGGCAGTTAAATGGGATCTCCAGTTTCCTGACACAACTGGGGGCAGTATTTTTTTGAAAATATTTTGATTAAACTTTTTATCATTTTATACAACAAAACTGCAAAAAGTACACAAATTACAAACAATAACAGTAAACGAAATAATAAAAACAATAACCAAGTAAGATAAAGTTGCCATAGTCCCAGATGACCATAGGCTGCTTTCCCCTTTGAGGGGAACACTGACTGGTGGTGATTTAACCTGAGGATCACCACACCTCAGGCGAGGGGCAAGGTTGAGAAGGTATTCTTGAATAACCTCAGCCAGTGTGGGAACTGATACCACGCTGCTGGCCTCAGTCTGCATCCCAAACCAGCTGTCTAGCCAACAGAGCTAAACCGGCCCCAATCACCTGAACCAACTAAACTGCCCCCATACTTCTTCCTCCCCCCCCCCCCCCCCCCCCCCCGCCCCCCCTCCCCAACAGCGAACAGTGATGAATTCCTTAAAAAAGAATATGAACAGTTGCCATCTACAGTAGAACCCTTTAATTGATCCCCTCATGGTATATTTGACCTTCTCGAGGTGCAAAACTTCCAATAAGTCTCCTAGCCACGTCGAGGCGCTATGTGGCATCACCAGTCTCCAACTCAGGAGGATTTGCCTTCGACCAATGCCAAGTTTCTGCCCACAACTATCCCCAGCTCCGGCAGGTCTGGTACCCTGAATATAGCCACTAAAAGACAGGGCTCCAGCTCAATTTTCAGGATTGTCGATATGGTGCTGAAAAAATGAGACCCAGAAACCCACAAGCATGGGACAGGCCCAGAATATGTGCATATGGTTCACAGACTCTCGAGAACACGGCTCTCACACATATCCTCAACCCCCTCAAAGAAACAACTCATTCTGGCCTTAGTGAGGTGCGCCCTAAACATTACCTTGAGCTGGATCAGACACCGCCTTGCACAGGATGATGTGTTCATCCTGCACAGGGCCACACTCCACACATTCTCCTCCAGTATGGGTCTCAGCTCCTCCTCCCAATTGGCCTTCACCCCCTCTGAGGCACGATCAATTTGACTAAAGACGAAAGTTGAATCCAAACTGAGGCTTTATTGCTTTCAGATGTGTGGCCTCCCAAATGGCTGCGAGCAGGAGGACATGCAAATGTATACTCCGCCTCCTGTGCGGAGCCAGCAGGCAGGGGCCACAGGCGAACCTGTAGTGCAGGTTCAACCGTACATCCTCTAATATAGGTACAACAGTGGTTTACCACATTCACCCCCTGTTAAAATTGAGTCCGGCGGGGGTGGTGGATAACTATATACAATAATGATTTTAATGTTTACAAAGCAAAACAAATGTCCTTTGACGTCCGGTGGACCGGTCAGAGATTCAGCCGGTCCGGGGCCTTGATGGTCCTTTGGGAGCGACAAAGTGGTGACGGCGATGTTGGTGCTAACCTGGTCGAAGGTGACTCCGGGAGCGTGCCGAAATCCTCTTCATCGACGGGCGTGGGCAGGGGGAGAACGGACGGTCCTGGGGTGGGGGTTGGGGGGGGGGGTTTGTCAGCGAGGGGGGAGGGGAGAGTGGCGATGGGGGAGGGGAGGGAGGCACCGGGGGTGGTGTGGGGTTGGAACCTGCTGGTGCCAGGTCCCTGAGGGAGGCAGTATCCTGGCGGCCGTCGGGGAATGCCACGTAGGGGTACTGGGGGTTAGCGTGGAGCAACTGTACCCTCTCCACTAATGGGTCCGCCTTGTGGAGTCGGACATGTTTATGGAGAAGCACGGTTCCCGGAGCTGTGAGCCAGGTCGGGAGCGACACCCCGGATGTGGACTTCCTGGGGAAGGCAAAAAGACGTTCATGGGGTGTATTGTTAGTGGCAGTGCAGAGTAATGAGTGAATGGAATGTAGTGCATCAGAGAGGACCTCTTCCCAGCGGGAGGCCGGGAAATTTCTGGACCGTAGGGCCAGCTGGACGGCCCTCCATATCGTCCCATTATCCCTTTCTACCTGTCCGTTTCCCCGAGGGTTGTAGCTTGTCATTCTGCTGGAGGTGATATCCCTGCTGAGCAGGAACTGATGCAGCTCATCACTCATGAATGAGGATCCCCTGTCACTGTGGATGTAGGCGGGGAAACCGAACAGAGTGAAGATCGAATTGAGGGTGTTAATGACAGTGGCAGACGTCATGTCAGGGCATGGGATGGCAAAGGGGAACTGGAAGTATTCGTCGATCACACTGAGGAAATATGTGTGTCGGTCGGTGGAGGGGAGGGGGCCTTTGAAGTCCGCGCTGAGGCGTTCAAAGGGGCAGGAGGCCTTCACCAGGCATGCGCAGTCCGGCCAGTAGAAGTGCGGCTTGCACTCCGCACAGACCTGACAGTCCCTGGTGATTGTCCTTACTTCCTCGACGGAGTAGGGCAAATTTTGTGCCTTAATGCAATGGTACAACCGCGTGACCCCCGGGTGACAAAGGCTGTCGTGCAGGGCCCGGAGTTGGTCTACTTGTGCGCTGGCACATGTACCTCGGGAGAGGGCATCTGGGGGCTTGTTGAGTTTTCCAGGGCGACACTTAATCTCGTAATTATAGGTGGAGAGCTCGATTCTCCACCGCAAGAGTTTATCATTTTTGATCTTGTCCGCTGCGTCGTTGTTGAACATAAAGGCTACCGACCGTTGGTCAGTGAGGAGAGTGAATCTCCTGTCGGCCAGGTAATGCCTCCAATGCCGCACAGCCTCAACGATAGCCTGGGCCTCTTTTTCGACGGATGAGTGCCGAATTTCAGAGGCATGAAGGGTGCGGGAAAAGAATGCCATGTGCCTGCCTACCTGATTGAGGGTGGCGGCAAGGGCGACGTCTGATGCGTCACTTTCTACTTGGAAGGGCAGTGTTTCATCTACAGTGTGCATTGTGGCCTTGGCAATATCAGCTCTGATCTGGGCGAAGGCCTGTTGGGCCTCGGCCGTTAGGTGAAAGTGGGTGGACTGTATGAGTGGGCGGGCCTTGTCCGCATAGTTTGGGACCCACTGAGCGTAATATGAAAAGAACCCCAGGCATCGTTTAGGGCCTTGGGGCAGTGGGGGGAGGGGGAGTTCCATGAGCGGGCGCAGGCGGTTGGGGTCGGGCCCCAGAACTCCGTTCTGGACCACATAGCCGAGGATGGCTAAGCGGTTTGTGCGGAACACACACTTCTCCTTGTTGTAAGTGAGGTTTAGGAGAGTAGCGGTGTGGAGAAATTTAGCAAGGTTGGCGTCATGGTCCCGCTGATCATGGCCACAGATGGTGACATTGTCTCAGTACAGACACGTGGCCCGCAAACCGTACCAGTCGACCATTCGGTCCATCTCCCTTTGGAAGACCGAGACCCCGTTAGTGACGCCGGAGGGGACCCTAAGGAAGTGGTATAGGCGGCCGTCTGCCTCGAAGGCGGTGTATGGACGGTCCGATTTACGGATGGGGAGCTGGTGGTAAGCGGATTTCAGGTCTACCGTTGCGAAGACCCGGTACTGTGCAATCTTGTTAACAATGTCAGAAATGCGTGGGCGGGGGTACGCGTTGAGCTGCGTGTACCGGTTGATGGTCTGGCTGTAGTCCATGACCATTCGGTATTTCTCCCCAGTTTTAACTACTACCACTTGAACTCTCCATGGGCTGTTGCTGGCCTCGATGATGCCTTCCCGAAGCAGCCGCTGGACCTCTGACCTGATGAAGGGCTTGTCCTGGGTGCTGTACCGTCTGCTCCTGGTGGCGACGGGTTTGCAATCTGGAGTTAGATTAGCAAAGAGGGAAGGTGGGTCGACCTTTAGGGTCGCGAGGCCGCACACAGTAAAGGGTGGTAAGGGTCCGCCGAATTTCAGAGTTAGGCTCTGGAGGTTACACTGGAAATCCAGGCCGAGGATATGTGCAGCGCAGAGGTTAGGGAGGACGTAGAGGCGGAAGCTGCTGAATTCTACGCCCTGGACCGTGAACGTGACCGTACAGTACCCCCGGGTCGCTACGCAATGGGATCCGGAGGCCAGGGACATTTTTTGATTGGCAGGGTGTATCATGAGGGAGCAGCGCCTTACCGTATCCGGGTGCATGAAGCTTTCGGTGCTCCCGGAGTCCAGCAGGCGAGAGGTTACATGGCCGTCAACTTTCACGGGCGAGACTGGTCGAGTGACATGGAGGCGACCCTTGGTTGGTCGTCGGGTAGTGGGGCGGCCGTTGAGTTCAGGTCCTGGAATGCTGGTGGTGCCCATGTGCTGAGGGGTAGACAGGATGGCGGCGCCCGAAGGTCTTGAAGGTTACAAAATGGCAGCGCCCATGGAACGCATATTGCGGGGGTGGGACAAGATGGCAGCGCCCATGAAACGCATGTGTTGCGCGGAGGGGAATATGGCGGTGCCCACTAATCGCACGTGGTCTGGGGGGGAGGAGGAGATGGCGGCGCACATTGTCCGTGACTGGGAGGGTGAGGGCGATCGCGTCTACTGAGCGGGCTTGGCACACCGCGGCGAAGTGGCCCTTCATCCCACAGGCTTTACAAAGGGCAGCGCGGGCCGGGCAGCGTTGGCGGGGGCGCTTTTGCTGGCTGCAAAAATAGCATAGGGGCCCCCGGGGTTCGCTGGCTGGTGTGTAGCGCAGGCATATTGGGTGGGCAGCGCTCCCGCTGGGGCGGCTGTTTGTGGGGTTCACGAAACATAGGAGGGGTGGGCCACGCGGTTGGGGGTGTAGGACTGGATGTTGCGCAGGGCGACCGTCATGGAGAGCGCTAGCATTTTAGTCTCTGCGAGGTCGCGCATGGCCCCTTCTAGGAGCCGCTGGCGTATGATATCTGACTCAATTCCAGTCACAAAGGCGTCCCGCATAAGGAGGTCTGAGTGTTCCTTGGCTGTCACGTCCCGGCAGTCACAGTCCCGGACTAGTGGGATTAGGGCCCTCCATAACAAGTTGCGAGCGCGTGCCTGGCGAAGAGCGTGTTGGTCTTCTGCTCGTAGTTGTCCTTGAGTTGAGTCATGGCTTTGGCGTAGTTCGGCACATCCTGGATTAGTGAGAAGACTTTGGAGCTGAGCCTGGAATATAAGATCTGAATCTTCTGAGCCTCCGGAACAGGGGTTGGTGCCGCGTTGATATACGCTTCGAATCAAGCTAGCCAGTGCTAGAAGTCCTTTCTGGCGTCGCTTGAGTGAGGATCCAGCTGCAGGCGATCAGGTTTAATACGGAGGCCCATCCTTCGAAACTGATAGCAATAAATTGAGGCACTATCACTTTGACTAAAGATGAAAGTTGAATCCAAACTGAGGCTTTATTGCTCTCAGATGTGTGGCCTCCCACAGCAGCTGGCGAAATGGCTGCGAGCAGGAGGACACGCATATTTATACCCCGCCTCCTGGGCGGAGCCAGCAGGCAGGGGCCACAGGCGAACCTGTAGTGCAGATTCTACCGTACATCCTCTAATATAGGTACAACAGTGGTTTACCGCACCCTCCAATTAGGCAACTCTTCTCCCAAAATCTGTCCATAGATACCAGATGAGCTACCGTCTTCCGACCCGGAGCAGTAAAGAATACCCTCCACTAAGGTTGAAGCCGGCGCCACCGGAAACATCAGAAATATCCGTCAAACAAAATTTAGAATATGGAGGTACCTAAAGCGTCCAAGCTCACAAGCCCAACTTTCTCTCTCAGCACCTCCAGGCTTACAAACTGCCCCTCCATAAATAGATCACTTATTCTCCCCTGCCACTTCCTCTTCCATCCCCCAAATGTGACATCCAACTTTGCCAGTTCGAACAAGTGGTTCACATGGATGGCACGGTAGCAAGTGGTTAACACTACTGCTTCAAGGCGCCAGGGACCCGGATTCGATTCCCAGCTTGGGTCACTGTCTGTGTGGAATCTGCACGCTCTCCCTGTGTCTATGCGGTTTTCCTCCGGGTGCTCCAGTTTCCTTCCACAAGTGGCTAAAGATGTGCTTGTTAGGTGAATTGGACATTCTGAATTCTCCCTCCGTGTACCCGAACAGGCGCCGGGATGTGGCGACTAGGGAATTTTCACAGTAACTTCATTGCAGTGTTAATGTAAACCGACTCGTGACAATAAAAAAGATTATTATTATTACAATCGGATCCCACCTTGAGGTTGACCCCAGCTTGAAATGACGATGGAGTTGCTTCTACATTTTTAAAGCTTTGACAACTGCCGGGATTGAAGCGTACTTTGCCGGAGGAAAAGGAAGGGACGCCGTCACCAATGCCCCCAAACTGGAACATCTGCACAACCCAGACTCCATCCGCACCCAGATAGATCCCAGATCACCATACCACCCCAACACTTTCTCCCTCTTGACAGCCCAGTAGTAAAACATCAAATTTGGCACTGCAACCACCCCCCCTTCGATTGTCTAGCCCTCTGCAGGACCGCTCCTCCGAATCCTCGGGGTTTTTCCCGGCCATATAAAACTCGATATAAACCGCTCAATCCCCCAGAAAAATAACTTGGGTGGAAATACCGGAAGACACTGAAATAAGAACAAGAATCACAGTAAGATGTTCATTTAAATGGATTGAGCCCTGTCCGCCAAGGAGAATGGGAGGCTGTCCCACCTTTGCAGGTCCGCCTTAATCCTACTCGCTAGGTTAGTAAAATTCAATTTACGTAGCCGTGCCCAATTGTGCGCCATCTGGACCTCGAAATACCAAAAACCTGACCCTGCCAGGTGGAAATGTAGCCCCCCCCCATGCCCAGAGCCAGCTCCCCACCCTGAGATGCTCACCACAAAGTACTCACTCTTCCCTAAATTTAACTTGTATCCAGAGAAGGAGCCAATGCTCTCCAATATATCCATTATGTCCCCCATCACTGGCTCTGGATCTCTCGCATTCAGCAGAAGGTCATCCACATACAAGTGCACTCTGTGTTCCACCCCACCTCTATCAATTCCTCTTCACTCACCTGAGGCCCTCAGGACAACAGAGAGTGGCTGAATCACCAGCGTTAACAAGAGGGGAAACATAGGACATCCTTGCCTCGTCCCTCTATGTAGATGAAATGAGCCTGAACTCATGATGTTGGTACGCACACTGGCCTCGTACAACAACCTTGTACAACCCCAGGGCCCAACCCAAACCTCCAAGACTATTAAAGTGTACCTCCACTCAACCCTTTCGAATGTTTTTTCTGCGTCCAGCAACACGATTATCTCTGGTTCCGGCACTGCTGCTGGGGGGAGAACCAGTCACCTCATGTTGGATGCCAACTTTCGGCCCTTCACAAATCCCGCCTGGTCTTCCCCGACTACCTCCAGGAGGCCGGGTTCGCATCACCATTGAGCAGTGAAATCGGGCGATATGACTCACACTCCATGGGCTCCTTATTCTTTTTCAGGAGAAAGGAGATGGACGCCTGCCCCAACATCTCAGAGAGAGAACCCCACTCCAGGGAATCATTATACATTCCCATCCATAGCGCATCCAACTGATCCACAAACTTCTTATAAAATTCCACCGGGAACCCATCCAGTCCCGGTGCCTTCCCCGTCTCCATCTTTCCTAAGGCTGATCGAACCTCCTCCAGTACCAGTGATGCCTCCAGCTCTTTCCGCAATTCCTCCCACACCTTGGGAAACTCCAGACCCTCTAAAACCTCTGTCATTCCCTGCTCGTCCCCTAGTGGCTCTGACCTATAAAGCCTCTCTTAAAAGGCTCAAAATGCCCCATTTACCTCATCTGGAGCAGATGCCACCCTACCCTCCGAATCCCTAACCTGAATGATCTCCTTAGCAACCTTCTGCAGATTTAGCTGGTGAGCCAAGAGACGACTGGCCTTCTCCCTATATTCATAGACCACCCCCTTCAAACGCCTCAGCTGGAGCACCACCCTTTCTGTAGGCAGGAGGACAAACTGCATTTGTAGCTTTTCCCTACGTGCCAATAGTTCCAGAGTTGGGTCACTCGCATACCCACTGTACACTCCCAGGATCTCATTTTTTGTGACTTTTGTCACTCCTTCTTGGCCTCCCTATTCACCTGCGCCTTGTATAGAGGGCAAGACCGTCCCATTCTCATAAAACTCGACATATTCCCTTATGGCTCTCGAGACCTTCCTGCAGATCCCAATATCTAATAAAACCCTACATCCAACCTTCATCCCGTCCGCTGCATGTGACTCACCTCTAACATCAGATCTACCAGGTACAGAACATGGTCAGAAATAACCCCGCTGAATATTCCACCTTTCCACCCTAGGGAGAAGAGTCCTACCCATGACAAAAAAGTCTATCCTCGAGTGCACCTTGTGCCCCGGGAAAAAAAATAAAAACTCCTTCCCTCCAGGTTGCATAAACCGCCACGGGTCCACACCTCCTGCCTCTTTCATGAATGCAGTTAACACCCTTGCCACCCCCGAAAGGACCAAGGACATTGGCCTGGAACAATGCAGCTTCGGGTCCATCACACAGTTGAAATCCCCCCCAACGAAAATCAGTTAGTACGTATCTAAGTCTGATATTGCGGCCAATAACCATGTTGTAAACTTCCTATTGTCCCAATTCAGGGCGGATACATTCACTAGTTCCACTGCCTTCCCCTCCAATGTGCCTCTAACCATCGCGTACCGACACCCCTGATCAGCTAAGACTTTCTGGCCTGGAACTGGATCTTTTGTTGATTAGAATCGCCACCCACCGGGGCCCTGCTATCAAAGCCTGAATGAAAAACCTAGCTCACCCAAGCCTTCCGCAGCATGGCCTGGTGCCTCACCTGTAAGTGAGTTTCCTGTCAGAACACCACATCGGTTCCCAAACCCTTCAATGGGAGAACATTCTTGCCCTTTTCACCACCCCCCGCCACTCCGCAGGCCCCGTACGTTCCAGGTGACTACCCTTATCAGGTTCTCTCACCCCCCCACCCTCGAGTCAGCCAGCTCCACCGTGATAAATCATCCCTCCCTTACAAATTCTTGGGTGCTAGGCCCACCGAAGATGGTCACTGGCCCCACCCCAAGGATGAGACAAAGAAAATCCCCTGGTCACTGTTAGCTCTCTTCTTCACTCATCCAGTATCTCCTCCCTTCTTACTCCCAGGTTTACAGACTACCGGCTGACCCATACCCTCACAAAACAAACAGCTAGACCCATTGCGCCTCAGCAAAACTGGCCCAAGAAGTCGTACCCCTCCCCCCATTCTACAGCCGTTCACTAGCTACTCTTGCTTGCTAGTGAAGCAGGCCCCACCCAGGGTCCCCATGAAAAAGCCAACAAAAAACAACAGCTTAATCCCTCCTAGCTCGTCATACCCACCCAAGTGCCTAAGTCCTGGTGTCTTAACTGTAATGTTCTTGTCTGATGACCTGATTTATATTACAAGAACACTTGTAGCTAAAGCTATAAACGATTTATTAACATTAACTGTGGGTAAACTATAAAATATGAACTGTGGATAAACTGTGGGTGGAATGGTAGCACAGTGGTTAGCACTGATGCTTCACAGCACCAGGAACCTGTGTTCGATTCCTGGCTTGGGTCATTGGCTGTGCGGAGTCTGCACGTCCTCCCCATGTGTGCGTGAGTTTCCTCCGGGTGCACCAGTTTCCTCCCACAGTCCAAAGATGTGCAGGTTAGGTGGACTGACCATGCCCTTAGTGCCCAAAAAGGTTAAGTGGGTTTACGGGGATAGGGTAGAGGTGTGGGCTTAAGTAGGGTGCTCTTTCCAAAGGCCGGTGCAGACTTGATGGGTCGAATGGTCTCCTTCTGCACCGTAAGTTCTATGATTCTACATACAAAACAAATGAATAACCATATGATCATTCACAAGCAACCTCTCTCTCCAGCTCCCTTCAGCCAGTCTGCCCCGTCACCTGACTTTAACATTCACATATATACTAGTAAGACTCCGAGTGGTCCATCGGTGAATTACAACATAACCATGATATCACTGCGCTAACTATACTTCTCCTCCCATACCGCTACCCTATTAAACACCTCTTTTACAACACAAACATTCAAGAAAAAAAATGAAGACATATTAACACATTGTAATAAAACATCATCAAATCCCGCCCCCTCTCGGTCCCAATGTCCTGGTCGATCCACACTGTGTGCCCCTCCCAGTCAATATTGCGGTTCTTCTTTGCCTACTCCAGGACCCGCTCCTTCCTCTGGAAACTACGAAAGTGGATAATCACTGCCAGCGGTGGCTCATTTGGCCATGCCTTCTGCCGGAGTGCCCGATGGGCTCTATCCAACTCCGTCGCGGCAAGCACGTTTTCTTTCCGCCCCCTCACCACCCACACCCGCTGTTAGAACATCTAGGAGAAGTACTCGGTTGGCCTCAAACCCTCCACTCCCTCTGGCAGCCCTCCCATCCAGAAGCTCAATCGCCTCGACCTGTTCTCCAGATCTTCCACTTCGGCCATCAGGCCCTTGCTACTCTCTGCCATGAGCAGCAACTCCACTTACCATTGAGGCAAACCTACCTTCATACTGCGACAAGGCCTCCTCCATGCCCTTCAATATCTTTTTCACAGCCAATGACGTCTTACCCAGCTGCTCTTGAATAAGACCCAGTGCCTCCTCGGTAGTAGCTTTAAAGGATTCCTTTATCTTTTTAATTTACTGCTCAAACTGTCTGTCCATCTGATCCCAAATCTTTCCAGTTCCTGCGCCATCACCGCAGCCAGCGTGTCCACTGTAATGAGCGCAGCCACCTCCGCCATCTTCTCTCTTTCAGATTCCTTCGGCGGACAACCAGCCTGGGTTTTCTTCCCAGTGGGATTTTTCGCCAAAACCTTCGACATAACTCTGTCGAGTAAATGCTCCCTAGATCATCCAACTGGGGGTGGACACAAAAATCTCCCCCAAAAAACAGGGAAAGGGATCATAAAACAGACCCTGGCGGGAGTTAACTTTCATGCGACTTGTTCTTACATGACCAACTGGGGACTACCTGGAATCAGACACCCTGCAGTAGGTCGGGGGGGAGGGGGGTGCAGTGCTCCAGGCAGACCTACAGGCCTCCCTGCCATCCTGGGATGGGTGCAACCTACAGCCGCCCTGTAGACATTAAAACCTTCATTGTCTCGTCACTATCTGGTGCTGCTGCATTTGAGCTAGTTTATGCTTGTATCTTACGCTCTGACATAAGTGAATGAAACCCACAGGAAATGTCAGTCTAAGTCATTAACAGCAAGATTGTCATAGTAACAGATTTAAATTTCAGCATAATGGATGGAATTTTCCCATATTCTTTCAAAGGAGGGAATTACCAACCCATGTTAACTATCAGCGAGAATGGCGATGCAGACACAAGATACAGTGAGAATCGGGAAACCTGATTCCCTCCGGCGAGATTGGGTTTTCTGATTTTCCAGCCTCCTCGTCGGTGAGGTAACTGGAATCCCGCCACAGAAGGTGGGAATCTCATTTAAATACATTAGCATCTTATTAGCGAGCCCTCCCACTGGGACTTCTCCCCCTCCCCCACCGCCCTCACAGAATATTCTCGTTGGCGAGAATCGTGTTTGCTGTTTCTCGACGTATTTTGCGCTCACGTCGCCGTTCTCGCTGGCGGCTCGCGCTGGGCTGAAATTCACCCCCACTATCTACACAAATGTGTTTCAGGAAAGCCAGGACTTAAATTATCCATTTGAATTTTGGAAACTTTGAACAGCTTCACAGCCTGAGCTTGGAGGCTATCCATGCTTGGTTGAAGGCAATAACACATTTTTACAGGAACCCAGCTTCAGTCTGCAAACACAGCTGGTGAACCACATCTAATCAGCTGGCATCCGGGTGATATAGAATTTACCATGAGAGGGTAGACTAACAAATTAAACAGAATAGGCTGTGTCAGTTCACAAATTAAAACTCGATCCGCAAACTATTTGCAGGAAAATATTTTGAATCACAGCTTGAAGAAGGTCATTCGGCCCATTGTATCTGTGCCAGCTCCATCACCTCAAACTTCAATTTATTGTGCATAATATGTACACTGTTCCTGTTGCAATTTTCTTATTTCACCCATTCGGTGAAATCAGATGTTTAATTGCTGAAGGTGTTGTACCTGATAGCAGCCAGATGTGAAGATTGTTAATGACTGGCTGGAATTTTCTGGCCCCTCGCGTCAAAGACAACAGACATTTGAATGTTTCACCGCATCTGCTGAGGAAGAGTCCATCGGCGCGGGACTGGAAAGCCCAGCCACTAGTGTTTATTGCCATCGGAAATATACAGAACCCCTTGAATAGTTTGTGTTTTAGATTATTTCCTTCACTTCCGCTGGGCTAATTTAAACTGACTCGCGGTCAACTTTTCATCCCTCCTCCATTTTCTACTGGACAATCTCCAACAGCTTCGATGTTGATAATCTGCCTTTCTAATGGCTCCTGGGTCCAGTTACCATCCAGAGTTGTCTCTGAACATACATAGAACATACAGTGCAGAAGGAGGCCATTTGGTCCATCGAGTCTGCACCGACTCACTTAAGCCCTCATTTCCACCCTATCCCCGTAACCCAATAACCCCTCCTAACCTTTTTGGTCACTAAGGGCAATTTATCATGGCCAATCCACCTAACCTGCACGTCTTTGGACTGTGGGAGAAAACCGGAGCACCCGGAGGAAACCCACGCAGACACAGGGAGAACGTGCAGACTCCACACAGACAGTGACCCAGCGGGGAATCAAACCTGGGACTCTGGCGCTGTGAAGCCACAGTGCTATCCACTTGTGCTACCGTGCTGCCCAAACTCGAATATTGTTTCGGTGCTGCTCCAAGCAATTCCTCACTGTTTCCAAGCCTCTTTCATCCATTACTTAATCTCTGACTTTAACTTGAAAACTCTCCTGTGTTCTTCACCCGAGCCTCTGTTCACAAATAAGAGATGTCCATCTTAATTTATACATAAATGTAATCTCCTCTGTGTGCTTTTGGTGAATTTTGGTTGCTTCTCTGGAACTTTGTCCATTACTGCTGGCATCTTTTCTTCTTCTTCGCTTGGTCCCTTTTCTCTTCTCTCTTCACTCTTTCCTGTCATCCAGCCTGACCACCCAAATTTCACCTGTTTGACGCATTGTTCCTTCTAAACTGGACATTGCCAGGTAGCAATTGGGAATAAACAAGCTGTGTATGCAAACAATAACATGAAAGCCACGTACTGCAGATGCTGGAAATTTGAAATATAAACAGAAAATGTTGGATAAACTCTGGCAGCATCTGTGGAGAGAGAAACAGAGTTATGTTTTCAGTCCACATGACTCTTTAAAGAGTGTACACACAATGTTTCCATTAAGATAGCTGAATCAATCTACATCAGTCTGAAAGGGTCCCTGTAGTGCATTAAGCTGGCCGCACACAAACTGGAGTTTGAAGAAACACTGCCCTTGCACACCCCATCTCCAACTCCTAATTCCAATCCTGGCATAGGCCGACGTGGCACAAATGCAGAGGGAGGTGACCCAGTCCCAGAGAGAGGTGGCGCAGTCACTGGCTCAGATGACACAGACCCAGAAGGTGGTGTCACAGTCACAGAGTGATGTGGCGCAGTCCCAGATGGATGTGGTCCACTCCCTGTGCTCCATGACCGCATGAATGCAGATCCTGGTCGAGACAGCAGCAGGCTTCCAGGACTGGCAGCGCCATGGGCCGGGGGAACCTCAGGGGATAGCTCCGCTTGTACCCCCGTCCTGTGGAGTAGCTCGGGGCCACCGGGCACCCCGAGGGAGGAGGAGGTGATGGGGCCCATACCGGTGACTCCAGCTCTCCGCTGTCCCTGGCACATCTGGTGGGCAGAAGGCAGAACACGGTGCCACCACGACACCTTTGACGCTCGAGCAACAGCCGGCCCTATCCAGGTCCGGTCGCCCCAGAAGACGGCCGCCAATGGGGACCCAGGTCACAGGGCGGAAATCGCAGCCTCCACTCCTGATGTACAATCTGGGGATCCACCTGGACATAGCGTTAGGACCCGTAAGGCCAGAACATTTAACACCAGTTAAGTGGCACGGGTGAGGCCACAGTTTAGTGATAGAGGCTAGGCATGTATCTGTATATCTGTTTTCATACTAAACACCTGCTCACAATGTTACAACTTGACTCGGTGTTCTGTCCCATGGGTGTGAGGTGTGGGTTGGTCTCAGCTGGCCGCAGAATGGGGCACGGATGGGGGGTAGGGGTGGGCATTGTGGGTGGGCTTGGTTCAGAGACTGCAGTTCAGCCAGCGCTTACGCTCCAGTGTCCCGTCTCCCCCCCCCCCCCCCCCCCTCCCCCCCACCCCGTCCTTTCCTACCTCCGCCACCCCAGGGATTCGATGGGACCATGTGATGGAACGGCCAGTTCGTATGCCGGGATCACCCAGGTAGACGGTGGAAAGTGCTACCGTTGGCAGGTGTCAGACGCTTTCAAGCGATGTGGAGCACCAGAGCGGGTTGTCATCATCCTCCATCCCATGGTCCCCACTCGGCGCCTAGGAGGACCCCGTGGTGTAGACGTTCAGGGTGACCATCTGGGCGACCGTCACCTAGATGGCCACCTGGCGGGTGTCCTCTCCCATAACCCCGTGGCGCCAGGTGCGCCATAATCTGGCAGGTATGTTGCACTATCCCCCTACTCAGCCGGAGTCATTGAGGGCATGCACGGTCCGGCAGTTCCTCGAATGACACATGAGGCCTCCTGCGGCACCTCCTTTGCACCTTCTCATCCTCCTGCTCCTCCTCCTCGGCCTGTTGAGCAGCTGGCTCTCTATCCTCAGTGGCTGCCTCCTTTTCTTCTGGGGCACTCTCCACTGCAACTCCAGCTCGTACAGCCGCAGTGCATCCCGGGCTGTGGTGTCTAGGAGGAAGGCCACCATTGCTGGTGGAATTCCAATATCCATTGTCTGCAGGGGGTGAAATGCCGACATGTCAGCATGGTGAGTACCCCCTGTGCACGACCAGGTCCACCGGGCTACACAGTGTCCCTGGTGTGCACTACGGATTCTGTCCCTGCACCCCGGACCCCATCGGTGCCTGGCACCATAGGGACCTCTGGCCTTGGCGCGCATCCCTGCTGCCAGGGGTACTTTCGGCTCATGCTGCCCTTGCCAGCGGTATGCTTCATGCCTCCCATCCAGCGCCCCCTGTAGGGACTACTGTGGGCGCTGCACTTGGGTGGGCCACGTGATGCCCCGTCGGCAGGTAGCAGCCCATTTGGGGTGGGGTAGTATGGCGGAGGTTGGGGTGTGGGTTTGGTGGGGCTGGGTGCGGAGCATTACGGGGTGGAAGAGTGGGGGCTGAGGTGCCGTAGCAGCCATACAGCTGGTTTCACTCTGCAGAACCAGGGCCCAAGGTGGGTGATGCAAAGCCCCCACGCAACCCCCCCAAAGCCAGCCCGGTCTTCGTCAGGACTGGCAGCCCACGGTCGTGCCTCTCCGTGTCCTACCACCTCCTTCTCCCTCATCAACCACGGCACCTGTTTCACGATTTTTAAAAGCACACGTGAACCTCGCCGTCGGGAATTCGCCCCGGTGGAGGCGGCGAATCGTGGAGGCCCCAGAGAATACTGAGTGTGGCCCGTTAATGATATGCAAACGGTGTTTGCTGTATGTACGGGGTGGAATGCATTGACGCCACTGTCGAGGCAGCAGAGAATTGCGATTTGGTAAGAAGCCGACGTCCACCACGATTTCGGCTTCAAAACCGATTCTCCGCCCAATCGCGCTTCCCGATTCCGGCCTCAGCCGACAGAGAATCCCTCACTACATGTCTGGGAGGCAATGGAGAATCCTGCCCAAAGTTGATGTTCCAAGCTTCAGAACCATCTCAACTACATACAAAAGTGTGAAAACACTTCAGTGAATCTATACAAGAATACATGTTTAACTGTCCATGAAGGAAAGGCTAACATCATGAGGTATCCAGGTGTGTTGGATCAAGAAGAAACAAATGGGGAGCTGTTTCATGATTCATTTGGAAATAATATTTTCCCCATTATTTGGACTGAGTTAACTTTTGATGGACACATACCTGTTCCCAGCACTGAATTCCAGCATGTCAAATTCGACTTCCCCATCTCACTGCAATGAAACTGTTTAAAAGCAAAATGTGCATCTAATTTTGTATATTTATTTTCACAACTTGCAATGTTTTAAATTAAAAATGCAATTCATGGTACTGGTCTACTTTTATTATCCTGTATTGGATTGAAGAGTATTTTATATGTACCATGTTTATTGTGCTGTGCTCTGACACAGGTAACATATGCCACTTTTAATTGCTGACAGCGTGCAACTTAACTTGTGCCACATGGACCACATTTTTACGCCATGAGGCAAAGATGCTGGAAACATAGCAAAGTATTTTGCTTAGTAATCATAGAATGGTTACAGCATGGATGGAGGCCAGTTGGCCTCTCATGTTCATACTTACTTTGCAAGAGGAATGTGGTGGTTAGTCTAACTCCCCGGCCTTTTCCCCAGTTTGGAGAGGTGGCATGGAAACACAGTGGTTAGTACTGTTGCTTCACAGCACCATGGTCCCAGGTTCGATTCCCGGCTTGGGTAACTGCCTGTGCGGAGTCTGCACGTTCTCCCTGTGTCTGCGTGGGTTTCCTCCGGGTGCTCCAGGTTCCTACCACAAGTCCCAGAAGCATGTGCTTGTTAGGTAATTTGGACATTCTGAATTCTCCCTCGGTGTACCTGAACAGGCACCGGAATGTGGCGATTAGGGGCTTTTCACAGTAACTTCATTGCAGTGTTAATGTATGTGATGAACGGTTATTGTATTACGGTCCCCTTATCATCATGTAAGGTGATGTTCCCTTTAAGACCGGGCTTGGAACCCTGGGGGACTCCGCCTCTGGCTCCGCCCACCTGGGAGTTGTATATAAGGGGCCGCCTTGTAGGCGGCACCCAGTAAGCACCCGTTCCGGCACCAGGCTAGTTCTTAGCTTATTAAAGCCTTCTTTACCGTTTTACTCTCTAGCGTCGTTATTGAGGGTACAACAATTCAATAAGCTAAACTACATCAGGATGGACACAGGCCTAAAACCAGAGAAGCTCAATCTGGAAGCACAGACACCGGAAGCAAAGGACATTTTTAAATACTGGCTCCGACGCTTCGAGGTCTACCTGGACTCCTCAGAGACTCCCATCCTGGGGCCACGCAAGCTGCGTCTACTCCATGCCCGGGTGAGTCACAGAATCTCCGCCACGCTTGAAAAGGCGACTACCTACGAAGAGATACTACGCAAGCGGTTTGTCAAACCCATGAATGAGGTACATGCCCAGCATCTGCTCTCTACCTGCCGGCAGCGCTCGGGGTAAACGCTAGATGAATTCGTAGAAAAACTCACCGCGTTCGCCAGGAACTGTGACCATCAGAATGTGACACGGGAAATCCATATGAACCTGCACATCAAAGATGCTTTCATGTCTGGCATCCGCTCGACCTACATCCAGCAGCGACTCCTCAAAAACGGGGCAAAAGACCTCCAGGACACGCTAACGCTTGCCACCTCGTTGGAAGTGGCCTGACATAATTTAGGCACATACCCCGCGGACCCTGCGAGCCCCCCTCGGACTTCCCCAGACTATGCCACGTTACGGGCCTGCTCCTTAGGGCGACCCGCCCAGACCAGGCGCACACCGTGCTATTTCTGTGGGCAGGGCCAGCACTCACGCACACGCTGCCCAGCCCGCTCCGCCATCTGCAGTGACTGCGGGAAGAAGAGGCATTTTGCGAGGGTCTGCCTGGCCAGGCCCAAGGGCCAGAAACACAAAGAACAGCAGGCCCAAAAATCAGGCTCACAGGCCCTCAGGCCTCGCATCGACCCGACACGCCCCCTTCTGACACGTCACCTGCCTCGTGCGAATCATGGGGACGGCCATCTTGGCGGCGACCATCTTCTCGACCCGACACGTACGAATCCGACTCAGCTGACGACTCGGACTACCCGTGAGTGGGAGCGATCACCCTCGACCAAACGCGGCCAAAACACCTGCAGATCTCTTATGATGCAGGTCCAGGTCAACGGGTGCGACGCTCCATGCCTTTTCGACTCCGGGAGCACGGAGAGCTTTATTCATCCAGAAACGGTAAGGTGCTGCTCCTTGCGCACCCATCCTGTGTCCCAAACCATAGCCCTTGCATCCGGGTCCCACTCGGTCCAAATCAGGAGGTATTGTATTGTGGATCTCTCGATCCAGGGCGCCGAATACACCCGTTTCAAACTGTATATCCTCCCTCATCTTTGTGCCCCCCTGCTGCTCGGACTGGATTTCCAGTGCAGCCACCGAAATCTGACACTGAAGTTTGGCGGACCCTTGCCCCCCCCTCATGGTATGCAGTCTTGCGACACTGAAAGTCGCACCCCCCTCTCTATTCGTGAACCTCACTCCCGACTGTAAGCCCGTTGCCACCAGGAGCCGGCGGTACAGTGCCCAAGACATGACTTTTATCAAGTCAGAGGTCCAGCGTTTACTGGGAGAGGGGGTCGTCGAGGCTAGCAACAGCCCTTGGAGTGCACAAGTGGTGGTAGTCCGGTCCGGGGAAAAGAAACGGATGGTCGTGGATTATAGCCAGACCATAAACTGCTTCACGCAGCTTGATGCGTACCCCCTTCCTCACATTGCAGAAATGGTAAATCGGATCGCCCAATACTGGGTATTTTACATGGTCGATCTCAAATCCACCTACCACCAGCTCCCTATCCGACCGAAAGACCGCCCCTATACTGCCTTCGAAGCAGCCAGCCGGCCCTTCCACTTCCTCAGGGTCCCCTTCGGCGTCACAAATGGGGTCTCCGTCTTCCAGAGGGTGATGGACCAAATGGTGGACCAGTACGGCTTACGGGCTACATACTACTACTTGGACAACGTCACCATCTGTGGCCATGATCAGCAGGACCATGACGCAAACCTCAAAAAGTTCCTCCAGACCGCCCGAGCCCTCAACCTGACCTATAACAAGGAAAAATGCGTTTTCCACACAACCCGGCTAGCCATCCTCGGCTATGGCGTGGAAAACGGGGTCCTAGGTCCCGACCCCGACCACATGCGTCCCCTTAAGGAACTTCCCCTCCCCCGTAGCCTCAAGTCCGTCAAACGGTGCTTGGGGCGTTTCTCCTATTATGCCCAGTGGGTCCCCAAATATGCGGACAAAGCCTGCCCACTCATAAAGACCACGATATTTCCCCTGTCGGCTGAGGCCCAATCGGCCTTCAGCCGCATCAAGGCCGACATCATCAAGGCCGCAATGCACGCGGTGGACGAAACTATCCCTTTCCAGGTAGAGAGCGATGCGTCAGACATCGCCATGGCTGCTACCCTCAACCAGGCAGGCAGACCAGTAGCGTTCTTCTCCCGGACCCTCACTACCTCCAGGATTCGGCACTCTGCAGTTGAGAAGGAGGACAAGCCATTGTGGAGGCTGTGTGGCACTGGAGGCACTACCTAGCCAGTAGGAGGTTCACCCTTGTCACCGACCAACGGTCAGTAGCCTTCATGTTTGATAACGCACAACTGGGCAAAATAAAGAATGATAAAATTTTGAGATGGAGGATCGAACTTTCCATCTACGTACGATATCAAGTATCGTCCAGGGGAGCTCAACGAGCCCCCAGATGCCCTGTCCCGCAGCACGTGCTCCAATGCGCAGGAGGACTGCCTGCAAGCCATCTCTGTCACCCGGGGGTTACCCGGCTCGTCCACTTTATCAAGTCCCGCAACCTACCTTACTCAACCAAGGAGGTTAAGGCCATGACCAGGGCTTGCCAGATCTGCGCGGAGTGCAAACCGCACTTCTACTGGCCAGACAAGGCTCGTCTCGTGAAGGCCTCGGGGCCCTTTGAGCGACTAAATGTGGACTTCAAGGGCCCCCTCCTGTCCACCAACCACAATGCCTACTTCCTCACCGTCATCAACGAGTTCTCCTGCTTCCCATTCGCCGTCGCCTGTCCCGACATGACCTCGGCCACCGTGATTAAGGCACTGCACAGCATCTTCACCCTGTTTGGTTTCCCCGCTTATATCCACAGCAACCGGGGTACATCGTTCATGAGCGATGAACTGCGTCAGTATCTGCTCAGTAACGGCATCGCCTCGAGCAGAACGACCAGTTATAACCCGCGGGGAAACGGGCAGGTGGAGAGGGAGAATGCGACAGTGTGGAAGGCTGTCCTTCTGGCCGAAGAGAAGAGAGGTCTCCCAACCACCCGCTGGCAGGAGGTCCTACCCGATGCCCTACACTCCATTAGGTCGCTCGTCTGCACGGCCATGAATGAGACCCCTCACAACCACTTGTTTGTCTTCCCCAGGAAGTCCACCTCCGGGGTCTCGCTTCCACCTTGGCTGATGGCTCCGGGACCTGTTCTTCTCCGGAGGCACGCAAGGAGCCATAAAACGGACGCCCTGGTCGAGAGGGTCCGATTACTACATGCGAACCCCCGATACGCCTACGTCGAGTACCCCGACGGTAGGCAAGATATGGTTTCCCTCCGGGATCTGGCACCCGCTGGTTCCTCCACTACAGACGCCCCCTCCCTCATGGCTCCCCTGCGGGATCTGGCACCCACTATTCCCCCCCCCCCGCCCCCGGTCCCACTCCCCGTCGGTGGACACCGACCGCGCGCCCCCTAGCACCCCCCCTACACCCTCGCCGGCGCCGGCACCGCTACCCCCAGCCCCAGCTATTTCCCCTGCGCCCCAATCCCTTACCCCGACCTGGACTGAGGCTCCGACCACTGTGCTCCCGGACGTACCTTCAACTAAGACGTCTGTGTCCGCCGCACCACTGCCCGAGCTGAGGAGGTCGATGAGGACGATCAGGCCGCCGGAACGAATGGACGTATGATTCCACTTCACCCCAGCCAGACTTCGGTTTTTTAAACAATGGTGCAGACCATGGGGAACCACCAGGCTGTCACAGCCAGATGATGCAGGGGCAGCCGGGGCTCGAACCTGCAGCCCTTCTGTCCCATGGTGAACCCCAGTGCCCTATGGGCAACCAGCGGGAGGAGGGGGTGCTGAATGCCAACCCGGACCCGTCCCATGGCGCAGCGCCGGTGACCACCAGCTCCCCCAAGTTCCCCCTTTCTGATGAGGCCGCATCTTGAAGTCAGCACACGGGACAGGGTGGCATGGCATGGCTGTGCATGTGCCGCCGGCAAGTGAGGCGGGGCCCTCCTGCCCCAGAAACCCCAGAGGATTCCCGCCAGGGGCATCGAAGGCCACGAGTCGTGGCAAGCAGCTGGCTGTCTCCACCTCTGATGTGCATCCTGGGGAGAGACCTAGACGTAGTGGTAGGTAGGGGGTGGATGAGGGTGGTGATGGTGGGGAGAGTGGCACCATCGGGAGTTTGGGGAATTGTTACACAAAATAAATATCCTTGTGCACAACCAGTGTAACTTTCTTCCACAATGCAGGCTGGCCTCCGTACCCTTGGCCCATCTCTTCAGGCATCCCCCACCCCTTGCTGTGGCACTCGCCCAGCCTCCGGCCGTGGACATGTCCCCGAACTGTGTCCCATCCTCTGGATGTTGGTTGTTGCGGGTGTGGTGTTGCCTCCCACAGTGTTCAAACACAGTGTCCAGGCATAAAGGTGTGATTGGGATGCTAGGCAATGACTCCCACATGCAACATGGCCCGCCCATCCAGGAATCCACTTGGGTTGTTTGAAACGGCCCAGGGCCCAAAAACGTGACTAAGTATGGTTAGATAGTAGTGGGGTACTCGCCGGCAGAGCGGGCAGGAAACTCCCAGCAAAACCTGCCACAAATGACACTTGGATACTTTTTTTGCTAGATCTCACTCCAGAAAATCTGCTCCTGTGGTTAAAATCCAAGCAGCGATGGGCGGAGGCCCTTTGCTGGCCACTAATTAGCTGTAAAATTCATTCCACAGATTTCATTCTAATTGTTATTGTTAATCCTTATGACAATGTAACCATATTGGCGTAACATGTCAATGAATACTTCAGCGATACATTCTCCCTGAAGAGAACGTGAAACCTTTCTCCTTCAATTGATTCAGTGCAGTGGATAGAGCTTGAAACATTTAATTCAACCTCAGGTGAATTTTATCAAAGAGATTCCGAATGAGCGAAATATTAGCATTATAAGTTTGAAGGAGTGAGTATCTTTGATCTACGGTAATTTGCCACAACCCACTCATTATGATGAAATGATGTTAAGCTCATGGTTATATCTCAGGTACATCACAGAATAACGATTGATGCAACAATTCATTCTGTGTTTCAATTGACCACCCATGACATGAACTGAAATGGATTATAAGTCTATCGGAGAAAGTTTTTTTTTAACTGATTGTGATGTATGGAAAACCTTTGTAAAAAATATTACAAGACTTTAATTGCCATCCCCCTATCAATTTTGAGAGACTTTTCCAAGTATTGCATTTCAGTCCAGTTCCATGTCACGGCACGTTTCAAAAAAAAAATCAGTAGTTTCCCAGTATCCTTTCATCCTTCCACCAACATCATTAAGACAAATTATATGGCCATTTATCTCTCTGCTGTTTGTGAGACAATGGCCTGGGTTTTGCACGAAGAACCGTCACGCGGCAACCAATGCCTACTGTTATTACACAATAAATAAAACAGCAACTTCTGACATCTGTACATGTGCAGTTAAATCTCAAAGTTGCTGTCCAATTTTCCCTGCTCTTTTACAAGCTGAAAACCACTGGTACCGAATGCCAGTAAATGTGGTGTTAAAATGCATCAAAGGCATTTAGTTAATGTACTCACTCACTAGTTATCTACTAAACACTGAGAAGAAGTTAGGGTTCATGCATTGAGGCATAAGTGTTTTTTTTTAACTATCTACTGAAGGAATTGCCTCTGACACTGAAAATTTAATGTTGCACGCTTAGAATCGATTCCATCAGAATTTCAGGCTTTCTTTCTGCCATTTTTATGCCTATTGTAATCTCATCAGCTTTCCCTCATTTTATTTCATTTTCTGTGCCTGCTTTTTGCAAGTAATTAAATATTCTAATCTACTTCATGCTTAGACTCTACGGGTGTGCTGGATTTTCAACTACATGTGGGGGTGATAATGGGTGTGGACTCACATTGGGCTGGATTCTCCGATCCTGCGGACATAGCCGCAGGATTGGTCTGGTCTTACGACCAGAAAGTCAATGCTGCCCTGCACTGATCCTCCGCCCGGTGGGGGGCTAGCAGCCATAAGCGTAAATCCCCCGGCTTTACCTGCGGACACGGCCGGAGAATTGCCGGGTCTGTGGCTGTGCATGCGCAAGGGGGCGGCCTGAGGGGGCCGCGCTGTGCAACATGGCAGCGGCCCCATGTGGACCAGTCCTGCCAAAAACTGTCCCCCTGCAACCCCCTTGCCACCCTCCAGACCACCCCACACCAGCCCCCGCCGAAGCCCCCCCTGCCAGTGGTACAGCTCCTCCTCCGACTGTGGTGGTGATGGACAGTCCACGGCCGCCACGCGAGGTCCCCGAATGGTTTGAGCACATGCGATGCCATCAGGGACTCGGCCCATCGGGGACGGAGCATCAGAGAAGGGCCTCAGGTGATGTCCTGTGTTTTTGGGGGGGTGGAGCATCGCAAAAATGGTGCCGCCCCCGATTCCGGAGTAAATGGGGATTCTCCGGCCAATCGCCCAACGTGGGGCGAAATTCTCCCCCAACGGCGCGATGTCCGCCGACTGGCGCCCAAAACGGTGCCAATCAGACGGGCATCGCGCCGGCCCAAAGGTGCGGAATGCTCCGTATCTTTGGCGGCCTAGCCCTGACATTGAGGGGCTAGGCCGACGCCGGAGGGATTTCCGCCCGCCAGCTGGTGGAAATGGCGTTTGTTGCCCCGCCAGCTGGCGCGGAAATGCGGCGCATGCGCGGGAGCATCTGCAGCCGCTGTCAGTTTCCCGGCGCATGCGCGGGAGCGTCAGCGGCCGCTGTCAGTTTCCCGCGCATGCGCAGTGGGGAGAGTCTCTTCCGCCTCCGCCATGGTGGCAGCCGTGGCGGAGGCGGAAGGGAAAGAGTGCCCCCACGGCACAGGCCCGCCCGCGGATCGGTGGGCACCGATCGCGGGCCAGGCCACCGTGGGGGCACCCCCCGGGGTCAGATCGCCCCGTGCCCCTACAGGACCCCGGAGCCCACCCACGCAGCCTGGTCCTGCCGGTAAATACCAGGTTTGATTTACGCCGGCGGGACAGGCAATTTATGGGCGGGACTTCGGCCCATTCGGGCCGGAGAATCCAGCGGGGGGTCCCGCCAACCAGCGCGGCCCGATTCCCACCCCCGCCCAATCTCCGGTACCGGAGACTTCGGCGGGGCGGGATTCACGGCGGCCAACGGCCTTCTCCGACCCGGCGGGGGGGGTCGGAGAATGACGCCCGTGATAGAACAAAGAACAAAGAACAAAGAAATGTACAGCACAGGAACAGGCCCTTCGGCCCTCCAAGCCCGTGCCGACCATACTGCCCGACTAAACTACAATCTTCTACACTTCCTGGGTCCGTATCCTTCTATTCCCATCCTATTCATATATTTGTCAAGATCTCGGCATCGTCGATCAGAGAATCCCGCTGATGCACGATCAATGACCACTAAAGCGAGGTTGTAGTCCAACTGAAGGATTTAATAAGCTAGATGTTTCCCCCAGCAGCTCAGGTACAGAAAGAAGGCTGCTGGGGTGGCATGGGCTCTTATACCCCGCCTTGCAGGGTGGGGCTACCACACAGCTTGACCAATAGGAAACATACAATATCTACCAATGGTGTTTCAGCATTACCAGGTACTGTAATACCTCTACACAGACTACCACATTCAACCCTGTTAAAAAAGAGTCCGGCGGGGGTGGTGGCTTGATTTTACAACATGGTAACATGGTTGAAATTATAGTTATGGAGGTACCGTAATACCTCCGTACAGTGTTTTGTAACTATTTACAGATTCACAATTATCGATATACACTTTTAAAATGAAGCAATCAGTCGATCGGGGGCCCTGGTCGTCCTCTGTGATCGGCAAAGCTCTGGTTGTGACGCCGGTGGAGGCTCGGGCGCCTGTGGCTCCGGGAGCGCGGCCTCGATCTCTGTGGCAGCTTCGACACCCCTAGACAGCGCTGGTGGGGATCACGGTTGACCTGGGAAACGGTTGAACTGGGCATCTGCGGGGTGCATCGGAGGGTGGGGGGGCCTAGACGGGGCCGGCGGAAGGACCGATCCTCCTGGGAAAGGGGCGGCTGTAAGGTGCACCAGTGGGAGAGAGGGTGGGGACTGGTGGCTGGGGTGTGCGTGGGGATCCGGCGGGCGCCAGGTCTCAGAGGGAGACCGTATCTTGCCGGCAGTCGGGGTACGCCACGTAGGCGTACTGGGGGTTAGCGTGGAGAAGATGGACCCTCTCAACCAACGGGTCCGACTTGTGCGCCCGCACGTGTTTTCGGAGCAGGATGGGTCCGGGAGCTGCCAGCCAGGTCGGGAGAGAGGCCCCAGAGGAGGACTTCCTGGGGAAGACAAGGAGACGTTCGAGAGGTGTTTGATTGGTCGTGGTACAAAGCAGTGACCGGATGGAGTGGAGGGCATCCGGGAGGACTTCCTGCCAGCGGGAGACTGGGAGATTCCTGGACCATAGGGCCAGTAGGACGGTGTTCCAGACCATTCCGTTCTCCCTCTCTACCTGTCCATTACCCCGGTGGTTGTAACTGGTCGTCCTGCTCGAGGCGGTGCCTTTGCTGAGCAGGAATTGACGCACTTCGTCGCTCATAAAGGAGGACCCCCTATCACTGTGTATGTAAGCGGGGAACCCGAACAGTACAAAGATGCTATGGAGGGCCTTGATGACAGTGGTTGCGGTCACGTCGGGGCAGGGGATGGCGAATGGGAACCGGGAGTACTCGTTAATTACGTTCAGGAAGTACGTGTTGCGGTCGGTGGAGGGGAGGGGGCCTTTGAAGTTCACGCTGAGGCGTTCAAAGGGACGGGAAGCCATTATCAGGTGCGCTTTCTCTGGCCGGTAGAAGTGCGGTTTGCACTCCGCGCAGATTTGGCAGTCCCTGGTGGCTGTCCTGACCTCCTCGATGGAGTAGGGCAGGTTGCGGGTCTTGATAAAGTGGAAGAAGCGAGTTACCCCCGGGTGGCAGAGGTCCTCATGGAGGGCTCGGAGGCGGTCCACTTGTGCGTTGGCACATGTGCCACAGGACAGGGCATCAGGAGGCGCGTTTAGCTTCCCGGGATGATACAAGATCTCATAGTTATAGGTGGAGAGTTTGATCCTCCACCGCAAGATCTTGTCGTTCTTGATCTTGCCGCGCTATGCATTATCGACCATGAAAGCAACCGACCGTTGGTCAGTGAGGAGAGTGAATCTCCTGCCGGCCAGGTAATGCCTCCAATGTCGCACAGCTTCTACTATGGCCTGGGCCTCCTTTTCGACTGAGGAGTGGTGGATTTCGGAAGCATGGAGGGTACGTGAGAAGAAGGCCACGGGCCTGCCCGCTTGGTTGAGGGTGGCCGCCAGAGGTACGTCAGACGCGTCGCTCTCGACCTGGAAGGGGAGGGACTCGTCGATGGCGTGCATCGTGGCCTTTGCAATGTCTGCTTTGATGCGGCTGAAGGCCTGGCGGGCCTCTATCGACAGGGGAAAAACTGTGGATTGGATCAGGGAATGGGCCTTGTCCGCATAGTTGGGGTCAACACTGGGCACAGTAAGAGAAAAACCCTAGGCAACGCTTCAGGGCCTTGGAGCAGTGAGGGAGGGGGAACTCCTTAAGGGGGCGCATGCGTTCAGGGTCGGGGCCTATAACTCCATTTCGCACTACATAGCCGAGGATGGCTGGGCGGTCGATGCTAAACACGCATTTATCCTTGTTATACGTAAGGTTAAGGATCTTTGCTGTCTGGAGAAATTTTCGGAGGTTGGTGTCGTGGTCCTGCTGGTCGTGGCTGCAGACGTGACATTATCGAGATACGGGAATGTTGCCCGTAACACGTACCAGTCAACCATTCGGTCCATCTTGCTCTGGATGACCGAGACCCCGTTAGTGACACCGAAGGGAACCCTTAAGAAGTGGTAGAGCCGCCTATCTGCCTCAAAGGCAGTGTATTTGTGGTCACTAGTGCAGATGGGGAGCTGGTGGTAGGCGGACTTAAGATCCACCGTGGAGAAGACCTTGTAATGCGCGATCCTGTTTACCAGGTCGGCTATGCGGGGGAGAGGGTACGCACCCAGCTGCGTAAACTTGTTGATGGTCTGACTGTAGTCTCCCCGGTCTTTACCACCACTACTTGAGCTCTCCAGGGACTGTTGCTAGCTTCAATGACTCCTTCCCTCAGTAGCCTTTGGACCTCTGACCTAATAAAGATCCGATTCTGGGCATTGTACTGTCTGCTCCTGGTGGCGACGGGTTTGCAATCCGGGGTGAGGTCTGCAAACAGGGAAGGCGGATCGACCTTGAGGGTCGCGAGGCTGCAGACAGTGAGGGAGGGTACAGGGCTGCCGAATTTGAAAGTTAGGCTTTGGAGATTGCACTGGAAGTCTAACCCTAGGAGTGTTGCCACGCAGAGGTGGGAAAGGACGTAGAGCTGGTAATTTTTAAACTCCCTTCCCTGGACCGTGAGGTTTGCTAGACAAAACCTCTTTTTCTCTACTGAGTGGGAACCGGAGGCCAGGGAGATTTTTTGATTAACGGGGTGGATGAGGAGAGAACAGCGCCTTACCGTGTCGGGGTGTATGAAGCTCTCTGTGCTCCCAGAGTCGATTAAGCAGGACGTCTCGTGCCCGTTGATTAGTACTGTTGTTGTAGCAGTTGAGCATGTTCGAGGCTGGGACTGGTCCCGGGTCACCGAGGCTAATCGCAGCAGTTGAGTGTTCTCTTCGGGCGATGTGCGGTCAGCCGAGCTGGGGTCCTAGGAGTCCATCCAAGATGGCGGCTCCCATTGGTCGCACATGGCTGGGAGTGCACAAAATGGCGGCGCCCATCCATCGAACGTGGCATCCGAGGGACAAGATAGCGGCATCCGAGTGATGCACGTGGCCCTGGAGGCGGAAGATGGCGGCGTCCACTGGACGCACGGGGACCGTGGAGAGGTTTGTGGTGGCAGTCCGCATTCGCCACCGGAGATCACGGCGACCGCACGAGCCTGGCATACCACCACGAAGTGGCCCTTTTTACCGCATCCCTTGCAGGTGGATGCGCGGGCCGGGCAGCGCTGCTGGGTGTACTTGGCCTGCCCGCGAAAGTAGCAGCGGGGCCCCACGGGGTTGCCAGGCCGCCTTGCAGCACAAGCTTGTGGGGGGATGGGAGATTTCTCGGGGTCAGCTGCGGAGGGGTTACACGCTGCCCAGGGGGCTGCCGCGTGATCGGGAACAAAAGCGCGGGCGTTTCGGGATGCCACATCCAGGGAGCCTGCAAGGGCCCGTGCCTCCTTGAGGCCTAGGGTGTATTTTTCCAGCAATCGCTGGCGGATTTGAGAGGACAGCATACCTGTCACAAAAGCGTCCCGGATCAAAAGTTCTGTGTGGTCGCTCGTCGAAACCTGCGGGCAGCTGCAGTTTCTCCCCAACACCAGGAGTGCACGGTAGAATTCTTCCAGCGATTCCCCAGGGATTTGTCGCCTCATTGCTAGCAGATGTCGGGCGCAGACCTGGTTTACCGGGCGAATATAATGTCCTTTTAGCAGCTGCATTGCTGCATCGAAGTTGTCCGCGTCCTCGATGAGGGTGTAAATTTCCGGGCTCACCCTCGAGTGCAGGACTTGCAATTTCTGTTCTCCCGTGTGTGTGTTTTCGGCCGTTCTGAGATATCCTTTAAAACATGCCAGCCAGTGCTTGAAGGTTGCCGCTGAGTTCACCGCATGGGGGCTGAGTTGCAGACACTCCGGCTTGATTCGGAGCTCCATCATTTTAAATCTATCTTATTAAATTGATGCACGATCAATGACCACTAAAACGAGGTTGTAGTCCAACTGAAGGCTTTAATAAGCTAGATGTTTCCCCCAGCAGCTCAGGTACAGAATGAAGGCTGCTGGGGCGGCATGGGCTCTTATACCCTGCCTTGCAGGGCGGAGCTACCATACAGCCTGACCAATAGGAAACATACAATATCTACCAATGGTGTTCCAGCATTACCAGGTACCGTAATACCCCTACACAGGCTACCACACCCGTCCATTGAATTTCACACATTCAAATAGCGTGTGTCTTTGGGGCATAAACAAAGAACAAAGAACAAAGAAATATACAGCACAGGAACAGGCCCTTCGGCCCTCCAAGCCCGTGCCGACCATACTGCCCGACTAAACTACAATCTTCTACACTTCCTGGGTCCGTATCCTTCTATTCCCATCCTATTCATATATTTGTCAAGATGCCCCTTAAATGTCCCTATCGTCCCTGCTTCCACTACCTCCTCCGGTAGTGAGTTCCAGGCACCCACTACCCTCTGCGTAAAAAACTTGCCTCGTACATCTACTCTAAACCTTGCCCCTCTCACCTTAAACCTATGCCCCCTAGTAATTGACCCCTCTACCCTGGGGAAAAGCCTCTGACTATCCACTCTGTCTATGCCCCTCATAATTTTGTATACCTCTATCAGGTCTCCCCTCAACCTCCTTCGTTCCAGTGAGAACAAACCGAGTTGATTCAATCGCTCCTCATAGCTTATGCCCTCCATACCAGGCAACATTCTGGTAAATCTCTTCTGCACCCTCTCTAAAGCCTCCACATCCTTCTGGTAGTGTGGCGACCAGAATTGAACACTATACTCCAAGTGTGGCCTAACTAAGGTTCTATACAGCTGCAACATGACTTGCCAATTCTTATACTCAATGCCCCGGCCAATGAAGGCAAGCATGCCGTATGCCTTCTTGACTACCTTCTCCACCTGTGTTGCCCCTTTCAATGACCTGTGGACCTGTACTCCTAGATCTCTTTGACTTTCAATACTCTTGAGGGTTCTACCATTCACTGTATATTCCCTACCTGCATTAGCCCTTCCAAAATGCATTACCTCACATTTGTCCGGATTAAACTCCATCTGCCATCTCTCCGCCCAAGTCTCCAGACAATCTAAATCCTGCTGTATCCTCAGACAGTCCTCATCGCTATCCGCAATTCCACCAACCTTTGTGTCGTCTGCAAACTTACTAATCAGACCAGTTACATTTTCCTCCAAATCATTTATATATACTACAAAGAGCAAAGGTCCCAGCACTGATCCCTGTGGAACACCACTGGTCACAGCCCTCCAATTAGAAAAGCATCCCTCCATTGCTACCCTCTGCCCTCTATGGCCTAGCCAGTTCTGTATCCACCTTGCCAGTTCACCCCTGATCCCGTGTGACTTCACCTTTTGTACTAGTCTACCATGAGGGACCGTGTCAAAGGCCTTACTGAAGTCCATATAGACAACATCTACTGCCCTACCTGCATCAATCACCTTAGTGACCTCCTCGAAAAACTCTATCAAGTTAGTGAGACACGACCTCCCCTTCACAAAACCGTGCTGCCTCTCACTAATACGTCCATTTGCTTCCAAATGGGAGTAGATCCTGTCTCGAAGAATTCTCTCCAGTAATTTCCCTACCACTGAAGTAAGGCTCACCGGCCTGTAGTTCCCGGGATTATCCTTGCTACCCTTCTTAAACAGAGGAACAACATTGGCTATTCTCCAGTCCTCCGGGACATCCCCTGAAGACAGCGAGGATCCAAAGATTTCTGTCAAGGCCTCAGCAATTTCCTCTCCAGCCTCCTTCAGTATTCTGGGGTAGATCCCATCAGGCCCTGGGGACTTATCTACCTTAATATTTTTTAAGACACCCAACACCTCGTCTTTTTGGATGACAATGTGACCCAGGCTATCTACACCCCCTTCTCCAGACTCAACATCTACCAATTCCTTCTCTTTGGTGAATACTGATGCAAAGTATTCATTTAGTACCTCGCCCATTTCCTCTGGCTCCACACATAGATTCCCTTGCCTATCCTTCAGTGGGCCAACCCTTTCCCTGGCTACCCTCTTGCTTTTTATGTACGTGTAAAAAGCCTTGGGATTTTCCTTAACCCTATTTGCCAATGACTTTTCATGACTCATGCTGGAGTTTCTAAAGGGAGGGTCATTGGAGGAGCCTGATAACTATATACTTGCATTCAACATACTGTTAAGCTCATTGAACAGCTTGTTGACTGGCTGAATAGTGACAGAATCAAGGATTCAATGTCATTAATGGAACAAAGGAACCATCTGAGGCACAGTAGTGCACAGCTGTCAAGAGCACAGTGGACAACCATTATTCATTGTGGCTGCTGTTGTGTTCCATTGTGTGGGTCTGTTGTCTGTTCTCTGTGCTGTTCGTCAAGCCTGGGTATGGTTACAGGGGATCAGAAACAAAATGGAAGGCTAGATGTTGTAAGCATGAAAGAGCAGACATTTTAAAGCATTCAATAAATCTGCTATTCAGATATTGAAACTGGTGTGCAATCTCTCCACCCCTCTGGGGCATAAAAGACTACAATTGCCGATGAGATGGAGAATAGTTTAAATTTACTGGCCCGAGCACCTATCCCTTGTTCACCGGGAGATACACCCATACTGGGGGATCGATGGATTTTTGGGTTTAGGATCCCTTTGTTTGGAACAGGGTGGGCAGTTCAGAGGTAGCAGTGACTCACTCACAAGAAGGAATTATTTCTACATTGTCTTGGAGCAGAAGGCAGGGGAATGTTTGAGCAGGTCATGGAAGACACATCTATGTTTGATTCAGTGGTAATGGCTCTCAAAAATGTGTTTTGGGCCATAGGAAAGTGTTATGCATCTTGCCAGAGAGCCCATCATGGTCAGACCTTGAAAAATGTGCTCCAATTATGTAGTTGGCAGCATCAATTCACAACACCATGTCCAGCTCCAGGCAAATAAAGCGTAACTCATGCTGGAAGTGGAATCATGTGTAGGTCATCGACATAGAGACTTTGTCGGGTCGACTTTTGGAGGAGCCACATGGGAACGTAAAGCACCAGGTCATTAGAAGGAATGTTCAGCTGAGATCACAGACATCTCAGTTTCGCCTCCCATTGATGTTGGTGCAAAAGTATTTATATGGAGTAAACACTTTCATCATTACCTTTTGCACCAAACTTTCACTCCTGTGACAGACACGCTTCAAGCTTACGATTCTGTTAACCAAAGAGAAAATGCTGTAAAATCTCAGCAGGTCTGGCAACGTCTGTAGGGTGAGAAAAAAGCTAACGTTTTGAGTCCAGGTGACCCTTTGTTAAGGCTATAAGACAGGGAAAGTGAGAAATATTTATATCATTTATACCGTGGGATGAGAGAATGATTCTCTCGTCCCACAGTATAAATATTTCCCACTTTCTAAGTCTTTTAGCTTTGTCAAAGGGTCATCTGGACTCGAAACGTTGGCTCTTTTCTGTCCCTACTGATGCTGCCAGACCTGCTGAGATTTTCCAGCATTTTCTCTTTGGTTTCAGATTCTAGCATCCGCAGAAATTTGCTTTTATGATTCTATTGCTCTGGTTATGGGACTGATCACAATTCCAGTACGTTACAAAAATGTCAACTGAGACAGGTCCATATTCCAAGCTGCCTAAGGAAGAACCTTTGAGGGTAAACCTCTTTGATAAGCTTGGCTTCAAACCTGAATGCCCCACCAGAGCACACAGTAACATATTCAATGACATAACTATGTACAACAATATCCTTCCTTATTCACTGAATTTAGAGAGAATGAGGGATATTATCATGCTTGTCATGTCAGCACATCAAGTCTGCCAGTTTTGAAAGATGTGAGATGGATGCTGTTTGGGATTCCTGCGAAAGTGCCACAGGAACTGAGACAACAGGAAGCAGACAGTATCATTGAAATAACGAACTCATTGCCATGGATATCAATGCAAAAAAAGAGAACATAGACTATGCATCCGACCTTAAGGGAACCAAGAAAGCAATCAATCCAAACCTGGATCCACTTCTCATGATCCAAGATCTATTGGCAGCATTTCATGAGTCCATAATCTTCAATATGATTGATAAGCTAGGATCTATCTGCAGATCACACTAGCAGAGCAAAGCCAATATCTTACAAATTTTGTTATTCCAAAGGTGTGTTCCAACACTGCAGAATAGCCTACAGTTGAAGTTCAACATCTAGCACATTCCAGAATATAATTTCTTCTTCCTGTCAGATGTTAAGGGTGCACGCAAACTACTTGACAATTCAGTTATCCATGTGAAGGACAAAACAGAACACAATCAGCAGTTATCAATGGCGCTCACTCGCACAATACAATTTGTCGCACAACACAATTTGGTGCTCAACAAGACAAATGCATATTCATGGGATCTGAACTTGACTTTCTGGAGTACAGTGCTGGCAGCAGCTGGAGTAAAGCTGAAACACGACAACATTAAAGCCATGCATGCGCTTCTGACCCCATCTATCATGAAACAGTTTGTTGGTACTACCAATTTTCACCATAAATTCATTCCTAAGTACACAACAGTTACAAGCATCTTCAGAAGCTACTGTTCAATAATGCACAATGGGAATGAACAATCGCAAAGCAAACAGCATTTAATATGTTAAAGGTGAAGATAGCAATTCTACCAGTTTTCACACATTTCAACCCACCTGTGGAAACGTATGTCACAACAGATACATCAGGAAATGCATTTGAAGTTGTGCTCTCGGAATATATTGAAGGAGGCGAACAACCAATTGCTTAGCATCACATCCGTAATTGGAAACTAAACACATATATTCTCCCAGAGAGTGGAACGCCTGCATCTATGTTTGGGATGTTATAACAGAAAGTTCACTCTCCACATAGATCACCAAGTGCTCACTACATTGTCAGCCATGTTATGACATCAGGGTCTGGTCATCGGCCTCTGCACATCTACAACCTAGTAATTAACTTACTGATGCACGATCAATTATACTCAAGACGAAGTGATTTCATAACTGAAGGCTTTAATGGACGAGAACTTGTTCCCCAGCAGCTTCGGTACAGAAGGTGAAGGCTGCTGGGACGGCACCGGTTCTTATACTCCGCCTGTCAGGGCGGAGCTACGTATCAACAGCCAATGGTAAACTCCTAAGTTTAACCAATGGTCATCAGCCTCTTAGGTACCACAATACCTGATAATACCACATTCACCCCCTGTTAAAAAAGAGTCCGGCGGGGGTGGTGGCCAGTGGTAACAGTCGCCTTTAACATGGTATGATCAGATATGGAGGTACCGTGATACCTCCTTACAGGGCTGTCGAGAATATTTACAAAGTGTTCGTTCACTGTTAAAGTCACAGTGAAGCAATCAGTCGATCGGGTGGCCTGGTCATCCTTCGGGATCGTCTGGGCTTCGGTGGTGATTCTAGTGGGGGTCCAGGTGGTTGCGACTCCGGGAGCGTGGTTTCGGCCTCCCTGGCAGCTTCATCACCCCTAGGCAGTGCTGTTGGGGCAAACGGTTGACACGGGGGGGGGTGCCTGTAGGGGGCGTCGGTGGGTGGGCGGGCCTAGGCAGGAGCGGCGGGAGTACTGACCCTCCAGTGTGGTGCTGAGGGGGTGGGGGGGGGGTAATGGCTCTGGTGCACGTGGGGTTCCGGCGGGCGGCAGGTCCCGTAGGGAGACCGCATCTTGCCGGCCGTCAGGGAATGCCACGTAGGCGTACTGGGGGTTAGCGTGCAGCAGGTGGACCCTCTCGACCAACGGGTCCGACTTGTGCGCCCGCACGTGCTTCCGAAGCAGGATGGGTCCGGGTGTCGCTAGCCAGCTTGGGAGCGAGGTCCCGGAGGAGGACTTCCTGGGGAAAACAAGGAGACGCTCATGAGGTGTCTGATTGGTAGTTGTACAGAGCAGCGACCGGATGCTGTGGAGGGCCACCGGGAGGACTTCTTGCCAGCGGGAGACTGGGAGATTCCTAGACTGTAGGGCCAGTAGAACAGTCTTCCAGACCGTTCCGTTCTCCCTCTCCACCTGTCCGTTTCCCCGGGGGTTGTAACTGGTCGTCCTGCTTGAGGCAATGCCCTGCTGAGCAGGAATTGACGCAGTTCGTTGCTCATAAAGGAGGACCCCCTATCACTGTGTGTATACGCGGGGAAACCGAACAGTGTAAAGATACCCTGGAGGGCCTAGATGACGGTGGTTGCGGTCATCTTTGGGGAGGGGATGGCGAATGGGAACCGGGAGTACTCGTCAATCACGTTCAGGAAATACGTGTTGCGGTCGGTGGAGGGGAGGGGGCCTTTGAAATCCATGCTGAGGCGTTGAAAGGGACGGGCAGCCTTTATCAGGTGGGCCCGCTTTGGCCGGTAGAAGTGCGGTTTGCACTCCGCGCAGATTTGGCAGTCCCTGGTGACTGTCCTGACCTCCTCGATGGAGTAGGGCAGGTTGCGGGTCTTGATGACGTGGAAGAAACGAGTGACCCCCGGGTGGCAGAGGTCCTCGTGGAGGGCTCGGAGGCTGTCCCCTTGTGCAGTGGCACAAGAGCCGCGGGAGAGGGTATCAGGAGGCTCGTTTAGCTTCCCCGGACTACAAGATCTCATTGTTGAAGGTGAAGAGTTCTATCCTCCACCGCAAGATCTTGTCGTTTTTAATCTTGTCCCGCTGTGCATTATCGAACATGAAAGCAACCAACCGTTTGTCCGTGAGGAGAGTGAATCTCCTGCCGGCCAGGTAATGCCTCCAATGTCTCACAGCTTCAACTATGGCTCGTGCTTCTTTTTCGACCGAGGAGTGGCAAATTTCAGAAGCATGGAGGGTTCGGGAGAAGAAGGCCATGGGCCTGCCCGCTTGGTTGAGGGTGGCCGCCAGAGCTACGTCGGATGCATCGCTCTCGACCTGGAAGGGGAGGGACTCGTCGATGGAGCGCATCGTGGCCTTTGCAATGTCTGCTTTGATGCGGCTGAAGGCCTGGCGGGCTTCCGTCGAGAGGGGGAAGGTTGTGGACTGGATTAGGGGTCGGGCTTTGTCTGCGTAGTTGGGGACCCACTGTGCGTAATAACTGAAAAACCCGAGGCAGCGCTTCAGGGCCTTGGGGCAGTGAGGGAGGGGGAGCTCCATTAGAGGGTGCATGCGCTCAGGGTCGGGGCCTATAACTCCATTTCGCACTATGTAGCCTAGAATGGCTAGACGGTCGGTGCTAAATACGCATTTATCCTTATTGTACGTTAAGTTAAGGATTTTCGCGGTCTGGAGAAATTTGCGGAGGTTGGTGTCGTGGTCCTGCTGGTCATGGCCGCTGATGGTGACGTTATCAAGATACGGGAACGTTGCGCGTAAGCCGTACCGGTCAACCATTCGGTCCATCTCTCGCTGGAAGACCGAGACCCCATTAGTGACACCAAAGGGAACTCTTAAAAATTGATAGAGCCGCCCATCTGCTTCGAAGGTAGTGTACTTGCGGTCACTATTAAGGAGGGGTAGCTGGTGGTAGGCGGACTTGAGATCCACCGTGGAGAAGACCTTGTATTGCACAATCCTGTTTACCAGGTCGGCTATACGGGGGAGAGGGTACGCGTCCAGCTGCGTAAACCTGTTGATGGTCTGACTGTAGTCAATGACCATCCTATGCTTCTCCCCGGTCTTTACCACCACTAATTGAGCTCTCCAGGGACTGTTGCTCGCCTCGATGACCCCTTCCCTCAGCAGCCTTTGGACCTCTGACCTGATGAAGGTCCGGTCCTGGGCACTGTACCGCCTGCTCCTGGTGGCGATGGGTTTGCAATCCGGGGTGAGGTTCACAAACAGGGAAGGCGAGTCGACCTTAAGGGTCGCGAGGCCGCAGACCTTGGGTAAGGGGGGATTTAGGGCCGCCGAATTTAAAGGTCAGGCTTTGCAAGTTACATTGGAAGTCCAACCCCAGGAGGGGTACCGCGCAGAGGTGCGGCAGGACATAAAGGCGGTAATTGTTGAATCTCCTGCCCTGGACACTGAGGTTCGCTAGGCAGAACCCCTTTATCTCCACCGAGTGTGACCCGGAGGCCAGGGAGATCCTTTGGTTTACAGGGTGCGTAACAAGTGAACAGCGCCTTACCATGTTGGGGTGAACAAAGCTTTCCGTGCTCCCAGAGTCAATCAGGCAAGATGTCTCGTGGCCGTTGATGAAGACCGTCATTGTTGCTGTTGCGAATGTCCGAGGTCGACTTTGGTCCAGTGTCACCGAGGCCAGATGAAGCAGATGCGAGTTCTGATTGGGCAGCGTGTAGTCGGCCGTGCTGGGGGCCTGGGGCCCCATCCAAGATGGCGTCTCCCATGGGTCGCACATGGTGGCCGGGGATGGACAAGATGGTGGCGGAGATGGACAAAATGGCGGCGCCCACCCGTCCAGCGTGGTGTCCGGAGGGCAAAATGGCCATGCCCGTGGGTCGCACGTGGCCCTCGGATAGGGGGGTGGCGGTGAGCGCTGGCCGGTCGGGGCCTGAAGGGGGGTTGCCGCGGTGGTCCGGAGTCGCTGGAGACCGCGGCCACGGCGCGGGCCTGGCAGACCCCTACAAAGTGGCCCATCTTGCCGCACCCTTTGCAGGTGGCGGTGCGGGCTGGGCAGTGCAGGCGGGGATGATTGGCCTGCCCGCAGAAGAAACAGCAGGGCCTGGCGGCGTTAGCGGACTGTCTCGCCGCGCAAGCCTCCGGGGTCAGGGGGAAGGTCTGTGGGGCTGCCGCTGTGGGGTGCCACGCAGCCCAGGGGGCCGCCACACGGTCGGGCGCCTGGGACTGCGCGTTGTGGGAGGCTACGTCCATGGACCCTGCCAGGGCCGGTGCCTCTCTAAGTCCCAGGGTGTCCTTTTCTAGGAGTCTTTGGCGGATCACTGAGGAGCTCATACCTGCTACGAAGGCATCCCTGATTAAAAGTTCCGTGTGCTTGCTCCCCGAAACTTGTGGGCAGCCACAGTTTCGGCCCAGAACCAGTAGCATCCGGTAGAATCCTCCAACGATTCCCCGGGGCTTTGCCGTCTAGTTGCAAGCAGGTGACGTGCGTAGACCTGATTTCCAGGGCGGACATAATGTCCTTTTAACAGTTCGATCGCGGCATCATAGTCCTCCGCCTCCTCGATAAGGGTGTAGATCCCAGGGTTGACCCTTGAGCGCAGGAGATGCATTTTCTGTCCTTCTGAGGGGGTGCCTCCGGCCGTCTCGAGGTAGCCTTTAAAGCACGCTAGCCAGTGTTTAAATATTGCAGCCGACTTCTCCGCGTGGGGACTGAGTTGTAGGCACTCCGGTTTGATTCGGAGATCCATCCTTCCAGCTTAAGTCTAGTCGATTAAATTGATGCACGATCAATTACACTCAAGACAAAGGGATTTCATAACTGAAGGCTTTAATCTACTAGAACTTGTTCCCCAGCAGCTTCGGTATAGAAAGTGAAGGCTGCTGGGACGGCACCGGTTCTTATACTCCGCCTGTCAGGGCAGAGCTACGTATCAACAGCCAATGGTAAACTCCTAGGTTTAACCAGCCTCATAGGTACCGCAATGCCTGATAATACCACACGTACTTACCACACTATTATCACAGTTAGTGGGAATGATAGCGAAGCCTTGCGACGTTGAAGACTTTGGGCAGGATTCAGCGTGGAGTCGGGTGCGATGGGTGAAACCCAGGAGATCCCCTTCGGCCCAGGCTGATCGTGAGTTTGGCTGAGGCCATACACATGAAATGGGGAGAGTGAAGACAGGTTTGAGGGGGCCACAGTAAGGTTTGGGGAATGATGGGGGTCCTGAAAGGGGGAACCCTGAAAGGAGGGAGGTGAGAGATCGGAACAGCCTTTCAAAATGCCGCCCAGATCTTGGAGGAGCCGGTCCTGCTGGCAAATACAGCTCCCAGTGCTGGAAAAAATTCCAAGTGTAGCCTCAACGCCGAGAAACTCCTCAAGGCTCAAAGAAAACGGCCAAGTGCCGTTGAATAGCGGTCTCAATTTTGACATTGCAGCTGTTGTGAAACACCCCTCCAAACGCCCAAAACCGGGCCTTGGAAGTTCTCTCGTGAATCTTGCCCTTTGTGATCATGTTATTTCACACATTATTGTGAAGGTTGGTACATGAGAAGAGTTGAAGGCAGAATTAGTGACAGTGTACTGCAAAAGAGTAAGCCACAGTGGCCTTGCAAAATAGAGGAAGAGCTGGTCCCACGGAATACGCAATGAATTTGCATTGTTTGATGATAACTATGTTGCATGTTGAACTCAAGCAATTATTCCAAAAATAATATGGCAATGTGCATTTCATCTTGCCCAGGAAGGTCATTGGGTGTTGACAAGGTGAAGCAATGATCCTGTGAAGCGGTCTGGTGTTCAACAATAGCCCGCTGTATAAAAGAGACCGTTGGAAACTGCATAGCATGACACCCAGTGAAAATTCTCTTAAACTGTATCCCACACCTCCACAACCATGATCAAAAAGAGCATGGCAAAAACTCCAGATTGTTACTTTTGGAGAAACACAAACAGCACCTGGGAATCAATGTCTGAACTTCTGTGGAGTTGCACTCAGATTGCCACTCTGCTCCTACTTTTTTACCTTTCAATCTGTATGATCCTTTCTGACCCAATCTTCTGACTCAGGCCGGGCAAGAACTGTGCAGGTTAATGCATTTCCAGGGCCTTCTGTCAACAGCTTCAGAGTGGGGTGCAAAGAGCCCCCACCCACATCTTTACAGTGCAGCTATTATGAAGCAGATAGGTTTAAAGGTCCAGCCACATTCAAACCAGGGCAAAGGTCAGTGTCAGGTAAATGGTTATAATTTGATGGGAGGCGGGGGTGAGCCGGGCACTCAGAGGGAGGGGAGGGGGGCAGTCAGGGGGAGAGTCAGACATTTGGTGGACGTTATGTTGGCTCGGGGTTGTAATTGGGGGTTGGGGTGAGTCCAGTGGGGGGGTGGGGGGGAGGGGGGGCGGGGAAGTGGGCAGCCCCCTGGGAAGATTAGATAGTGAGGTTGGAGAGGCTCTGCAGGTTTAGGGGCGGGCAGTACTGTGGGTAGGGGGAGTCCCATTGAGGGGGAGTTATATCGGAGGGGTGGGGAGAGGCATTGTGTGTGTGTGGGGGGGGGGTGCGGGGATCGGGGGTAGTCAGGAAGGTTGGGGAGTCCTTTAGAGGGAGTGGTGGTCCAGTACTGGGGGATCCCTATTGGGGGGGGGGGGGGGGGGGCGGCGGGGGCTGTTGTGTGTCAGTATAATAGTTGCCCAGAAGCTAGAAATGTTTTAATTCTTCTCAATTGTTCTGGGTAACTATTGACCTAAGATAGTTGGATCAATCTGAAGTTTGTGATTTAAATCACATTTATGGGTGCTTCCCAGTGCACGGCGATTGCCAATCAAAGTTTGCACTCCCCAAGCAATTGCCAGGCACACCTTACCTGGGAATGTTCCCGGGATAGGGCTGGGCATTCTCTAGCGCATCTTCGGGGTACTCCACAGTTACACTCTTCCAGAACTCGAAAGTTACAACCCAATGTTTTTTATTATTGTTCATGATCTGCTAAGTAAATGTTGGAAATCGTTACAACAAACTCAATAATCATCATTGTTTCCCTGACATTTTAGACAAGTTGTTTATAAAATGAGATTTGCTGAAGGTTATCACTCAGGCCAACAGACCACATTTTGTTTCCAATCAATTCACAGAGTTCCTGGCAAGCTACTATTGAATTCACCAACATCTGATATGGCAATACAACCCACAGTCGATTGGTAGCCTTTGATGATTCAACTAGGCGATCATAGACATTCTGAGAGCTTGTATGTTGGAGGAAGAAATGCTTGAACGGTCCATATATCTCCTACTCTGCATATATCAATTCACTCCACACTCTCTGACCAGCAAGACATCAGCTGAACCTAGATTCTCGCATGGTACTGATTATTCTCAAACTGTCACTGCTATCGAACGAGAACGCAGAAGAAATCACAAAGTGACAAGGTAAAAGAAAAGCATAATGTCTCATCCTGGAACCCTTTAAGATGCAATTGAGTCATCAGTGCAGATTAACCCAGATCATTGAAGGATGCACCTCACTGAACGAAGCACTCCCTCAATTGCACTGGACTATCAATCTAAATTTTGTGCGCAAGCTATTCAAGAAAGACTTGAATGCACTTTCCTCTGCCTCAGAGATGAGAATGATGCCAGATGAATCTAGGGGATAAAAGGGAACCACGATTTGAAGTTGGAGATTGTTGAGTTCACATCAAACAGCAAAACAATGACCATAAACTCACATCATCTCCATCTGGAGTAAAGCACATCAAGTGGTTGTCAGCAGCACCAAGTGGAACACGAGATGCTTGATAGTGAGCAGACCGGGATATATTGAGGACAGAGATTATGAGGATACATTTCCTTTCCCGATGACCGACCACCATGTTGATTATCCAGCTCATTGAGCAAACTCAGGTTTGTAGGCTCAGCATCACCATCAGCAACCTGGGACTGGGCGACTGGAACCTGAAGGACTGAATTCACTTGCAATTCAGTGATGCTGATGTCTTTCCACACCAGCTTGCTGTGTCACGTTCGATACACATCTAAAGCTTACTGAGCACAGACTAGATGCTCGATCCCAATGCTAGTACTGAAGCAGCTGGAATGATGAAGCTGCATTGCCTCTGCCATACAAACAGCACATTTGTGGCATTCCTCAAGGCCGAGGGGTCTTGTTGGTCTCATTGTCTGTGTGAAATCAGGATGAATAATTCCATTAAGGCATGAAAATGCTATCTGTTTGAATCTTAGAGTGAAAATTAGAGTTTGGAAATGTGAGTAAGTTGAGTACATGTGCATTTATTGGGATGCTTTGTGACAGGGATTTACTGAAAACCAGCAACATAACAATAATAATGTTCCACACTGGACAGATGAGCAGTTAATCCCTTTTTGGCGGTGCAAAATATGGGAGGAACAAAGAACAACGAAAGGTACAGCACAGGAACAGGTCCTTTGGCCCTCCAAGCCTGCGCCGACCATGCTGCCCGTCTAAACTAAAATCTTCTACACTTCCGGGGTCCGTATCCCTCTATTTCCATCTTACTCAGGTATTTGCCAAGATGCCCCTTAAACGTCACTATCGTCCCTGCTTTCACCACCTGCTCCGGCAGAGAGTTCCAGGCACCCACTACCCTCTGTGTAAAGAATTTGTCTCGCACATCTCCTCTAAGCCTTGCCCCTCGCACCTTAAACTATGCCCCCTAGTAATTGACCCCTCTACCCTGTAAAAAAGTCTCTGACTATCCACTCTGTCTATGCCCCTCAGAATTTTGTAGACCTCTATCAGGTCGCCCCTCAACCTTCTTCAGTTTGGTCAGCAGAAGAATTTCTTGGTCTTCTTGGAATCCTTTAAGATCCACTTGGCCATCAGAACATGTAGATCAGCCCAGATCATTGTGTGGTGATATGCTTGTGAACAATGTTGCAGATAGTTGGTGGTGCGACCTCCAACCAGCAGGTGGCGGTGCAGATCCACCATGCGGTCTCGAGACAGTGGTTATATAACAAGGCACTCAGATATAAGCCTGGGCAGATCCAGTGATCCGGAAAAGGTTGGAAGATGTACATGAGGACAGTCGTGCATCGGGGTAGTTCCAGAGGAATATAAAGTAACTCTATGATAACTTGCTCTGTATCTGATCATTACCTTAACACGTGTGTATTAATAAAGATGCTGGTTCAGACAAGTCACAAGCAGTTCTGTGGATTCCTTGCTCGACATCGAACACTGAACACAACATGGTACCAGATTGCTGAAGATTTGAAGATAACGATGGTTGTGACAAAGTTAAAATTCGGGGGAAAGACAGATCAGCTGAAGTGCAGCCATTGGTGACTCAGTGCTGTAAAAGACTGAAGCTTGAGATGGACAGACTGAAAGCCCTCACCAGCTTCAAGTATCCAGTAAAGTAGACGAAAACTGGCGGCTATTCAAGCAGCAGTTCAAACTCTATGTTTCGGCCCTCAGCCTGCAGGCACAACTGATGAAAGGTGAATAGCATTGCTGCTAATGGTGGCAGGTCCACAAGCAATTGAACTGTATATTACATTTGCTTTTGACAATAAGGAGGATAGCAAGTGATACAATTAAGTCATTGGATACTTTGATCGACATTGCTTATCCAAAAGGAATGAGACATTTGAGAGATATATGTACCGTACGCGTACCCAGATATCTGGTGAATTGTTCAACAGTTTTGTCACTGATTTGAGGCTGAAGGCCCAATCATGCAACTTGAGTAGCCTGAAATCTTCTCTTCAGAGTCCACGGTGCCTGGTACCCACTTCTCAAGGCCAGAAGAGATTGGCGCCTGGGTGTGGGGAAAGAGCATACTGGAAGGAGGGAGCATCTGGCCTCAAACCCGGTAATTATATTTAAATTCACATAGATCAGCTGTAATCAGGTTCTCGCCCTCTTTGGCCGAGAACCTGATTGGGCCAGGCCCAACAGGCCAAGAGACCAACTAATCATAGCCTCAATGCTTGTGCTCTTGGCTCCTTCAAGGATGCTGATGTTAGTCCACCTGGCCTCCCAGCTGATGCAGAGCTAAAGTACATTTGGATTTTGGAATGTATTTTATGCTGTGTTTAAGAGTCTCCCTGGTGTAATAATGCCCACAAGCCTAATTACTTCACATTTCAACAAGTGTAATGCCTTAGTTGACGTAAGTAAGCTAATGTGAACTATCAGGCAAAGGACATCATATGAAATGATGTCAGAGACAATGGGTGCCAGGAGACTGCTCTTCAGCAAGGAAGCAAGTGGATGCCTTTGTGAAATGTTGAAGGAAGACCTGAAGCTGAACTCTAGCTGCTGCACTGCTTTAACACAACTCTGCCCGTCAGCATGTACTGAACATTCACCTGGAAGATGACCTGCCACTAGAAATGGAGGAGTTGGAGGAGGGAGAATATGGTGCCTAATGCGGACATACCTCCTGGTGCAGGTGAAGAAGTTCAGGCTCCATTTTTCACCTCCCATCCTCCCCTCACCTTCCCCTCCCTTGTCTCCCTCCCCCTCCCTCTCCTCCACTCCCCAATCTTTGACTCCCTCCCCGCTCCTGTCCTTCCTCTGTTAAAGTAAAACAAAAAAATACTATTCATGAAAGGGAAAAAATATATATTTTATTGCAAGAAATTTGTAAAAGTTGAGGTAGTTATTAAACAAAATGTCATACTGCAGCTGAAATGTTAACATGGTATCAAAGTTTTGTATTTATAACATTCTATATTTCAATAAATGTTTTCCATTAAACTTTACAAACTTCTGGAAATGTTTTATTCAAACATTGAAACACAACTTTAAAATATTAGATAATTATAAATAAATACACGTTGAGCATTCCTTCTACGAAATTCCGAAAACCGAAAAATTCTGAAATCTGCACTTCTTTTCGAGCGCTGACATGACATCACAAGACTATGGGAAGGTTCTTGGGTGGTGCACAGGCCCCATCATGCCGCAAATGTGCAGGTCCCAACGCACTGCACATGCAAAGGTCCCAACATGCCGCATGTGCACAGGTCCCAACACGCTGAACACGCGCAGGTCCCAACGCGCCGCACATGCGCATCATCACATTACATTCCGAAATCTTTAAAATTCCAAAATCCAATACACCCTCTGCCTCAAGCATTTTGGATAAGTGATGGTCAACCGGTAACCTATTTGAAGTAAACAAGGCAGGAAAATACTAATAATAAACACCAATCAAAAAACTGTTTCAAAACACATTTCACATTAAATCGATGGGCTGCTCAGAAGAATTAAAAAGGAGCATGCATAAGAAAAGGAGGACGTAAGATAGTTGCCTCCCAGACAGTGAACGCTCCTGGGCATTATGGGCATTTTTGCCTGCAGAAAGAAATGGCAATTTCAAGCACAGAGACGGCTGAAAGCTTGTGCCTTCAGGGAATGTTTCCATTCTAACACTTATGACCAGGACAGAATCATCTCCACGGTACCAGAATTTTATGACACCTCGGAAAGTTATCAAACAGACATAATTGCATTTGATACATCAAAATCTGAGTAGGCAGAACAACCATTATCCTCTTTCTTAACTTTTAGTCAGAAACTAGGATTTTAAGTTTTAGCAATTACTTTATCCATTAAAATATATACACACCCCTGTTTCCAACTTATCGTCTATGAAGTTATAGAGTCAGCGAGTCATAGATGTTTACCGCATGAAAACAGACCCTTCGGCCAAGCTTGTCCATGCCGCCCAGTTTCTATCACTAAGCTAGTCCCACTTGTCCATATCTCTCTTTGCCCACTCTGCCCATCAAACTGTCTAACTGCTTTTTAAAGGACAAAATTGTACCTGCCCCAACCACTGCCTCTGGCAGCCCGTTCCAAATGCTCACCACCCTCTGTGTGAAGAATTTCCCCTCTGGTCTCTTTTGTAACTCTCCCCTCTCATCTTAAACCTATGCCCTCTAGTTCTAGACTCCTCTACCTTTGGCAAAAGATGTCGACTATCAACCTTATCGATGCTGCTCATTATTTTATAGACCTCTATAAGTTCACCCCTAAGCCTCCCACGCTCCAGGGAAAAAAAGTCCCATCCTATCTAGCCTGTCCTTATAACTCAGACCATCAGGTTCTCTTCTTCCTGATTAAATTTTGTGTTGCCATATTCTAAAAGAAAGCATACAAATACTTTTAAGCAAGCCACACGTAAAGTTACGTAATATATTGCCGATTGATATAGTCGTTTCATAGATTTAAAACAAAGAACAAAACCTGAGAAACCTCCACCCGATCCCCATAACCCAGTAACCCCACCCAACACTAAGGGCAATTTTGAACACTAAGGGCAACACGGTAGCATTGTGGATAGCACAATTGCTTCACAGCTCCAGGGTCCCAGGTTCGATTCCGGCTTGGGTCACTGTCTGTGCGGAGTTTGCACATCCTCCCCGTGTGTGCGTGGGTTTCCTCCGGGTGCTTCGGTTTCCTCCCACAGTCCAAAGATGTGCAGGTTAGGTAGATTGGCCATGATAAATTGCCCTTAGTGTTCAAAATTGCCCTTAGTGTTGGGTGTGGTTACTGGGTTATGGGGATCGGGTGGAGGTGTTGACCTTGGGTAGGGTGCTCTTTCCAAGAGCCGGTGCAGTCTCGATGGGCCGAATGGCCTCCTTCTGCACTGTAAATTCTATGTTAATCTATGTTAATAAATATTGAATAATAATCATAAATCATTTAAAAAAATATTACACTTTAAATGAGCCAATAAAAATGGCATTAATTGTGGAAAAGAAATGCCAAAAAACAATAAAAAATGCTTCAACATACCTTAATAATAATAGGGAATCCTTGGGCTGTCTCTGTTTTCACTTTAAATCTGCTGTTTCACAGCATACCCTCAATGGGCATTCCCCATCTATCCCCGTCATATGGGAGCATGGCTACACTCCTCCTGCGCCACACTGGGGCCTGCGGAAACTGTCCCAACTTAGGCCCAAGGTTTATTGCAACGCAAAGGTATATACAAGGGGCCCCGAGCCAGTTCTTTCGAAGGTAGGACACATAGTCCTATGTAAGTGTCAGCATAGGCAGCTGCCAGGCATATTGTGGCATTTTTGACAAAGATATCCAAATTTAACGTGGAAGACAGCATCTTGTTCTGGGGTATGTGTGTCGACTTTCCAAGCAAGGGCCAGGACCTGATCCTGAGAGACCTGCGCAACGAGCACCAAAAGGTGTCCAAAATGTAATGTTAGCACGTAGCTACATGCCAGCCTGGTGGCCGGGCCTGGGCCGAGAGAGAGAGAGTAGCCCAGCAATGCGGCGTATGTCAAGAGCACCAGAAACTCCCATCAGCGGCACGGCTATACCCATGGGAATCGCCGGGGCAACCATGGGTGCAGTTAGACGCCGACTTTGCTGGGCTGTTTCAAGGCTCGATATTCTTACTCCTATTAGATGCCACTCTGAGTGGTTGGAAATCCATAGGATGTCGACTTGCACAGCACCCATTGAAAAATTATGTTTGTCCTTCCATACACACGGTTTCCCAGAGGTGTTAGTTACAAATAATGAAACACCCTTCATGAGTGCAGAATTCTCAGGATTCCTGAATGCTAACGGGGTGCGGCACATCCATACGTCCCTGTTACACCCGGCTTCCAATGGGCTGTTGGAAAGGGCGGTACAAATGTTCAATCATAGACTCAAAAAGCAGACTTCAGGGTCGATGGACAAAAGACTGGCCAGGTTCTTGTTCTGCTACAGGACCACTCCACTGGGGTCGCACTGGCTGAATTCCTCATGGACTGAAGGTTTCGCACTTTTCTTAGTCTGGTTTTCCCTGATGTTGGTGGGAAAATCACCACAGCCAGGAGCTGCAAGTGCCTCGTTCAACGAAAACCACCCCGACTTTTTATACCAGGTGACGCAGTTTATGTTCGAAACTTTGCAAATGGTGCCCACTGGATCTCGGGGACAAACATCTGCCAAACTAGGCGGTATCTTACCAAGTGCAGGCACAAGGTCGAATCCTGCGAAAGCACCTTGATCACATTCGAGCCAGGTGGCCAATTCTATGGAAAATTCCTCAGGAGAGGAAAGTTAGAGTCAAGCCAAATCCGATGCCCAAAGAGGCATGTTACCAAGACACCAAAATGAGAGAGGTCGTAGATACGGATTCGGACATGGAAACTCAGGCGTTGGAGGTCCCCGACGGGGAGTAAGCAGTGCAGCAGCCTCAGACAGTGGATCCACCACAATGTTCCAATCAGAAGCTGCAGTCGCCATCCAGATATACTCCATCAGATCCAGGAAAGACAGCCAAGTGCATAGAGCGTCCGGCGCCCTCCTACTCCGCAGTCGTCAGAAGCGCCTTTGGACTTGGAGCGGGCAAGGATGTTCTAGCCCGCACGAGACTGATGCAGTTGGAGCAAGCAGTCTCCCCATGAGACTCGCCAAACATGAGCTCCCCCACTAAGGGGGCGGGGAGCCCTAGTTGAAATGAAATGAAAATTGCTTATTGTCACAAGTAGGCCCTAGTCGCCACATTCCGGCGCCTGTTCGGGGAGGCTGGTACGGGAATTGAACCGTGCTGCTGGCCTGCCTTGGTCTGCTTTCAAAGCCAGCGATTTAGCTTTGTGCTAAACCAGCCCCTCTTACGTCATGGTTAAGATCAGTATAAAGTTGGCCAGGGATGGAACTGATAGGACAAACCTGGCTTGGATCTGATGTACATTGTAAATGCTTTTGCGTTGCAATAAACCAAAATTACTTTTGTACCAACTCAGTCCAGACTCATTTGTGGTTTACAGAACCCTCTCTCGTTCTCTATCAATTTTCTTTACCTCTGTGCCTGTAAAGTCATCAACCTTTTAACTCCTGGAACTAAATTGCATTTCCCTTAAGCCTACAATCACACCACCAGTCAGCACCAGAATCCTTCTTTAAATTCAAAATGCATTTAAAATTAAGATCCTTGCCAGAGAAGTGTTATCAATTGCCAACTCCGGATAATGTGAGCGGACAGACGTTTCACTCTGCCGAGCTTCACGTTGGCCAAGGAAAATACAGCCCACAGAATCTGTTTTAGCTCTTGGCGTTAACTATATGCAAGCAAATGCCGGATTGTTAAGATCGATATTGAATGCACACCCAATCATTTCTCAACACCCATATAAATATCCTGTCAGTAACTATTTTCTACTGTTTTCCAGTAAATTGATACTAAAATGACATGCAAGCTGTGCATTGCCACTCGTGGAAATGGTAAATAAAGATACATTGTTTACATGATGGTCAATTCAATACAACTGACATTTCCAAATTAATGTATTTGGGAGTTGTTTCAGGGGTTTAGTTGCTGGCTCATATATTCATGTTAATTTGTTTACGAGACCCTACCTTGAGTGAGCTGTATCTGCCTTCAAAGGACAGCACTTTGAAGACAATCTTTTTAATGATGAAGTGGACAGGCCAAAAGAGACTTATGAACAGTCCTCATTATAATGTGTAGGAAAACGAGAAACTGTTCTCTGCTTATGTCAGCAGCAAAGAAATGCAATCTGTGATTTAACTTCGCTGCTTCAATCTCTTCGCCATTGCCAATTAATATAATTTGGGGATGACATTGATATGCTGACATCATCTCCAATGGGGCTGAGAGGCAATGGAGTGGAGCAAAGAATAAAAAGAACAATGAGGGGCTGGATTCAGAAGAAAAGATGACTCGTCTACTTGTAGCTTTGAGAGAGAGTGATGCCAGTTGTGTTTTTCAAAATACTTTATTTAATGCTTGTAAGGCCATGAAAAAAAGGCCAATAAAATTCAGGATATTAAAAATAGGAAGGATTTGCAACTTGGAATGAGAGTGTAAAATCTGGATTGCCGATATGTTGGGCAGGATTCTCCATCCATTAACGGCAGTGGGATTCTCCGGGCCGCCTGCAGTGAATGGGAGATTTGGCAAGGGTCAAATTCTCCTCCCTCACTAGCAGCGGTGGCAAGGTGGGCTCGCAATGGAGAATTCCGGCCGTTGTAGGAGCCACACCTGGTCCATTTCCAGCGGGTTCTAAAAAGACAGCTGATTGGCAAAGCCAGCTTTACACCTGAATGGAAAATTGGGGATCTACCCCAACGATATAATTGTACAAACCAATAGTTAGATCACAGTTCAATTGGGTGCAGCTTCGGGCACCTCGGGCGGGATTCTCCGCGAACCGGCGGGGTGGGTATCTGCGACGCGAAGGAGTGGCGTGAACCACTCCGGCATCGGGCCGCCCCAAAGGTGGGGAATCCTCCACACCTTCAGGGGCTAGGCCGGCGGCAGAGTGGTTTGCGCCGCGCCGGCTGGAGCAGAAGGGGCTTGGTGCCACGCCAACTGAGTTGGCACATGCGCGGGAGCGCCAGTGTGTACTGGCGTCATCCCAGTGCATGCGCAGGGGGGTTCATCTCCACGTCAGCCATCGCGGACTGTGACAGCGGCCGACGCGGAGGAATAGAGTGCCCCCACGACACAGGCCTGCCCGCAGATCGGTGAGCTCCGATCGCAGGTCAGGCCACCGTGGGGGCACCTCCCGGGGCCAGATCCCCTGCGCTCCCCAGAGGGTAAGTACCTGTTGTAATTAGAGAACTTGGGCGGGATTCTCCCAGCCCGGGGCCGGGCCCGAGAATCCCTGCAACTGGGTCCCGACGCCGGCACGCGATTCTCCACAGAGCGGAGAATCGGCCGCCGCCGCCGTCCACACCTAGTCGCAGCCGGTGGGAACTCTGCACGCAGGGTCGGGGGACGGCCTGTGGGAGGGGGGAACATCCGATGGGGCCTGGCCCGTGATCGGGCCCACCAATCGGTGGGCGGACCTCTTGCTGTCCGGGCCTATTTTCTTCCGCGCCAGCCCCTGAACTCCCGCGCCATGTTGCGTCGGGGCCGGCGCATTGAGGGAGGCCAGCGCGCATGCGTGGGTTGGCACCGGCGCCACTGTGCATGCGCGGATCCCGCGGCGCACAGTTTGCAGCAGCGTGAACCGCTCCAGCTCCGTGCTAGCGCCCTATAGGGGCCAGAATCAGCACTCCCAGCGGCCCGTTCACGCCGTTGTGAAACGCGAAGGCTTTTCCGACGGCATGGACACTCTGCCGCCGACTGGGAGAATCCCACCCCTTATATTCAAGCCAGTGTGGATTTGCCAGGCTGATCACAGGGAGGGAAACAATAGTTCAGTGATTCAATGAAGAGGGCAAGAGGGTGTGCTAAGAGCAGCCCCGGCATACCAATAAATGAATTTTAAACCAACAGCATAAGACAACTTGCAAAACTGCGGAAGCAGCATGCAATGGGCAGAGCTAAGCAATCCTACAATCAATGGATCAGATCAAACTCTGCAGTTCTGACGCATCTTGTTATGAATGGGAGTGGACAATTAAACAACTCACTGGAGGAGGAGGCTCCATTAATATTCCCATCCTCAATAATGGAGGAGCTCAGCACATCAATGCAAAAGACCAGGCTGAAGTATTTGCCTCCACCTTTAGCCCGAAGTGCTGCCTCCAGAACCAGAGATACCAATCTTCAGTGAACTCCAGTCACTCCACGTGATGTCAAGCAACAGCTGAAGGCATTGGATACTACAATGGTTAAGGGCTGTGACAACAATTGGCAATTGTAATAAAAGCTTGTGCTCCAGAAATAGCCACACCAATGGCCAAGCTTTTTCAATACAGCTAAAAGACTAGCATCTACCCGGCAATGAGAAACTTTTCCCAGGTACGTCCTGTCCACAAAAGGTGGCTCACCACCACCTCCTCAAGGGCAATTAGGGATACAGAATAAATGCTGGACCAGCTAACCATGCCCATATCATGTGAAAAAATAATATTTTAAAAGCAGGATGAATTCATGAAGTCAATTTCTGACCTACTAATCTATAGACCATAAGATTGTGAGATATGGGAGCAGAATTAGGCCATTTGGCTCAATGAGTCTGCTCCGCCACTCAATCATGGTTCATAAGTTTCTCATTCCCGTTCTCCTGTCTTCTCCCCGTCTACTCTCGATCATCAGCAAAGTGACGGAAATGGTCTTCGACAGTGTTGTCAAATGGCACTTACTCAGCAATAACCTGAAACTGATGCTCAATTTGGGTCCCTCAGGGTCACTCAGTTCCAGACCACATTCCAACCTTGCTCCAATCAGGGGCAAATGAGCTGAACAAAGAGGTGATATGAGAGTGACTGCCGTTGACATTTGACTGAGTATGGCATCAAGGAACCTTAGAAAACTGGAGTCAATGGGAATCGAGGGAAAACTCTCCACTGGTTGGAGCCATGCTCGGCACAAAGGAAGATGGTTGTGATTGTTGGAGGTCAGCCATCTCAGTCCAGGACATGGCTGCAGAGTTCCTAGGATAGTGCCCTAGACCCAACAATCTTCAGCTGCTTCATCAATTACCCTCCCTCCAACTTAAAGTCACAAATGGGGATGTTTGTTAATAATTGCACAATGTTCAGCACCATTCACAAATCGTCAGATACTGAAGCAGTCCATGTCCACATGCAGCAAGACCTGGACAACATTCAGACTTGGGTTGATAAGTTGGCAGCAACCTATGTGCCACACAGGGGCAGCACGGTGGCACAGTGGTTTAGCCCTGCTGCCTCACGGTGCCGAGGTCCCAGGTTCGATCCCGGCTCTGGGTCACTGTCTGTGTGGAGTTTGCACATTCTCCCCGTGTTTGCGTGGGTTTCACCCCCACAACCCAAAAAATGTGCAGGCTAGGTGGATTGGCCACGCCAGATTGCCCGTTAATTGGAAAAAAATGAATTGGATACTCTAAATTTATTTTAAAAATCCTTTGTGCCACTTGCCTGGATGAAGGCAGCTCAAACAACACTCAAGCTTGACACCATGCAGGGCTAAGCAGCCCGCTTGATTTCTCCCCCTTCCACAAACAGTCAACACCTCCATCACCGCTTTACAGTGGCAGCCATGTGTACCATCTATAAGATGCACTGCAGTAACTCACCTGCACCTTCCAAGCCCATGGCCACTATCATCTAGAAGGACAAAGGCAGTAGATACCTGGGAATGTCACCACCTGGAGGTTCCCCTCCAAGTCACCACCACCCTGACTTGGAAACATATCACTGCTCCTTCACTGTCACTGGGTTAAAATCCTGGAAGTCCCTTGCTAACAGCACTCTGGATGTACCTACACGTCAGGGACTGCAAAGGTTCAGGAAGGCAGTTTACCACCACCTTCTCAAGGGAAATTAGGGATGGGTAATAAATGCTGGCCTAGCCAGTGACGCCCACATCCCGTAAATGAATTTAAAAAACACTTGACATTTCTTCAGTGAGTCTGTAGCAGCAGAACCTTTTGCTCTCATTGTTTGAATGAAAAGCTGATGACTGCAGGGTTTTGCTAAGTGCTGAATCAATTACAGAATGCAATTTAATCAGAGCACCCTTGTGGACTCCAGAGACTGCAATTACTTTTGAACTGCCTGAAAATAAAAGGCCTCTTGTAAACTTTTATGAAGTGTTCTATTGACAGATAAGAAAATCATAATCTAAAAATTGGATTGCACTATTCAAGTACAGAGTTCACGATTCGTGATCAAATTGCGCCAATTCCAGTGGAGATGGGCATCATGCAAACTTGCTGCTGTCACTCCAGATACATGTTAATATTGTTGGCAACAAGAAACTCACACACTGCTGGCTGCCTCTGCACTTTGGCCTGTTGTTTTTTCATCACCAGGGAGGCTAGCAGCATTGTGATTGTACTTGGTGCAGTCAGTTTCCTATTCTGAAAGGCAATCAGTCCATCTTAAAGGGACGCTGCACTGAATGACAGAAAGGCACTGCTGGATGCTTTTGCTGCAATTCTAAACAAGAAATGGAACACCATGGCCGAAAGGGAGCTCCTTTTGGGCCTGATCCATGTCAAAGTGGATGTAGTCTTCCGCCCGGGCATACAGGGCATATGTGATGTAGTCTTCCGCTGGGCTTGCTGCCTTAGTGCTCAGTTGGGGAGGGGGAACCTCGACTGGGGATGAGGTGAGCCTCCATGAGAAGATGAGGGGAGATTGGGGGGGGCAACCGGGGGCAACCTCTTGCTGCACCACCATGCCAACCCTTTAATTGTGTGTACCCATTCCGGGGGCAGCCGTTGTCCCTGCCTGTCTGCCACAACGATCACCCATAACCCCCACCGGCTGCCGAGGCCTCTAGCCATGCAGCTGAAGGCTATTGCTAATGGGGAATTGGCAGTCGTGGTTAAGTTAACACTTCACACTTGCCAAGTGTATTCCAATGGGTAGGTGGGCCCTGTAGCATGTGGGAGTCATTGTCTAGCATCCCAATCAGACCGTGATGCCTGGACAGTGTACCTGAACACTGTGGGAGGGAACACCAATCGCACACAGAAGCCAACATTCGAACACCCAGGGGATGGGACACAGCTCCGGGGTACATGTCCACAGCGGATGATGGGTGAGTGCCACAGGGAGGGGACCAGCACCCGGTCTGGGTGATGTTGCGAGCGGGTGTCTGGGTTGTGGTGATCTTTCTGAGGGGTTTCAAGAATGGAAGACGTAGTGATCACAAAGATACACAAAGCTCTTTCGAAGAACTAAACTAATTTTATTAACACTACTAAATTTGAGTTCGACACTTATTCTGAATAGCAAAAGTACATGTAAGAATTAAACTACACTCACTAACACTATCTCTATCTAATAATTATAACTATTATATCTTAACTCACTCTCCAATACACTATGAATCATTTCTTCTTCAGATTCAGTCTATTCTCCTCCCCCTAGCTTAAGAGCCAAAGCTATTTATAGTACTGCCCCTTTGCTCCTTCTCGTGGCTAGGCTTAACATAACATTAACTCTTCACATGCTGTACATTTGTATAATGTCACATGGGGTACAGGGTCTGGTGCCCAGTGAGGGTGGCCTGTAGTATGTGGGAAGGGTGTTCCGGGTTTGGGGGGGGGGGGTGTGGAGGGGGAAATCAGGGGAGAATGGAGGGTCCCGGGGTGGGAGCCACTATAATACTAATAAGTAAGCACTTGCAGGGGAGGCTGCTGAATGACGGGAGGCCATTGGATAAGGTGTGGCTCTCATTAATTGTATAGAAATGGTGCTTATGTGGTGATAATTTGTTTCTCGCCACCCATGGCGAGATCCCGATTTCGCTGACGGTAGTGGGCCTGCTGCATCGCAAGCTGTTTGGCGGTTCCCGCTTTTGGCCTCTCCCGCTATTCACCGGCCTCGTTACGCTTGAGCGTGAGTGTAACGAGACCGGAAGATCACGTCCTCAGTCTCAGGAATGGAGAATCCAGCCCAATATATTTCTAAACTTTAAATCTAATTAAAAAGTAAAGATTCAATTAGGTAAGGTTGAGCATTTGGCTTTATTTTTGTGATTGGGTTTGCAGCTTCGTTGTACAGCTGCTGCTTCATAAATACAAATGAACTTTGTTACGCTTGTGTGGAATCACTTATTTTATGGTATGTCAGTAATTTCACTGAACTATGTGTGAATTATTTCTACCTCCCATTCATTCTAACCTATTGAACATTCATTCTAATGTTAGTTAACGCTACAGTGTTTCAGATTAGCAGAAGGATTCATAATAAGCAGGTTTTTCCTTCATTAAAAACGTAACAACGTTTCGTCTTGGAATCTTCCCTGTTTTTCAGACATAAAGCTTGACTGGTGTCACCTGGCTGTGTGATGCGACCATCAATTCACTCAAAGACACGTGGAGAAGTAAACCGTGGTTTTAATCAGCTTAGAACTGAGCCTGCCTGTGACCGGTACACCACTGAAGACGGCCCCGCAGGTCAGCAGCTCTTATACTTCCTGTAAAAGGGGTGGAGCCATGGGCGGAGCCCGTACATGCCCCAACATACCCCCTGTGGGTGAAACCACACAATCGGCCATAGGTAGAGCCCACAGGGTTAATAACATAACACAGTGCACTGGTGAATTATCAGTAATGATACATTCACCACATTCACCCCCTGTTTAAAAATGAAGTCCGGCGGGGGTGACGGGCTCATAGATTCAGTCGGTCCGGTGCCCGGATCGTACGTTGTGACCGCCGAAGCACTGGTGTTGCAGCCGCTTCGGGTGGCTGTGGAAGTGGGTCCCGTGCGGTCACAGGCGTGGACTCCGGGAGCGGCTCTTCGGAGCTTCATTCCTGTGGACCGGTGCGGCGGGTGGGAGGGAGCGCGGGAACCATATAGGGGTGGAGGGCACTGAACATGGGAGGTTGGACGGGACATAGTGTGGGGGATGCAGTAGTGGGAGTGGTGGTGGAGCCTGCGGGCACCAGGTTCCGGAGGGAGACGGTATCTTGCCGGCCATCGGGGTGTTCGGCGTACGCATAGTGTGGGTTGGAGTGCAGGAACTGGACCTACTCTACCAGGGGGTCGGTCTTATGTCTCCGAACATGTTTTCGGAGGAGGACTGGACCCGGTGTCATCAGCCAGGGCGGAAGCGAGGCCCCTGAGGTAGCTCCCCTAGGGAAAACAGACAAACGATCATGAGGAGTCTGGTTTGTGGCTGAGCAAAGGAGGGACCTAATAGAGTGGAGCGCATCGGGGAGGATCTCCTGCCAGTGAGAAACTGGGAGATTTCTGGACCACAGGGTCAGTAGGATGGTCGTCCAGACCGTCGCGTTCTCCCTCTCCACCTGTCCGTTTCCCCAGGGGTTATAACTGGGGATGCCCTTACTAAGCAGGTACTGACGCAGTTCGTCGCTCATGAACGACGAGCCCCTGTCGCTGTGGACATAACTGGGGAAACCAAACAGGGTGAAGACACTATGCAGGGCTTTAATGACAGTGGGGGTGGTCATATCAGGGCAGGGGATGGCAAACAGGAAGCGGGGGAACCCATCTATGATGTTAAGGAAGTACATGTTGCGGTTATTGGAGGGGAGAGGTCCTCTGAAATCGATACTGAGGCGTTCAATGGGCGGGATGCCTTTACCAGGTGGGCCTTATCCGGTCGATAGAAGTGCGGTTTAAACTCCGCACAGATTTGGCAGTCTCTGGTTATAGTTCTGACCTCCTCGGTGGAGTAGGGAACGTTGCGGGCCTTGATGTAATGGGCGAGCCGAGTGTCCCCCGGGTGGCAGAGGTTATCGTGGATAGCCCATAGTCGGTCATCTTGCGCGCTGGCTCGTTGAGCTTCCCAGGACGATATACTATATCGTAGTTATAGGTGGAGAGTTCGATTCACCTCCTCAAGATCTTATCATTCTTGATCTTGCCCCGCTGCGTAATGTCAAACATGAAGGCAACCGATCGTTGGTCGGTGACGAGGGTAAACCTCCTACCAGCGAGGTAGTGCCTCCAGTGCCGCACGGCTTCCACGATGGCTTGGGCTTCTTTTTTGACCGAGGAATGTCGAATTTCGGAGGTGGTGAGGGTGTGTGAGAAAAACGCTACCGGTCTGCCTGCTTGGTTGAGGGTGGCGGCGAGTGCGACCTCTGAGGCGTCGCTCTCCACCTGGAAGGGGACGGACTCATCCACCGCGCGCATCGCAGCTTTGGCGATGTCCGCCTTGATGCAGTTGAAGGCCTGGCGGGCCTCGGCTGCAGGCGGAAAGAGGGTGGCCTTAAATAGTGGGCGGGCTTTGTCCGCATACTGGGGGACCCACTGGGCGTAATAGGAGAAAAATCCAAGGCACCTCTTCAGGGCCTTGGGACAGTGACGGAGAGGGAGTTGTAGGAGAGGGCGCATACGGTCAGGGTCGGGCCACAGGACCCCATTTTCCATGAAGTAGCCGAGGATGGCTAGCCTGGTTGTGCGGAAAACACATTTCGCCTTGTTCTAGGTGAGGTTGAGCTTTTGGACGGTTTGGAGAAATCGGTGGAGGTTGGTGTCGTGGTCTTGCTGATCATGGCCGCAGATGGTGACATTGTCCAAGTACGGAAACGTGGCCTGCAGCCCGTACTGGTCCACCATTCGGTCCATCGCTCGTTGGAACACCAAAACCCCGTTCGTGACGCCGAAGGGGACCTGGAGGAAATGGAAAAGGCGGCCGTCTGCCTCAAGCGCCGTGTAGTGGCGGTCCTCCAGGCGGATTGGAAGCTGGTGGTATGCAGACTTCAGATCCACCGTGGAGAACACGCGGTAGTGCGCGATCTGGTTTACCATGTCTGCAATCTGGGGAAGAGGGTACACATCGAGTTGCGTGTACCGGTTAATGGTCTCGCTGTAATCAACCACCATCCGGAACTTTTCCCCGGTCTTGACGACCACCACCTGAGCTCTCCAGGGGCTATTGCTGGCCTCTATGACCCCCTCCCGCAAGAGACGCTGGACCTCGGACCTAACGAATGATCAGGGGGTTGGATAGGGTGGACAGTGAGAGCCTTCTCCCGCGGATGGAAATGGCTGGCACGAGGGGACATAGCTTTAAACTGAGGGGTAATAGATATAGGTCAGAGGTCAGAGGTTGGTTCTTTACGCAAAGAGTAGTGAGGCCGTGGAATGCCCTACCTGCTACAGTAGTGAACTCGCCAACATTGAGGGCATTTAAAGGTTTATTGGATAAACATATGGATGATAATGGCATAGTGTAGGTTAGATGGCTTTTGTTTCGGTGCAACATCGTGGGCCGAAGGGCCTGTACTGCGCTGTATCGTTCTATGTTCAATGATCTATGAATGTCCTGTCCTGCATGCTATACCGCCTGCTTCTGGTGGCTACTGGCTTGCAATTGGCGGTGAGGTTTGCGAAGGGAGGGGGGGGGGTGTCAATTTCTAGGGTCGCGAGGCTGCATATGGTGAGCGGGGGCAGGGGCCCCCCCGAATTTAAGAGTTAGGCTCCTGAGGTTGCACTGGAAGTCGAGTCCCAAAAGGAGAGGAGCGCAGAGGTCTGGGAGCACATATAGTTCAAAATTAGCGTACTCAGCACCCTGTATCGCTAGGGTTGCAGTAGTGCCCCCTCGGATTTGCACCGAATGCGACCCAGAGGCGTGGGAGATGGTTTGTTGCGTCGGAAATATTGGGAGCGAGCAGCATGTTACCATGCCCAGGTGAATGAAGCTCTCTGTGCTCCCGGAGTCGAAAAGGCAAGGTGTCTCGTACCCGTTAACCCGGACGGCCATCATGGAGCTCCGGAGGTGCTTAGGTCGCGACTGGTCCAGGGTGACCGCGTGATTGGAGGTGCTGGGGCGGCCCCGCGGTGGCTGTCCGTGTAGGTCGTACGCGTTGAGCGGCGTAGCAGATGGCGGCCAAGATGGCACCCCCCATGGATCGCACGTGGCCGGCCGCGTGGGGGAAGGATGGCCAAGATGGCGGCCCCCATGAGTCACACATGTTATGCGGAGGCGAAGTCGGCAGACACGCTGCCGCCTTGCGGGGTCTGCGGGCCTGTGAGTCTGTGGATCGGGTCTGTGAGTTCGAGTTCTTAGACCTGGCCAGGCAGACCTTGGCGAAGTGTCCTTTTCGTCCGCAGCTGCTGCAGTTCGCGTTGCGGGCCGGGCAGTGTAGTCGGGGGTGTTGGGACTGGCCGCAAAAGTAGCAGGGTAGCCCCCCATGATGGGCGGGTGGCCGCGCGGCACAGGCCTAGGGTAATCTCGGGTCGGGGGCCCACGAGGGGGTCGCGTGATCGGCCGGGAACGCAGTAAGGCTCTGAAAAGCGGCCTCCAGAGAGGTAGCCAGTTTTACCCTGTCGTCCAGGTCCTGGGCCCCTTTTTCGAGCAGGCGCTGTCTCACATAGTTCGATTGGACCCCCGCCATGTAAACGTCTCGGACGGCAAGCTCCATGTGCTGAGTGGCCGTAAAGGCCTGGTAGTTACAGTTGCGCATGACGGCTTTGAGGTCGCGTAGGTAATCATCTAGTGACTCCCCGGGGCGCTGGTGGCGAGTGGTGAAGACGTGTCACGCGTATACCTCGTTCACAGGCCGCACATAGAGGCGTTCAAGTAGTGCAAGGGCCTCTGTATAGGAAGCGGCTTCACCGAGCTGGACAGAAATGTGATGGCTCACCCGTACATGGATGAGGTTCAGCTTCTGTTCGTCAGTGACGGATGGCGTAGACGACGCGGCGAGATAGGACTTGAAGCATCGAAGCCAATGTGAAAACATTTATTTTGCCTCCGCGGCCTGTGGATCGAGTTCCAGTCTGTCATGTTTGAGGGCTGATTCCATAGTAGTATTTTAAGCTGATTAAATTGATGCGACCATCAATTCACTCGAAGACACGTGGAGAAGTAAACTGTGGTTTTAATCAGCTTAGAACTGAGCCTGCCTGTGACCAGTACAACACTGAAGGCGGCCCCGCAGGTCAGCAGCTCTTATACTTCCTGTAACGGGGGTGGAGCCATGGGCGGAGCCCATGCATGCCCCAACATATACCCTGTGGGTGAAGCCACACAATGGCCCATAGGTAGAACCCACAGGGTTAATAACATAACACAGTGCACTGGTGAATTATCAGTAATTATACATTCACCACACTGTGCATTGTCAGGTGATGCGATACACACTTCCATGTCACATATTCCTTGTATTGAAAGTTTGCTCCCTTTATTCAATATGGTTGGCTTGGTTTGACACACTGACATTATTTTTAGCCCTATGAAAGCAAAATACTGGGAATGCTGAAAACATGAACCAAAAAATACTAGATAAACCCACAGGTCTGGCAGCATCTGTGGAGAATGAAACAGACGTTTCTACAGAAGGGTCATATGGACTCAAGGATCTTGGTGTCAGCGCGGATACCACGGTGGTAAAAGAGTCTCGTCCTCAGGCATCCGAAGAAGGTGCTCTCAGATTGGATCCGATGTTGGATCTCTGCAGCGATATCAGCCTTAGAGGAGAGGTGGCTCCCCAGGTAAGGGCAATGTTCCACATTTGGGCCTTGCTGTGTTCTTTGTGTTGCTTATTTCAGGATGGTTGGCGTAGTGTTTCCAAAGGTCACAAAATAGCTTTAACTTAAACAAAGCTGTGACTTTATTGACACTACTAACTTGGATTCAACACGTACTTCTTAAGAATACACAATTGATCAGTAACATCTAACTACAGTCATCTACTGCTAATCTCACGATTAGTTTAAATTATGATCTAACCTTACTTGCACTATCTGCTCTTCTGACCTTCACTTGCTAACTCCTGCATACACTCCTCCCCTGAGGTCTAGCATCACTGCCTTATATAGTTGCAACTGTAGCTCCCTCTCGTGACTACTCATTAACCCTTGCAATGCTGATAGTTATGATAATACCACATGCCTGGCAAAATTAAAAGTAATGTTTTCAACAACACTTTCTAGAATGAGATGAGTTCACAATCAGATTTCAGCATGCATAATTTAAAGCACTAGTGATGCAGATTACAGTACACAAAATGTCCCTTCAGTAAGAATGCCTGCCGCCTTGATGTCTTTTTGCACTATTTCTGTAAAATAAGCATGCTGTCACTGCTTAGCCCTTTCCCCATTCCTTTTTCCTTCTACATTCCTCATTTCTAATTTCAATTTAATTTCGAACTAATCGAGCCCAATCTGTCTTTTCCTTTTCTATATTCCTCAGACTTGCTTTGTTCTCCTGAGGCAGTGAAAAACAGAGGGCAGCCTACCTGCCTCTCCCATTTCTGTCTTCCATCTCTCAGTGGTATCAGTGAGCAGAATTCTGCACTCAGTCAAGCGAAATGATATTGGAATAAACTCTGTTTGTTCAGAAGCTTATATTTGACTCATTTTGTGAATCAATTAGATTTAAATATAAGATCAGTTGTCGTGCTAAATTACATTGTCATTTTCATTGGCCCATGCAATTTGATTACTGCATCAGTTATTTCAATTAATTTAATAATTAGAGTTATAAAAGCAACTGGAATGTTATTTCAGATTTAGTCTGGGTTTTTTTTAGACGATCAGCAGCTCCAGCGAATTGACCAATTCCTTTGATTGGACAATTCCTTAAACGTTACCATATGACGATGTGACAAATACAACTAAAACCTGGGGCTGGATTTTCCGCCCCGCCGCGTCACATTTCCATTTCACCCCGCCGGTGGGATGCTCCATTACGTCGGCAGGTCAATGGGGTTTCCCATTGTTGGGCAGCCCCATGCCATCGGGAAACTCCCGGGCTGCCGGCGGAGAATCCAGCCCTTCTTGTTTCACAAATAGCTTTGTTATGCATTGTCAAAATCAATTCTCAAAATACAATTTAATTGAAAAAGAAACCCTTAATTTCTGCTCAGGCTGTCTCATTCTCCTAATCTCCGTTTTTGCCTATTTTAGTTTTAAATTGATTCCACCTAATCCTTTTATAGCTTAAAATCCCTTTTCCTATTCTGTTCATCTTCCTCATTTCAGCTGCCCATTTGGGTTTTCATTGACTGAGAACCAGCTATAAAGGTTGGCCAATCGATGTAAAACATTCCTCAGAACTGGAGCAAAGCAGAGGGCAGCACAGTGGCGCAGTGGTTGGCACTGCTGCCTCACCGTTCTGAGGACCGGGTTCGATCCTGGCCCCGGTTCACTGTCTGTGTGGAGTTTACACATCTCCCCGTATCGGCGTGGGTCTCACCCCCACAACCCAAAGATGTGCAGTTTGGGTGGATTGGCCACGTTAAATTGCCTCTTAATTGGAAAAAAATAATTGGTTACTATAAATTTTAAAAAAGAACTAGAACAAAGCAGAATTGATCATGATGGGCTCCTCAATCTGGCTAGATAAACTCACCCATGGGCGGGTTTCTGGTGCGGCACGCTGTCAGGATTCTCCGTTTCGCCGGCTGGTTAATGGGATTTCCCATTGTGGGGCAGCCCACGCCATTGGGAAACTCCCGGGCTGCCGGCAAAACGGAGACTCCCGACGGCAGAGATTTCAGCCCATTATGTATGCAATGCAGTAATTTTTTTACAAACCAACAAGATATTTTTCCTGACGTAAATAACTTATATTTTGGAACATAAAATGAGTAACTTGAAAATATGATTGGCAATCTTGGCTCCATAGTTACATGACAGAGATGCCAATCTACAGGGCTGCAGTCTTGAGGTGTACAAGGATACAGCTTTTATTTCATATTTTAAGCATTTTGCCAATAAGTTCAATAACCATTCTTTTAAATGCCAATAATGCTGAGCAACGTTCAACTTAACATGGTCATTGTCCAATTTCCCTCTTTACAAAGACAGGAGCAAAATAAATAATTAAGTTAGGAGCAATTGATTTAATACTGGTTTGGCAATTATTTTGCACGGTGAAAAATAATAGGCCCAATTTAATGGATACATTTCCAAGTGTGGTAGCGAGTGGGAACTGCTGTGAGCTTCCCGATGCTTGACCTGGCAAGGCCATCACTGGTATCAAATGTTAATTGGTCCACTTAACGAGGCCCCACAGACTTCACGCTGCAAATGATGTCCCGCTGGCTGATTCATTGGGACCGCACTTGCCAGCTCCCCACCAACAAGGGTTGGCAGAACCTAAATCGATTCTGCAGATCAAACCCCACACAGCTCGCAGCCATGCACCGAGGAGACCAGCCCCAGGATTCTGTGATATCGACCGGGACAGATTTCTGCATGCGGTCGAGTGCAGAAAGGAGGGGCTCGGAGGGTCAGCCACAGGGTAGCCAGTGCTGCCTGGGAGGAAGTGGCAGGGGCTGTCAGCTCGGAGGCGCCACTAGAAGGACCAGCACTGAGTGCCGTAAGAAAATCAACAACCTCAACCGGGCTGCTCAGGTGTGTTGCCATATCCGCAGCTGCGTGCCTGCTAGCCCCCCACCAGACAGAGGAGCGGTCTGTTTTGCGCCATTTCTTCGGTCATGAAATGCCACCGTTCCCGCACCGGCGTCAGTACTTAGTCTCAGAATCGAAGAATCCAGCCCCAGGAATTTGAGGGTGGCAGACAGCCAAAAATTCAAAGTGGAACAAAGGCATAATTGCCAAGACCCTCAGAAACAAGGAGGCCTCAGAAGCAGACAAGTCAGTGATGCGCGATCAATTACACTCAAGACGAAGTGATTTCATAACTGAAGGCATTAATCTACTAGAACTTGTTCCCCAGCAGCTTCGGTACAGAAAGTGAAGGCTGCTGGGATGGCACCATCTCTTATACTCCGCCTGTCAGGGCGGAGCTACGTAACAACAGCCAATGGTAGACTCCTGGGTCTAACCAATGGTCATCAGCCTCTTAGGTACCGCAATACCTGGTACTACCACATTCACCCCCTATTAAAAAAGAGTCCGGCGGGGGTGGTGGCCAGTGGTAACAGTCGCCTTTAACATGGTATGATCAGGTATGGAGGTACCGTGCAGTCGAGGATATTTACAACAGTTAAAGTCACAGCGAAGCAATCAGTCGATCTGGTGGCTTGGTCGTCCTTCTGGAGTGTCTGGGCTTCGGTGGTGATTCTGGTGGGAATTACGGTGGTTGCGACTCCGGGAGCGTGGTTTCGGCCTCCCTGGCAGCTTCGTCACCCCTAGGAGGACTTCCTGGGGAAAACAAGGAGACGTTCATGAGGTGTCTGATTTGTGGTTGTACAGAGCAGCGACCGGATGGCATGGAGGGCCATCGGGAGGACTTCTTGCCAGCGGGAGACTGGGAGATTCCTAGACCGTAAGGCCAGTGGAACAGTCTTCCAGAATATTCCGTTCTCCCTCTCCACCTGTCCGTTTCCCCGGGGGTTGTAACTCGTCGTCCTGCTCGAGGCGATGCCCTTGCTGAGCAGGAATTGACGCAGTTCGTCGCTCATAAAGGAGGACCCCCTATCACTGTGTGTGTACGCGGGGAAACCGAACAGTGTAAAGATACCCTGGAGGGCCTTGATGACGGTGGTTGTGGTCATGTCTGGGAAGGGGATGGCGAATGGGAACCGGGAGTACTCGTCAATCACGTTCAGGAAATACGTGTTGCGGTCGGTGGAGGGGAGGGGACCTTTGAAATCCACGCTGAGGCGCTCAAAGGGACGGGAAGCCTTTATCAGGTGCGCCCTCTCTGGCCGGTAGAAGTGCCGTTTGCACTCGCGCAGATTTGGCAGTCCCTGGTGACTGTCCTGACCTCCTCGATGGAGTAGGGCAGGTTGCTGGTCTTGATGAAGTGGAAGAAATGAGTGACCCCCGGGTGGCAGAAGTCCTCGTGGAGGGATCGGAGGCGGTCTACTTGTGCAGTGGCACAAGTGCCGCGACAGGGCATCAGGAGGCTCGTTTAGCTTCCCCGGACGGTACAAGATCTCATTGTTGAAGGTGGAGAGTTCTATCCTCCACCGCAAGATCTTGTCGTTTTTAATCTTGCCCCGCTGTGCATTATCGAACATGAAGGCAACCGACCGTTGGTCCGTGAGGAGAGTGAAACTCCTGCCGGCCAGGTAATGCCTCCAATGTCTCACATCTTCTACTGTGGCTTGTGCCACTTTTTCGACCGAGGAATGGCGAATTTCAGAAGCATGGAGGGTACGGGAGAAGAAAGCCACGGGCCTGCCCAGTTGGTTGAGGGTGGCCGTCAGAGCTACGTCGGACGCATCGCTCTCGACCTGGAAGGGAAGGGACTCGTCGAAGGCGTGCATCGTGGCCCTTGCAATGTCTGCTTTGATGCGGCTGAAAGCCTGGCGGGCCTCCGTCGACAGGGGGAAGGTTGTGGACTGGATTAGGGGTCAGGCTTTGTCTGCGTAGTTGGGGACCCACTGCGCGTAATAGCTGAAAAACCCGAGGCAGCGCTTCAGGGCCTTGGGGCAGTGAGGGAGGGGGAACTCCATAACGGGGCGCATGTGTTCGGGGTCGGGGCCTATAACTCCATTTCGCACTACGTAGCCTAGAATGGCTAGACAGTCGGTGCTAAACACGCATTTATCCTTATTGTATGTCAGGTTAAGGATTTTCGCGGTCTGGAGGAATTTGCGACGGTTGGTGTCGTGGTCCTGCTGGTCATGGCCGCAGATGGTGACATTATCCAGATACGGGAACGTTGCGCGTAAGCCGTACCGGTCAACCATTCGGTCCATCTCTCGCTGGAAGACCGAGACCCCATCAGTGACACCAAAGGGAACCCTTAAAAATTGATAGAGCCCGCCCATCTGCTTTGAAGGCAGTGTACTTGCGGTCACTATTACGGAGGGGTAGCTGGTGGTAGGCGGACTTGAGATCCACCGTGGAGAAGACCTTGTATTGTGCGATCCTGTTTACCAGGTCGGCTATATGGGGGAGAGGGTACGCGTCCAGCTGCGTAAACCTGTTGATGGTCTGGCTGTAGTCAATGACCATCTTATGCTTCTCCCCGGTCTTTACCACCACTCCTTGAGCTCTCCAGGGACTGTTGCTCGCTTCGATGACCCCTTCCCCCAGCAGCCTTTGGGCCTCTGACCTGATGAAGGTCCTGTCCTGGGCAGTGAACCGCCTGCTCCTGGTGGCGACGGGTTTGCAATCCGGGGTGAGGTTCGCAAACAGGGAAGGCGGGTCGGCCTTAAGGGTCGCGAGGCCGCAGACAGTAAGGGGAGGTATAGGGCCGCCAAATCTAAAGGTCAGGCTTTGCAAATGGCATTGGAAGTCCAGCCCCAGGAGGGTAGCCACGCAGAGGTGCGGCAGGACATACAGGCAGAAATTGTCGCAATTCCTGCCTTGGACAGTGAGGTTCGCTAGGCAGAACCCCTTTATCTCCACCGAGTGTGACCCGGAGGCCAGGGAGATCCTTTGGTTTACAGGGTGGTTACAAGTGAACAGCGCCTTACCGTGTCGGGGTGAACCAAGCTTTCCGTGCTCCCAGAGGCAATAAGGCAAGACGTCTCGTGGTCGTTGATGAAGACAGTCGTTGTAGCTGTTGCGAGTGTCCGGGGTCGACTTTGGTCCAGTGTCACCAAGGCCAGATGAAGCAGTTGCGAGTTCTGATCGGGCAGCGTGTAGTCGGCCGTGCTGGGGGCCTGGGGCCCCATCCAAGATGGCGTCACCCATGGGTCGCACATGGTGTCCGGGGATGAACAAGATGGCGGCGGCAATGGACAAAATGGCGGAGCCCACCTGTCCAGCGTGGTGTCCGGGGGGCAAGATGGTCGCGCCCATGGGTCGCACGTGGCCCTAGGATAGGGGATGGCGGTGAGCGCTGGCCAGTTGGGGCCTGAGGGGGGGTTGCCGCAACTGTCCGGAGTCGCTGGAGACTGCAGCCACGGCGCGGGCCTGGCAGACCCCCACAAAGTGGCCCTTCTTGTCGCACCCTTTGCAGGCGGCGGTGTGGGCTGGGCAGCACGGGTGGGGATGATTCGCCTGCCCGCAGAAGCAACAGTGGGGCCCGGTGGCGTTAGCGGGCCGTCTCGTAGCGCAGGCCTGCGGGGTCAGGGGGAAGGTCTGTGGGGCTGCCGCTGCGGGGTGCCACACAGCCCAGGAGGCCGCCGCACGGTCGGGCGTATAGGACTGCGCGTTTTTGTAGACAACCTCCATGGACCCTGCCAGGGCCCGTGCCTCTCTAAGTCCCAGGGTGTCCCTTTCTAGGAGTCTTCGGCGGATATCTGAGGAGCTCATACCTGCTACGAAAGCATCCCTGATTAAAAGTTCCGTGTGCTCGCTCCCCGAAACTTGCAGGCAGCCAGAGTTTCGGCCCAGCACCAGTAGCGCCCGGTAGAAATCTTCCAACGATTCCCCGGGGCATTGCCGTCTCGTAGCAAGCAGGTTACATGCATACACCTGATTTACAGGACAGATATAATGTCCTTCCAACAGTTCGATTGCGGCATCATAGTTATCTGCCTTCTCGATAAGGGTGTAGATCCCAGGGCTGACCATTGAGTGCAGGAGATGCATTTTCTGTCCTTCTGAGGGGGTGCCTCTGGCCGTCTCCAGGTAGCCTTTAATGCACGCCAGCCAGTGTTTAAATATTGCAGCTGAGTTCTCCGCGTGGGGGCTGAGTTGAAGGCATTCCGGTTTGATTCGGTGATCCATCCTTCCAGCTTAAATCTAGTAGATTAAATTGATGCGCGATCAATTACACTCAAGACAAAGTGATTTCAGAACTGAAGGTTTTAATCTACTAGAACTTGTTCCCCAGCAGCTTCGGTACAGAAAGTGAAGGCTGCTGGGATGGCACCATCTCTTATACTCCGTCTGTCAGGGCGGAGCTATGTAACAACAGCCAATGGTAGACTCCTGGGTCATCAGCCTCTTAGGTACCGCAGTATCTGGTACTACCACAGCCAGTTTCCTGTAGCCGCCTGGAGGCCACGTTTTACATCCAACAGCCGTTAAGTCTTAGAGCCAAGGCAATGCAGGAAACCTTTGTAACGGCAGTTTAAATAATTTCATTGGACCAGGCCAAGACATTTCCAAGACTTAAGTATCCTACCTGTATTGTGTGGTAATTATAAGCTGGTTTTGACTCATTGGTCTATTTAATTTGGACATTGTTTGGGAAAGAGGAAGTCTTAAGGTGTTCAGGGATCAGGGACACCAGCTGGTCCCGCCTTGTCGGAAGGTGATCCTGCAAGACAAAAGACAGGACATATGGTGAGATCACGGATAGATGAGGTGTGGGGGGAGGAGTGATACACGTGCCATCAGGACATCACAATGCATTGGGGGCTCACCTGGTTGTCCCATGCCAACCTCTGCCTCTTCAACTGCCCGCTCTCCCACCTCACCAACCAGATCCATCAACCTCTACTCCACGACGGTGAGAGGCCGCAGGTCTGGTGGGCCTCCTCCAGTCTTCTCCTGCTCCCAGCGATTGTGGGTCGCCTTCTCCTGGGGGCACAGATAAGGCACAGTGTGAGACACTCGAATGTGGGCAGGACAGGGGGTCCGCAGCTAGTGGCCTGCGGACACTCGGCGATGGTGGGTGGTATGGGTGTTGGCATGTAGGGCAGCGTGAGCTGCATGTGGACTGCTGGCAGGTGGGTTAGGTCACTCTCTAGGACGGATAGTTGGCTATGGGAATGCGGGACAGAGGTGGTGCCAGGAGCACGGAGATGGTGCCTCACCCGGCTGGCTTGGGAGATTGCCCATCCTCGTCGAGCACTGCCTACCGGCCTGCCTGGTGGGGCCGCATGGGAGTGGGTGGGCGGGGAGGGGGGGTGATGGGTGTGGGGTCGGGTTGTGTGGGACAAGGGTAGTGCCTGGGCATGGAGCTGGTGACTCACGTGGGCCGCAATGAGGAGGTCGTGCAGTGTCTAGTCCTCGCAGTTGGGCCCATGGCACTCACGGCCTCTTCCACTTCCGCCCAGGCCCAGTTGACATCGGCGGGTGACAGCCTCCTTCTCGCTCCGGAGAACAGGATGTCCCATCTCTTCTCCACGGCATCCGCAATATCTCCAGCTCTGTATTTGTGAACCTTGGGACTGCTCTCTGGGGTGCCATCTTCTTCGCTGGAATGACTGTGTGGGGAGGGGAGTGCTTACATACAGCTGCAGCTTAGCAAGCTCTCTAGTACTGATCCTGACCCCAGAAAATCACATGCCAGCGTGCGTTGGAATTGCACTAGTTCCACGTGGCGTGAGTACTCGCCCGTTAGCATGTCCCGAATTGCTTCGGCAATCGCCACCCCATCGGGCCCGTGGAACATCCCCAATAAGTCCCGGCGTCAGCACTTAGTCTCTCAAACGGAGAATCCCACAAACTGTCTTCTATCTTTTTAAATTGTTACCTTTCTCAATAAATCTTTCCCAGTTGAAGTGTTCAGTATGAATCAAATGATTTAATAGATAATTAACTCTTGGGTATTTATTGCAAACAACTGCATCCCATAAATCAAATTTGACAGTGGTGAGCTGGGGAATAGTGATTCTATGGTAGTAACATAAAATTTCCCTGTGGGAAGCAGGGTCTGGGTAGGCCCTCTTAAACAGCCCGTCTAGAGTGAAGGTGTCCTGGATGCCTCCTTCCCGCCTCCTCTTTCTCCTCTTCCTCCTCCTCCCAAAGTAATCTCTGGATTCCTGATGACAATGGCACTGCTGAAGGCGATGTTGTGGAGCGTTCTGCTGAGTAGCACGGATGCAGGTTCAATTCCAGTACCAGCTGAGAATTCTGAATTCTCTCTCTGTGCACCCGGATAGGCGTCGGAATGTGGCGACTAGGGGCTTTTCACAGTAACTTCATTGCAGTGTTAATGTAAGCCTACTTGTGACAATAAAGATTATTATTATTATGTGAAGACACACTTGGTGTGCAGGGCAGCCACGAGCAGTTTAGGCATGATGGTCGATCTTGTGATCTTCCTTTCGAAGATTTAGAATAAACTTTTCATTAATTAAAGTTCAGAAAAATCTCGATAGGAATGTCGCTATTTTAGGTCATGTGTCAGGTCAGGCTAGAAAAGGAAGCAATTGCTACCATTCAGGTCTGTATTGTGGCCAAATGTAATAAGCAAATTGAGATTCTTTTGAATGATATGAACTTTGAGGAACAGGGTTATCTTAAATGTTTTGTTAAAATATGGCATTTATTGAGAAGCAAAGTGGATTGCCTTAACAAATATTCACTTCCAAAACAAAATACTGCAATGAATGTTATTTATTAACTGTTTGGCCTGAATTTCCCTGCAGATGGACCGTAATATAATATAATATAATACAGCATAATATAATATAATATATAATATAATATAATACAATATAATACAGCATAATATAATATATATAATATAATATAATATAATGTAATATAATCTAATATAATACAGCATATCATAATATAATATAATAGACGTAGTTTAGTAGCAATCAAACTCATGGTTGACCCCAAGAAGCCCCATGACATCAGGTCAAACATGCACAAGGAAACCTCCTGCTGATTGCCACATACCACAGCCCCACAACCCCACCCCATAGCTGATGAATCAGTATTCTTCCATGTTGAACACTACTTGGAGGAAGCCCCGAGGATGGCAAGGGCTTAAAAAGTACTCTGGGTGGGGGATTTCAATGTCCAGTACCAAGTGTGGCTCAGTGGCACCACTGCTGACTGAGCCCTAAAGGACATAACTGCCAGACTGTATCTGTCCCAGGTGGTAAGGGAACCATCAGGAGGGAAAAACAAAGTTGACCTCATCCTCACCAGCCTGCCAGCTACAGATGAATTTGTCCATGACAGTGTCGGTAGGAGTGACTATTGCACAGCCCTTGTGAAGACAAAGTTCCACCTTCACTTTAAGGATAACCTCCATCATGTTGTGTGGCACTACCTCCATACCAACAGGTCTACCAGCTCAAGACGAGGCATCCATACTACTGGCCATCAGCAACATAATCTGTAACCATATGGCCAATCATATTCCCCACTCTATCATTACCTACAAGACAGGGGATCAACCCTGGTTCAATGAAGAGAGCAGGAGGGCATTCCAGGAGCAACACCAGGCATACTGAAAAATGAGGCATCAACCTGGTGAAGCTACAACATAGGTCTACTTGCATGTCAAACAGCATAAGCAGCAAATAATAGATGGAGCCAAGCAATTCCACAACCAATGGATCAGGTCTGAGCTATGCAGTCCTGCCACATTCAATCGTGAATGGTGATGAACAATTAAACAAGCCACGAGAGGAGGAGGCTCCACATCCTCAATGATGGAGGAACCCAGCATATCAGTAAAAAAGATAAGACTGACGCATTCACAACAATCTTCAGCCAGAAGTACCGATGATCGTCCTGGGTCTCCTCCGGAGGTCCCCAGCATCACAGATGGCAGTCTTCAGCCAATTTGATTCACTCCACGTCATATCAAGAAATGGCTGAAGAAATGGAAAAAGGTTACAGGCCCTGACAATATTCCGGCAATTGTACCGAATCGTACCATGCTCCTGACCTTGCCGTGCCCCTACCCAAGCTGCCCTAGTATAGTTACGACACTGGCATCTACCTGGTAATGTGAATACAGGCATGTTCTGTATACAAATAGCAGAACAAATCCAACCCGGCCAAGTACTGCCCTATCATCTACGCTTGGCCATCAGTAAAGTGATGGAAGACGTCATCAACAATGCTGTCAAGCAGCACTTGTTCAGCAGCAACCTGCTCATGGATGCTCAGTTTGGAGGCTGCCAACATCACTCAGCTCCTGAACTCATTACAGTCTTGGTTCAAACGTGGACAAAAGAGTTCAATTCCAGGGGTGAGGTTAGAGTGACTACCCTTGACATTAAGGCAGAATTTGTCCGGGTGCAATTAGGGATTGGCAATTAATTCTGGTCCAACCAATGATGCCAATATCCTTAAAGAATAAAAAATATATATGCAATAGAAGGAGATTTGGATAATAGTATTATAGAGAGCAATATAATAGATGGAGAGTAGTATAATAGTAATATTATAAATAGAGAGTAATATAATACATGGAGAGTAGTACAATAGTCACATAAAAGGGACAGAGTAATATACATGATGGATAGTAATCTTTTAAATAGAGAGTAATATAATAGATAAAGAGTAATATAATAGTATTATGCAAGTACTAGCTGTCTGAGAAAACCTTTTGGAGTTTAACAATTTAGGTGGGGCTTATGTTTAGCCTGGCTTGTCCCTCTCAAACTACTTTTCAGATAAGTCATGTGAAAGAAGGAATGGAAATGGGCACATCCTGAGATGCATAGAGGTTGATTGCTTAGGGGCATTTTGATTAGTCTCTTATAATTCACTGGCTTCTAGCTCTTGGTGGTGTGTTACCAACATCAGAAAAGCTAACAGGAACAGGCTGATTTTCCATTTGCTATTAAACTTTCAAACCTGATTCTTATACTTCAAAATGCACCATGTGCATTATTTTGCCGCTAAAGTGAAGCTTGTACCTTTAAAGTCACGAAATCTAAATGCCAATAGATAACTTTAAATCCATTGGCTTGTTTGGTGAGGGAGCTCAGATCACTCAGAGCTTGTAATTGGTTCCTGGTAGAGAACTACAAAACTGTTTTTAAAATATTATCTGGCAGTGATAGTCAGGGTCCTCCATGTGATGACTCTGAGCTTGCTGGTCAATATTTGAAACCCCACTCCCATCGGCTTTGTATCATTGGGCTGTTGAAGGTGGAACATTCCCCACTCCTGCCTTGCTAGCTGCTAATTTCTTGCTAATTTTGCTTCCAATGTTCAGCCAGAACGGCCTGGAAAAAAGCTTGGTAAAATGTTCTTGCCACTGCTGAGTGTGTGTGGCTCGCAGGGCTGAGAGAGTCTTGAACATCAAAAACTTTAATGACAGAAAGAAGTGGAAAAAACAGTGACTTCCAAGCAGTAGTTGTAAGCAGATGAAAACCCTGCTTATTTGGCTGCAGGGAAGGATGGGTGGAACAGAAGGTAATGGCAGAAGAAGGCTGGGCTGGAAGTGAGAGAAAGCAAAATAAGCCGGGATAAATGGAGGAGGGGAATGGATTCTCCACCTCGTGATGCCAGAAACGCGAATCGCGATTTGGCACCTGGCAATAATCAAGGTTCGCACCCGGCGTTGAATCAAATGCAATGCTTCGGTCCCTCGCTGGTGGCGATAACGAGACTTATGCCCCGCTCCGGTGGTGGCATGCAATACAGGCATTTACATACATTTGTGTTTCATTAACAGGTTGGACCCACTGTGCTTCGGGCCTCCGCAATGCTCCATCCATCTCAGGCAGAAGTCACGTGGGTGCGATTAACTATAGGTATTTACATGCGGGGACAGGCCCTCATGCTGATGGGGAGAGGGAAGGTAAGTAAAGTGTTAGAAATAGTACCGCTTGCTGGGAGGGATGGCTGCCAGCGCTGGGGGGAGGAGTGGGGAGTGATTTGGTGATAGCTCTGTGGATTCGGGCTGTCCCCCCCAGGATCGGGATGGCCCGGCTCAGACCTACATTGCTGCAGTATTTGTTTTAAACACACCCATTTGGTACAAGTTACAGACTCCTGGCTGCTCACTCTGCTAACTGGTCATTGTGTCCAGTAAATGTTCACAGAGCCTCTGGTCATCTGGGAGCCAACTCAGACTGTTGTGTTATGCTTCTTCATGTAGCATAAGCTGCTTCCTTGATGTATACTCTGACAAAGGAAGGTTCAGACTTGGAGAGAGGTTTAACACATTTATTGAACAGTTAACAATTCTCCTACTTGAGTTCGACTCTCCTGCTAATCTTACTATAGTAACTCAGTCTAACTAACCAGTCTGCTCTAATCCATGCGGTGGGTGTGATGCTTCCTGATCTGCCCCTGTCTCTCTGAGTGTCGCCTATGGAAAGAGAAAGAGCATGTGTGCCCTGTCCTTTTATATGGGTTGCCCCCTTGTGGTAATGTCACCTCTGGGTGTGTCTTGACTGCTCATTGGTCATGCCCTATCTTACTGACCTATTGGTTGAATGTCTGTGTGCCATGATGTCTCTGGTGCTCCCTCTAGTGTTTATTTAGTCTTAGTGTATTTGCATTAACCCCTTGTGTATTTACAGTGATGCATATCACCACACAGACCACCCCTCTTTTACCCTCAGACCCCAGCTGACCCAAAGGAATGGGCGTGGCTAAGCTCAATCAGCTTGTGCTGGCACTCCTTTGTGCGTTCATCAGAATCACTGCCACACTGCATGGGAAGCAGGGGAATAGCAGAGCTCACCCTAAACAAAAGACACATGCAATGTGTCTTTGGCACCCTCCCTGCCACACTGTGCCGCTCAGGGCAGAGACTTCACCAGTCACACTATCAGCCAACGCACTCCACAGGACCACCAGCTGTCTCCAAGCCCTGCCTGCCCACCATGCTCCTGCTACCACCATCCATACTGCCCCTGGTCAGGTTGTCATAACCTGTGTGTCACACCCAGCACCCACATCACACTTCAGCTATGCTTCCAGCAGGCACCCACTTCGCTATCTCACTCCCACCTGTAGGACCGGCCCACACACAAGCCTCTCAACATTGAGGCGATTAGTGGAACTCCACGACACTGTCCACTGCACAACCAGGTGTCACTCTGCTGGCGCCATAACACACGGCACACCCAATGAGGACACCCATAATAGACCCAACTGGGGAAACAGGCAGCAGCCACAGAGCCCATCGCTGACATGGGTTGCAGCAGCCACCGCTACCCCTGCTAACAAGGGCGGGTGGTGAGGATAGAGGCTCCCCAGTACCTCTCACTGATGGGACAGGGATGCAATGTGCAAGGCAACATATTGAAGAGAATGGCCAAAGGGATGGGGATGGGACAGGGAGGTGGGGACATGTGGAGGATGGGGCTGAAGTGAAATGATGGCGCACCTGGGACTGAGGGGGTTTGGAGTACGATATCCGGTCCTGGTGGGCATCAAGGTGACCGTCGCCCTGACCTTTTTTGCCTCTGAGTTTTTCCAGGCGCCTAGTGGAGACCTGTCTGGGATATCGCAGACCTCCGAACATAGCTGCATCTGCGCTGTTATGGATGCCCTATATGCCAGGGCAGCGGACTATATCAACTTCAATCTGGACTACACCCACCAGGATGCCCGGGCAGCTGGATTCGCCATTATTGTTGGCATTCCCAGGTCCAGGGGCTAATAGATGGGACACATGTCTCCCTGCGTGCACTTAGCTCATCAGGAGTGCCCTTCAGCAATAGGAAGGGCTTCCACTCCCTGAATGTGCAGTTGGCAGTTGGTTTGCAACCACCAGCTGCACATCATACATGTCTGTGCCCGATAAGAATGCAGCGTGCATGACGCATACGTCCTGTCGCATTCATCGGATCCCTCGATCTTTGAGGCGTCCTTCGGGTGACCGACGTGGAGAACCTTACAATGACGCCCATGCTGCAACCAGGAACATCACTGAGTGGTGCATCGGTGTCCTAAAGATGCAGTTCCGATGCCTGGAACTCTCTGGCCATGCTCTCCAACATAGCCCGAGGAGGGTCTCGCACATCGTGGTGGCTTGCTGAACCCTTCATAACATCGCACAGCAGAGGGAGGACATTCTGGAGGAGGAGGAAGAATGCCAGGCTTCATTTGACAAGGTGGATGAGGAGGATAGTGAGGATGAACCTGGCATGGAGCCTGAACTGGCACGGGAGGCCATCAAACATGTGCCCCGGCCCACCGCATATGGGACAACCTCATCACCTCCCGATTTTCCAACTGAAACCTGGCCACCGGCAGCTCCGTCACCCTTCCCACCTCTCCATACTCTTCCCCAACCCCTTTCCAAGTGTTACCCCTATGAAGATGACGACTCACTGTGAGATGAACTCTGATGCTCCCCATCGTCTGACAAAGTTTGGTTCCTGCCTGCAGGATCACATTTCACTTTCCACCAGGGTGATCCCTGCATGTGTACTGGCCATTCCATCTCACAGCCGCAGCTATGCCTCAGGGTAGTGGAGGTGGGGTGGGGGGAGAAGTGGAGGGGGGTTGGCTATGGAGATGGTGAGCAGTGATGTGATACTTACTGGGTAAGCTGTCCTGCAAGGCAGCCTCACACTTTTGGCCATGTTCCCTTCTGCCGCTGAGGGCAACCCCAGGTGGAACGTCCAATTGCCCTGGGGGCCCCGCCTCGTGCCATCCTCCAGCACCCACACTACCAACCTCCCCCACCCCCCACCTGGCTAACCCTCTGCACCCAGCCCTGACCATTCCTCACACCCTTCAAACAGAGGATTGAGGCAGGTTGTAATTTTGGTGCAAAGGGTTTAATAGAGATGAGTTATGATATTGTGCCTTGACACCTACCTACATATGTGCTGCACCCATGCCAGCTTAACTGGTGTCTAGATTTCTTGTCTTACTTGATCTACCACTCTTTCTTGGTCTGACCCCAGCCAGCAAATCAGTAATGGAGGCAGCTTGCTGCGTAACCCGTCCTCTGACCTTTGACTGCCGCCCTCTGGAAGGCCTGGATCTGGATGAGCCCGGTTGACTTTCGGTTGTCACAGGTGACGGGGTTCCAGCCTGCCCATCAAATGTGCCAATGCCTGGCAAATCCCTCTGTGCCTGGTCCAGGTCAGACAGTGTCAATGCTCCCGATGCCCTTGGCCATGATCCTGTGAGTGCAAGGCACCTGGTCAAGGGGACAATGCAGGTATTGGGGTTTGGTGCAGGGTGAGATGTAAGGGCAGATGGGTTTTTGATCAGCTTCTAGAGGAGTGGGGAGGTGGTCGGTGAGGAGTGAGGGACAGGTATGATGCCAAGGGCACAGAGGTGGTGACCTGAGGAGGTTGTTCATCTTATTTTGGCACAGTGTCCCAGTCTGCCTGGTGAGCACTCGCTGTTACTGCCACTTCCGCCCAGGCCAGGTTGACATCGGCGGGTGGTAGCCTTCTGCCCACCCTGGGGAAGAGGCCTCCCCTCCACAGGATCTTGCATCCTGTCAAGCTCGGCATCGCTGAACCAGGGGGCAGCTCTTTGCGGGGGCCATGTTCTCGACTGGAATGGGTGTGTGTGAGGTGTGGATGGCTTGTCAGCAGCTCCAGCTTGTCAAGCTCTCCAGCGCCAATTTCGACCCCATCAAATCCGGTGCCAGTGGGAATTGCTCTGGATTCAAACGGGCAGAGTGCTGGCCCATTAGCATGTCCTGAATTGCTCCGGAACTAGCGCCCCCAACAGGAATGCCAAACCCATGCAATTCAGTCCCGGTGTCAACACATAGGGCTGTATTCTCCATTTGTGAGAATTGGGGCGGGATTCTCCTGTCCGCAAGCTGTGTTTTCCTGCGTGGCACGCCCCTGCCAGCAGCGGGTTCTCCGTTACCAAAGCGGCCAAAGGGTTTCCTATTGTGGCCACCCAACACCGTTGGGAAAGCCTCGGGCGTGGGTGTGCTGCTGGATGACCAGAGGATCCCGCCGATGGAGATCCCGCCGGAGCGGAATTGCACCAGTTTACGATCCGCTTGCAGTTGTAAAGCGGATTACAACTCAGTGTTCCACGCCAAGCAAATTTATACATGCCGTGGAATACACAAGATTCTCAGTGAATCCCACTATTGGCCTGCCATCTTGAGCAGGCGGCTCGATTGCGAGGACCCGCAGCCAGCAGCCCCCCGCACTGGAAATTGCCCTCAACCCCCCCCATCACAAATCGCCCTCACCTCCCCCCCACCATGCGGCAACCCCCCAGCCCCAGATTGCCTGGATGTCCCCCCTACCCCCAAGTGCAGGATGATCCTTCCCCAGAGACCCCCATAATATGTGAGACCCCCAGGGATCCCTCTAATAGGGGGACCACCACAGGGACCCTTGTAGTAGAGAGATCCCCCACAGGGACCCATGTAATAAGGAGACCCCCACTCGGAGAATGCTGTAATAGAGGGACCCCTGCAAAGGGTCCCTCTGCCTAAAGGAACCTTCTCTACAGACCCTCACCACAGACAGAATCACCCCCACTCAGACCCTCAGAAATGTGCACTAAGTGCATCCCAATCACTCAAGTGTGTCATTTCACTGCACTTATCTCTCTTCGATGTGGTCAATGTGTATAAACATTGGAAATTCACCACTTAGGCCACTGAAGTGTGAAAGGATATGAATGAATCAAAGATGCAGATGGTTTTTATGAGAAGTCCATCACAGACCACTACTCCAATGGCTTACAAATAATGGATCTGTGGGACCAGACGCAGGGAAAGCTGCTCTCCTTCGAGGAATGGACACATGGAGCTGCAAGGTAGGTATAACAGCTATAATTCTTCCCACTGCCCTTGTCTGGACTGCTCACTAGCTTCCTGCAGGGGGCGGGATGGTCTGTGTGTGTGTGGGTGTTCTGTGTGTGGGGTGCTCTGTTGGGGGTTTCCGTCAGGCAGGGGGTCCTTATGAGGGGTCCCCCTATTACAGGGATCCCTGAGAAGGGTCCCTGAGAGGGACACCCAGGCAATCTGGGATTGAGGGCTGCTGTGAAGTGTGGGGGGAGGTGGTCGGAGCCGATGTGCAGTTGCGGGGTGGGGGTGGGAGGTGAGGGGGTTGGTTGGGCCTCAGATGGGTTCGGTTGGCTATTATGACTCATTTGCATTTATCTACATGCTCCCGCTGGCTTGCGGCATGGGAACTCATTCACGTTACCAGCAGGGGGTCGGACACCGCTTTGGGTCATGAGGCTTGATCCTCTGTCCCATCAAGGAACCCATTCCGGGCATCCCGGGACGGAGAATCCAGCCCTTAGTCTCTCAAATGGAGAATCCCACCCTCAGAGTGCAATCGTATGTGGCAGCAGAAGAGTGCAGGGAAACAGTAGCTACAACACTTTTCTGGGAATTTATGCATGTGAGAAACGGAAGATTAAAAGCATTGGCAGAAAAAAATGACAAGAAATGTTATAGGAAGCAAGTATTACAGCTACAGATTATACGCACTTCAGAATATCCCGGGCGGGATTCTCCGCTGCCCGATTCCGATACCGCAATTGGCGATTGGGCGGGGAATTCCTTCCGACGCCCAACTCGGGAGTGGTGCAGGTTTGACTCGTCGGTTTCCTAGTCTTCGGCCCCTCCGAAATGGCGTCATCGCATCACGTGCCGCACGGCGTTGGAATGGCATTGGTGTGTCACCGGAAGGCCCTCCCCTGATGCTCTGCCCCCGATGGACCGAGTTACCGTCCGCGACGTTGGTGTGTGGTCTGAGCAATCGGAAACCCGGTGTGGCGGCCGCGGACTGTGTCCTGTGCTGCCACAGTCGGCCGGGAGCCATGCTGCTGGCCGGGGGGGGGAGGAGCTTCTGCGAGGGCTGGGGCGACTGGTGGGGACTGGCCAGGGGGTGGCCAGGGGTTGTCCTGCGGGACAGAATTTGGCAGGTCGGCTCTGCGACCGGCCGACGCCATGTTGTATGGTGCACATGCGCGGCCACGGGCCCGGCCATTCTCCGGCTATTTTTGGCACGGGAGCCAGGAGTTTTACCCGGCGCAGCTGTTAGCCCCTAATCGGTCCCGGATCAGTGAGCGCTCGGTGCTGATTTTGGCATCGTAAACGCCACAGTTCCCACTCCGGCGTCTGCACTTTGCCGCTGGATCGGAGAATATAGTTCCTCCTTTATTGCTAAAGGAATCCCATTGCGCTGCTACTGATAAATAAAAGAAACCAAGCTATTCAAGTGACAACTTATCGATTAAATAAAAACAGCGCTCACTTAATAATCACTGGGTTGACTATTTCATCCAATGTACTCATATAAATTTATTAATTGAATTCATTACTTTTTTTGGAAAGGTAACCAGCTTACTGGAAAATTCACAAATTAAAATGAAGTAGTAAACAGAGTTTAGAGGGAGTAATATTGCCTTCATTTATTTGGCAGTTGTTAGAACCCCAATGGAGGTCCCAGGATCAGAACGATATTTCCCGTTACTTTCCCGGAATATGAACTTCCCATTTAAGGCAGGCAGGCCTTCCCCTTTAAGGAGTGGGGGTTTCCGCGGGGGTTTCCCAGCTTCAAGGACAGCCCCAGATGTATAAAAACCCTGACCTAGCTGCAGGTTGTGGAAGGAGACCCTTAGGGGAGTGGAACAGTATTATAATTATATTGAAATAAACCTTGTTCTGTAATCTCTACTTGCGCCTGTGTGTTCTGCCGACCGTGGATTCAACAAAAGTAATTTATGTTGAGAGGAAGGCAGACACAAAACCTAAAGTGGTGTAGCAGGGCCTTGGACAGGCTGGAGATGGAGGAGATTAGACCATGGCACAGAAGGGACGAAGTCAGATTGGCGGAACAGCACAGAAGGCCCAGAGGGCCTAGGCTGTAGAGAGCCAGACGAGGCCAGAGCATTGGGCCAAGTGTCAATCTAGAGCAGCTGCAACTTTGTGGGACTGGATACAACAAAGCCAGACTGGGGATGTAGTTTTTTTTAAATCCTAGTGGGGCAGCTGGAAACCATATGGCAAAGGTAGGGAGGCAGACTGCGGCTAAATTACTGACGGCTGGAGGACAGTGGGTAATGAGGCAAATTGAGGCCAGGCCATTTCTTTATATATATAGGAGACAGTGGCAGAGAGCCATACACTCTTTGAGCCAAGATACAATGCAGCCAAAAGAAAAATCAGCTGGGGAGCTGAAGAATGTGGCTGAGACAGGCCCAAAGATTGAATTTAGATTAACGTTTTCCTCAGGATGCGATTGTTGATCAAGAGGTTGCCAGCGGTCAAGCAGGACAAGTGCAGATTTGAAATAAACTTAATATCAGAGGATATCTGCTGGGCAGCAGGGGTTCTGAAAGATGAAATGATAAAAATAGGGGATAATACACGACATTTTGGGAGCTGAAGTTGAGCCATTTGCAGTAAAAGATCTGAAAAACACTTTGTAATCAGTACAGAGTGAGTATCTGGACAGCAGAATGAACGTGCTACAGTGCCACCTGCTAACCAGATTCTTGCAAATGCATCAGGAAAATCAACAGTTTACATTGCAAACTCCACTGGCATCAGGTTTAAACGCGAATCCCATTATTAATGTTTACCGAGGCAGTATCAATTTTAAATGTCGGCGTTAAAAGTAGGAAACCTATGGTTTTTGTACAGGATGTGCAGGCTTTAAATAAGATTTTTAATGATAGAGATATATGGCGCGATTTAATGGAAACGTTTCTAAGTGTGCTAGCGAGTGGGAAATGCCGCAAGCTTCCCGACGCTCGACCCGGCGAGGCTGTCATCGGTATCAAATGTCAATTTGTCCACTTAAAGAGGCCTCATAGGCTTCACGCGGCAAACGATGGTTCTGTTGGCTGATTCGCCAGGACCGCACCCACCACCGGTTGTGGAGGGCACAGCAGACCACCACGAAGTGGGCAACCCTCTGGGGCTGTGCTGCATTGCACCACCAGAACGGTCGAGGCATTGGAACTGCATTTTGAGGAGTCCGGTGCACTGCTCAATGACAGCCCAGCTTCATGGGCCCCGTAACGGGTCTACGCCTCGGTCACCGGCCTTCATACTGACGTCAATAGCCAGGTTCTCAGCGGGCACCCCTTATCCTCCAAGAGCCAATCGGCCATCTTGGGGTGGTCCTCGAAGAGACAGGGGATGTTCGACTTCCCCAGGATGTAGCTGTTGTGTACATTCCTCAGGATGTCGATGCTGCTGCCACCTTCTCCACCGTCTAGCCACCTGGCCGGCCATCAGCACCGCGGGGTCCAAGATATCATCCATCCCATGAAATACCTGTAAGGAATTGGAAAGGGTGTGAGACTGACAACCAGCGGTGTCTTCCATCCCAGGACCCTCTATTTCCCCATCGCTCCTCCCTCCCTATCTGTGGAACACTACCGCAGAAGGCTGTGGAGGCCAAATCACTGAGTGTCTTTAAGCCAAAGACAGAAAGGTTCTTGATTAATAAGGGAATCAGGCGTTATGGAGTGAAGGCAGGAGAATGGGGATGGGAAAAATATCAGCCATGATTGAATGGCGGAGCAGACACTATAGGCCGAGTGGCCTAATTCTGCTCCTAGATCTTATGGTCGCTCCCCATCCCCTGCCATGCAATAAGCCCTGCCCACACACCCCCAACAAGCCCTGCCCACGCACCCGCAGCTGCAGAGGGGGCTCCTGGTCATCAGACCCCAGACCCTGTACTCCAGACACCCGCACGTAACGTTTCCCGGACCAGGCGCTGGTCCCATCCCCGATGCACACACCTACCCTCTGGTCGCGAAAATGTCCTCGGTTCTGGGGCCCAGCCTTTGGGTGTTTGAATAGAACATACAGTGCAGAAGGAGGCCATTCGGCCCATCAAGTATGCACCGACCCACTAAGCCCTCACTTCCACCCTATCCCCGTAACCCAATAATCCCTTCTAACATTTGTTTGGTTACTAAGGGCAATTTATCATGACCAATCCAGCTAACCTGAACGTCTTTGGACTGGGGAGGAAACCGGAACACCCGGAGGAAACCCACGCAGACACGGGGAGAAGGTGCAAACTCCACACAGACAGTGACCCAAGCCGGGAATCGAACCTGGGACCCTGGTGCTATGAAGCAACTGTGTTAACCACTGTGCTACCGTGCTGCCCTGTTGGACACTCCGCCCGTGGTGTTGTTCCCTGAAGTGTTCAGGCACAGTGTCCAGGCATCACGGTCTGATTGGGATGCCAGGCAGTATCCACCACATGCTACATGGCCCGCCCGCCCACAGGGATCCACTTGGGAGGCGTGAAGTGCTCACTTAACTACAATTGCCAATTCCTTACTAGCAATAGCCTTCAGCTGCATGGTCAGATTGCTGATTGCTCCCACAATCAGTGGGAGTTATGGGTGGTTGGTGGGACATGGAGACAGGGGCCGGGTTTCACCCCATTATGGGTACACATGATTTGGGGGTGGCATGGCAGACCTATGGGTGCCAGGACAACCCCCACCGATGGCGGCCCAGCCCCCTCCCCACCTAGGCCACCTCCTCATGGGGCTCCCCTGAGCACTGGGGCAGCAAACCCGCGTGACCACTTGATGGGGAGGTGGTTAGATCACAGGAGGCCATTAGTTTGTGGGGTCACTCCCGTTAATTGATTGGAGATTGGCTTTAATTGGTGATTATTGATTTCTCGCAACACCATGGTGGAATCCTGATTCTGCCAACGGGAGAGGGCCAGTTAGATCGCAAACTGATCGGCGCCTGCCGCATCTCCGATTTCAGCTTCTCCTGCAATCTAACGGCCGCTCAATTGGGCTCGCGCTCAATTGCGACATGGCCGTAAAGTTGCGCCCATGGAGACATTATAAAGATATAAAAAGAGACAGCCTTGTCCCATTCTTACTGTCCTTCTGTGAACACTGAGTAATGAAGACAATTAAAGGAGCTTTGAAGCAAACACCAGGGACAAATAGTCTATTTTTATTGAGTCTTGAATCCCTGGATGATATGTAAAAATGTTCCTAATATTGAACCAAGAAAATAGAATTTGACAACGCCCTGTCTAACTTTAAATCTTTAATGAGAATTAACTCTCGGACTAATTACTTCACACATGGGGTGAAATTCCCTTTGAAAGAATATGTCAGTGCGACATATCTACCAGATCATGGCGCACCTAGCACCATGAAGATATGGTGTTGGTGGGGGCATGGGGGTAGTGGTTGTGGAGGGGGTATGGGGATAGTGGTGGTGGAGGGGGTATGGGGATGGTGGTGTTGGAGGGGGTATGGGGATAGTGGTGGTGGAGGGGGGTATGGGGATGGTGGTGGGGGTATGGGGATAGTGGTGGTGGAGGAGGTATGGGGATAGTGGTGGTGGAGGGGGTACGGGGATAGTGGTGGTGGAGGGGGTACGGGGATCGTGGTGTTGGAGGGGGTATGGGGATAGTGGTGGTGGAGGGGGGTATGGGGAGGGTGGTGGAGGGGGGGTATGGGGATGGTGGCGGTGGAGGGGGTATGGGGATAGTGGTGGTGGAGGGGGTATGGGGAAAGTGGTGGTGTAGGAGGGTATGGGGATAGTGGTGGAGGAGGGGGTATGGGGATGGTGGTGGTGGAGGGGGGTATGGGGGTGGTGGTCTTGGTGGGGGTATGGGGATGGTGGTGTTGGTGGGGGTATGGGGGTAGTGGTGGTGAAGGGGGGTATGGGGATGGTGGTGTTGGAGGGGGTATGGGGATAGTGGTGGTGGAGGGGGTATGGGGATGGTGGTGGTGGAGGGGGTATGGGGATGGTTGTGTTGGTGGGGGTATGGGGGTAGTGGTGGTGCAGGGGGTGTGGGGATGGTTGCGTTGGTGGGGGTATGGGGGTAGTGGTGGTGGAGGGGGTGTGGGGATAGTGGTGGTGGAGGGGGGTATGGGGATGGTGGTGTTGGTGGGGGCATGGGGGTAGTGGTGGTGGAGGGGGTATGGGGGTAGTGGTGGTGGAGGAGGTATGGGGATAGTGGTGGTGGAGGGGGGTATGGGGATAGTGGTGGTGGAGGGGGGTATGGGGATAGTGGTGGTGGAGGGGGGTATGGGGATAGTGGCGGTGGAGGGGGTTATGGGATAGTGGCGGTGGAGGGGGTATGGGGATGGTGGTGGTGGTGGGGGGTATGGGGATAGTGGTGGTGGAGGGGGGTATGGGGATAGTGGTGGTGGAGGGGGGTATGGGGATAGTGGTGGTGGAGGGGGGTACGGGGATAGTGGTGCTGGAGGGGGTACGGGGATAGTGGTGGTGGAGGGGAGTACGGGGATCGTGGTGTTGGAGGGGGTATTGGGATAGTGGTGGTGGAGGGGGGTATGGGGAAGGTGGTGGTGGAGGGGGGTATGGGGATGGTGGTGGAGGGGGTATGGGGATAGTGGTGGTGGAGGGGGTATCGGGGTGGTGGCGGTGGAGGGGGTATGGGGATAGTGGTGGTGGAGGGGGTATGGGGAAAGTGGTGGTTTAGGAGGGTATGGGGATAGTGGTGGAGGAGGGGGTATGGGGATGGTGGTGGTGGAGGGGGTTATGGGGGTGGTGGTCTTGGTGTGGGTATGGGGATGGTGGTGTTGGTGGGGGTATGGGGGTAGTGGTGGTGGAGGGGGGTATTGGGATGGTGGTGTTGGTGAGGGCATGGGGGTAGTGGTGGTGTTGGGGGTATGGGGATGGTGGTGTTGGTGGGGGTATGGGGATGGTGGTGTTGGTGGGGGTATGGGGGTAATGGTCTTGGAGGGGGTATGGGGATGGTGGTGGAGGGGGGTATGGGGATGGTGGTGGAGATGGTATGGGGATAGTGGTGGTGGAGGGGGTATGGGGATGGTGGTGGAGGGGGGTATGGGGATGGTGGTGGTGGAGGGGGTATGGGGGTGGTGGTCTTGGTGGGGGTATGGGGATGGTGGTGTTGGTGGGGGTATGGGGGTAATGGTCTTGGAGGGGGTATGGGGATGGTGGTGGAGGGGTTTATGGGGATGGTGGTGGAGATGGTATGGGGATGGTGGTGGTGGAGGGGGTATGGGGATGGTGGTGTTGGAGGCGGTATGGGGATAGTGGTGGTGGAGGTGGTATGGGGATGGTGGTGTTGGAGGGGGTATGGGGATAGTGGTGGTGTAGGGGGGGTATGGGGATGGTGGTGGTGGAGGGGGGTATGGGGATGGTGGTGGTGGAGGGGGGTATGGGGGTAATGGTCTTGGAGGGGGTATGGGGATGGTGGTGGTGGAGGGGGGTATCGGGATAGTGGTGTTGGAGGGGGTATGGGGATGGTGGTGGTGGAGGGGGGTTTGGGGATAGTGGTGGTGGAGGGGGTATGTGGATAGTGGTGTTGGAGGGGGATATGGGGATAGTGGTTGTGGAGGGGGGCATGGGGATGGTGGTGGTGGAGGGGGTATGGGGGTAGTGGTGTTGGAGGGGGTATGGGGATAGTGGTGTTGGAGGTGGTATGGGGATGGTGGTGGTGGAGGGGGGTATGGGGATAGTGGTGGTGGAGGGGGTATGTGGATGATGTGGATGGTGGTGTTGGAAGGGGATATGGGGATAGTGGTGGTGGAGGGGGGTATGGGGATGGTGGTGGTGGAGGGGGTATGGGGGTAGTGGTGTTGGAGGGGGTATGGGGATAGTGGTGTTGGAGGGGGTATGGGGATAGTGGTGGTGGAGGGGGGTATGGGGATGGTGGTGTTGGAGGGGGTATGGGGATAGTGGTGGTGGAGGGGGGTATGGGTGTAATGGTGTTGGAGGGGGTATGGGGATGGTGGTGATGGTGGGGGTATGGGGGTAGCGGTGGTGGAGGGGGTGTGGGGATAGTGGTGGTGGAGGGGGCATATGGGGACAGTGGTGGTGGAGGGGGTATGTGGATCGTGGTGGTGGAGGGTGTATGGAGATAGTGGTGGTGGAGGGGGTATGGGGATAGTGGTGGTGGAGGGGGGTATGGGGAAGGTGGTGGTGGAGGGGGGTATGGGGATCGTGGTGTTGGAGGGGGTATGAGGATAGTGGTGGTGGAGGGGGGTATGGGGATCGTGGTGTTGGAGGGGGTATGGGGATCGTGGTGTTGGAGGGGTTATGGGGTTAGTGGTGGTGGAGGGGGGGTGTGGGGATGGTGGTGGAGGGGGGGTATGGGGATGGTGGTGGTGGAGGGGGGTATGGGGATGGTGGTGGAGGGGCGTATGGGGATAGTGGTGGAGGGGGGTATGGGGATAGTGGTGGTGGAGGGGGTATGGGGATGGTGGTGGAGGGGGTATGGGGATGGTGGTGGAGGGTGGTATGGGGATGGTGGTGGAGATGGTATGGGGATGGTGGTGGTGGAGGGGGTATGGGGATGGTGGTGTTGCAGAGAGTATGGGGATAGTGGTGGTGGAGGTGGTATGGGGATAGTGGTGGTGGAGGGGGTATGGGGATGGTGGTGTTGGAGGGGGTATGGGGATAGTGGTGGTGTAGGGGGGGTATGGGGATGGTGGTGGTGGAGGGGGGTATGGGGATGGTGATGGTGGAGGGGGGTATGGGGGTAATGGTCTTGGAGGGGGTATGAGGAAGGTGGTGATGGTGGGGGTATGGGGGTAGTGGTGGTGGAGGGGGCGTGGGGATAGTGGTGGTGCAGGGGGGTATGGGGATTGTGGTGGTGGAGGGGGTATGGGGATAGTGGTGTTGGAGGGGGTATGGGGATGGTGGTGGTGGAGGGGGGTATGGGGATAGTGGTGGTGGAGGGGGTATGTGGATGGTGGTGTTGGAGGGGGGTATGGGGATAGTGGTGGTGGAGGTGGTATGGGGATGGTGGTGGTGGAGGGGGGTATGGGGATGGTGGTGGTGGAGGTGGTATGCGGATGGTGGTGGTGGAGGGGGGTATGGGGATAGTGGTGGTGGAGGTGTTATGCGGATGGTGGTGGTGGAGGGGGGTATGGGGATAGTGGTGGTGGAAGGGGGGTATGGGGATGGTGGTGGTGGAGGGGGTATCGGGATAGTGGTGTTGGAGGGGGTATGTGGATAGTGGTGTTGGAGGGGTATATGGGATAGTGGTTGTGGAGGGGGGCATGGGGATGGTGGTGGTGGAGGGGGTCTGGGGGTAGTGGTGTTGGAGGGGGATATGGGGATAGTGGTTGTGGAGGGGGGCATGGGGATGGTGGTGGTGGAGGAGGTATGGGGATAGTGGTGTTGGAGGGGGTATGGGGATAGTGGTGGTGGAGGGGGGTATGGGGATGGTGGTGTTGGAGGGGGTATGGGGATGGTGGTGATGGCGGGGGTATGGGGGTAGCGGTGGTGGAGGGGGTGTGGGGATAGTGGTGGTGGAGGGGGCGTATGGGGACAGTGGTGGTGGAGGGGGTATGTGGATCGTGGTGGTTAAGGGGGTATGGAGATAGTGGTGGTGGAGAGGGTATGGGGATCGTGGTGGTGGAGGGGGTATGGAGATAGTGGTGGTGGAGGGGGTATGGGGATGGTGGTGGTGGAGGGGGTATGGGGATAGTGGCGGTGGAGGGGGTATGGGGTTAGTGGTGGTGGAGGGGGTATGGGGATAGTGGTGGTGGAGGGGGTGTGGGGAACGTGGTGGTGGAGGGGGTATGGAGATAGTGGTGGTGGAGGGGGTATGGGGATGGTGGTGGTGGAGCGGGTATGGGGATAGTGGCGGTGGAGGGGGTATGGGGATAGTGGTGGTGGAGGGGGGTATGGGGATGGTGGTGTTGGAGGGGGTATGGGGATAGTGGTGGTGGAGGGGGGTATGGGGATGGTGGTGGTGGAGGGGGGTATGGGGGTAATGGTGTTGGAGGGGGTATGGCGATGGTGGTGATAGTGGGGGTATGGGGGTGGCGGTGGTGGAGGGGTTGTGGGGATAGTGGTGGTGGAGGGGGGTATGGGGATGGTGGTGGTGGAGGGGGGTATGGGGGTAATGGTGTTGGAGGGGGTATGGGGATGGTGGTGATAGTGGGGGTATGGGGGTGGCGGTGGTGGAGCGGGTGTGGGGATAGTGGTGGTGGAGGGGGTATGGGGATAGTGGTGGTGGAGGGGGGTATGGGGATGGTGGTGTTGGAGGGGGTATGGGGATAGTGGTGGTGGAGGGGGGTATGGGGATGGTGGTGGTGGAGGGGTGTATGGGGGTAATGGTGTTGGAGGGGGTATGGGGATGGTGGTGATAGTGGGGGTATGGGGGTGGCGGTGGTGGAGGGGGTGTGGGGATAGTGGTGGTGGAGGGGAGTATGGGGATGGTGGTGGTGGAGGGGGGTATGGGGGTAATGGTGTTGGAGGGGGTATGGGGATGGTGGTGATAGTGGGGGTATGGGGGTGGCGGTGGTGGAGGGGGTGTGGGGATAGTGGTGGTGGAGGGGGTATGGGGATAGTGGTGGTGGAGGGGGGTATGGGGATGGTGGTGGTGGAGGGGTTATGGGGTTAGTGGTGGTGTAGGGGGTATGGGGATAGTGGTGGTGGAGGGGGTATGGGGATGGTGGTGGAGGGGGGTATGGGGATAGTGGTGGTGGAGATGGTATGGGGATGGTGGTGGTGGAGGGGGTATGGGGATGGTGGTGTTGGAGGGGGTATGGGGATAGTGGTGGTGGAGGGGAGTATGGGGATGGTGGTGGTGGAGGGGGTATGGGGATAGTGGTGGTGGAGGGGGGTATGGGGATGGTGGTGGTGGAGGGGGGTATGGGGGTAATGGTGTTGGTGGGGGTATGGGGATGGTGGTGTTGGTGGGGGTATGGGGGTAGTGGTGGTGAAGGGGGGTATGGGGATGGTGGTGTTGGAGGGGGTATGGGGATAGTGGTGGTGGAGGGCGTATGGGGATGGTGGTGGTGGAGTGGGTATGGGGATGGTTGCGTTGGTGGGGGTATGGGGGTAGTGGTGGTGCAGGGGGTGTGGGGATGGTTGCGTTGGTGGGGGTAGTAGTGGTGGAGGGGGTGTGGGGATAGTGGTGGTGGAGGGGGTATGGGGATGGTGGTGTTGGTGGGGGCATGGGGGTAGTGGTGGTGGAGGGGGGTATGGGGGTAGTGGTGGTGGAGGAGGTATGGGGATAGTGGTGGTGGAGGGGGGTATGGGGATGGTGGTGGTGGTGGGGGGTATGGGGATAGTGGTGGTGGAGGGGGGTATGGGGATAGTGGTGGTGGAGGGGGGTATGGGGATAGTGGTCGTGGAGGGGGGTATGGGGATAGTGGTGGTGGAGGGGGGTATGGGGATAGTGGTCGTGGAGGGGGGTACGGGGATCGTGGTGTTGGAGGGGGTATAGGGTTAGTGGTGGTGGAGGGGGTATGGGGAAAGTGGTGGTTTCGGAGAGGGTATGGGGATGGTGGTGGTGGAGGGGTTATGAGGATAGTGGTGGTCGAGGGGGTATGGGGATGGTGCTGTTGGTGGGAGTATGGGGATAGTGGTGGTGGAGGAGGGTATGGGGATGGTGGTGGTGGAGGGGGTATGGGGATAGTGGTGGTGGAGGGGGTATGGGGATGGTGGTGTTGGAGGGGGTATGGGGATAGTGGTGGTGGAGGGGGTATGGGGATAGTGGTGGTGGAGGGGGGTACGGGGATAGTGGTGCTGGAGGGGGTATGGGGATAGTGGTGGTGGAGGGGGGTATGGGGAAGGTGGTGGTGGAGGGGGGTATGGGGATGGTGGTGGAGGGGGTATGGGGATAGTGGTGGTGGAGGGGGTATGGGGGTGGTGGCGGTGGAGCGGGTATGGGGATAGTGGTGGTGGAGGGGGTATGGGGAAAGTGGTGGTGTAGGATGGTATGGGGATAGTGGTGGAGGAGGGGGGTATGGGGGTGGTGGTCTTGGTGTGGGTATGGGGATGGTGGTGTTGGTGGGGGTATGGGGGTAGTGGTGGTGGAGGGGGGTATTGGGATGGTGGTGTTGGTGAGGGCATGGGGGTAGTGGTGGTGGTGGGGGTATGGGGATGGTGGTGTTGGTGAGGACATGGGGGAAGTGGTGATGGAGGGGGTATGGGGATAGTGGTGGTGGAGGGGTTATGGGGATTGTGTTGTTGGAGGGGGTATGGGGATAGTGGTGGTGGAGGGGGGTATGGGGATAGTGGTGGTGGAGATGGTATGGGAACCGTGGTGTTGGAGGGGGTATGGGGATGGTGGTGTTGGAGGGGGTATGGGGATAATGGTGGTGGAGGGGGGTACGGGGGTAATGGTCTTGGAGGTGGTATGGGGATGGTGGTGTTGGTGGGGGTATGGGGATGGTGGTGTTGGTGGGGGTATGGGGGTAATGGCCTTGGAGGGGGTGTGGGGATGGTGGTGGAGGGGGGTATGGGGATGGTGGTGGAGATGGTATGGGGATGGTGGTGGTGGAGGGGGTATGGGGATGGTGGTGGAGGGGGGTATGGGGATGGTGGTGGAGATGGTATGGGGATGGTGGTGGTGGAGGGGGTATGGGGGTGGTGGTCTTGGTGGGGGTATGGGGATGGTGGTGTTGGTGGGGGTATGGGGGTAATGGTCTTGGAGGGGGTATGGGGATGGTGGTGGAGGGGGGTATGGGGATGGTGGTGGAGATGGTCTGGGGATGGTGGTGGTGGAGGGGGTATGGGGATGGTGGTGGTGGAGGGGGTATGGGGATGGTGGTGTTGGAGGGGGTATGGGGATAGTGGTGGTGGAGGGGAGTATGGGGATGGTGGTGGTGGAGGGGGTATGGGGATAGTGGTGGTGGAGGGGGGTATGGGGATGGTGGTGGTGGAGGGGGGTATGGGGGTAATGGTGTTGGTGGGGGTATGGGGATGGTGGTGTTGGTGGGGGTATGGGGGTAGTGGTGGTGAAGGGGGGTATGGGGATGGTGGTGTTGGAGGGGGTATGGGGATAGTGGTGGTGGAGGGCGTATGGGGATGGTGGTGGTGGAGTGGGTATGGGGATGGTTGCGTTGGTGGGGGTATGGGGGTAGTGGTGGTGCAGGGGGTGTGGGGATGGTTGCGTTGGTGGGGGTATGGGTGTAGTAGTGGTGGAGGGGGTGTGGGGATAGTGGTGGTGGAGGGGGTATGGGGATGGTGGTGTTGGTGGGGGCATGGGGGTAGTGGTGGTGGAGGGGGGTATGGGGGTAGTGGTGGTGGAGGAGGTATGGGGATAGTGGTGGTGGAGGGGGGTATGGGGATTGTGGTGGTGGTGGGGGGTATGGGGATAGTGGTGGTGGAGGGGGGTATGGGGATAGTGGTGGTGGAGGGGGGTATGGGGATAGTGGTCGTGGAGGGGGGTATGGTGATAGTGGTGGTGGAGGGGGGTATGGGGATAGTGGTCGTGGAGGGGGGAATGGGGATCGTGGTGTTGGAGGGGGTATAGGGTTAGTGGTGGTGGAGGGGGTATGGGGAAAGTGGTGGTTTCGGAGAGGGTATGGGGATGGTGGTGGTGGAGGGGTTATGAGGATAGTGGTGGTCGAGGGGGTATGGGGATGGTGCTGTTGGTGGGAGTATGGGGATAGTGGTGGTGGAGGAGGGTATGGGGATGGTGGTGGTGGAGGGGGTATGGGGATAGTGGTGGTGGAGGGGGTATGGGGATGGTGGTGTTGGAGGGGGTATGGGGATAGTGGTGGTGGAGGGGGTATGGGGATAGTGGTGGTGGAGGGGGGTACGGGGATAGTGGTGCTGGAGGGGGTATGGGGATAGTGGTGGTGGAGGGGGGTATGGGGAAGGTGGTGGTGGAGGGGGGTATGGGGATGGTGGTGGAGGGGGTATGGGGATAGTGGTGGTGGAGGGGGTATGGGGGTGGTGGCGGTGGAGCGGGTATGGGGATAGTGGTGGTGGAGGGGGTATGGGGAAAGTGGTGGTGTAGGATGGTATGGGGATAGTGGTGGAGGAGGGGGGTATGGGGGTGGTGGTCTTGGTGTGGGTATGGGGATGGTGGTGTTGGTGGGGGTATGGGGGTAGTGGTGGTGGAGGGGGGTATTGGGATGGTGGTGTTGGTGAGGGCATGGGGGTAGTGGTGGTGGTGGGGGTATGGGGGTAGTGGTGGTGGAGGGGGGTATGGGGATGGTGGTGTTGGTGAGGACATGGGGGAAGTGGTGATGGAGGGGGTATGGGGATAGTGGTGGTGGAGGGGTTATGGGGATTGTGTTGTTGGAGGGGGGGTGGAGATGGAGGTGGAGGGGGGTATTGGGATGGTGGTGGTGGAGGGGGGTATGGGGATGGTGGTGGAGGGGGGTATGGGGATAGTGGTGGTGGCGGGGGTATGGGGATCGTGGTGTTGGAGGGGGTATGGGGATAGTGGTGGTGGAGGGGGGTATGGGGATAGTGGTGGTGGAGATGGTATGGGAACCGTGGTGTTGGAGGGGGTATGGGGATGGTGGTGTTGGAGGGGGTATGGGGATAATGGTGGTGGAGGGGGGTACGGGGGTAATGGTCTTGGAGGTGGTATGGGGATGGTGGTGTTGGTGGGGGTATGGGGATGGTGGTGTTGGTGGGGGTATGGGTGTAATGGCCTTGGAGTGGGTGTGGGGATGGTGGTGGAGGGGGGTATGGGGATGGTGGTGGAGATGGTATGGGGATGGTGGTGGTGGAGGGGGTATGGGGATGGTGGTGGAGGGGGGTATGGGGATGGTGGTGGAGATGGTATGGGGATGGTGGTGGTGGAGGGGGTATGGGGGTGGTGGTCTTGGTGGGGGTATGGGGATGGTGGTGTTGGTGGGGGTATGGGGGTAATGGTCTTGGAGGGGGTATGGGGATGGTGGTGGAGGGGGGTATGGGGATGGTGGTGGAGATGGTCTGGGGATGGTGGTGGTGGAGGGGGTATGGGGATGGTGGTGTTGGAGGCGGTATGGGGATAGTGGTGGTGGAGGTGATATGGGGATGGTGGTGTTGGAGGGGGTATGGGGATAGTGGTGGTGTAGGGGAGGTATGGGAATGGTGGTGGTGGAGGGGGGTATGGAGATGGTGGTGGTGGAGGGGGGTATGGGGGTAATGGTCTTGGAGGGGGTATGGGGATGGTGGTGATGGTGGGGGTATGGGGGTAGTGGTGGTGGAGGGGGCGTGGGGATAGTGGTGGTGCAGGGGGGTATGGGGATTGTGGTGGTGGAGGGGGTATGGGGATAGTGGTGTTGGAAGGGGTATGGGGATGGTGGTGGTGGAGGGGGGTATGCGGATAGTGGTGGTGGAGGTGGTATGGGGATGGTGGTGGTGGAGGGGGGTATGGGGATGGTGGTGGTGGAGGTTGGTATGGGGATGGTGGTGGTGGAGGGGGTATGTGGATGGTGGTGTTGGAGGGGGGTATGGGGATAGTGGTGGTGGAGGTGGTATGGGGATGGTGGTGGTGGAGGGGGGTATGGGGAGAGTGGTGGTGGAAGGGGGGTATGGGGATGGTGGTGGTGGAGGGGGGTATTGGGATAGTGGTGGTGGAGGGGGGTATGGGGATGGTGGTTGTGGAGGGCGTATGGGGGTAGTGGTGGTGGAGGGCGTATGGGGGTAGTGGTGTTGGAGGGGGTATGGGGATAGTGGTGTTGGAGGGGGTATGGGGATAGTGGTGGTGGAGGGGGGTATGGGTGTAATGGTGTTGGAGGGGGTATGGGGATGGTGGTGATGGTGGGGGTATGGGGGTACCGGTGGTGGAGGGGGTGTGGGGATAGTGGTGGTGGAGGGGGTATGGGGATCGTGGTGGTGGAGGGGGTATGGAGATAGTGGTTGTGGAGGGGGGTATGGAGATAGTGGCGGTGGTGTGGGTATGGGGATAGTGGTGGTGGAGGGGGGTATGGGGATAGTGGTGGTGGAGGGGGTGCGGGGAACGTGGTGGTGGAGGGGGTATGGAGATAGTGGTGGTGGAGGGGGTATGGGGATGGTGGTGGTGGAGAGGGTATGGGGATAGTGGCGGTGGAGGGGGGTAAGGGGATCGTGGTGTTGGAGGGGGTATGAGGATAGTAGTGGTGGAGGGGGGTATGGGGATAGTGGTGGTGGAGGGGGTGTGGGGATGGTGGTGGTGGAGGGGGGTATGGGGATAGTGGTGGTTGAGGGGGTATGTGGATGGTGGTGTTGGAGGGGGGTATGGGGATAGTGGTGGTGGAGGTGGTATGGGGATGGTGGTGGTGGATGGGGGTATGGGGATGGTGGTGGTGGAGGGGGGTATGGGGATAGTGGTGGTGGAGGTGGTATGGGGATGGTGGTGGTGGAGGGGGGTATGGGGATAGTGGTTGTGGAGGGGGGCATGGGGATGGTGGTGGTGGAGGGGGTATGGGGGTAGTGGTGTTGGAGGGGGATATGGGGATAGTGGTTGTGAAGGGGGGCATGGGGATGGTGGTGGTGGAGGGGGTATGGGGATAGTGGTGTTGGAGGGGGTATGGGGATAGTGGTGGTGGAGGGGGGTATGGGTGTAATGGTGTTGGAGGGGGTATGGGGATGGTGGTGATGGTGGGGGTATGAGGGTAGCGGTGGTGGAGGGGGTGTGGGGATAGTGGTGGTGGAGGGGGCGTATGGGGACAGTGGTGGTGGAGGGGTATGTGGATCGTGGTGGTGGAGGGGGTATGGAGATAGTGGTGGTGGAGAGGGTATGGGGATCGTGGTGGTGGAGGGGGTATGGAGATAGTGGTGGTGGAGGGGGTATGGGGATGGTGGTGGTGGAGGGGGCATGGGGATAGTGGCGGTGGAGGGGGTATGGGGTTAGTGGTGGTGGAGGGGGGTATGGGGATAGTGGTGGTGGAGGGGGTATGGAGATAGTGGTGGTGGAGGGGGTATAGGGATGGTGGTGGTGGAGAGGGTATGGGGATAGTGGCGTTGGAGGGGGTATGGGGATAGTGGTGGTGGAGGGGGGTATGGGGATGGTGGTGTTGGAGGGGGTATGGGGATAGTGGTGGTGGAGGGGGGTATGGGGATGGTGGTGGTGGAGGGGGGTATGGGGGTAATGGTGTTGGAGGGGGTATGGGGATGGTGGTTATAGTGGGGGTATGGTGGTGGCGGTGGTGGAGGGGGTGTGGGGATAGTGGTGGTGGAGGGGGTATGGGGATAGTGGTCGTGGAGGGGGGTATGGGGATGGTGGTGGTGGAGGGGTGTATGGGGATCCTGGTGTTGGAGGGGGTAAGGGGATCGTGGTGTTGGAGGGGTTATGGGGTTAGTGGTGGTGGAGGGTGTATGGGGATAGTGGTGGTGGAGGGGGTATGGGGATGGTGGTGTTGGAGGCGGTATGGGGATAGTGGTGTTGGAGGGGGTATGGGGATGGTGGTGTTGGAGGCGGTATGGGGATAGTGGTGGTGGAGGTGGTATGGGGATAGCGGTGGTGGAGGGGGGTATGGGGATGGTGGTGGTGGAGGGGGTATGGGGATAGTGGTGGTGGAGGTGGTATGGGGATGGTAGTGTTGGAGGGGGTATGGGGATAGTGGTGTTGGAGGGGGTATGGGGATAGTGGTGGTGTAGGGGGGGTATGGGGATGGTGGTGGTGGAGGGGGGTATGGGGATGGTGGTGTTGGAGGCGGTATGGGGATAGTGGTGGTGGAGGTGGTATGGGGATAGTGGTGGTGGAGGGGGGTATGGGGATGGTGGTGGTGGAGGGGGTATGGGGATAGTGGTGGTGGAGGTGGTATGGGGATGGTAGTGTTGGAGGGGGTATGGGGATAGTGGTGTTGGAGGGGGTATGGGGATAGTGGTGGTGTAGGGGGGGTATGGGGATGGTGGTGGTGGAGGGGGGTATGGGGATGGTGATGGTGGAGGGGGGTATGGGGGTAATGGTCTTGGAGGGGTTATGAGGATAGTGGTGGTGGAGGGGGGTATGGGGATCGTGGTGTTGGAGGGGGTATGGGGATCGTGGTGTTGGAGGGGTTATGGGGTTAGTGGTGGTGGAGGGGGTATGGGGATAGTGGTGGTGGAGGGGGTATGGGGATGGTGGTGTTGGAGGCGGTATGGGGATAGTGGTGGTGGCGGGGGGTATGGGGATGGTGGTGGTGGAGGGGGTATGGGGATAGTGGTGGTGGAGGTGGTATGGGGATGGTAGTGTTGGAGGGGTTATGGGGTTAGTGGTGGTGTAGGGGGGTATGGGGATACTGATGGTGGAGGAGGGTATGGGGATGGTATTGTTGGAGGGGGTATGGGGATGGTGGTGTTGGAGTGGGTATGGGGATAGTGGTGGTGTAGGGGGGGTTTTGGGATGGTGGTGGTGGAGGGGGGTATGGGGATGGTGATGGTGGAGGGGGGTATGGGGGGGGTAATGGTCTTGGAGTGGGTATGGGGATGGTGGTGATGGTGGGGGTATGGAGGTAGTGGTGGTGGAGGGGGTATGGGGATAGTGGTGGTGGAGGGGGTATGGGGATGGTGGTGGTGGAGGGGGGTATGGGGATAGTGGTGGTGGAGGGGGTATGTGGATGGTGGTGTTGGAGTGGGGTATGGGGATAGTGGTGGTGGAGGTGGTATGGGGATGGTGGTGGTGGAGGGGGGTATGGGGATGGTGGTGGTGGAGGGGCTATGGGGATAGTGGTGGTGGAGGTGGTATGGGGATGGTGGTGGTGGAGGGGGGTATGGGGATAGTGGTGTTGGAGGGGGGTATGGGGATCGTGGTGTTGGAGAGGGTATGAGGATAGTGGTGTTGGAGGGGGTATGAGGATAGTGGTGGTGGAGAGGGTATGGGGATCGTGGTGGTGGAGGGGGTATGGAGATAGTGGTGGTGGAGGGGATATGGGGATGGTGGTGGTGGAGGGGTATGGGGATAGTGGCGGTGGAGGGGGTATGGGGATAGTGGTGGTGGAGGGGGGTGTGGGGATGGTGGTGGTGGAGGGGGTGTGGGGATGGTGGTGGTGGAGGGGGTATGGGGATGGTGGTGGAGGGGGGTATGGGGATAGTGGTGGTGGAGATGGTATGGGGATGGTGGTGGTGGAGGGGGTATGGGGATGGTGGTGTTGGAGGCGGTACGGGGATAGTGGTGGTGGAGGGGGGTATGGGGATGGTGGTGGTGGAGGGGGTATGGGGATAGTGGTGGTGGAGGTGGTCTTGGAGGGGGTTTGGGGATGGTGGTGATGGTGGGGGTATGGGTGTAGTGGTGGTGGAGGGGGCGTGGGGATAGTGGTGGTGCAGGGGGGTATGGTGATTGTGGTGGTGGAGGGGGTATGGGGATAGTGGTGTTGGAGGGGGTATGGGGATGGTGGTGGTGGAGGGGGGTATGGGGATAGTGGTGGTGGAGGGGGTATGCGGATGGTGGTGTTGGAGTGGGGTATGGGGATAGTGCTGGTGGAGGTGGTATGGGGATGGTGGTGGTGGAGGGGGGTATGGGGATGGTGGTGGTGGAGGGGCTATGGGGATAGTGGTGGTGGAGGTGGTATGGGGATGGTGGTGGTGGAGGGGGGTATGGGGATAGTGGTGGTGGAAGGGGGGTATGGGGATGATGGTGGTGGAGGGGGGTATTGGGATAGTGGTGTTGGAGGTGGTATGCGGATGGTGGTGGTGGAGGGGGGTATGGGGATAGTGGTGGTGGAGGGGGTATGTGGATAGTGGTGTTGGAGGGGGATATGGGGATAGTGGTTGTGGAGGGGGGCATGGGGATGGTGGTGGTAGAGGGGGTATGGGGGGAGTGGTGTTGGAGGGGGTATGGGGATGGTGGTGTTGGAGGCGGTATGGGGATAGTGGTGGTGGAGGTGGTATGGGGATAGTGGTGGTGGAGGGGGGTATGGGGATGGTGGTGGTGGAGGGGGTATGGGGATAGTGGTGGTGGAGGTGGTATGGGGATGGTAGTGTTGGAGGGGGTATGGGGATAGTGGTGTTGGAGGGGGTATGGGGATAGTGGTGGTGTAGGGGGGGTATGGGGATGGTGGTGGTGGAGGGGGGTATGGGGATGGTGATGGTGGAGGGGGGTATGGGGTAATGGTCTTGGAGGGGGTATGAGGATAGTGGTGGTGGAGGGGGGTATGGGGATCTTGGTGTTGGAGGGGGTATGGGGATCGTGGTGTTGGAGAGGTTATGGGGTTAGTGGTGGTGGAGGGGGTATGGGGATAGTGGTGGTGAAGGGGGTATGGGGATGGTGGTGGAGGGGGGTATGGGGATAGTGGTGGTGGAGGGGGTATGGGGATGGTGGTGTTGGAGGCGGTATGGGGATAGTGGTGGTGGAGGGGGGTATGGGGATGGTGGTGGTGGAGGGGGTATGGGGATAGTGGTGGTGGAGGTGGTATGGGGATGGTAGTGTTGGAGGGGTTCTGAGGTTCGTGGTGGTGTAGGGGGGTATGGGGATAGTGGTGGTGTAGGGTGGTATGGGGATAGTGGTGGTGGAGGAGGGTATGTGGATGGTAGTGTTGGAGGGGGTATGGGGATGGTGGTGTTGGAGGGGGTATGGGGATAGTGGTGGTGTAGGGGGGGTATGGGGATGGTGGTGGTGGAGGGGGGTTTGGGGATGGTGATGGTGGAGGGGGGTATGGGGGTAATGGTCTTGGAGGGGGTATGGGGATGGTGGTGATGGTGGGGGTATGGGGTTAGTGGTGGTGGAGGGGGCGTGGGGATAGTGGTGGTGCAGGGGGGTATGGGGATTGTGGTGTTGGAGGGGGTATGGGGATGGTGGTGGTGGAGGGGGGTATGGGGATAGTGGTGGTGGAGGGGGGTATGGGGATAGTGGTGGTGGAGGGGGTATGGGGATGGTGGTGGTGGAGGGGGGTATGGGGATAGTGGTGGTGGAGGGGGTATGTGGATGGTGGTGTTGGAGGGGGGTATGGGGATAGTGGTGGTGGAGGTGGTATGGGGATGGTGGTGGTGGAGGGGGGTATGGGGATGGTGGTGGTGGAGGGGGGTATGGGGATAGTGGTGGTGGAAGGGGGGTATGGGGATGATGGTGGTGGAGGGGGGTATGGGGATAGTGGTGTTGGAGGTGTTATGGGGATGGTGGTGGTGGAGGGGGGTATGGGGATAGTGGTGGTGGAGGGGGTATGGGGGTAGTGGTGTTGGAGGGGGTATGGGGATAGTGGTGGTGGAGGGGGGTATGGGGATGGTGGTGGTGGAGGGGGTATGGGGATAGTGGTGGTGGAGGTGGTATGGGGATGGTAGTGTTGGAGGGGGTATGGGGATAGTGGTGTTGGAGGGGGTATGGGGATAGTGGTGGTGTAGGGGGGGTATGGGGATGGTGGAGGGGGGTATGGGGATGGTGATGGTGGAGGGGGGTATGGGGTAATGGTCTTGGAGGGTGTATGAGGATAGTGGTTGTGGAGGGGGGTATGGGGATTGTGGTGTTGTTGGGGGTATGGGGATCGTGGTGTTGGAGGGGTTATGGGATTAGTGGTGGTGGAGGGGGTATGGGGATGGTGGTGCAGGGGGGTATGGGGATAGTGGTGGTGGAGGGGGTATGGGGATGGTGGTGTTGGAGGCGGTATGGGGATAGTGGTGGTGGAGGGGGGTATGGGGATGGTGGTGGTGGAGGGGGTATGGGGATAATGGTGGTGGAGGTGGTATGGGGATGGAAGTGTTGGAGGGGTTCTGAGGTTCGTGGTGGTGAAGGGGGGTATGGGGATAGTGGTGGTGGAGGAGGGTATGGGGATGGTAGTGTTGGAGGGGGTATGGGGATGGTGGTGTTGGAGGGGGTATGGGGATAGTGGTGGTGTAGGGGGGGTATGGGGATGGTGGTGGTGGAGGGGGGTATGGGGATGGTGATGGTGGAGGGGGGTATGGGGGTAATGGTCTTGGAGGGGGTATGGGGATGGTGGTGATGGTGGGGGTATGGGGGTAGTGGTGGTGGAGGGGGCGTGGGGATAGTGGTGGTGCAGGGGGGTATGGGGATTGTGGTGGTGGAGCGGGTATGGGGATAGTGGTGTTGGAGGGGGTATGGGGATGGTGGTGGTGGAGGGGGGTATGGGGATAGTTGTGGTGGAGGCGGTATGGGGATAGTGGTGGTGGAGGGGGGTATGGGGATAGTGGTGGTGGAGGGGGTATGGGGATGGTGGTGGTGGAGGGGGGTATGGGGATAGTGGTGGTGGAGGGGGTATGTGGATGGTGGTGTTGGAGGGGGGTATGGGGATAGTGGTGGTGGAGGTGGTATGGGGATGGTGGTGGTGGAGGGGGGTATGGGGATGGTGGTGGTGGAGGGGGTATGGGGATAGTGGTGGTGGAGGTGGTATGGGGATGGTGGTGGTGGAGGGGGGTATGGGGATAGTGGTGGTGGAAGGGGGGTATGGGGATGATGGTGGTGGAGGGGGGTATCGGGATAGTGGTGTTGGAGGTGGTATGGGGATGGTGGTGGTGGAGGGGGGTATGGGGATAGTGGTGGTGGAGGGGGTATGTGGATAGTGGTGTTGGAGGGGGATATGGGGATAGTGGTTGTGGAGGGGGGCATGGGGATGGTGGTGGTGGAGGGGGAATGGGGGAAGTGGTGTTGGAGGGGGTATGTGGATGGTGGTGTTGGAGGGGGGTATGGGGATGGTGGTGGTGGAGGGGGGTATGGGGATAGTGGTGGTGGAGGGGGTATGTGGATGATGTGGATGGTGGTGTTGGAGGGGGATATGGGGATAGTGGTGGTGGATGGGGGTATGGGGATGGTGGTGGTGGAGGGGGTATGGGGATAGTGGTGGTGGAGGGGGGTATGGGGATGGTGGTGTTGGAGGGGGTATGGGGATAGTGGTGGTGGAGGGAGGTATGGGTGTAATGGTGTTGGAGGGGGTATGGGGATGGTGGTGATGGTGGGGGTATGGGGGTAGCGGTGGTGGAGGGGGTGTGGGGATAGTGGTGGTGGAGGGGGCGTATGGGGACAGTGGTGGTGGAGGGGGTATGTGGATCGTGGTGGTGGAGGGGGTATGGAGATATTGGTGGTGGAGAGGGTATGGGGATCGTGGTGGTGGAGGGGGTATGGAGATAGTGGTGTTGGAGGGGGTATGGGGATAGTGGTGTTGGAGGTGGTATGGGGATGGTGGTGGTGGAGGGGGGTATGGGGATAGCGGTGGTGGAGGGGGTATGTGGATAATGTGGATGGTGGTGTTGGAGGGGGATGTGGGGATAGTGGTGGTGGAGGGGGGTATGGGGATGGTGGTGGTGGAGGGGGTATGGGGGTAGTGGTGTTGGAGGCGGTATGGGGATAGTGGTGGTGGAGGGGGGTATGGGGATGGTGGTGTTGGAGGGGGTATGGGGATAGTGGTGGTGGAGGGGGGTATGGGTGTAATGGTGTTGGAGGGGGTATGGGGATGGTGGTGATGGTGGGGGTATGGGGGTAGCGGTGGTGGAGTGGGTGTGGGGATAGTGGTGGTGGAGGGGGCGTATGGGGACAGTGGTGGTGGAGGGGGTATGGGGATCGTGGTGGTGGAGGGGGTATGGAGATAGTGGTGGTGGAGGGGATATGGGGATGGTGGTGGTGGAGGGGTATGGGGATAGTGGCGGTGGAGGGGGTATGGGGATAGTGGTGGTGGAGGGGGGTATGGGGATAGTGGTGGTGGAGGGGGTGTGGGGAACGTGGTGGTGGAGGGGGTATGGAGATAGTGGTGGTGGAGGGGGTATGGGGATGGTGGTGGTGGAGAGGGTATGGGGATGGTGGTGGTGGAGGGGGGTATGGGGATGGTGGTGTTGGAGGGGGTATGGGGATAGTGGTGGTGGAGGGGGGTATGGGGATGGTGGTGGTGGAGGGGGATATGGGGGTAATGGTGTTGGAGGGGGTATGGAGATGGTGGTGATAGTGGGGGTATGGGGGTGGCGGTGGTGGAGGGGTTGTGGGGATAGTGGTGGTGGAGGGGGTATGGGGATAGTGGTGGTGGAGGGGGGTATGGGGATGGTGGTGGTGGAGGGGGGTATGGGGATTGTGGTGTTGGAGGGGGTATGAGGATAGTGGTGTTGGAGGGGGTATGATAGTGGTGGTGGATGGGGGTATGGGGATCGTGGTGTTGGAGGGGGTATGGGGATGGTGGTGATGGTGGGGGTATGGGGGTAGTGGTGGTGGAGGGGGCGTGGGGATAGTGGTGGTGCAGGGGGGTATGGGGATTGTGGTGGTGGAGCGGGTATGGGGATAGTGGTGTTGGAGGGGGTATGGGGATGGTGGTGGTGGAGGGGGGTATGGGGATAGTTGTGGTGGAGGCGGTATGGGGATAGTGGTGGTGGAGGGGGGTATGGGGATAGTGGTGGTGGAGGGGGTATGGGGATGGTGGTGGTGGAGGGGGGTATGGGGATAGTGGTGGTGGAGGGGGTATGTGGATGGTGGTGTTGGAGGGGGGTATGGGGATAGTGGTGGTGGAGGTGGTATGGGGATGGTGGTGGTGGAGGGGGGTATGGGGATGGTGGTGGTGGAGGGGGTATGGGGATAGTGGTGGTGGAGGTGGTATGGGGATGGTGGTGGTGGAGGGGGGTATGGGGATAGTGGTGGTGGAAGGGGGGTATGGGGATGATGGTGGTGGAGGGGGGTATCGGGATAGTGGTGTTGGAGGTGGTATGGGGATGGTGGTGGTGGAGGGGGGTATGGGGATAGTGGTGGTGGAGGGGGTATGTGGATAGTGGTGTTGGAGGGGGATATGGGGATAGTGGTTGTGGAGGGGGGCATGGGGATGGTGGTGGTGGAGGGGGTATGGGGGTAGTGGTGTTGGAGGGGGTATGTGGATGGTGGTGTTGGAGGGGGGTATGGGGATGGTGGTGGTGGAGGGGGGTATGGGGATAGTGGTGGTGGAGGGGGTATGTGGATGATGTGGATGGTGGTGTTGGAGGGGGATATGGGGATAGTGGTGGTGGAGGGGGGTATGGGGATGGTGGTGGTGGAGGGGGTATGGGGGTAGTGGTGTTGGAGGGGGTATGGGGATAGTGGTGTTGGAGGCGGTATGGGGATTGTGGTGGTGGAGGGGGGTATGGGGATGGTGGTGTTGGAGGGGGTATGGGGATAGTGGTGGTGGAGGGGGGTATGGGTGTAATGGTGTTGGAGGGGGTATGGGGATGGTGGTGATGGTGGGGGTATGGGGGTAGCGGTGGTGGAGGGGGTGTGGGGATAGTGGTGGTGGAGGGGGCGTATGGGGACAGTGGTGGTGGAGGGGGTATGTGGATCGTGGTGGTGGAGGGGGTATGGAGATAGTGGTGGTGGAGAGGGTATGGGGATCGTGGTGGTGGAGGGGGTATGGAGATAGTGGTGTTGGAGGGGGTATGGGGATAGTGGTGTTGGAGGGGGTATGTGGATGATGTGGATGGTGGTGTTGGAGGGGGATGTGGGGATAGTGGTGGTGGAGGGGGGTATGGGGATGGTGGTGGTGGAGGGGGTATGGGGGTAGTGGTGTTGGAGGGGGTATGGGGATAGTGGTGTTGGAGGCGGTATGGGGATAGTGGTGGTGGAGGGGGGTATGGGGATGGTGGTGTTGGAGGGTGTATGGGGATAGTGTTGGTGGAGGGGGGTATGGGTGTAATGGTGTTGGAGGGGCTATGGGGATGGTGGTGATTGTGGGGTTATGGGGGAAGCGGTGGTGGAGGGGGTGTGGGGATAGTGGTGGTGGAGGGGGCGTATGGGGACAGTGGTGGTGGAGGGGGTATGTGGATCGTGGTGGTGGAGGGGGTATGGAGATAGTGGTGGTGGAGAGGGTATGGGGATCGTGGTGGTGGAGGGGGTATGGAGATAGTGGTGGTGGAGGGGGTATGGGGATGGTGGCGGTGGAGGGGGTATGGGGATAGTGGTGGTGGAGGGGGGTATGGGGATGGTGGTGGTGGAGGGGGTATGGGGATAGTGGTGGTGTAGGGGGTGTGGGGAACGTGGTGGTGGAGGGGGTATGGAGATAGTGGTGGTGGAGGGGGTATGGGGATGGTGGTGGTGGAGAGGGTATGGGGATAGTGGCGGTGGAGGGGGTATGGGGATAGTGGTGGTGGAGGGGGGTATGGGGATGGTGGTGTTGGAGGGGGTATGGGGATAGTGGTGGTGGAGGGGGGTATGGGGATGGTGGTGGTGGAGGGGGTATGGGGATAGTGGTGGTGGAGGGGGGTATGGGGATAGTGGTGGTGGAGGGGGTATGGGGATAGTGGTGGTGGAGGGGGTATGGGGATAGTGGTGGTGGAGGGGGGTATGGGGATCGTGGTGTTGGAGGGGGTATGAGGATAGTGGTGTTGGAGGGGGGTATGGGGATCGTGGTGTTGGAGGGGGTATGGGGTAAGTGGTGGTGGAGGGGGTATGGGGATAGTGGTGGTGGAGGGGGATATGGGGATAGGGGTGGTGGAGGGGGTATGGAGATAGTGGTGGTGGAGGGGGTATGGGGATAGTGGTGGTGGAGGGGGGTATGGGGATGGTGGTGGTGGAGGGGGGTATGGGGATCGTGGTGTTGGAGGGGGTATGGGGATCGTGGTGTTGGAGGGGTTATGGGGTAAGTGGTGGTGGAGGGGGTATGGGGATAGTGGTGGTGGAGGGGGGTATGGGGATAGGGGTGGTGGAGGGGGTATGGAGATAGTGGTGGTGGAGGGGGTATGGGGATAGTGGTGGTGGAGGGGGGTATGGGGATGGTGGTGGTGGAGGGGGGTATGGGGATCGTGGTGCTGGAGGGGGTATGAGGATCGTGGTGTTGGAGGGGGTATGGGGATCGTGGTGTTGGAGGGGTTATGGGGTTAGTGGTGGTGGAGGGGGGTGTGGGGATGGTGGTGGAGGGGCATATGGGGATAGTGGTGGTGGAGGGGGTATGGGGATGGTGGTGGAGGGGGGGTATGGGGATAGTTGTGGTGGAGGGAGTGTATGAGGATGGTGGTGGAGGGGGTATGGGGATAGTTGTGGTGGAGTGGGGGTATGAGGATGGTGGTGGAGGGGGGGATATGGGAATAGTGGTGGTGGAGGGGGTATGGGGATTGTGGTGGTGGAGGGGGGTATGGGGATGGTGGTGTTGGAGGGGCTATGGGGATAGTGGTGGTGGAGGGGGTATGGGGATGGTGGTGGTGGAGGGGGGATGGTGGTGGTGGAGGGGTTATGTGAATGGTGTGGCGGGTGGTGGGAGAGGCAGGTTTTGGGGTGGCGACACACATGCCATGGGGAACCACAACCCAGCGGGGTGTCACTTGCTCGCTCGATGCCAACCTCCGCCTCGGTCATTGCCCTCTCCCTGGGCCCAGAAAAGCAAAATATACTTCCACATGCGCAGAATATATACAGTGGGTGAATATCCGTGCCATCATTGTGCTCTGTACCCAGAAGGTGGCACAGTCACTGGCTGATGTGGCACAGACCCAAAGGTGGTGTCACAGTCACAGTAGTTTTAATTTATTTTCCCCTATTACTAGGTCTAGGTGCATCCCTGACAGCCGCAATAGACATGGAGGCAGTCTGCTAACTGCTATACCCTGTTATCTGAGAAAGCTTGTCATGTGTCCTCTGGAAGCCTGAGGCCTGGAGGGCCACATCCTGATAAGGTTCTCCTGTTCCGGGTCATGTCCACCATCCTCAGCCTGACCTGTTGGTGTGAAGAGTGGCTTTGGAGTGGCTGTGGACACCTTTGGAGTGTTCTATATGGAGGTCTGTGGTGTCCGGCTGATACTCCTCCTCCCTGTATGTGACCAGGGGCCCCCCTCTGACTCCTTGAGGAGAAACAGCACCTGGAAGCAAATTGGGGTGCATTGCACCCTCTCAGCTGGCTACTGATGGATTCCGCTCAATGATAGAGAGATGGAGTGAAAGTCTGAGGGCAAAACTGGCAGAAACTGCTAGACCAGGTTCTCCAAGGCAGATGACACCTTCCAACGATGACCTCAATGTGCTCATGTGCCAGTGCCATGACATCAGGCAGAAGGTGGACAGATTTCTTCATCCTTCATTCTAATCTGCTGCCAGCCTCTGCCAACCCTGCTTCTCTTCGCAGCTCCGACATTTCGCTGATGCCGGATTCCAGAAGCTTATCATTGGACTCAGACTCAGCAATGGTCTGGCCTCCAGCAATCCACTTGTAGCGCACAATGACTTACGAGAGACGAGAAGTGATGAAGTCGATCCAGGCTTTATTAAGCGATGCTTGTCCCCAGCAGCTCAGCAACAGAATGAAGCTGCGGGGAGAAGCTCGGGTTCTTATACTCCGCCTTCAGGGCGGAGCCAGGAGTCGGCAGCCAACCAGGACCCGGGATCTGTCAGCCAATAGCATCACGGCTTCACAGTCCTACATGACCCCTAATACATACCACCACATTCACCCCTTGTTAAAAAGGAACCCAGCGGGGTGGTGGTTCGCATGGTGGTAGGGGTTTACAAGGCTGGCCCTGGAAGGAAAATTTCGGATAGTGTTACTACAGTTTTAGCCCTACACAGGGCTATGTACAAGTTTGTGAAAACTATTTACAATATTAGCAAAAACATTTTTTTTTTGTTTTTGTTACAACAACATTCTTGGTGTCACGCGGATTCCACGAGTCGAGCGGGCGGTCTGGTCTTCCTCGTCGATCGCCTCAGCCCCGGTGGTAGTGCAGGTGCTTGTTCAGGCGTTGTCGTCTCCGGGACCGTTTCGGTGTTTGTTTCTGTTTTACTCCTGGGCGGGCACGGGAGGAGGACCGATCCCCCTGGGAAGGGGGCGGTCGCGGGGTGTGCCAGTGGCAGGGAGGGGATGATCGGTGTCGGGGAGTTGTGTGTGTTGCCGGCGGGCGCCAGGTCCCGCAGGGAGACCGTGTCCTGTCGGCCGTCGGGGTACGCCACGGCGTACTGCGGGTTCGCGTGGAGAAGGTGAACCCTCTCGACCAACGGGTCTGATTTGTGCGCCCGCACATGTTTCCGGAGCAAGATGGGTCCTGGGGCCGCCAGCCAGGTCGGCAGCGACGTTCCGGAGGAGGACTTCCTGGGGAAGACAAGGAGGCGCTCATGAGGCGTTTGGTTCATGGTGGTACACAGCAGCGACCGGATGGAGTGGAGAGCGTCCGGGAGGACCTCCTGCCACCGGGAAACTGGGAGATCCCTGGACCGTAGGGCCAGTAGGACGGTCTTACAGACCATGCCGTTCTCCATCTCTACTTGCCCGTTCCCCTGGGGGTTGTAGCTGGTCGTCCTGCTCGAGGCTATGCCCTTGCTGAGCAGGAACTGGCGCAGCTCGTCACTCATGAAGGTGGACCCCCTGTCGCTATGGATATACGCGGGGCAACCGAACAGTGTGAATATGGTGCCAAGGGCTTTAATGACTGTGGCCGCTGTCATGTCAGGGCAGGGGATGGCGAAGGGGAAACGAGAGTACTCGTCCACCACGTTCAGGAAGTATGCGTTGCGGTCGGTGGAGGGGAGGGGCCCTTTGAAATCCAAACTGAGGCGTTCAAAGGGGCGGGAAGCCTTGATCAGGTGCGCTCTATCCGGCCTGAAAAAATGCGGTTTGCACTCTGCGCAGATGTGGCAGTTCCTGGTGACTGTACGGACCTCCTCCACAGAGTAGGGGAGGTTGCGGGACTTTACGAAATGGTAGAATCGAGGGACCCCCGCGTGGCAGAGGTCGTCGTGGAGGGCTCAGAGGCGGTCTATTTGTGCATTGGCACATGTGCCGCGGGATAGGGCATCGGACGGCTTGTTCAGCTTTCCGGGACGATACAAGATCTCATAGTTGAAGGTGGAGAGCTCGATCCTCCACCTTAAGATCTTGTCATTTTTAATTTTGCCCCGCTGTGCATTATCGAACATGAAGGCTACCGACCGTTGGTCGGTGAGGAGAGTGAATCTCCTGCCGGCCAGGTAATGCCTCCAATGTCGCACAGCTTCCACTATGGCTTGGGCTTCCTTTTCCACTGAGGAGTGGCGGATTTCTGAGGCGTGGAGGGTTCGGGAGAAAAACGCCACGGGTCTGCCCGCTTGGTTAAGGGTGGCCGCCAGAGCTACGTCGGATGCGTCGCTCTCGACCTGGAAGGGGAGGGACTCGTCAATGGCGCGCGTCGTGGCCTTTGCGGTATCCGCTTTCATGCGGCTGAAGGCCTGGCGAGCCTCTGTTGACAGGGGGAAGGTAGTGGACTGTATTAGCGGGCGGGCCTTGTCTGCATACTGGGGGACCCACTGGGCATAATATGAAAAGAAACCCAGGCAACGTTTCAGGGCTTTGGAGCAGTGGGGGAGGGGGAATTCCATAAGGGGGCGCATGCGTTCGGGGTCGGGACCTATTATCCCAGCTCGGGTTCTTATACTCCGCCTTCAGGGCGGAGCCAGGAGTCGGCAGCCAACCAGGACCCGGGATCTGTCAGCCAATAGCATCACGGCTTCACAGTCCCACATGACCCCTAATACATACCACCACACCTCTGAATATCAGAGACCTTGGCTGTCACTCTCTCCACTTTTTGCGGATCTGTTCTATGCTGTGCTCACCAGGCAGTGACCCTAAGCCTGCTCTAATACTAGGCCCAACTGAGGTGTGTGTCTCTGCACTGGTGGAGGATGCAGGTGAACTAAATGATGAGCCTTCCTCAGATGTTTCCTCAGAATTATCATTCAAGGTGCTCTGCCTTTTCTTGCTGGTAGCGGTAAGAAAGAGGAGATAATTAATTACCTTGAAGAGAATTCAGTCATTATCCATGAGGGGACATGACTAATGTACCGACCTTCACGAGCTTCTTGATCTAGCTCCGCTGCCTGCTCCTCATGCGAGGGGTAGGGGAGAGACCTCAACTGTGGCATCCCTTTTCTAGTCTGAGATTGCTCCCTTTTGTTCTGGGTGATCTTTTCTCGCATAGAGACAGATGGATAGACTGTGAGTACCATGGTTGAAAGCGCAGGTCAGAAGCATGCATGCTTGCTGTGTATACTCAGTGCTTCCTTGTCAGAGCTAACGACATGACTTGTGTAGAAGATGATGATGTTGAAGATTGAGATAATCAGTGGTAATTACCCTTTTGGTGACATTGTGCAAGATCTTTGTGAACTGTAACCCTTAGACTGCCGGTTGGCCTGATGAGAGTGTGATTTTGGAATAAGGAGAATGTTGCCTTCCCCTGGCGGAGTGACTGAGGTTATTTATCCTCTTCCGTTTCTGTGGTTAACATGCGCTGACCTCCCTGGTGACCTCCTCTCAAGCCGGCATGGTGAGATTGGCAAACCTCTTGCTGCCGCCTCTGGGATAGAGGACGTCCTGCCAGTCCTGGGCTGCTTGAAGATGACTCTCCAGGGAGCTGTCACTGAACTTTGGGGAAGATAGGGTATTTCTTCTGGGGGCCTTTACTCCCCATAACAAATCCTGGGCTGTGAATGTGTGTACGGGTGCCTAGGCCTTTGACCCCATGAAGTAACAGCAGGGCAGACAAATCCCAGCCTAACCTACTATTAGATTCGATGAGCTGCTCGTTAATGCATAAATAATGAGCTGAAAAGCAGTCTATCTGGTACAAGAAGCTACCCCGCCACCCAGCGGGAATCACACCGACTTCCCGCCTGCCACCACACTTAGTTTCCAGAACAGAAAATTCTGCCCATGAATCGGGGGCATCTTTGTACAAAGGTCTTATCAATCCCCAACCTTGCTATCACATCATCAAAAATGTAAATGTTGCCCCAGTCCCAAAGGACTGCTCTCCCTTTGAGGGCTTACTGATTTAACCTGAGGATCTCCACACCTCAGGCGAGGGACAAGGTTGAGAAGGGGCATTCATGGATAACCTCAGCCAATGCGGGAATTGAACCCGCATTGCGAGCATCTCTCTGAATCATGATCCAGCTGTCCAGCCAACTGAGCTAAATTACCCTCCACCAGTAGTAAATCCTATTGTATTAAGTAATGTACTGACCTGATTGCTTTGCCCTCTTTTTGAGTAAGCCAGAAGCAATTCTGTACCTTGTGAACCTCTTTATTTATTTGTCCCAGTTCTGGGCCTGTTGTCAGCCTTGTGTGTTCCAGAATGGCTCTGAGTGTGGTGGTGTGGATTCCATGCTTCTGCTGAGCCCTGGAATTGTTGTTGCTCTTCTGATGCTGCTTGTTGCCTTTGGTCTGTGTTTACTGCTGTCTGGACTCTGGGTTTGTGTCTCAGCTTGCATCTGCTGCACCTTATGCTGTAATGTTGTGGTGCATCTTTGAATTTGTTCCTATTGTCCTTCTTTCAAGGATCTAATTTCTTGCCAGGTCTGTAGCTTCCTCTTAAGGTTCTCTGGGTATTTTATTCACTGTCTACAGCCTCCATGTTATGTTTTGTATAGTTGGAGCCTAGATCGGTTTTTTGGGGGCTCATCTATTCTTGCAAAGTAAGTGACTTTGTGGGCAGCACGGTAGCCTTGTGGATAGCACAATTGCTTCACAGCTCCAGGGTTCCAGGTTTGATTCCAGCCTGGGTCACTGTCTGTGCGGAGTCTGCACGTCCTCCCCGTGTGTGCGTGGGTTTCCTCCGGGTGCTCTAGTTTCCTCCCACAGTCCAAAGATGTGCAGGTTAGGTGGATTGGCCATGATAAATTGCCCTTAGTGTCCAAAATTGCCCTTAGTGTTGGGTGGGGTTACTGGGTTATGGGGATAGGGTGGAGGTGTTGACCTTGGGTAGGGTGCTCTTTCCAAGAGCGGGTGCAGACTCGATGGGCTGAATGGCCTCCTTCTGCACTGTAAATTCTATGATAATCTATGACTTGAGACTGCAGTTTCCCAAAAGCATTATTTTTATTTACAACTATTATATACATATTATGGGACCTCTGCACAAGGTTGGAGTTTCTTTTCTTTCCAGATATATTACTTCTCAGTATTGTGGCCTGACATCATTATTACACCAGCGTCATATATGCTTCTGATGTTAACCCTTTACCTTACAATTGACAAGGATAACTGAAGAGATAGTCACCGATGACCATGACCTCTCAAATGACTGACCATTTGGAAGGGCGTTTAAAATGGTGAGCACAAACGATAAGCTTGGCTGACTGAAAAGAGGACCCAGAGAAAGCAAAGGCCATGAATCATGCACCTTCTCAGCTCACCGTCTTCCTTTGCAGAAAATGTGGCAGAGACTGACATGTCAGAATGTGTCACATCAGACAATTGTTAACACAGGATTGGCTGTCACTGCGAAATGGAAGGCTACCAAAGGCTAGCTTCAAATACTGCAAGTTAGCTTGAAGTGGTGTCAGCACATATGAACTCGGGTCTCGTGCTGAGATGTGCAGCAATTCTGCAATGCATTTAGAGCTGGAATAAATGAGGAGACACACAAAATTTGCATTCTCCCTGCATTAGCTTCAGCAGGTACCAGTTAATAGCAGATTGCAATCCTGACCAACCATTTTAACGGCAATCAGATTTTTATCCCAGGTTGTTCGATTTTAAGTCTCATCTGTTATATATATGAAATGACCCAAACCAATCAGGTTGAGTACCTCAGTATTTCTAATCTGAATTGATCCAATATCTCACTAGAATTGCAACAGCGAGGAAAGTAATGAAATGAGTTCAGATCTAGTAGAACAGGCCAACAAGAAATCACGTAAATAGTAGTGGAAGAGATTGCAAATTGATTTTCATTGCTTATTTCTAACAATTCCTACATTGTGTCAACTCTGAAACATTCTTTCGCCAATGCAGTTTACATTCAGATTGATCAGTCATAAATCAATAGAATTATGCTTACATCTTACAATCCACTCTTAAAATGTATATTGCGCTTCTTAAATCTTCAACCTCTGAAATTGCCACATTGTGTGAATCAATCGAGGACACATAAGGCTGCTGTAAATCAATTTGGCCCTTTCAGAGGACGATTGCCTTCCTTGGTTCAGCTCCTACCTTATTTCAGTGCCTTGCTTTGATTCAATATGATCCCTAGTGTCTCCTTCAGGGCTCAGTATCTGGGTTCAGAGTCTCCCACACTTCAACCCTCCCCCGTCCACCCCCCAGGTTTTGCATCTCTTCCACCAATGTCTTGCCTGTGATTAACAATGTACTGTGTGGAGAATCATGCATTTATAATTCCTATTGTACTGCTGTGTGACATGATGTTTGAGTATATATTACAATATTACACCTGAGATACATTGCAGTGCACATGCAGCAACATGAAGCCAAATATTTGTGATAATATATTGCTGGCCCATAGATCAAAACTCCAGTTAATTTCTTTAAGATCAAAATCCTGTCCGGGGTGTGAGGAATATTTAATTTGTGATGGGAATTTGTTGAATAAAAATCTACTTGTCCATCATGTGAATGCCATATGTAGTGAGCAGCTGCCAGCTGTGATCTTTGATAAAAAATGCAGGCCACAGAACTGAAAAGAGCTTAATGAGCAGATGCTCTGGACCACTGGGGTCTCCTCTAACCTGAACCTTAAATGACACTGAATTCAAGTTATAAGCCTTAGCAAATCATTACCCTGTCTTCAGTATTATTTCGATGACGTGGCACTGACAGACAAGAAATATTTTCCTTTGGAGTCCTATTTTCGTCTGGCAATGGTACATTCTATGGGATTCAGATATCAAAGGAAGTTTGGCCCTTAGTTTCATATTCTATGTGGATCAGAAGGAACTGTCAGATCTGGCGCCAGAATATCACGTCTGTTATTGCCATGATGCTAAGTGATGATATTTAATTTTGTTAACCAAAACTTCAATTTCATCGGCTGCATTCCCCTCTTACAGTAGCAACTAAACTTCAAACATTACTTCACCATATGTGTTTTGGGATATTCTGAAGGACAGTCGGTGCGAAAGGCAAATCTTTATTATTAACAAGCTGTCTTTTCAGCTTTCTGTTTTAGTTCCTCCCACCCAAAACTCCATCCTGATTTGGACGCACATCGTCATTTTCTTCATATTCTCTAAATCAAACTCCTGGAATTCCCTATCTAATAGCCCTATGTAGTATAAGGGTCTGGTGCATACAGGGTTAACATGGGACTGAGTACAGTACTGCCCAGGCAATGTAGGAAGGCACATGACCTATACCTCAGGTCAATGAGGTGTTGGCCAGAGACATGGGGCAGAATTCTCCCACCTGGAGCTAAGCCCCATGGCGGGAGCGAGGACGGGGAGAGTCCCAGGCTTAGCACAGAAATGAGCCGGGAGGGAGCGATAAAGGAGAGATCCACACCTGTAGAGACATCACAGCGTTCACTTGCACCCTCCCCCAGCTCAGGAACACACACCTCGATGGGTATTAGTGCTAGTTCAAGAAGAGTCTCACAACCTAGTGGTCTCAGCACGGACACATGTCCACGGCAGGAGGAGGCACGATACAGCCGAGCTCCCCATCTCTCGGTGGACTGCTGGGGAAGAAGTATCTGTGAGGCCCGAGTCAGATGCCGAGCTTTGGAATTGGCCTTCCAACTCATGGTGGAGAGTCAGGAAGGTGCGCCGCAACATCTGGAAGAACTGTTGGATGCCCTCAACAAAGTGGCACACGGGTTGGAGGAGTCCCTCTGCCTATTCTCTGATTAAGTGGTACCGACACGTGCATGCATTTTGGTCTCCATGGGGAGGGTGGTATTTGCAATGGAGGCCCTATCCCAGCAGAGCGCACAGTTTCTGCTAGCGATGTACGCAGACCTGCATCCATCGGCGTTGCCGTGGGTGACTTCAGGCAGCAGCATTTCCGAGAGAGGAATGGAGCACCTCTATGTTCCTCCAGGTGCCCCTTCCCCTCAAAGAGTCACGCTGGGGCTCTTGGGCACCCAGAGGGAGGGGGAATAGCAGTTGGACATCCCTGAGTCATCCACTCAGTTCTCTCAGAGGTTGTCTGCTTCCTCCGAATCCCCTTAGTCACCTCTTCAGCCTTGTCCTGTCACCACAGAGGGAACAGTTCATCCACCAGTGAAAAGCTCAAGTCAGCCATGGCTCTCGAGGCCTTGGCTTTCCAGAGGACAGATAACCAAGTCATCAAAAGCAACAGGGCCGCCAGCTCCACAGGCTGCCTCTGCCCCGTGCTGCAGATGTTGGGGCAGCATCTAGAAGAAGATCATGTAAATCTTTATCACAAGTTCTTGCATGGAAGAACACTGTCACTGTATTATATGTAAATATATTCCCTGTCATTAAATAATATCTAGTGTTGTCTTACAAGTGTCATTATATAGGCTTCGCGAGGCCTCCCCTCCCAACACTCAGAGTTCAGCTGTACGCAGCCGCATCACGAGTGATTCTGGAGGGAGAAGTGTCTGTGGCAGGGCCATTCACAGCCTTGTGCTAGCCCTCCTCCATGCACAAGGAGCTTTCATCCCTCTCACTCATCTGACTGTCCTGAGCGTTTCCAATGCTGTATGCTGGGATTCCCTTTCACTTGCCCACCTTAGCTGACCAGAGTCTCTGCCCACCCCCAAAATGATCTCCCTTGCAGCATCCATGCCCGTACAACATGAGGCTCCACTCACTTTCGACTTTGAAGGATGGCGTTGTAAGGCTTTTTTGTCCGCTCCCATCTCAATTTCCCTTCCCTTGTCACACATATTTGCTCCTCTATTGCAATTACTACGCCCCCCACCATGGCAATTTATTCAACTTCCCCTCCATTACCCTTCAACCCGAACCCTTCTCCTTCACCAATGTACAAATAAAATATACATTCCCTACCTCTGTGTACACCCTACCCCAATCCTCATTGACCTCCCCAACCTGTTCCTTCCATCGCAGGGACCGTGTCTGCCTCCAAGTCCTCACCAATCAGCCTCACAGCCCCTTCTCCTGACATATTCTCACCATCCCACTACAACAGCTCCCCCTCACCCTCTCACACTCACCATTCCACCCTACCATGCCCATCCTCAGTTTGCTCATCAGGAGGGACTCACTGTCTCCACAAGCCCCTCTCTTGCATGTTTACCTGGACATCCTCCCTCCCTCCCTCCTTACTCCTTCAGCCCTCCTTACTCTTTCCTCCTCTTTATTCCCTCCTCCCCGCTTAGTCCTTATCTTTGGTCCCCCTTACACATTACTCCAGACATGTTCTGGACTGGCGTGTCTCCCTGCTGGTGTAATAGAGAATTGGGCATGGGGGGAAAGATTTTGGTTGGGCCTTCATTTGCATTCCATTAGTGGCATGCAAATTGGTTTCACACCCGCCTCCAATGGGATTCCCGATCTGCCATGGCAAGCACCACCGGAAGACCCTGGGCGGGATTCTCCCATCTGAAGGCAGAGTGTTGACGCCATCAGAAAAACTGGAGAGTTTAACGACGGTTTCATCGGACCGCTATGTGTAACGATCCTCTGCCCTAAGGGAGGCCAGCACGACACTGGAGCGACCCACGCTGCTCCAGCTGCCGATACCGGCGTCAAATGGGCGGCACGGGTCTGCACATGCGCAGTGTGACCGGCGCGAATGCACGCATGCGCGGTAGCTTCCTTCTCCGCGCCAGCCCCGACGAAACGTGGCGTAGGGCTACAGGGGCCGGCGTGGAGCAAAAGAGGACCCCACCACGAGAGGCCGGCCAGCGAATCGGTAGGCCCCGATCATGGGCCAGGCCATGGTGGAGGACACCCCGCCCCCCCCCCCCCCCCCCCCCCCCCCCCCGTCGGACCCCCACTTCCCCCCACCCGGCCCAGACAGGATGCCGAGGTCCCGCTGGGTCAGACCAGATGTGAACGACGCCGGCGGGTCTCGGGCTTTTTGGGGCGGCCACTCGGCCCATCCCGGGCGAAGAATCGCCGGTGGGGGGGGGGGTGTGGCTGCGTAGACCGGCAGCGGCGTCAATGGCGCCTATTCTCCGCTCACCGGAGAATCGGCAGACCGGCATCGGAGCAGCCTCGCGCGATTCGTGCCCGGGCCGGCGATTCTATGACCCGCCGTGGGCTGACATAATCTCGCCTCCCATTGTATATTGATGCCGATGTGAAATAGATATTTGCATCTCCTGCCAAATTCTCCTCCCCCACCCCCACCCCCCACCCCCCCACCCCTCGCTCACCATTGATCCTGCCAGCTGGGGCATGGGAGAATTCCGCCCATAAAAGACCGAGGATGGAGAGAACTCTGCTCCTGTACCATTTACTGTTTCATTGTTCATAGTCACAAGTCATGAAGAAAAATTTGCTGCTAACATATAGAAGACTACAAAGACTTATTTAACAGACATGTTTCACAACCAACACCACCCCAACACCCTGTGGAGGCAGCTTCATCACACACTGAGCACAATGCATTGCCCTTATGAGTTATCATATAGGTCAAGAGATATTTTAACAAATAGTATCTATTTATCAGGCAGACCTCCCAATATACTATGAATGTTGTCAGCCTCTGGCCATGGAATAAATCCAATGTAAGTGGCTTTTATTTTCTGACACAATACCTCCGAACTGACTTTATTTATGGATTGGTTCAACCAAGGTTGATAGATGACAGTGTGGTTGACATTGTCCTCCAACCATCAATATTTCAGCATCTGAAAATATAATTCTATATACATGCTGCTCTTGTCAGTGCATGCAATCCCACAGAAATACTTAATTATGTATATACTGTCCATCTCATTCAACAGCTGTTTGATTATCAGTACATTAAAAATGGTTTTAATAATATTTCTCATAAAATTGTTTTATATGTCATTGACAGGATTCAAGAGTCACTGGCAAAGCTGGCCCACCCCTAGTTGCCCTGAGCGTGTGATGTAATAGGCCTTGTTCTTGAACCGTGCTGTTAGCAGAAGGAGGCAGTCGAGAGCTCTCAACAGGAGGCCTTACCCAGATAGCGTCTTCAGAAAGCACTTATCTCCCGCACCTCAGGCAGAGACGGCATCTGCCGAACCTGTGCTCCAGCAAGCACTGGTCACAGAATTGTGCCACCTCCTTGAACCAGACCTATAGGCTCAGAACAGGGCAAGGATGGTTTTGCCAGTGACCATCAAGGTTACTGGGGCCTTCAATTTCCACACTGATGCATCTTTCAAGTCTGAAGCTCGTGATATCGCCAGCATTTCATTGTTTTCAATGCTTCTAGGACGTCACATGGCCCTGAACACCAGAAGTTGTTAAATTCTCTCTGAGCAGAGGATAGTTAGCAGGAGGAGTAGGCTAAAAGCAAATTACTGTGGATGCTGGAATCTGAAACGAAAGAGAAAATGCTGGAAAATCTCAGCAGGTCTGGCAGCATCTGTAGGGAGAGAAAAGAGCTAACATTTTGAGTCCAATGACTCTCTGTCAAAGCGAACAGACAGAGAATGTGGGGAAAACAAAACGAGGAGTAGGCTCATGCCTTACCAAGATATCGGGTTTCACTATGGTACAGGGACATATCAGCTGAACACATCTCAATGGGAAGATGTACTGAAACTGCAAAAGGTATAACTCGCTGTGTGCCCATGCTCAGATGATCACATTGGCAAATACCTGCTTTCCTGGAGTAGTCAAGATGCTTTTGTCCTGAGACTTCCGGGTGCGGCGATGACCAGCTAAGTCGCACGTTTCGGCAGCTCCTGGTGGAATGGACTTTTGGGCTCTTGATAGGAGCCCCATCGGCAATTTTAACGGCAAATAACACTGTGCGGTAATCCAGAAGGGAATCACCCCTGGACACGGATGGACAAAAGAGAGGAAAGTAGCCGGATTGCGGTGGATCCTCAAGAGCAGCGGCCAGGAAGGCAGGCACAGAGCAAGATGGCGTCGGAAGGAGGCAGTTTAATATGGGGCCCTGACCAAGAAGAGTTCCTGCGGCGTTGCGTAGATGAACTCAAAAAGGAGATGAAGAAGGAGCTGTTGGCCCCGATATTACAAGCGATTGAGGGGCTAAAGGAGGAGCAAAAGACCCAGGAACAGGAGCTTCGGGTCGTGAAGGCAAAGGCTGCTGAAAATGAGGACGACATACAGGGCCTGGTGGTGAAAACGGAGATCCACGAGGCACAACACAAGATGTGTGGAAAGGCTGGAGGTGCTGGAGAACAATGCGAGGAGGAAGAACTTAAGGATTCTTGGTCTTCCCGAAGGTGCAGAAGGGGCGGACGTCGGGGCATATGTGAGCACGATGCTGCATTCGTTAATGGGATCGGAGGCCCCGACGGGTCCGCTGGAGGTGGAGGGTGCCTATCGGGTTATGGCGCGAAGACCGAGGGCTGGAGAAATTCCTCGAGCAATAGTTGTGAGATTTCTCCGATACAAGGACAGAGAGATGGTCCTCAGATGGGCCAAGAAAACTCGGAACAGTAGGTGGGAGAATGCGGTGATCCGCGTGTATCAAGATTGGAGTGCGGAGGTGGCGAGAAGGAGGGCAAGCTTTAATCAGGCCAAGGCGGTGTTGCATAAAAGGAAGGTCAAATTCGGAATGTTGCAACCGGCAAGACTGTGGGTCACACATTTAGGAAAACACCACTATTTCGAAACGGCAGACGAGGCGTGGACATTTATTGTCGAGGAGAAGCTGGAGTGAGCGGGCCAGAAAAAGAACGTTTGGGACAAAAGTGGGGGGGTGAATTTGTGGGATGAAGGGGGGAAAAGGGGGAAGAGAGGACTTCCCAGATTGTTAAGCCTGCGACCCTGTAACTTCTCTCTCTTCCCCATGTCGTGGGGGAGGGGGTGAGGGGGGATGAGGAGCTGTGGGCGCCGGCCATTGGGGGCGGGGCCAAAAGGGGAAGCGCGGGCTTTGTTCCCGCGCTATGGTAATCATGGCGGGAACAGGGAAGCAGGAAGGAGGGGGCCTCGCACAGTGTGAGCCGTGGTCACGGGGGGAAGACGAGGTCGGCCAGAGTTTGCTGACTTCTGGGAGCAACATGGGGGGTGCAATTATGCTAGCTTGGAATCTAGCGGGGGGGGGGGTGTTAACTGGGTTGCTGCTGCTGGGGAGAAGGGGGAGCTGGTATGGGAGGGGGGGGGTCGGGGCGGGGGGGGGGGGGGGGGGCGCCGAATGGGGGGGATACAGCTACGTGGGAACCGGGTGAGGAGCTGGATTGAAAAAGGAAATGGCTAGTCGTCAAGGGGGGGGGGGGTAAAGAGCCCCCCAACCCGGTTGATCACGTGGAATGTGAGAGGGCTGAACGGGCCAATTAAGAGGGCACGGGTACTCGCACACCTAAGCACGGTAGCCTTGTGGATAGCACAATTGCTTCACAGCTCCAGGGTCCCAGGTTCGATTCCAGCTTGGGTCACTGTCTGTGCGGAGTTAGCACATCCTCCCCGTGTGTGCGTGGGTTTCCACCGGGTGCTCCGGTTTCCTCCCACAGTCCAAAGATGTGCGGGTTAGGTGGATTGGCCATGATAAATTGCCCTTAGTGTCCAAAATTGCCCTTAGTGTTGGGTGGGGTTGCTGGGTTATGGGGATAGGGTGGCGGTGTTGACCTTGGGTAGGGTGCTCTTTCCAAGAGCCGGTGCAGACTCGATGGGCCGAATGGCCTCCTTCTGCACTGTAAATTCTATGATAAAGAAACTTAAGGCAGATGTGGTTATGCTTCAGGAGACGCATCTGAAGCTGACAGACAAGGTTAGACTTCGCAAAGGATGGGTGGGGCAGGTGTTTCATTCGGGGCTAGATGCAAAAAACAGGGGGGTGGCTATACTAGTGGGGAAGCGGGTAATGTTTGAGGCAAAGACTATAGTGGCGGATAGTGGGGGCAGATACGTAATGGTGAGTGTCAAACTGCAAGGGGAGGCGGTGGTATTAGTGAACGTGTATGCCCCGAACTGGGATGATGCCAATTTTATGAGGCGTATGTTAGGACGAATCCCGGACCTAGAAGTGGGGACGTTGGTAATGGGTGGAGACTTTAATACGGTGCTGGACCCAGGGCTGGACAGATCGAGGTCCAGGACCGGAAGGAGGCCGGCTGCAGCTAGGGTGCTTAAGGATTTTATGGTGCAGATGGGAGGAGTAGATCCCTGGAGATTTAGTAGACCTAGGAGTAAGGAGTTCTTGTTTTTCTCCTATGTACATAAAGTATTTTCACGAATAGATTTTTTTGTTTTGGGAAGGGCACTGATCCCAAAGGTGACGGGGACGGAGTACACGGCTATAGCCATCTCAGATCATGCTCCACACTGGGTGGACCTGGAGATAGGGGAAGAAAAACAACAGCTTCCACCCTGGAGAATGGACATGGGATTATTGGCAGATGAGGGGGGGGTGTTTAAGGGTGAGGGGGTGTATGAAAGGTACTTGGAAATTAATGATAATGGGGAGGTACAGGTGGGAGTGGTCTGGGAGGCACTGAAGGCAGTGGTTAGAGGGGAGCTGATATCTATTAGGGCACATAAAGGAAAGCAGGAGGGTAGGGAAAGGGAGCGGTTGTTGAAAGAACTGCTGAGGGTGGACAGACAATACGCGGAGGCACCGGAGGAGGGACTATACAGGGAAAGGCAAAGGCTACATGTAGAATTTGACTTGTTGACTACGGGTAAGGCAGAGGCACAATGGAGGTAGGCACAGGGTGTACAGTACGAATATGGGGAGAAGGCGAGTAGGTTGTTGGCCCACCAACTGAGGAAAAGGGGAGCAGCGAGGGAGATAGGGGGGGTGAGAGATGAGGGGGGAGAGATGGAGAGGGGAGCGGAGAGAGTGAATGGAGTGTTCAAGGCATTTTATGAAAGATTATATGAAGCGCAGCCCCCGGACGGGAAGGAGAGAATGATGCGCTTTCTGGATCAGCTGGAATTTCCTAAGGTGGAGGAACAGGAGAGAGTGGGGCTGGGAGCACAGATTGAGACGGAGGAAGTAGTGAAAGGGATTGGAAGCATGCAGGCGGGGAAGGCCCCGGGACCAGACGGATTCCCAGTTGAATTCTATAAGAAATATTTGGACTTGCTGGCCCCGCTACTGATGAGAACGTTTAATGAGGCGAGGGAAAGGGGGCAGCTGCCCCCGACTATGTCAGAGGCAACGATATCGCTCCTCCTAAAGAAGGAAAAAGACCCGCTGCAATGCGGGTCATACAGGCCCATTTCCCTCCTGAATGTGGATGCTAAGATTCTGGCCACGGTAATGGCAATGAGGATAGAGTATTGTGTCCCGGGGGTGGTCCATGAGGACCAAACTGGGTTTGTGAAGGGGAGACAGCTAAATACAAATATACGGAGGCTGCTAGGGGTAATGATGATGCCCCCACCAGAGGGGGAAGCGGAGATAGTGGTGGCGATGGATGCCGAGAAAGCATTTGATAGAGTGGAGTGGGATTATTTGTGGGAGGTGTTGAGGAGATTTGGCTTTGGGGTCGGGTATATCAGGTGGGTACAGTTGCTGTATAGGGCCCCGATGGTGAGCGTGGTCACGAATGGACGGGGGTCTGACTATTTTCGGCTCCATAGAGGGACGAGGCAGGGATGCCCTCTGTCCCCATTATTGTTTGCATTGCCGATTGAACCCCTGGCCATGGCACTGAGGGGTTCCAGGAAGTGGAGGGGAGTACTTAGGGGGGGAGAAGAAAACCGGGTATCTCTGTATGCGGATGATTTGTTGCTATATGTGGCGGACCCGGCGGAGGGGATGCCAGAGATAATGAGGATACTTGGGGAGTTTGGGGATTTTTCAGGGTATAAACTGAACATGGGGAAAAGTGAGCTATTTGTGGTGCATCCGGGGGGGCAGAGCAGAGAGATAGAGGATTTACCGTTGAGGAAAGTAACAAGGGACTTCTGGTACCTGGGGATCCAGATAGCCAAGAATTGGGGTACATTACATAGGCTTAATTTAACACGGTTGGTGGAACAGATGGAGGAGGATTTCAAGAGATGGGACATGGTGTCCCTGTCGTTGGCAGGTAGGGTGCAGGCGGTTAAAATGGCGGTCCTCCCGAGATTCCTTTTTGTGTTCCAGTGCCTCCAGGTGGTGATCACGAAGGCTTTTTTCAAAAGAATTGAGAAGAGCATTCTGAGTTTTGTGTGGGCTGGGAAGACCCCGAGAGTGAGGCGGGGATTCTTGCAGCGTAGTAGGGACAGGGGGGGGCTGACACTACCGAGCCTAAGTGAATACTACTGTGCCGCCAATGTTTCAATGGTGTGTAAGTGGATGGGAGAAAGGGAGGGAGCGGCGTGGAAGAGATTGGAGAGGGCGTCCTGCAGGGGGACTCGCCTGCAAGCAATGGTGACGGCGCCGTTGCCGTTCTCACCAAAGAAATACACCACAAGCCCGGTGCTGATGGCTACATTGAGAATTTGGGGGCAGTGGAGACGGCATAGGGGAGGGACGGGAGCTTCGGTGCGGTCCCCGATAAGAAACAATCATAGGTTCGTTCCGGGGAGAATGGATGGAGGATTTGGAGCATGGCAAAGAGCTGGGGTAGTACAATTAAGAGATCTATTTGTAGATGGGACGTTTGCGAGTCTGGGAGCGCTGACGGAGAAATATGGGTTGCCCCAAGGGAATGCATTTCGGTATATGCAATTGAGGGCTTGTGCGAGGCAACAGGTGAGGGAATTCCCGCAGCTCCCGACGCAGGAAGTGCAGGATAGAGTGATCTCAGAGACATGGGTGGGGGACGGTAAGGTGGCGGACATATACAGGGAGATGAGGGACGAGGGGGAGATCATGGTAGATGAGCTGAAAGGGAAATGGGAAGAAGAACTGGGGGAGGAGATTGAGGAGGGGCTGTGGGCTGATGCCCTACGTAGGGTAAACGCATCGTCCTCGTGTGCCAGGCTAAGCCTGATACAATTTAAGGTGCTACACAGGGCGCATATGACTGGAGCACGGCTTAGTAAATTTTTTGGGGTAGAGGATAGGTGTGGGAGATGCTCGAGAAGCCCAGCGAATCACACCCACATGTTCTGGTCATGCCCGGCACAACAGGGGTTCTGGGTGGGGGTGGCAAAGGTGCTTTCGAAGGTGGTGGGGGTCCGGGTCGAACCAAGCTGGGGGTTGGCTATATTTGGGGTTGCAGAAGAGCCGGGAGTGCAGGAGGCGAGAGAGGGTGACGTGTTGGCCTTTGCGTCCCTTGTAGCCCGGCGCAGGATATTGTTAATGTGGAAGGAAGCCAAACTCCCGGGGGTGGAGACCTGGATAAACTATATGGCAGGGTTCATAAAGTTAGAACGGATTAAGTTCGTGTTAAGGGGTTCGGCTCAGGGGTTCACCAGGCGGTGGCAACCGTTCATCGACTACCTCACAGAAAGATAGAGGGAATGGAAACGAAGTAGATAACAGCAGCAACCCAGGGGGAAGGGGGTGGAGGGGGGGGGGGGTGGTGGGGGGAGGGGGGGGGGAATTGGACGGACTCTCAGGGATGTTATTGTATAGATATTTGGTATATGTAATTGTATATTGGATTGCTGGACTGTATTTTTGGAGAGTATTTATTTTGGACAAGGCAGTTGCCATTTAGTTTTGTTTTTTGTTTTTGTTTATATATTACTTATTTATTTGTTTAAAACTGGCCACGGTTATTTATATTGCTTTATTGCTGTGTAAAAGAAACACTACGTATTGTTATGTTTGGCCAAAAAACTTGAATAAAATATATATTTTTTTAAAAGATGCTTTTGTCCTGTGTCAAACAGTCCTTCCAGCCAGCTTCCAGCCACCAAATCAAAACAGAGGATGGGTGCTTGCTGACGTGAGCTATCTGCTGTATATTATTCTCTAAGTCTAAATAAAGATTGTAGACTTCCAGTCAACACAAATACTTTATTTAGTAGGTTTGTTCTGTTTCCAGAGCTTAACTAGATGTAATACAGTCAAGAGGTATGACCAGTGAAGCTAAGGTAAACTGCCTATGCTGAGCTGTCTCTGTCTGCTGCTGCTCCCTAGCCCTGTGCTTCTGAAAGAGGCGGATCCTCCCTTGGGCTGGACCCTTTATACCCGTCTCTGATGCCCTCTAGTGATGCTGTGGCTGTTACATCTGTCTGCAGTCCCTGGTGTATGCACAGATGTATGTACAGATGTACAGGTCACTACATCCCTCCCGCCCTTTTATTGGACATGTTTTCTAGACTGGCCTCAAGAAAACTGTACATAACAAGCGGTGAGAATATGCAAATCTGCACACTGTGAAAATGATAAATGTAATACAGAAACAATTAACTGTGTTGTGAATCCATCGTGAGAAATGTCCATATTCGTCTTGTGCATGTGTTGAAGTGTCGTCACAAATCTAGCCGGTCGGGTGCCTTACGATTTCTGCTGGAGCGTCTTAACGGTGGTAGGAAGGATGATGGTTTGATGTCATGAAGAGTACTGCCTGGCGTTGTGTGGCGAGGAACGTCCTGTGGACAAATGGTCTCGGTCAAGTCAAGTGTGGGAAATACTGGCGTTGTAGGTCAAAACTCTGATAGATCCCAGCGGTTACGGCGAAAAAGTACTTCCGCAGACGATTTGACAATGTAGGACCGCGGTGCCTCCTGCCTGATCACCGTGGCTGACTCAGACCATCCGCCTTCTGGGTCCCTGATTCTGATGGTGTCTCCTGTTGTTAGTGGCTTGAGTGGGATCGCATGTTGATCGTAGTATAATTTTTGTTTGGAGCATGGTGCCCGCATGTCGTCGAGAACCGGTGCCGGGGTCTCGGAATTGCTTTGCCGGTAGGGTTGTCCGGATGTCTCTGCCGAAGAGCATTTGCGCTGGCAACAGTCCTGAGCTCAATGGGGCTGCTCGGTACGATGACAGAGCTAGGTTGATGTTGGAACGTGACTCGGCTGCTTTGCTGATGAGTCGTTTAATGATGTGGACACCTGTTTCCCCTGTTCCATTTGATTGCGGGTAGCGATTCTGTGTCGCACCGTAGTCTGACCTCGACATTTTCCTGTGTTTGTGGTAGTGATTCTGTATGTCATCGTTCGTGAAAGCTGTTTTGCTTGTTTGTTCTAGAGTAGATGTGAATTTGTGAGATTCTTTATAATGCCATGGCATGTTTGTAGTCTTGTCATTGTTTCGCAGTGTGCTGTGGCATTGTCCTTCACATGCAGAGTTGTACCATGTTGTACAGGTCATTGTTTCATTGTTGTTGTTTTTGTCTTTGTTGTTTTCGTTGGCGTTCTTGTTGTGGTCGTTCTTGTTATTCTTTTTGTTACGCTTGTTGATTCTATTTTCGTTGTTTTCTCTTTTATTCTTGCTCTTTTTCTTGTCGTCCTTGTGTTTCTGGGATGCTTCTTGTTGCTTTTGTCGTTTCCGTTGTTGTTCTTGTTTCTGATGTGCTTTGTGTGGTTTTTGGTGTTCTTGTTGCGCTCAATGAGTGTGCCATGTGGATGATTTGAGTCATTGTCAGTTATTGGTGTCAGTGTCCTTTATGGTATCTGCTACATTGAGCGTATCTTCTTGAGAAATGTGAGAATGATCTGATGTTGCATTGATGTTGGTGACATCAGTCATTTGTGGTGGATTTGATTCCTCTTCTTTGCTTACTTGGTACTCCTCTTCTTGAGTCATTTCTGGTTCACTTGAATCATCATTGATTTCTAGGTGCACCTCTTTTGGAGTCATTTCACATTCATTTGAATCATCTGTGATCTCTTTGTGCTCCTTTTCTGGAGTCAAAATCTTCACAATTTCATTTTGTTGTGGGTTGTGGTGCTCCTTTTCTTGAGTCAAAATCTTCAAGATTTCAATTGACATGGTCTCCCTGGACTCATGGGTGGCCATCCTCTGATTATTGAGTGATTCTGTGCAGATGAGCTGAGATATGTCAGTCTTGCTGTGATCCTGCACATCCTGTATGGGAATTGTGATTTCTTCGTCACTTGTCTCACATACAGTGGGTAGACATTCAGTGTCTTCTTTTGGTGGCTCAAATAAGCTTGATAGATCTTCATGGTCTTGTACATGCATGGCGTTCACTATGGAGTGTTTGCTTGCTCCATTTTTGAGTCTGTCACCGAGCTGTCTGCGGAGGCTTGCGTCACTCTCTTTGTGGAGGCTTGCATCACTCTCTTTGTGGAGTCCATCATTGCTCTCTCTGTGGAGTTTGTCATTGCTCTCTCTGTGGAGCCCTTCATCGCTCTCTTTGTGGAGATGTGCAGTGTTCTTTGTGTGGCGTTGTCTTCGTCTTGTGTATTGTTGTCATCCAATGTATTGACGATCTGCCATGGCATCATGGTGTTGGATTCATCTACCATGAGAAGAATCGTATTGAGCTGTTCAACCGTGTTGCTGATGCTGTGATCAGGATCTCCGAATAACTCAGCCATGTGTCATGTGAGAGTACCTTTAAGACATGGATGTTTAAGATCTGAGAGTATACCAGAGTGTTATTACCGTAAAAATTATGTCTTGATGAGAAAATGGAGACATGTACATATGCAGGCGGATGAAAAGTGGGCAGAAGTTCATCAAGTAGTATTGCCGTTCGGGTATAAAAAGGAGGTGTTGCGAGTGACACATGAGATACCAATGGGAGGTCATTTGGGAATAAGGAAAACTGAAGCTAAAATCCAGAAACATTTTTATTGGCCTGGACTACATAAAGATGTAGTTAAATTTTGTCAATCATGTCACACATGTCAAGTGACAGGGAAACCTCAAGCAGTGATAAAACCAGTGCCCTTAATACCCATTCCAGCATTTGAGGAACCTTTTATAAGGGTCCTAATCGATTGTGTAGGACCACTTCCTAAAACAAAAAGTGGGAATCAATATCTTTTGACTGTAATGGATGTGCCTATTAGGTTTCCAGAGGCCATTCCAGTAGGTAATATTAAAGCTAAAAGGATGTGGAGGAGTTACTTAAATTCTTTACTAGATATGGACTACCCACAGATCTTCAATCGGATCAAGGAACAAATTTTACTTCAAAGTTATTGAAAGAAGTTATGGATAGCTTAGGAATAAAACAATTTAAATCAACTGCGCACCATCCAGAATCGCAGGGAGCATTAGAAAGGTGGCATCAGACATTAAAGACAATGTTGAGGGCGTATTGTCAAGATTATCCAGAGGATTGGGATAAATTGGAATCCCATTCGTATTGTTTGCAATTAGGGATACACCTAATGAGTCTACCAAATTTAGTTCTTTTGAACTAATTTTTGGCCATGAGGACCACTTAAATTGATGAAGGAAAAATTGGTGGGTGAGAAATCGGAAATTACACTATTGGATTAGGTGTCAAATTTTAGGGAACGATTAAATGGAGCAGGTGAATTGGCTAGACAATATTTGAAAGTTGCACAAAATGTGATGAAACGGGTAGCGGACAAGAAATCCAAAGTTCGTAGTTTTGCCAGTGGGGATAAAGTATTAGTGTTGTTACCAGTGGTCGGGGAGCCTTTAAAAGCTAGGTTTTGTGGACGTTATCAGATTGAAAGGAAATTAAGTGAGGTGAATTATGTGGTAAAAACACCAGATAGAAGGAAAACTCACCGAGTGTGTCATGTGAATATGCTTAAAAGGTATTTTGAAAGGGAAGGAGAGAAAAAGGAGGTTTTAATGATTCTAACTCAAAGTGACAAACCAAATACAGATGACTGTGAATTTGACATACCTCAAATTATGAAAATGAGGATGTTCTTAAAAATTGCGATGAATTGTTAAGTTACCTTCGAGAGGAAAAGCGAACTGACCTGAAAGAGTTATTGATATCACATGGGCAAGTTTGTAGAGATAAATTGGGAAGTACTAAAATGGTACATGATGTAGTTGTGGGAAATGCTGTTCCTAACAAACAACATCCATATATACTTAATCCTTTAAAATTGGCACAATTTAACAGAGAGATTGAGAGTATGCTGAAGAATGGCATAATTGAAGTGGGTTGCAGCCAATGGAGCTCACCCATAGTGATGGTACCTAAACCAGATGGTATCCAAAGGGTTGTGTGTGGTCTATCGAAAGGTGAATGCAGTTAGAAGAACGGATTATCCTATCCCACGTTTGGAGGATTGCATTGAGAAAGTGGGACAATCCGCTTTTATTTCCAAATTGGATTTACTGAAAGGTTACTGGCAAGTACCTTTATCTGAAAGGATGAAGGATACTTCAGCTTTTGTGACTCCAGATGGTATATACCAATTCAAAGTTATGCTATTTGGCATGAAAAGCGCCCCAGCAACACTTCAACGGTTAACTAATACAGTCGTTTCAGGATTACCCAATTGTGCGGTATACATCGACGATCTGGTAGTTTTCAGCCAGACATGGAAAGAACATTTAAAACATCTGAGGGAGTTATTCGATCGACTTCAGGAGGCGGGTTTGGTGATAAACCTAGCCAAAAGTGAATTTGGAAAAACCCAAGTCACTTTCCTTGGCCATACAATCGGACAGGGTTGACTGGTCCCACGGGATGTGAAAACAAAAATTATTGGGGAGTTTCCGATACCCTCAACACGATGGGAAATAATGCAATTTCTTGGTATGAGTGAATTTTACCGGAAATTTGTACCAAATTTTAGCAGTGTGGTCGCTCCACTGACGGACTTGCTCAAGAAGCGTAACAAATTCCAGTGGACAGCGGAGTGTCAACAGGCATTTGACGGCCTGAAGGCTGTGTTAACCACTGCTCCTGTGTTAGTCATCCCAAATTATACCAAACCCTTCAAAGTGGCTGTTGATGCGAGCGATGTGGGCGTAGGTGCGGTGCTTCTACAAGACGACGACGAAGGGCTAGAGCGGCCTGTTGGTTATTTTTCAAAGAAATTGAATTCTCACCAGAAAAAGTATTCGACGATTGAGAAGGAGACTTTGAGTTTGGTGCTGGCTTTGCAACATTTTCACATTTATGTGACCAGCAATCCATCTGACACCATTATATATACTGATCATAACCCTTTGGCGTTTTTGGAGCGATTCCAGAATAACAACGCAAGGCTGTTTCGTTGGAGATTATTGTTACAGCCATTTCATTTTAAAATAGTACATGTGGCAGGACGGGAAAATGTGATAGCCGATGCCTTGTCACGAATGTGATCAATTGAGAAGGCTTTTGGTTGGAGGAAGAAGAACAAAGAAAAATGGACTATATTATTATACCTGTTTGCGTGTGTTGTTTTTTTTTAAACAAAAATGTATATTTACTGTGTACATTTCTTAGTGGATGGTGCAAAAGTGAAAAATGAAACCATCTTGAAGTTGATGGTTTATTTTTTTTTCTTGGGTGGAGGTGTCATGTGAGAGTACTTTTAAGACATGGATGTTTAAGCAATGTACCTTTAAGAAAACAGTGATGTCAGAGAGTGGGTGGGACTGAGCTCAGGTCAGCCATTTTGGAAATTTCAGTTTGGAAAAGCAGCTTGTGGGTGTCTGTGTGTTTCCAGAGAGCTGCAGTTTTGCAGTTTGAAAAGAGCTTGGGAGTGTCTGTGTTTGCAGTAAGCTGGATCTCTGCCATGAAAGACTATCTCTGGATCATTTGGGTGATTTAAACTGATAATAGTAAAGCCTTTAACCTGATGTGATTCTGTTTGAAGGTATTAAGTCTCTTGGAAGTTTGAAGGAACATTTTGAGGAGTTATTTACTGTTGCAATATTTTCGGAGTTATCTTTGAAGTAAGGGGTGTTAAGAGATCCAATGTTTATTTAAGATGTTAAGTTGAGTTCATGGAATAAGCAGTGTTTTGTGTTTAAAAACCCACGTGTCCATAATTGTAATCCCACACCTAGGGAACAAGCCGTGTGCTAGGAAAAGCAACAAATAATGGTTGAACTCCATGATACATTTTGGGGTGCTGAAAACACCTCTCCCATAACACATGTCTGAGCAGTATCGTGCGTATTGTTCGATAGACAAATTATTGCTTTTTGTTTCAGATTTGTGATCGTTCTCTTCATGTTCAATGAACAAATCATCTTGTGTGGAGGCTGGGACCCTTCGTGGTGTGTGGACGACTCTCTGTTTCTTGGCATCAGGCCGCAGCATAATCCTGCACTCACAAGTCGGGATATCATATATGCTGGGCTGAAGATTTCCCATTCCGAAGAACTCATCGTCAGGGTCTTCACGGTACAACACCTCTAGTTGCGGTTCGGATTTGGTACTGGGATAGCCATCTCCCAAGATGAAATCTTCGTCTGAGTCGTAGTCTACAAGGACCATATCATCTTCTAGGGTGATGCTAACTACTTGTTCCGGGGTGTTGTGAAAGTTATTTTTTACTGCTGGTGTAAGTTCGGGCATTGTTCTGTCTTTTCAGGCAAGAAAATTGGGTGTTGCAGCTTTATATTTATTTTTGTTCATTTTCGTGGGCGTGGTCCTGGTCATCTGACGCCATGACGCTAGTGATGCCGTGTGCCGGACTCGATTGCGCATGCGCAATTTGAGTTTCCTTTGCTATGCACTCTTGGCACAACTGCGCATGTGCGGCTCCTTCCTCAAGATGGCTGCTGCTCAGAACTTCCTTCAATCCTGTCTCTGCCTCGAGGTAAGTTTTGGCGCCGTTTTTTCTGATTTTCTTTTCTGGATACTGATTCTGTGTTTGTATCGACTGACAGTGTTGATTTAGTTTTTGTTCATAAGCAAGGCATTTTTGTATAGTGATTTCGAGAGTTAGATGCTTATTTTGTGAAAGTTCTTCCCTCAAATTTTTATCAGATAGTCCAGAAATTAATTGATGCTTATCACAGTGTCTCTGAAATCAGCATAATCACAGCCTTGTGGTATTAACTTGAGATTTGTAATAAAATCAGAGATGGGCCCTCCGATTCTCTGACAAGAGTTAAATCTTTCCAGCATCTCACCAGACGGACTCTTACAGCATTTAGCAATTTTTGAGTATGATTTCTACTTTCGATTTGTCTTCGTCTTTTATGTAATTAAAGCAATTATAGATTTCCCTAGCTCCATGCCCTCCTGTTGAGAGAAGTAGGGCTATCTTCGTTGCATCAGAGGCATGGCTTAAATCATTAGGTGTAATAAATATTTGGAACATCTGTTCAAATATTTTCCAGTTATAACTTAAATTATCGGTTGTTTCCAGCCGCCATGGAGTTCCAACAAGTTCCATCGAATCAGTTAGTTGTCGAGGATCCATTTGCTGCGAAGTCTTCCACAGTCGAATATCCGGTTTAAGTTTTTCTTCTCTTGCTGGTGTCTAGCTATCTGTCTGAAATCACTCCGGTACCATATATTATTCTCTAAGTCAGAATAAAGATTGTAGACTTCCAGTTAACACAAATACTTTATTCAGTAGGTTTGTTCTGTTTCCAGAGCTTAACTAGATGTAATACAGTCAAGAGGTATGACCAGTGAAGCTAAGGTAAGCTGCCTATGCTGAGCTGTCTCTGTCTGCTGCTGCTCCCTAGCCCTGTGCTTCTGAAAGAGGCGGATCCTCCCTTGGGCTGGACCCTTTATACCCGTCTGTGATGCCCTCTAGTGATGCTGTGGCTGTTACATCTGTCTGCAGTCCCTGGTGTATGTGCAGATGTATATACAGATGTACCGATCACTACATGCTGGACACATGGCTAATGACCACTCCACCTCCCCACCATATGTAGACAACACTCCTACAATGACAATCATGCTGAAACGAGGTACATCCTGAAGTAGACTACTGATGTCTAGACTGCTAATGGAGAGTCTCCAGTACTCACTGGAGTATGTCTCCCAATTTGTGATCGCCTGGTGTGCTCTTTAAAATCTGGCCATCATGAGGGCACAGACAACAATGACCACCAGCTGAGGAAGATGGCGTGGAGGAGGAAGAAGATGAGCTTTATGTGAACATCTCATCAGATTGCAGTCCCCTGAAAAATCCACCAGATCACATTGTTTCACACCCCCATCTGAGTATTCCTCTGTATTTGACTCTGTAAGTGTACTTTTGGCAGAATCCTTAGGCAGCTTTGAGAGTTAGCGAGCCTGATCAAAGCTGTCAATTAGTAGGTCCCAATGCTGGAGTCCCTAACACAATGGCAGTAATTCAGAGAAATGCAGAATCTTTTGTGTACCATGCTGTGTATTTCCTGATCAATCAATGCATCATTTTATATTTCTGGCCATGTATGTTTGTGATCGCTTTAGTTCACGTGGTGGGTGTGGATCAGTTAATGCCAGCATAGTACTCGATAACTGTGGGGAGGGGGTGAACTTTTTGAATCACTCCATCGCACCTGCAATGAGTTTCTGCCTTGCGTATAACTTACTTCTGGGGTATGTGCAATCGGGTGGATTTGCAGTGAATTAAAATCTTCCTCAAGTACCTCCGTAGTGGCAGATTTCCAGATATGGTTGTTCTTCGTACAATGCAGGAACAGTCAGTGATTACTTAACATTCAGCTTGACTGAGGAACAGCAGGTAAGGTGACACTGGATGTATCCTTTCCAGACCTGCTGCTACACCAGCCCATCAGGTGTACCAGCATTCCAAGCTAGGATTGACTGGAGAACAATGCCTTACAAATGCCATAGTTTACCAAGGGGATAATAGCGAAATGATGTCATGTCATCCAAAAACATCTGTCCACAGCAGCTGTGATCCAGATTGCACTGCCATTTAGATCACCGCTGCCCTCATGTTTTTATGGCTCCTTCAAGAGTAGTGCCAAGAATATCTACAGTGTCACCTTGTTTGCTAAGCAAAGTTACACCAAGGAGGTCGATCATGCTTTGTTCAGGACAATTGTCATTGAAAAGTAGCAACAGTAGCCACACAGAGCTGAACGGCTGACTTTCTCTAATGCAAGGGGTGAATGATTGCATCTAGGTAGCCATTCAAACCTCATCCGTAACTTAACGACTTTTCTAAGCCAACAAGAAATTCTATTTTCTTAATATGTCGCTGGGCTGTAGCTACTAGAACAGAATTTTATAGTTCAATTCCCAGTTCTCTGGAGGTTCCCACAATTCCTATATTTTGCTGCAATCATCTATGCCAGGCTTATTTGACGGGATAGATACAATAAAAGGATGATTCATGGAATTGAACAGTTTTGACACATTGATGTTGCTGGTCAGTGGCAAAATCAATTAAAGCATGGGCCCTTCTGAATAAAGCACCTTGATAATAGCAGAAAGCAAATTAGTTGACTCTGCTGAAATTGTATGTATTAAAGCGGCACCGTGGCACACTGGTTAGCACTGCTGTGTCACAGCACCAGGGACCCGGGTTCAATTCCGGCCTTGGGTGACTGTCTGGAGTTTGCACTTTCTCCTCATGTGCCAGGGTCCCAAGTTCAATTCCTCGCTGGGTCACTGTCTGTGCGGAGTCTGTACATTCTCCCCGTGTCTGTGTGGGTTCCCTCCGGGAGCTCCGGTTTCCTCCCACAGTCCAAAGACGTGCAGGTTAGGTGAATTGGCCATTATAAATTGCCCTTAATGACCAAAAAGGTTAGGAGGGATTATTGGGTTGCGGGGATAGGGTGGAAGTGCGGGCTTAAGTGGGTCGGTGCAGACTCGATGGGCTGAATAGCCTCCTTCTGCACTGTATGTTCTATGTTCTGCATGTCTGCATGAAATGAAAAATGAAATGAAAATCGCTTATTGTCACAAGTAGGCTTCAAATGAAGTTACTGTGAAAAGCCCCTAGTCGCCACATTCCGGCGCCTATTCGGGGAGGCTGGTATGGGAATTGAACCGTGCTGCTGGCCTGCCTTGGTCTGCTTTCAAAGCCAGCGATTTAGCCCTGTGCTAAACCAGGATGGGTTTCCACCGGGTGCTCCGGTTTCCTCCCACAGTCCAAAGATGTGTAGGTTAGGTGCATTGGTCATGCTAAATTGAACCTTAGTGGCCAAAGGTGTACAGGTTAGGTGGGGTTATGGGGTTATAGGAAAAGGGCGGCGGAGTGAGCCTGGGTAGGGTACTATCTCAGAGGGTCAGTGCGGATTCGATAAGCCAAATGGCCTCCTTCTGCACTTTAGGGATTCTATGGGCGGGATTCTCCCCTACCCAGTGGGGCGGGCGGTCCCAGCGCCGAGGAGTGGCGTGAACCACTCCGGCGTCGGGCCGCCCGAAAGGTGTGAAATCCTCCGCACCTTCAGGTGCTAGGCCGGCACCGGCGGGGTTGGCGCCACGCCAACCGGCGCGGAAAGAGCTTGGCGCCATGCCAATCGGTGTGCCTCCGCCGGCCGGTGCGAGGTGGTGCATGCGCGGGAGCGCCAGCACATGCTGGCGTCATCCCAGCGCATGCACAGGGGGGTTCGTCTCCGTACCGGCCATGGCGGAGGTCCACAGCAGCCGGTGGTGAGGGAAAGAGTGCCCCCATGGCACAGGCCCGCCCATGGATCGGTGGGCCCCGATCGCGGGCCAGGCCACCGTGGGGGCACCCCCTGGGGCCAGATCCCCCTGCGCCTCCCTGAGGCCGCCCGCAGAGCCAGGTCCCGCCGGTAAGTACCAGGTCTAATTTATGCCGGTGGGACTGGCCTAAAATGGGCAGCCGCTCGGCCCCTCGCGTGCCGGAGAATCGCCAGGGGGGGGCCACTGCCAGTGGCCGCCGACCGGCGCGGTGCGATTCCCACCCGCTCCAAAACCCCGGCGCCAGAGAATTCGGCAGCCAACGGGGGCGGGATTTACGCCGCCCCCCCGGCGATTCTCCGGCCTGGCGGGTGGTCGGACAAACCCACTCCATGATTCTGTTAGGTTTGAAACAGTTAGAGACATAAAATCAGAGCACAATGGTCATTTCAACAAACAGTCCTTCCTGAAAACTGTCCTTGTATTCAAACCCATAGGTCGTCTTACAACAAATAGCAGGGAACAGCAATTGAATCACTGTTTAGGTTCAGCTCTGCAGACAATAGCCTTCAATCATTGCCACGTAGCTGTGCTGATATCCATTAGGTGCAATGGATGGCATATAGGATTGGGTTCTTCGGCATTTCTTTGGTGCCACCCGACACTTTTCACATCTCTTCTCTTCTGCTGCTCATCTTCCTCTAGATAGTTGCATAGGAGTACTGGAAATAATCATCATTATAGTGAACTAACTGACAGCAGAAATTCAGTATAATGGCTGCTGCTTTCAAAACCCTCAGACAAGAACCTGTCTCAGCTGAATTGCATGCTTCATATAGGCATTATGAGAGCATCACATGTGATAAAATCCCAAATGATGTTCTAACTGGGCGGGAAGGTCCCAGAATGGGACCCTGGCTCAAAAGACCGCCACTTTTATTATTTTTTTTATAAAACATGGCGGAACAGAGTCACAGGACCGGTAATTAGTTTTAACAAAAAAAAGAACATTGGTTAAACATGAAAAGTTGGATTATTATACAATTCTCCTTTACTCCCCCCTGAGCTTAACAAGCACACATGTTTAAAGATTAACATGGAATACAAAGTACATTGTAAGCTACAAGGGTCTCATTAACACAAAACATATATTTTAAGCATACAAGATAATTGTGGTTAAGGACACACTCCACTCTGACTCTGAGGGCAGCGCGGTAGCCTGGTGGTTAGCACAATTGCTTCACAGCTCCATGGTCCCAGGTTCGATTCCCGGCTTGGGTCACCGTCTGTGCGGAGTCTGCACGTTCTCCCCGTGTGTGCGTGGGTTTCCTCCGAGTGCTCCGGTTTCCTCCCACAGTGCAAAGATGTGCAGGTTTGGTGGATTGGCCATGATAAATTGCCCATAGTGTTGGGTGGGGTTACAGGGTTATGGAGATCGGGTGGAGGTGTGGGCTTGGGTAGGGTGCTCTTTCAAAGAGCCGGTGCAGACTCAATGGGCCAAATGGCCTCCTTCTGCACTGTAAATTCGATGATTCTATGACTCCAAGTTAGTGTCTGTGATTTTCTCAGAATCCCCCCAGATGATTGAGACATGAGAGTTTCCAAACCCCACTGCCAAAAGCACACCAGATTGTTCTCTTAGAATAATGCTTTCCCTTGGAGGTTTGCATTCCAAAATCCATTCCAGGTTTTATAAATGACATTTTCAAACAAAGCTTTCACTTTACTTTTAACAGAGATCCCAGTTCAGGATTTCACAACAACCCCTTTGAGATTTCTTTGTCCGAACTATTGTGAAACCTGCTCACAAATGCTTTAACTGTCAGTACCCAGGCTGTATAAAAATAACATCAACCATTTCATCTCCCTCTGAAGTCTGCTGTCACATTTTACATCTCGTTACTGCAGTTGTTTCTTTATCTCAGAACACTTTGTTTACTCTTCCTCGAATTCTTATGAACAATAACAATACCTTGGTCTCTGTTCTCTTAACTTCAGATGTCTTAAATGTTCTGTTTGTCACAATTCCCTGGTTATCTGGAATGTAACTTGTGCTTTAGGAAGCCTGCCTCTTTGCAGCTCCTGCCTATCCAGTCTTTCTTCTTGCAGTGTTCAGAGATGTTCTCTCGCAGAGATCCTGGCCGCGATTCTACGACCCGGCACGGGGTCGGGGAATCCCTGGGGGACGCGAGAATCGTGTCTCACCGTTCCGACGCCGAATTCCCGATTCTCCCCCGCCAATTCTAGGATGCCTGCGGGATTCCAGCCGTGCCGGTCGGGGGCCATTGAAAGCGGCTCCCCATGCAATTCTCCGGGCACTGACGGGCCTAGTTGCCGTCGAGATTGGCTAAGTCCCATCAGCGTGGGTTACTCAGGTCCCACGCGGCGGGACCTGGAAGGTGTGTCCACGGGGGCCGTCCTGGAGGGAGGGGGGATCCAACCACGGGGGGGAGGGGGGGCCCACGATGGCCTGGCTCACGATTGGGGCCTACCGATCGGCGGCGGGCTGGTTCCGTGGGGGCCTATGTTCCTCCACACCGGGCCCCTGTCGGGCTCGCCATATTGCCCGGAGGCCGGTGTGGAGAAGGGAACCTCCGTGCACGCGCAGAATCACGCCGGCCATAGCGCGCATGCACGGAATCGCACGCCCATTCCGCACAAGCACGAACTCGTGCCAGTCGTTCCGTGCCAGCTGGAGCTGCGGGAACCACTCCACCGCCAACCTAGCCCCCTAGGAAGGGGAGCATTCCCCATTATCGGCGACCATTGACGCCGGAATGGTTGGCAAGGCTTTTCACGCCGGCGTGGGGACATAGCCCCAGCATTGGAGAATCCCACCCCCTGTTTCTAACTGCTCTGGCTTTTATTTAAAACTAAGAACAAAGAAACATGGCTCCATGTTGTTAAGCAATGCCTCTACTCCTACTGTTTATTTTTCATGCCACAGTCCTCTCTAAGCACAATAGAAATACTGTTGGAACTTACCCAACACCAAACATACAAACACTTTTGTCCAGCGTGAATTTAACTACAAGTTTTACCCTTCCAGGCACAGAAACATTAAATTAAACACACTTAAAACTATACCTTATTTTAGTTGTTTACCAATACTATAGAAATGCCTTAAATCTATCTTTGCTTTCTTAACACTCGTATTGCAGCTTATTGTGTTAGCTCCAAAAGAGCTATAATGCAACAACAAAGCTACTGGAGGGCTTAACATGCAGTAACACCTGATATCTTCAGCACATCCACAGCAATTCTGAGCCTGGAAAAAACAAGGCAATAGTGAGAAATATTCCTCACTTTTGTAGCCACTATGACGTATGTGGCATCAGCATGAAAGCTTTTCCAATGCTATCCTTGATAAAGAAGATGCTTAATATAGAAGTGTATCAATTATGTCAGTACTGAAGTGTCAGTACTGAAGTGTATGGGCAGTATCAGTGAAAACATTTGCAAATGTATCACTGTTACATAAAATATCCCTACTTTCGATCAAACTGTTGTTGTGTGCATTCCACTCCTTCTCATGTGCTCCTGTCTGTTCCAAAGACACTAGGCTGGATTCTCCACTGGCGGGATGCTCCATTTTGCTGGCAGCCCGGGGGTTTGCCGACAGTGTGGGGTGCCCCACAATTGTAAACCCCATTGACTAGCAGATACGTACGGTGCATCCTGCCGGAGGGGTGAAACAGAAATGTGGCGCGGTGGGGCAGAGAATCCAGCCCACTGACATTTCATGCAACCAATGATGACCATTGTTATCACTCTCATTGTCAAACCAGCACTGAAAGAAAATTACATCTGGATTAGCAGTCCAGCAAATTACTTCAAGATAAGGACAATCTAGCTGCTGGCGACCTAATCCCAAACTTATAAAGTGCTTCTTTGTTTTGAGTTTTCCTCCCGGATATTTTCTGCTCCCTCAGACTTTCCCAGTTGTTTTAGATATTTGGAAGATTTATTAAATTGAGTGTGAATACCACTTTACTGGTACAAATAGATAATATGATAGTTACTCCCATTCCCCAACAGTTGATAAATGTCTGTCACATTTACATTTCCAGGCAAATTACAAAATGGGAACAGCAGAATAACTACATTTGCAAGCTTCAGCGATGTGAGGGGAAGGTTTCCACAGGTCAAATACAGCAAGACCACAATGCTGTACTTGGGCTGAGAGTGTGAAGAGAGTAAATGTGTCAGCAACGGTCAGTTTCAGTGCACTGGGGCTCCTGCAGTCATACAGATGGAAAATACTTCATATGGTGCTACCTGCAGTCTTAAGTATCTTCTGATTTAAATATTCATCTGTTATTCAAGTCAGGGCGGGATTCTCCCCTACCCGGCGGGGCAAGGGGTCCCGGCGGGATGGAGTGGCGTGAATCACTCTGGCATTGGGCCGCCCCAAAGGTGCGGATTTCTCCACACCTTTAGGGGCTAAGCCCTCACCTTTCGGGGATAGGCCCGCACTGGAGTGGTTGCCATCCCGACGGCTTGCGTGGAAGGCCTTTGGCGCCACGCCAGCCAGGGCCGAAGGGACTCCGCCGGCCGGCGGAAGTCCGCGCATGTGCTGGAGTGTCGATGGCTGCCGATGCCATCCCCTGTGCATGCGCAGGGGGGGGACACCTATGCGTCGGCCATCGCGGAGACCTACACGGCCGACGCGTAGTAAAAGAGTGCCCCCAAGGCACAGGCCTGCCCGCGGATCGGTGGGCCCCGATCGTGGGCCAGGCCACCGTGGGGGCACCCCCCAGGGCCAGATCGCCCCACGCCTCCCCCAGGACCCAGGAGCCCGCTCTCGCCGCCTGGTCCCGCCGGTAAGGGAGGTGGTTTAATTCACGCTGGCGGTACCGGCATTACAGCAGCGGGACTTCGGGCCATTGCGGGCCAGAAAATCGCCGGGGGGGCCCGCCGACTGGCGCGGCGCGAGTCCCGGCCCCGCCGAATCTCCGGTGCCGGAGAATTCGGCGGCCGGCGGGGGCGGGATTCACGCCGCCCCCCGATTCTCCGACCCGGCGGGGGGTCGGAGAATCCCGCCCCAGGTCTCTGGTGTAATATGAATGCAGCATAAGAAAATATAACATGTGAAATGAACACTCTGCATGTCGGAGTGGAAATTTTAGGTGGTGCGTGCAAAATATGTGGCGTCCTCTCGACTTTGTGGGGCAGATGGCAACGTGGAGTTGTGACCACAACAAAATCGGCCGTAATCTTATTGAATGGTAGAGCAGGCTACTCCTAAGTCCTATGTTCTTCCCTTCATTTATTGAATTCCATTAAAAAAAATGTTGAGTGTAACTTCCTCAGAGTGACAATCAGCGTCGGAATACAGTATTGCTGACAAGGTTGTAAGAAGGATCCAGACCCAGGGTTAGTGTAGTGTTGAACAGCAAGGTGTATAGACCTAAGTACAGAGACAACTCCCATTCTGTGCTTCTACTGTGTATGTGTAACTAGTTTTAGCAGTTAATTGTCATGAGAATGTCACTTTAAGAAATGTTTGGCTGCTCATGTTACTGCAGTGATGTCAGAGTGTGGGTGGAGCTAAGCTCTGGTTCTGCTTTTTAGTTTCACTTTCAGAAAAGCTTGTGTGTGTCTGTGTTTTTTGGGTTTCATTTTAGTGTTGGAGCTGAAGCCAGACAAAGCAGGTGTACTGCTGTTCTCTCTGCCATAAAAAGACTATCTCTTGATCATTTGGTGAATTCAGAATTATAAATGTTCTCAGTAGTGAATGTAAACCTAATGTGCTTTTGTTAAAAGGTGTTTCTTTTGTCTTCTCGTTGTTGTTTGGGAAGTTATTAAGGATTACTTAGTGTTGTATTCTTTGGGGGTTGTATTTGAATTAATGGTTGCGAAGTTGTTCACTGTATCTTTTAAAAAGGTTCATAGAATAAACATTGTTTTGCTTTAAAAAATACTTTTCCATTTCTGCTGTACCACACCTGTAGAGTGGGCCGTGTGCTCCTCATACCACAATCTATGAAAAGTTGTGGGTCAGGTGAACTCCATGATGCACTTTGGGGTTCTCTAAACCCTGACTCATAAAGAATTGGCGGCTCGACCGGGATAAAAGTCTATCTATAGGACTGGCTTAGTGAACTTAAAGACAGTGAGGGGTGAGCATATTGTGGTTGCTTATAAGGTGTGGTATTCTGGTTTAAGTGGGGAGTGTGTTGTGGACAATGGCTCTTTCAGAGGCTCTGAAGTTTTTGAGGGTGGAGACGGCCACACGCAGTACCTTCCGGACAGAGGCTAAATGCAGACTGTTAGATTTGGCAAAAACATTGCAGTTGACATTACCTGACAAAATGCGAAAAGATGAGGGAATTATGGCGGTGGCTGAGCATTTAAAGTTGCCTGACATACAGTTTGACTCATTGGAAATGGCAAAAACTCAGTTACAATTAAACAAATGGAACATGAGAAAGAATTAAAGCAGCTTGAATATGACGGAGAGAGAGAGGAAAAAGAAACAGAGAGAGAAGAAAGGGGAAAAGAAAGAATAGCCCAAGCAGAACAAAAAGAAAGAGAAAGGGAGATACAGATCAGGGAAAAAGAAAAAGAGAGGGAGTTTGAACTTCAGAAAATGGCCATGAAACATGACAGTCAGTTTAAGTTGGTGGACGTAAAGGGAAACGTACAGTTAGTTGATAATGATGAGGATAGTGAGAAAGAGCGTCACAGTCGAAGGCTTGGTGGGGATTTATTTAAATATGTCCAAGCATTGCCAAGGTTTGATGAGAAGGAGGTAGAAGCCTTTTTCATTTCATTTGAGAAGGTAGCTAAACAAATGAAATGGCCACAGGACATGTGGGTATTACTGATTCAAACAAAGCTGGTAGGTAGGGCGAGTGAAGTGTTTGCATCACTACCGGAGGAGGTATCTGGGACGTATGAGGAGGTGAAAAAGTCCATCTTAGGTGCATATGAACTAGTGCCTGAAGCCTACAGACAAAGGTTGAGAAATTTAAGGAAAGAATTTGGTCAAACATACATGGGGCGAAATTCTCCCCCAACGGCGCGATGTCCGCCGACTGGCGCCCAAATCGGCGCCAATCAGACGGGCATCGCGCCGCCCCAAAGATGCGGAATGCTCCGCATCTTTGGCGGCCTAGCCCCTCAATGTCGGGGCTAGGCTGGCGCCGGAGGGATTTCCGCCCCGCCAGCTGGCGGAAATGGCGTTTGTTGCCCCGCCAGCTGGCGCGGAAATGCGGCGCATGCGCGTGAGCGTCAGCAGCCGCTGACAGTTTCCCGGCGCATGCGCAGTGGGGAGAGTCACTTCCGCCTCCGCCATGGTGGAGGCCGTGGCGGAGGCGGAAGGGAAAGAGTGCCCCCACGGCACAGGCCCGCCCGCGGATCGGTGGGCCCCGATCGCGGGCCAGGCCACCGTGGGGGCACCCCCCCGGGGTCAGATCACCCCGCGCCCCCCCCAGGACCCTGGAGCCCGCCCACGCCGCCTGGTCCCGCCGGTAAATACCAGGTTTAATTTACGCCGGCGGGACAGGCAATTTCTGGGCGGGACTTCAGCCCATCCGGCCTTTCAAACTCCAAGGGCGTCATTCTCTGTGGCCGTTGGCCGCCATGAATCCCGCCCCCGCCCCCGCCGAAGTCTCGGGTACCGGAGATTGGGCGGGGGCGGGATTCACAGCGGCCAACGGTCACAGAGAATGACGCCCTTGGAGTTTGAAAGGATCAAACAGGGTAATTTTGATAGGTGGATAAGGACTTTGAAAATAGACCAAACGTATGAAGCTCTCAGAGAAATTATACTTTTGGAGGAGTTTAAAAATTCAATTCCTGATGTAGTGAGAACTCATGTGGAAGAGCAGAGGGTTAAATCTGTGAGGTTAGCTGCAGAAATGGCAGATGATTATGAATTAGTTCATAAATCAACATCAGTTTCAGCCTGTGAGGAATAGAAACTGGGGACATGAGAAATACTCAAGTGGTAGAGGCAAAGGTGATCTAATGGGAGATAATAAGGAGAGTGTACCTCAGATTAAAAAAGAAATCCAGGAGTGTGGAAAAGAAATGATAAGTTTCAAATGTTTTCACTGTAATAAACTAGGCCATGTAAAGTCACAGTGTTGGTGGTTGAAGAAAAGCGCTGGGAAGGCTGATGTGGTAAAACAGGATAAGACGGTGGGGTTTGTTAAAGTGGTAAAGGAAAGCCCAAGTGAAGTGAAGGAGGTACAAAAGATTGTACAGCCTGATCAAGAGGTGATTGATAAGAAGGTGCCAGATCTCTTTAAAGAATTTACTTGTGTGGGTAAAGTTTACGCAAGAGGAGCAGGTAAAGAAGTTACAATGGTAAGAGATCCGGGAGGTAGTCAATCTTTAATGGTAAGAGATGAGGAGTGATGTAGTTTGGGAAGAATGTTGCCAGAAAAGGTGGTAATATGTGGAATTCAGGGTGAGAGGAGTAATGTTCCATTATATAAGGTAAGGTTTGAAAGTCCAGTGAAGAGTGGTGAAGTGGTAGTAGGAGTAATAGAGAACTTATCTTGTCCAGGAATACAGGGCGGGATTCTCCCCTACTCAGCGGGGTGGGCCGTACCGGCGCCGAGGAGTGGCGTGAAAAACTCTGGCGTTGGGCCGCCTGGAAGGTGTGGAATCCTTTACATATGCAGGTGGATGAAAAGTGGGCAGAAGTTCAAGTAGTATTGCCGGTAGGGTACAGAAAGGAGGTGGTGCGAGTTGCACATAAAGTACCAGTGGGAGGTCAATTGGGAATAAGGAAAACTCAAGCTGAAATCCAAAAACATTTTATTGACCTGGATTACATAAAGATGGAGTTAAATTTTGTCAATCATGTCACACATGTCGAGTGATAAGGAAACCTCAAGCGGTGATAAAACCATTGCCCTTAATACCCATTCCAGCATTTGGAGGAATCTTTTACAAGGGTCCTAATTGATTGCGTAGGACCGCTTCCGAAAACGAAAAGTGGGAATCAATATCTTTTCACTACAATGGATGTGTCTACTCGGTTTCCAGAGGCCATTCCAGTAGGTAATATTACAGCTAGAAAGATTGTGGAGGATGTACTTAAATTCTTTACTAGATATGGACTACCCACAGAAATACAATCGGATCAAGGATCGAATTTTACCTCAAGGTTATTCAAAGAGGTTATGGACAGCTTAGGAATAAAACAATTTAAATCAACTGCGTACCATCCAGAATTGCAGGGAGCGTTAGAAAGGTGGCATCAGACATTAAAGACAATGTTGAGGGCTTATTGTCATGATTATCTAGAGGATTGGGATAAAGGAATTCCATTCGTACTGTTTGCAATTAGGGATGCACCTAATGAGTCAACCAAATTCAGTCCTTTTGAACTAATTTTTGGTCATGAGGTGAGAGGACCACTTAAATTGATTAAGGAAAGATTGGAGAGTGAGAAATCGGAAATTACATTATTGGATTACGTGTCAAATTTTAGGGAATGATTAAATAGAGCAGGTGAATTGGCTAGACAACATTTAAAAGTTGCACATTATGTGATGAAACGGGTAGCGGACAAGAAATCCAAAGTTCGTAGTTTTGCCAGTGGAGATAGAGTTTTAGTATTGTTACCAGTGCAAGGTGAACCTTTAAAAGCTAGGTTTTGTGGACGTTATCAGATTGAAAGGAAATTAAGTGAGGTGAATTATGTGGTAAAAACACCAGATAGAAGGAAAACTCACCGAGTGTGTCATGTGAATATGCTTAAAAGGTACTTTGAAAGGGAAGGAGAGAAAAAGGAGAAGTTTTTAATGATTCTAACTCAAAGTGATGAATCAAATCCAGATGACTGTGAATTTGACATACCTCAAATTAAATTGGAAAATGAGGATGTTCTTCAAAAATGGGTTAAATTGTTGAGTTACCTTCCAGAGGACCTGAAAGAGTTATTGATATCAGATGGGCAAGTTTGTGGAGATAAATTGGGAAGTACTAAAATGGCTATACATGATGTAATTGTGGGAAATGCTTTTCCAATCTAACAACATCCATATAGACTTAACCCTTGAAAATTGGCACAGGTTAACACAGAGATTGAGATTATGCTTAAAAATGGCATAATTGAAGTGGGTTGCAGCCAATGGAGCTCACCCAAAGTGATGGTACCTAAACCAAATGGTACCCAATGGTTGTGTGTGGACTATAGAAAGGTTAATGCAGTTACAAGAACGCACTCTTATCCTATCCCATGTTTGGAGGATTGCATTGAGAAAGTGGGACAATCAACTTTTATTTCCAAACTGGATTTACTTAAAGGTTACTGGCAGGTACCTTTATCCGAAAGGGCAAAGGAGATTTCAGCTTTTGTGACTCCAGATGGTATATACAAATTCAAAGTTATGCCATTTGGCATGAAAAACGCCCCAGCCACATTTCAACGGTTAACTAACAAAGTTGTTTCAGGATTACCCAATTGTGCGGTGTACATCGATGATCAGGTAATTTTCAGCCAGACATGGAAAGAACATTTGAAACATCTGATGGAGTTATTCAATTGACTTCAGGAGGCAGGTTTGGTGATAAACCTAGTCAAAACTGAATTTGGAAAAGCCCAAGTGACTTTCCTTGGCCATACCAACGGATAGGGTCGAATGGTCATGGGGGATGTGAAGACAACAGTTATTGAGGAGTTTCCGATACCCTGAAGATGAAGGGAAATAATGCGATTTCTTGGCATGAGTGGATTTGATCGAACATTTGTGGAAAAGTTTTGTAGCGTGATTGCTCCACTGATGGACTTGCTGAAGAAACGTTGAAAATTTCAATGGACTGCGGAGTTTCAATAGGCATTTGACTGCCTGAAAGCTGTGATAACCAATGCTCCTGTGTCGGAGAATTGCAAGGCACTCTGTGATCAGATTGAACTAAAGTATCTGACTTTAAAGAGAAATGCCGAGGCATAGAGAAATGGACGGATCGTGCCAGGACCTTCTTGTTCAAAGAGACTGTCAATCGAGAGGGATTTCAGTTGGAGGAAGAAGAACAAAAAAAAATAGGCAATATTATTATACCTGTTTGCGTGTGTTGTTTTTTGAAACTTAAAAAGTATATTTACTGTGTGCGTTTCTTAAAGGATAGTGAAATGGTGAAAAATGAAACCATCTAGAAGTTGATGGTTTATTTGTTTTTCTTGGGGGGAGGTAATGAGAATGCCACTTTAAGAAATATTTGAATGCGCATGTTACTTCAGTGATGTCAGAGTGTGGTTGGAGCTGAGCTCTGGCTCTGCTTTTTAATTTCACTTTGAGAAAAGCTTGGGTGTGTCTGTGTTTTTTTGGTTTCGTATTAGTGTTGGAGCTGAAGCCAGACAAAGCAGGTGTACTGCTGTTCTCTCTGCCATGAAAAGACTATCTCTTGATCATTTGGTGAATTCAGAATTATAAATCTTCTCAGTCGTGAATGTAAACCTAATGTGCTTCTGTGAAAAGGTGTTTCTTTTGTCTTCTGGATGTTGTTTGGGAAGTTATTAAGGATTACTTGGTGTTGTATTCTTTGGGGGTTGTATTTGAATTGATGGTTGCTAAGATGTTCACTGTATGTTTTAAAAAGGTTAACTTGAGTTCATAGAATAAACATTGTTTTGCTTTAAAAAATACTTTTCGATTTCTGCTGTACCACACCTGTAGAGTGGGCCGTATGCTCCCCATACCACAATCTAGTAAAAATTGTGGGTCAGGTGAACTCCATGATACACTTTGGGGTTCTCTAAACCCTGGCCCATAACACGATATAGACTAACAGCTAACCTACAGAAGACGATGGAGACTTCTTTATGACATTCTATTCTGTAACCAACATTCCCCCAACAAATTGTGGCTATTGAATATTTTAACATTGTTCTGTGTTCCTCTGTTACCTCCTTTCTAGTCCACTCTTGTTTTGCCTCCATTTGATGATAATAAAGAGAGGCATGCCCATAGGAACACCAGTATCAGGGAATTTTGATGCAAAGTAAGAGAAATGAACCATTCTGCCAAGAACTGCTGAGAAACAGGTTGTGGAATTTAATTATAAACAGTACAGCATAGCACAGCACAAAACAATTCCAAATTGCTCCAGTGACAGTTAATGTATTAGTCAAGATTTTGAGACACTCAGAAGCTGTGTAACTTTTCAATTCTTCCTTTGTGATTTATATAGGTGGGAATAAGGTCAGTGTTGGCAGAAACAATTAAATTCACAAAAATAAATCCAACTAGTCATGAACTCATCATTTCCTTTCGATTACATACCTGATGCTTCTTTCACCCACTTCCAATTTCACTGACATTTTAAACCATTGCTAATGGGACAGAATTCTTGTGTTTTTAAGTGTGTCCCCATGTCGTAAACCCGACTGCAGCAGAAATCTGTGGTATTAATTGGCTAATAGAATAGACATGCTAATGGGTGATGTAGATAATGATGAATCAGGGACATCAACAGTTGTGTGCTGGATTCTCGGGAGAGAGGATTGACCATTTTCTGCACAGGAGCGACAAAGCTAGTCTGTAACTTATCTTATATATGGGCCAGGATTCTCCAGCCATTTGCTGCTGGTGAGATACTCTGGTCCCAGCCATATGGGGTGGCTTCAATGGGAATTTCCATTAGCAGCGGTGGGAGCAGAGAATCCCACTACTGGTGAACGGCGAGAAACACACGGCTGGGAGGCCAGAGAATCCTGCCCATAGTATTAATAACCGGTTTAAAGCAAGTACCAGATTAAAGCTAGGGAAAATAGGTCACGCAGACCAGAATTTAGGAACCATGGCAAGAGCACACAGAGCCTGATGACAACACGAAGCACGTGGCAGCAGTGGTGACACCAATCTAGCCACAGATTGGGGCCACTGACCAAGTCATAGCAGAAGAGTGAATGAAAACGTGCTAACTGCACAAATCTACAAACTTGCCAAAGGAATTAGTCAAATGGGAAACCGGTACATATGGACATTCAAACAGACAAGCTAAGAGCAGGATGAGACCATTCGAGGCTGCTCCGCTATTTAATAAGATCATGACTGATCCAATTGTAGCCTTAACTCCACATTTCCATCTACTCAAGATAACCTTTGACCCCCTTCTAATTCCCTGGGAAAGGGAATTCCAAAGATTCATGATCGCTGAGACAGAAAATATTTTCTCACCTTCATCTTCAATGGGAGAGCCCTTCTTTCTAAACAATGCCCCCGAGTTCTAGTCTCCCCCACAAGGGAAAACATTCTTTCAGCATCCACCCTGTCAAGTCCCCTCATGATCTTATATATTTCAATAAGTTCTCCTCTTAATCTTCTGCACTCCAATCGATACAAGCCCAGCCTGCCCAACCTTTCCTCATAAGATATTCTGCCTTCAGACATCAGTCGAGTAGCACACGTGGCTAGCACTGTGGCTTCACAGCACCAGGGTCCAACGTTCAATTCCCTGCTGGGTCACTGTCTGTGTGGAGTCTGCACATCCCCTTGTGTCTGCGTGGGTTTCCTCCAGGTGCTCCGGTTTCCTCCCACAGTCCAAAGACGTGCAGGTTAGGTGGATTGGCCATTCTAAATGCCCTTAGTGTCCAAAAAGGTTAGGAGGGGTTATTGGGGTATGGGGATAGGGTGGAAGTGAGGGCTTAAGTGGCTGGGTGCAGACTCGATGGGCCGAATGCCCTCATTCTGCACTGTATGTTCTATGTATCTATGTAGGAGTGAACCTTCTCGAAACTGCTTCTAACATATTTATATCCTTTTCTTAAATAAGGAGACCAAAATGGAACACAGTACTCTAAACGTGGTCTCACTAATGCCCTGAACAACATTGCGAAACATCCCTCCTTTTATATTACATATTCCTTTCAAAAAACAACATTTAATTTACCTTCCTAATTATTTGCTGTACCTGCATACTAACTTTTCCTGATTCATGTACCAGGACACCCAGACCCCTCTATACCTTAGAGTTCTGCCATCTCTCTCTATTTAAATAACATGCTGCTTTTCTGCTATTCCTGCCAAAGTGAACCAGTATACATATTTCCGCATTATACTCCATCTGCCAATTATTTGTCCACTCACTTAAACCATAAGACATAGGAGCAGAATCAGACCATTTGGCCCATCAAATCTGCTGCACCATTCAATGAGATCATGACTGAAAATCCTCAGTTCCATTTTCCTGCCTTATCCCCGTATCCCTTGATTTCCTTATTGATTAAAATTTGTCTATCTTAGCCTTTTTTCTTAATAAATTTAGAGTACCCAATTCATTTTTCCAATTAAGGGGCAATTTAGCGTGGCCAATCGACCTAGCTTGCACATCTTTGGGTTGTGGGGGGATGCCCACACAAACACGGGGAGAATGTGCAAACTCCACACGGACAGTTACCCAAAGCTGGGATCAAACCTGGGACCTTGGCGCCGTGAGGCAGCAATGCTAACCACTGTGCCACCATGGTGCCCCGTCTATCTTAGCCTTGAACAGAACTAATGACGCAGTCTCTACAGATTTCTGCAGTGAAGAATTCCAGATTCAATACCCTCTGAGAGAAGAAATACCTCCTCAACTATGTCTTAAATGGGCGAGCCCTCACTCTGAGATGATTTGCCCTGATCGTAGACTCTCCCACAAGTGGGGGAAATAATCTCTGTCCCCTGAGAATTCTATATGACTCAATAAGGTTGTACCTCATTCTTCTAAACTCCAATGAATTCTGGCCCAACCTACTCAACCTATCCTCATAAGAAGATCCCTCCATACCCAGAACCAACCTACTGAACCTTCTCTGGGCTGCCTCCAATGCCAGCATATCTTTCTTTCAATAAGGAGATCAAAACTGCTTACAGTATTCCTGGTGTAGTTTAACCGCTGCCTTGTATAGTTTTAGCAATACTTTCTTAGTTTTATACTCTATTCCTTTTGATTGTTATGGCACCGTACAACAATGCTTGATAACAGGAGGTGACTTTCTCCATGTCAATCTTTTTTCTGATGACAACAGAAACCCAGGATGCAGCTAGTCAGTGTGTACAAAGGTTCCATGTTCCTTTCCTTTTTTAATCTTTTTGTTTCTCTTTCCCTTTTATTGTCTGCACCTCCGTAGCGAGCGCAATATTTTCACCTCGGCTGTAATTTCCAATCTCTTTTCTTTAATTTACTATCCACACTGCACTTCCAGCAGAGAGAAACCTGCTCAATTTATCCACCTTAATTAAGGTTCACCGAGTCCAAATTTTGCCCCTCCTTCCCTTTCCCACTCCACTTGCCAGATGAAGATTGGTTATCGGGATCAAAACCTTCCATTTATGTAAAACCACAGGCACTCTTTAGATAAATTTTCTGAGGAACTCGGTCACAGTGATGTTATCACTGAGTGTAAACAGCAAGACTATTTTTGAAAAAACGACTGGATAAAAAGGTTTAAAATCAACCATCCTGTGGAATCCTTTACCAGGAAGCATGCATGTTTTAGTTGCTGCTATATGACGCATTGTCCATGAGGCACCATTCATTTTGAGGGTGTTTCCATTGTCCATTAGCTGAAACAGAATGAAAGCACAAAATGCAAATGCATATGCAACTTGTGAATAACCTTGGTCATGGAACACTCTGTTTCTCAAGGTCCTTGGGATTAGATCCAGCGAACTGTATAAGCACCATTTAATCGAACAGTCATGCCTACTCTAAAATTATTATTGGAATTAATTTACTTCTCCCAGAGGAATTCAAAAAAATTCAAAAAAACTGATGTTGGCAGCTGCATGTCATTCCTCTAAGAAGGCAACATTAGATTTATAGGCACCCATAATCAGGAACTTAATGAGGTATGCTGTCTATCAACAGAGGTGGGCTGAAGAGGAACAGATTGCAACATGTTACCTAAAGTCAGCATTACTGCTGACAGCTTAAAGCTTGATGTACACAATAACGCTGAAGTAGACAACATGCTTTTACACTAACCATAAGCCAACTGACAGCAACAGAAACTTTGAAAAACAACAGCAGAAAAAGGAAAGAAATGTTGAAAAAAGGGATCAACGTTGCTACTGCGGGCCAAAGATGTCCGGCCAAATTCACAGAACACAGAATGCAGAGAGTAAACATAAATCATGATCTGTGAAATTGTTGGAGGGCATGTCTGGCGATAACAGCTGCAAACTTAGCAAATAATTCCTTCTCACACATCTAATCCATACTCAATGCTGCTGCAAGTCACAAAGTCAAAGTAGCTCTTGAGATATATTTGGTCTCCTGCAAAATCTTATGTTTGGCTGAGGCTATCTCTGTCTATTGGTTCACTTTTAATATTATAATGAAAGAAACAATCAAATATTACAAATTGAAATGATAAAATGATTGTTCAGATATATAAAACTTCTAAAGTGTGATCCAAAAATAACAGCTTCGAAAAACTATGTTGCTTTATTGGTACATTTAATTTTCATGTCATAGTGTCAATTTTGTTGTTCTGTGCTCTCCAGGGAGATGTAGGATGTCTGGAACCCTCTTAAATAAAAATATGAGTTCCGAATGTTTAATTCAAAGCAAAGCAGTCCTCAGTTGTGCTTGACTTACAAGGTACGAATGACTAGTATTTGTGAATAAAACTGAATTTATTAAGAAAAATGTAATTAGACAAGAAGCAGTGAAGACAACCTGGATGCTCTATCCACAAGGACACAGACCAAGTCTGTTTTCTTCTGTCTCAGAAGTAATGATGAACTCATGTCTTTGAAGGAGTTTACCATTAACTATGCCAAAAAGATTACGATTTTCCCAAAATTTTTCCCCAAGTCTCATCATTTCGAGATTCCTTATTTGGAAATAATCCAAATTCACCTCTTCCATTGGCTTAGGCAGCTGCCACCCCCATCTCTGTAGGCTACGCAGACTAAAGACCAATGTTCATCCTAGTTTCCTTGCTCCCATCCCACCCCCACAGAGTTTACATTCCATTGATGCATTTCCTTCAGAAACAAAACAGTTATAAAGTCACGTCATCTTCTCAGTAATGCACCAATCGTAAACATTCACATGAACATATTTTAACCCATTCCCACAAATACTAAAACCATTAAGAACAAATGTAAAACACTTCCTGTCATAATGTAAAAACAGAAGGATGATCTACCCTACAAATATAGTTGATTAAATCAATGCATGGGTTTTGTTTAAAGATGAAGGGCATGATCTCCCCACTGCGTTGCGCCTGGTGCACCCCCTGCTATTCCCCCACAATAGCGGGAGAGCCGTGAAACAGGGTTCGCGCCGGGCACCGATGGAACGCAATGCTCCCGTCTGTGGCACTGGACGCAATCTGGTTTATGCCCAATGAAGGCGTGAACCAGATAAGCATATTTAAATGAGTAGTTGAACTAATTTAAAAATGCATTTCTGGGTTTTAGCCAGACTCTTCAGGCTCCTGGGATTCACCACTTCCGCTGGTGCAACGTGAGGCCGGCGGGAATCACTATTGATCTCTATCCCGAGACCAGATGTGATGACCACGTCGGGCACTTGGAGGCGATTGGAACCCCGGGTAGTCCGTGGCAGGGCAGTGCCATGGCATTACCCCCTGGCACTCTGGAACCCTGGAACCTTGGAACTCTGACAGTTGGCACTGCCTGTGTGCCAAGAGGCCAGACTGCAAAGGGGACAGTGCCAGAGTGCCATGGAGTGGCATTGCCAAAGGGTGGAACTGAAAGGGAGCATGACCCTGAAAGGGGGAGGGATTGGAGCGGGGCATGAAGGGAGACTTTTAAGGGGGGCATGAAGGGGCGCTTGAAAGCCGGGGGCCTTAAAGGAGGATGATGTTAAAGGGAAGGGGCCTTTAGCAACCCCATCGCGTGGTGTCAGTTACTTGGGGCTTCGCTGTTACTCGCAATGTGAGGTCCTGTTGCCTGCGAGTGGGGTGGTACTCTCTGCTGGTGAGTAGAGGGGGGTAGCTGAAGGGTTGTCTGGAAAGGCCGAGGAGCCAGCCTGGCCAGTGTCTTTAGGTTCAGCACTTCTCTGTCCTAGCGAGAATCTCCCCAGGCTCCAAAAAAATGACCGAGGCTCCAAAAAAAATGACAATGTGCAGGTGGATTGCAAAATGACATGTTATATTTTAGGAGAATTCCACGCAAGGTGTCATTCTAAGAACAAACTATTTTTCAGTCATTTTTCAAACAGAGCTGGAATGATTTATTACAAAGAAATTCAGTGCCAAGATGAACATCACAGCCACTGGCAATGCCCTCCTTCACCCTGCACTAAGATTGCAGGTGTGCCTGCAAGAGGTAACAGATATCTGTGATCACCTCCTACATAAAAAAAGAGTTAATGCACACATTACTCTTGGTGTGGGATGTGGTCTGAGAAATGGTCCTGGGAGATCTTGTGTGGATATGACCTCCTACTGAGGCCACTCCTTCCCCTCTTCCTCACTCTGTGAAAAGTTTGTCCTTTTATGTGCTACATCTGCTCCCTCTCCCTCTCATGGTGCAGGTCAAGAGGAGGGATAAATATAGCACCCATGATGGGCAGCAAGTGGTCTGAACAGAAGTCAAAATTTATCAACATTAAAGAACTGCTAACCACCAAGCACTTCTACAAACTCAGACAGTGCCAGTAGAATTAATCTGCTACTAACTTGAGGGTATTGATTTATTTAAATAGAATTCTGGGTGGCCCTTCCTTATGCTGAATGCATATTCAGCTTTGTGTGCTTAACGGTCTGCATTAGCTGGAGCAACAAGTTTGAAAATAGTAGTACTGGCATTAGATCAGCATCACACACTGACTAATATCACAATTGACATAATCTGTAGACTTCCAGCATACACTTCCAACATCTCCACTGACTGACTTTCCCAAAATGGCATAGTATTCAGACCACAAAAGAGTGCCTGCTTAGTACGAACACTATTTTGGACCTAAAACAATGGGTGTTCCAAAGATGAATTTTGAACTCTATGTCTTTGTGACTTGCATTGATGCATATGTGTCCTTCTCTGCCTATCTCGCTCAGAAAACCACATGCGCAAGATAATTACTAATAAATCCGACAGGAAAATAAGGAGAATGACCTTTACCCAGAGAGTGCATAGAATGCGGAACTCACCATCAGCGGAAATGGTTTGAGGCAAACAACTTTGATGTCTTCACAAGGAAACTCAACCAGCACGAGAGAAAAGGAATAGAAGGATGTGCTGAAAAACTGAGATGAGATAAATGGGATGGGGGGGAAACGTGTGTGGAATATAAGCACCAGAAGAGACTAATTGGCCTAATGGTCTGTTCTGTGCTATATTCTGTGTAACTCTATGGTCTGTAGTGCAAGTAAAATAGGAAAATGTTCCAATGTATTGTACAGAAGTATAATCAGAAAGCATAACACCAAGTTGAAGTGGGAAATGCGAGGAGGAGTTGACTAGTCGATAAGTTGGAATTTGAAGAGCTGAGAACTAAAGAGGCATTAACATGTAGGGAGGAAATTTCAGACTGTATAAGCTTGACAGCCAATAGAAACACTACCAATGGTGGAACAAAGCTGGGGTGAAGGTAGTAAGATGGTGCAAGAGAGGGTAGAAATGGAGGAATGCAGAATTCCTAGGAATTGTAGTTACAGAAATAGGGTTTGATGAGACCATGAAGGAATTTAAACACAAAGCTCAAAATTTTGATTTGGAGGCATTGGGAGCCAGGAATTGATTGGAACTTATTAGAATTAAGTAATAATGCAATTAAAATAGACAGATCTCCAGAGCCTGCAAGTTTCACCCAAGGCTATTAAGGAAATAGATGAAAAAATGAAGATGTGTTTGTCATAATTTTACAATACTGGTCTAGAATTGTGAATTGTACCATTTGGATTTGAAAATTGCAATTGACACTGTTATTTAACAAGGGATGCAGGGAGAAACCAGAAAACTACAGAGCTGTCAGTTTAACATCAGTTGTAGAAACGTCATTGTAATTTATCATCAGGAACAATAGTTGAGTACTTGGAATAATATGAGCTGATCAAAGAAAGTCAACACCATTTTGTGAGACAGCAGAACAAATTGTATGTGAGAGTCAGGGAACAAGGTAGGTTTAAAAAATCTAAAAGTATGATGAATTCAAGGGAGAGTGCTGCCCAGTGAGACCTTTTGTTTATACAAGTATTTCATAATTCTTTTTTTATTTCTGTTAGGGTTGATTAATCTATTGAATAAAAACAGCGCGGGGCACGTTAATCGCTGTGAAGTGCATATCCTGTTGCATGTGGGAACGCCAGAACATTTCTCGTGTCCAAGGATAACCACATGTTCAGGAGGTGCTGTCATCTGGAGGAGTGAGAGGTCTGCTCTCAGAGATGAACAGCATCTGGTATCAATACAGTGCATCCATGAGGTTGTGAGTTACATGGGTAACATATTTCTGGATTGGAAAAATTGCCGCCTCAGGCCATGGAGGCAGAGAGGGAATCAATGACCATTAGGCATCGAAGGAGGACCAGACAGGAGTCCCTTGAGTATATCTCACTTTCCAATCTGTATTTAGTGAGAGAGTTGGTTCCTCTAGGGAGTGCAACCAGCGCCAAATCCATGGCACAATGGTTGGCTCAACTGTACAGGAGGCAGGAGCAAGAATGGGAAAGCAACAGTGATAGTGGAATCCATAGTTAGAGAAACAGACAGGAATTTCTGTGGCTGTGGACTTGAATCCTGAATGGTATATTGCCTCCTAACTGCCGAAGTCAACAATGTCACTGAGCCTCTAAAGAACACCCACTGAGTGGGAACTGTGAAAAGACAGCAACATTGGTCCTTACTGGTGCTAACAATATAGATAGGAAGAGGGATGAGGTGCTGCAGGCAGATTTTAGAGAGTTAAGGAAGAAACGGGCAAAAGGAACCTCAAAGGAATCTCTATATTTTCCCCGGTGCCATGTACTAGTGAGTATAGAAATGGCAGGAGCAATGAGATGAATGTATGGTTGGAGGGATGGTGCAGAAAGGAGGGTCTTAGATTCCTGTGACATTGGGACTGGTTCTGGGGGGGATATGCCGGTACAGGCTGAACTAGTTGAACCTGAACAGAACTAGGGCCAATGTCCATAGAGGGCAGTTTGCTAGTGGTTTAAACTAACATGGTTTGGGGATGGGGACCAGAAAGTAACAGGAGAGAGGGGAAACAAAATGCAGGTGGAATTGGGAGAGGCAAACTACCAAAGTAAGAAATTGGAAAGTATTGGTAGGATCAGAGTAAGATGGTGTGCAATTAGGTTTAAATTAGATTTACCATGCATGTATTTGAATGCACAGAGTGTTGTAAGTAAAATTGATGGACTGCAGGTGCAGACAGCCATGTGGGAAGGTCACCTTCAAGCAGTCTGAATCGAATATGGATGACTTGAACGAGATTCTGATGAAGAGTCATCCAGACTCGAAATGTGAGCGCTCTTCTGTCTCCACAGATGCTGCCAGACTGCTGACATTTTTCAGCATTTCCTGTTTTTGGTCCAACAACCTGAAGGTCTCACCCAGGATCATAAATATATTCCTGACAAAATTCAGGCACAAAGGCAGGTAGGTGGAATGGGTGGATATATCGCAGGTGAAATTTAATGCAGAGAAGGGTGAAGTGATGTATTTTGGTTTGAAGAATGAGGCAATTAGAATATAAACTAAAGGGTACAATTCTAACGGGGACACATGAGCAGAGGGGAGTGGGGTGGGGAAGTGCTGCGGTATATGTGCAAAAGTAACAAAGTGGCAGGGGAGTTTGAGAAAGCGATGAATGAGTGTCATTAATACTTTGAAGGAAAACCAAGAAATTGTAATGTTTTTCTTTTGGTAATATTCTGGTCATATATTTAAACTGCCGGTATTTGTAAATGGTAATTAAAACAAGGGGCTGTATGAATCTACACTGTGGGTTTGAGCAAGTAATGAGCCGAGAAATATTTCGAACAGTTGTTTACCGAACGTAATTTATTAATGATGTGGAGATGCCGGCGTTGGACTGGGGTGAGCACAGTACGAAGTCTTTGATTTGTTTCAATTTTTGGACTGGGAGTCGGTTGGGGCTTAATCAGCCTCTTCCTTCTCCTACCTGTTCTGCTGTAAAAACAGATGAGTTAATCAGTGCTGTCTGTCTGGTGTGTGAAAGTAGGAGGGTGACCTGTCACAGCCCTTGTCAAAATCTCTTAAGTTTTTTCAATGTTTATGAATTTGTCTATATATGTGTTTCTGGAACAGACCTCTTCATTCACCTGAGGAAGGAGCAGCGCTCCGAAAGCTAGTGACATCGAAACAAACCTGTTGGACTTTAACCTGGTGTTGTAAGACTTGTAATTTATTAAGCGATGGTTACAGAACAGGAATAGATTTAAATGGTTGTTATGATTCAAAGTAGAAGATTATGCAAGGTGTGAAAAGAGAGGTGTTATGGACAGAGTGAGTTTGCTTTTATTTTCTATTCTAAATTGGGATGGCACGGTGGCACAATGGTTAGCACTGCTGCCTCACAGCTCCAGGGACCCGGGTTCAATTCCGGCTTCAGGTAACTGTGTGGAGTTCGCATTTTCTCCCTGTGTCTGTGTAGGTTTCCTCCAGGTGCTCCGGTTTCCTCCCACAGTCTTAAGGTGTGCAGTTTAGGTGGATTGGCTATGCTAAATTGCCCCTTAGTGTCCAAAAGGTTAGGTGAGGTTACTGGGTTACAGGGACAGGGTGGAGGTGTGGGCTTGAGTAGGGTGCTCGTTCCAAGGACCGATGCAGAAACGATGCGCTGAATGTCCTACATCTGCACTGTAAATTCGATGATTCTATAAATGCTCATGTCAAGAGATGCAATTATTAATTCTGGGAGTCAGTAGTTCCAAGAGACTGTGTGGACAATGGAGAGATCAAAGGGAAAGAACGTATTTAACGAGATGCTGAAACCTGTCAAGGGAGCTGTTTTAGAACTCAGCGGTCAGCAGCAAACAATAGACAAATTCCCAACAAGCAGTGCTAATGAAGACAGATCTGAGAAAGCAACTACTGGTAACCTCAGAGGGCACCCCAAGAGAGAATCAAAGGCACTGTGTGGTAAAAGTTACTGGACTTTTATATACCTTAAAATCTATAAGGTGTTGCTGAACACATGAGGAAGGTTAGCTCTGAAGGTGGTTAAATTAAGATTGTTTGGAACTGTTTTGAAATATTGGTACTGTGTGAAGTCATTATAATGTAATTTAATTTTGTTTCATTGTCTTTTCCTATTTCTTAATAAACCTAACTTTACTATAAAATCATCACAAGTAGTCATTTCTGGATTTCTCCTCATACTACTGAAATTGCAAAGACAAACATGAGAGCAGTTGTTTCAAGTTTCCCTCCCAGGATTTGAAGAATTCATTATTTACCAACCGCCGGGCCCTGAACATGAGGAGGTGTACAGGATCCTGGGTTTCATAAAGAAGGGTATAGGGTTCAAGAACAAGGAAGTTATGTTGAATATTTATAAAACACAGTTTTATAGTGGAGTATGGTTTTCAATTCTGGGTACTGAATTAAGGAAGGATTTGAAAGTATCATAGAATGTGCAGGATAGATTTATGAGAATTGTTCCCGTAAATTCCCGAAGAGAGACTTTAGTTATTTGGATAGATTGATAAAGATGAGGTTGTCCTCCTTGGAGAAGAGAAGGTGAAGAGACAGTTCAAAGTGTGTTCAGAATCATGAGGGTTCTCGAAAAAGCTGATAGAGAGAAACTGTTCCTATTGGGCCAAAGAGCCATGAACCAGTAGGCCACAAATGAGTCCAAACCAAGTTGGTAAAAAGAAAACTTGGTTTATTGCAAAGCAATTATATTTCCAATATATATATGATCCCAGTCGGGCCTGCTGTGTTGGTTCCATTCCTGGACGATTTTATACAGATCTCAATTATGAATGTCCTCAGGCTCCCCACCCACTTCGCGGGGAAGCTCGTATTCAGTGAGGCGCAAGTGGAGATTGATTGCTCCAACTCATGTGGGTTATAAGATTGGTTCTGGATGATGGTTAAATAATGGCTAGGCAGAACTCCCCTGTTCAATGAATCCTGCCATGGATATTTTTCATCCCTCTAAAAAGGAGGTCAAAGCCTCAATTTATCCAGAAACTGGCATCTCTAACAGTGCAGCACTTTATGGAGGATTTGAGCAAAAAACTGCAGACCTTGTGTGCACCTGGAGAGGCCAATGTCACGTTTGTAGTGTTTACATAGAACATCCTTCAAGTGAAGCAACTCTGAAGCAAAGAACAAAAGACCATTCAGACAGTTGTAGTTCAATCGAAAAACCTATCAGCAACCCCTCAGGGCAACTAGAGATGGGCAATAAATACAGGCCTTGCCAGGGATGCCCACATCATAAATCAATAAAATGTATTTTGTGCATTAACACAGAAGTTCAAATTACAATCTCATAATAAAATAACGCCATAAAACAGAGTATAATTTTTATCAGCCAGCACATGTCCTATTTTCCACCACAATGCATGTGCAAACATTTTACAAAATAAATGGGCACAAAGCTCTAAACTATTTCTGAGCAATACCATAGGAGATTTACTCGTAGCTTTTAAATAATTTCTTTCATATTCTTCAGCCAAGAATCACAAAGTTCATTTGAGGCGACACTATATTTACTCTATTTTGTGGCAATAACATTTACTGGAACCATTTTCCCATAACCATTTTTTACTACTATGGCGTCACGTTCCAAGAGTATTACTGGCAAATCGCAGAAGTCTTAGCTTTAAACGTACTGATCCCAGGAGATTCCATTCACCTCAATCAACAGCGACTGGCAACATAATGTTTTTCTCTACTGGCTAAAATAGCCATAGCATGGTAAACATTTGGAATGCACTGATTCCAGGATAGACTGCAACTTCTCAGCAAAGGAGAGATGTATCAGAGGAATGGTGATGTTTATAATCCAAGACATATTGTTGGTGCTTTCAATGTACCAGGTTCACAAAATACTTTTTCAGGTCAAATATGTTTTGGGGGACTCCTAATAAGGAACTGCCATGATAATAAAATGAAACATGGAATAACTTTCTGGAAATTGTCTGCTTCTTATTACCACCATTCCTTCTCCTGATATGCCTTTTATAATTATTGGTGTGTGGAACAGTTGTGAAGCCTGACATCCAATGTTGCTTGGCTACATCATGCTATCATGTGTTTGTAGGACTGAAGGCATGCCTTTGAAGGACTTCAGTAGAATAGGGCAGCACGGTAGCACAAGTGGATAGCACTGTGGCTTCACAGCGCCAGAGTCCCAGGTTCGATTCCCCGCTGGGTCACTATGTGTGGAGTCTGCACTTTCTCCCCGTGTCCGCGTGGGTTTCCTCCGGGTGCTCCGGTTTCCTCCTACAGTCCGAAGACGTACAGCTTAGGTGGATTGACCATGATAAATTGCCCTTAGTGACCAAAAAGGTTAGGAGGGGTTATTGGGTTATGGGGATGGGGTGGAAGTGAGGGCTTAAGTGGGTCAGTGCAGACTCGATGGGCCGAATGGCCTCCTTCTGCACTGTATGTTCTATGTTCTATGACTGCATCAGCTTTCCTATTCCTCCAACCTGATATCTAAGTCATCTGAGAGAGTTGCCCAGAGAGGGCACTTAATCGGTCATGGGAGAAAGGAGAGCAATCTGTAGCCACATCATTGTGGTAAGTCCTGGATTGAGTGCCAACTGGTTCATTGAGGGTTGACCTTGAGATATGTTTCCATGTGCTTTTGGAAGTTGTTTTCCATCATTCCCTCCAAATGGTTCCCGCAAGACCTAAAGACTAGTGGTCAAAATAGTCATTTTTAATGTTCATTGACTGGTCTAGAGGCCTCTCAGTCAATCGGAATGGATGCAGATGTACTTAGTGTCATCATCCGCTCCTCTGGGGAATGGATGATGACACTACATACTGCATGGCTTGAATCTTTCTTTGGTATTGGCACCAAAGATGGTATTGGATATCACTGTAAATCCTGCCATGGACTATCCTCCTCTGAAAAGGTCCTCAGTGTTATTCTACAATCAAACAGGGCTCACGTGACATATATCCTAATAATAATCTTTATGTGTGTCACAAGTACGCTTACATTAACACTGCAATGAAGTTGCTGTGAAATTCCCCTAGTCGCCACTCTCCGGCACTTGTTCAGATACACTGAGGGAGAATTCAAAATGTCCAATTCACTGAACAAGTATGTCTTTCGAGACTTGTGGGAGGAAATTGGAGCACGCGGAGTAAACCCATGCAGGCACAGGGAGAACCTGCAGACTCCGCACAGACAGTGACCCAAGCCTGAAATCGAACCCAGGTCCCTGGCGCTGTGAAGCAACAGTGCAAACCACTATGCTACCGTGCTGCCCCTATATCTTCCATATGAACGAACATATTTGGAGAAAGAGTAGGCCATTCAGCCCCTCAAGTCTGTTCTGCCATTTAATAAGATCATGGATGATCTGACTGTGACCTGAACTCTACACCTGAGAACCGTTGAAACATTTATTGGTCAAGAAATAATCTTCCACTATATGAACCTATATCCAACAGATTTAATGTCATTAATATCCTATAGGTTTAGTGTCACATCTATTGAATATTGCTGGCATAGCCTATAATCTACAGGGCTAGGATCTCAATATCCTACAGGGCTGGTGTAATTATATATTTTTTAGTATTAATGGCATATATACTGCGAGACAGCTGGTGACAAAAATATATCCTACATGTTCCATCGGCATCCTTCCACCTGTGAAGATGATGGACATGCAACTAACAAATTCATTTCAGGTGGGGTGTCTTTATGTGATGATGACTATAGAAGCCGAACCTTGAGAGGTAGCTTCTGCCACAAGTGCCTCAATCACAAAGTGTCATTTTAGGTTGCTGTTTACGGCATTGGCGTCAGTTGCCAAGACGTTGTGGACACTGGTCCTCGTGGTGGTACACGCCAACCCACAGGAGATGACGCTATTTTCCTTTGTCTTTGGCTAGTGACTCCCAGGCATGATAATCAATGTTTAGGGCCTTCCTGTTATGCTTGCAATCATCCTTGCAGTGGAGCTTTGTGAGTTCGACCTCACCAGACAAAAGCTGCTTGGTTAAGCGACTGTGTTCCATCTTCAGATGTTCCTGAGCCATCAAAGTCACCTCTCAAAAGATCAAACGAATTTGGGAGCTCTGCCTTTGAGAGAACTACTGCATTCATGATTTTGTCGAACCAGGATAGACCCATAATGCTTCATATACAGTGAAGACAGAAGTTGTTGGGCTTCTTTTCTTGATAGCTGTAAGTCACCATGTTTCACAGCCAAACATCAAAGTGCAGAGATCGCAGGTCTTATAAACAATCAGTTAGGTCCTAAACTCAGCTTGATGTTATTCCATATGCATATCATGAGTCAACTATAGGTGGTAGCTGTTTTCTCGATGCGTGTATCAGGTTCTACACCAAGGGGACAGATTGTGCACCCAAGGTAGCAGAATTTCCCAACCGCTTGTAGTGGGGTGTTATTTAATGTGATTGACGTGGGGAGAAGCAACTCCTTGTCCCACAAACGGGGTTTTCCTTATGCTTTTGTCAGGGAGAATGTGATATAGGCATGAGCCTGGTCGTCCATGAGACCTTTCAGCTACATTTCCATGAGGGTGACTAGGTAATTGACCACAGTCCACAAGGAATTATAAGCATCTCTCTCTGTTAGAGGGAGAGAAGAAAGTGTTTATATAGCTTGTGGGCACCAGAAGCATGGGGCAAGACAAGGAGGCAGGCCTCCAACAGCCACCGCAGCTGGTATGAGGATTGAATCCATGCTTCTGGCTTCATTCTGCATCGCACTCTGGCCATCCAAGCCAGGTGTGCTAACCAGGCCCTTCACAGTTTCATCAGTGTAGAGGAGTTCTCTGATCAGGACGCAATGTACTTGTGACTCAGCTTTCAGTCTTTTTAGATGTAGAGCTTGCCGCCCATACAGTGTGCAAATAGTTTCTGACCATAACTTCAGGGAAGGCAAAGATCAGGAGCACAGAGAAGAAGATGCCAAAGAGGGTAGGGCCTAGGACACAGCCCTGTTTCACTCCAATCTTCATTCTGAAATTTTCAGAAGTGGAGCCATCAAGCTGTACTGTGCCATGCATGTTGAGCATGTTGTATGAATGGAATGGATGAGACTGAGGATCTTTCAGCTATTTCCCCCCCAGAATTTGTAGAATTCAGTTGTGTTGGTGGTGTCGATGACTTTGTGAGATCTAAAAGTAAGGTAGAAAGGATATATCCTGTTCCGTTCAATTGTAGTTAGTGTATGGTGAAGATTATGTCCTTCCGGCATGAAAACCGTACTGTACTGTGCTTCTGAGTGCATTCGGTCTGCAAGTAGGTATGATCCAAACAAAGGAGATGTCCCTGTAGATGTTGCAATCTCTTCTGCCGCCTTTGTTTTTGTATATTGTGATGGGGAGGCGGTGGCATAGTGCTGGACTAGTAATTGAGAAACCCAAGATAATGATCTGGGAACCCGGGTTCAAATAGAACATATAACATAGAACATACAGTGCAGAAGGAGGCCATTCGGCCCATCGAGTCTGCACCGACCCATTTAAGCCCTCACTTCCACCCTAACCCCGTAACCCAATAACCCTTCCTAACATTTTTTGATTTATCATGGCCAATCCACCTAACCTGCACATTTTTGGACTCTGGGAGGAAACCGGAGCACCTGGAGGAAACCCAAGCAGACACGAGGAAAACGTGCAAACTCCACACAGACAGTGACCCAGCGGGGAATCGAACCTGTGACCCTGATGCTGTGCAGCCACAGTGCTATCCACTTGTGTTACCGAGCTGCCCACCAGGCAGGTGATGGAATTAAACTCAATAAAATATGTGGAATTAAAAGTTTAATGGTGACCATGAAAACTATTGTCAATTGTCGTAAAAACCCATCTGGTTCACTAATGTCCTTTAGGGAAGGAAAGCTGCCGTCCTTACCTGGTCTGCCTGCATGTGACTCCAGACCCACATCAATGTGGTTGACTCTTAATTGCCCCTCACGGGTAATTAGGGATGGGCAATACATGCTGGCACAGCCTGCGACCCCCATGTTCCATGAACAAATTTTTTTTCAATGATTTTTGCCGCACACATCTCTTCGTGAAGAGAGCCTGCTTTCCATTGGGGATACTCATAAAGGTGTGGCAATACATGGGATTTTCCATGCGTGAGCAGTTCGGCTGGAATTCCATCCTTGCTGGGTATCCTTCTGTTCGCTAAGCAGTCTATAGCTTTCTTGATTTCAAGCTATGAGGATTCTTTATCTAACTCTTCCATCAGTGATCTGGGTGAGAACACCAAGCGTGGACTGGGAGCTGTCTGTCTCACAGTGGTACAGCTCATAGTCATGTTTAGCCCAGCGGGATATCTGTTGACTTCTTTCATTGAGTACTCCACCATCTGTCAATTAAAGACAGGCAATTTTGGTGATGGGAGGACCCTGCGACACCTTGACCCCGTCATACATACACATAGATTTCCATTGTCACAGGCAGTTTGGATTTCTTGACATAAGTTGATCCATTGTTTATTTACACAGTATCACCCGATCTTTTGCACGGCAGTCTTGTCTATTTTCAAGTTGTGCAGTGTTTGAGCTGTTGGATTTGTATTGTGCATATGGAGCCCTTGTTTTTTTGCCAACTGAGCTGAGTAGGTCTTAATCCAGCCCTTATTGCAGGTTCTTGATTTATCAAATGATATTTCTATTGCTTCATAGTTGCTTGAGCTTAGTGGGTGGTGTGGTGGCCAGTGGTTAGCACTGCTGTCTCACAGCGCCAGGCACCCAGGTTTGATTCTGGCCTTAGGTCATTGTCTGTGTGGAGTCTGTACATTCCCCGTGGGTTTCCTACGGGTGCTCCAGTTTCCTCCCAGAGTCTAAAGATGTGCAGGCTAGGTGGATTGGCCATGCTAAATTGCCCCTTAATGTCCAGATATGTGCAGGTTAGGTGAGGTTGCGGGGATAGGGGCCTAGCTGGGCTTCTCTTTGGAGGATCAGTGCAGACTCACTGTGCTGACTGGCCTCCTTCTGCACTGTAGGGAGACTTTGGATTTTCTGGACTTCCAGGCTTCATTAATACCAGTATTGGCACTTCCTGGCAAACATTTGGAGGGTAGCAATTGCTCTAGTGACAGTGTGCAGTGGGTTTTAGCATTGTTACTTGTGCTTGGGACGTCGATGTGTAGCAGGCTGTCGAGTTTGGAACTGGAGCGGGGTGCACCTTCACTCTGCTGCTCGGTGCTACAGTCTGCACTGTGGAGGGTGCAGGGTGTGGAGAACACTGGGCAGATTGTACCTTCTCGTGATGACTTGATCTAATTGGTGACAATATCCAGATCTTTGCTGATGCTATGATTGTGGCGATTTCTGCCTGAAAGAAGATGCTGATGATGCAGAGTTCCTTCAGGGAACAAAGCCCAAGAAGGCATTGTCCGTTATTTTTGATCTTGTCACACGGGACAACTGAAACACTTTGACCATGAATCACTGTCTGCATCAACATGTGCATTGAAGTTACCCAGGAGGAATAACCTCTTGCCATTTGAAAGCTACCTCAGAACACCAGCCAGGATGTTAAGTAATGGGTTAAGAGACATTGCAATTAATTGTCTCATTTATGTTAAGTATCCATTAATTGACACTGATATGTAAAGGGGCTTCAGGTAGCCTCTGTCAGGTGATGTATAGTTAGAGTTTATTGCAAAGGCTGTTGGAATGAAATAAATGTGTGTTTGTGAAAAAGGAAAGGAACTTTAGACTCTTCATATCACAGCAACTTAAACGTCTAACAATTGGTAGCAGAGGATGGTTGCTGTGTAAATGTGAAGGGTTGAAAGATACAACTTTTCCAGATCAAACCAAGGAATGAGTGAGAAAAAAAAAAGGGATATATGGCTGAACCGAGGATGAAGATGGCTGGATATGACTATCCTCCCTTATTTTCTGAAAGGAAATCGTACGACCAATGGAGAAGTGCAGTAGTTATGTGGACTAAGGTAACTGCTTTGGAAAAGAGAAAACAAGGCATGGCATTGGCTCTTTCTCTACCATATGGCAGTAAAATCCGAAATAAAGTGCTTTCTGAGCTGGAATTCGAAGAGTTAGACTCGGAAGAAGGTCTGGAGACTTTATTACATTATATGGATAAGATTTATAAGAAAGATGACTTGTTAAGTGCGTATGAAGCATGATCGGATTTTGCTAAGTTCCGGAAAATGGAGGATATCTCCATGGAAGACTATATAATGGAATTTGGCAGACTATATAAAAGGCTGCAGAAACACAACCTGGAATTTCCACAGTCTGTGTTGGCCTTTAAATTACTTGACTGTGCTAGAGTGAGCAACATGGATAGCTCCTGGTTTTGACAGGAGTTCAGTTTACTGATAAGGATACCTTATTCGAACAGATGACAAAAGCTTTACAAAAGTTTCTGGGGAAACATTCGATTCCGATGGCTCTGATGACCCAAATAGGTCAGCCTGCAATAAGGCAGAATATGGTAGATACACTACTAACAGGATGGCAAAATCGTATGGTTACGAACAGGGCTCATGACTAATGAAGGAGACCGAGACAAGGAAATTATGAAGGCAGAAACCCAGTTGGAACCTACAATAGGAAGATGAACCCCAGAAATGCACGGGGCATGATAAATCGATGTTTTCGATGTGACTCTCAATACCATTATGCTTTCAACTTTCCAACTCGTTATGCTAGAGTGTTTGAAGCGACACATGACACGGAAGAGTCAGAAGAGGAAAAAGATAGTGACCAGAAAGAAGGCATTGTCCTATTGACAAGCAGTTTTACACCGGTAATGAGGGTGTTGGTTGCAGAATCCTTCAACTGTGCTGTATTGGACAGTGGCTGCACATCTACTGTGTGTGGAATTGACGGGTTAAAATGTTACCTGGACTCTTTGAATGCTGAAAATCGTAACAAGGTTAAGGAATTTGAAAGTTCCACAAGTTTCAGGTTTGGGGATGATAATACTCTGAAGTCGCTGAATAGAGTGGTGATCCCTTGCAATATTGCCGGAGTGAATCATTTCATTTGCACGGATGTTGTATCAAGTGAGATACCTTTGCTTCTGAGCAGACCGTCGATGAAGAAAGCACACATAAAACTGGAAATGAACAGGATAAGGCAATAGTTTTTGGAAAGACGGTGGACTTACAATTTACACAGTCGTGACACTATTGTATTCCATGACTGACAAATAATATTTCAAGTAGAGTGGTTAAGGATGTGTTAATGGCAGTTGAAAATGGGACTTTAGCTGATAAAATGCTTGTGGTATTAAAACTGCATAGGCAATTTGCACATCCGTCTCCTTGGAGGCTGAAACATTTATTAAAGGGTGCAGGGGTAAGGGATGACAACTATACTAAACTGATAGAACAGGTTAGTGACCGCTGTGAAGTGTGTAGGAAGTACAGAAGGACACCAGCACGACCGATGGTAACCCTACCTTTGGCCAGGCATTGTGGCCATGGACCTTAAGATCTGGGATAAAGCAAATAATATATTTATTTAGCATTTTGTAGATTTAGCAACCAGATTTAGTCAATCAACAACTGTACGAAGTAAAGAAAAGAGAGTAATTCTGGATCAAATCGTGGAAAAATGGATAGGGACAGGAATGGGTCCACCAGCAAAATTCCTTACGGACAATGGGGGAGAATTTGCTAATGATGAGTTTAGGGATATGTGTGAAAACATGAATATCAGAGTTATGAATACGGCTGCAGAAAGCCCATTTAGTAATGGTGTCTGTGAAAGAAATCATGCTGTCATCGATGACATGCTTCGGAAAATGTTGGCAGATCGACCAAATTGCAGGCTAAATTCAGCTTTAGCATGGGCAGTACATGCAAAGAATTCATTGCAGATGGTTGGGGGCTATAGTCCTTATCAATTAGTATTTGGTAGAAATCCTGAAATTCCATCCATTTTGGATGACCAGCCTCCAGCTTGGGAGGGGACTACAATTAGCTCTGGTTTTGCTGAACATTTAAATGCATTACATAGCAGTAGAAAAGCTTTTTTGGAAGCAGAAGTCTCTGAAAGAATTCGCAGAGTTTTAAGACTCTGTACGGCCATCAGATGCCGGCATGGTATACTATAAGAGAGACAATTCTAATGAATGGAAAGGCTCAGGGAAGATCAGAGGCATAGATGGCAAAACAATTATTTTGCAACATGGTAATCAAACTGTTAGGGTACATTCATCAAGGATAATGGGTACAGATTACAAATTTTCTAATTTAGACAGAGCAGACAGACACGACGAGGAACCAGAGTCATCTGGTACGCATGCGTTACAGAACTATGAGGACCAATTAACTGATATAGACAGGGTTTCTGTGGAGGAACACAACACTTCAGATGAATTTGAACAGGCCATTTTTCCGAAAGGGCAACTGCCAAAAGTTGGTACAAAAGTGACATACTTGCCTGAAGGGTCTAGTCAATGGAAGGATGCAACTGTTATTAGTCGAGTAGGGAAGGCCACTGGAAAGTATAAACATTGGTTGAATGTACAGCATTCAGGGGAAGGAGTCAAGACAATGGCTTGGAAAAACAAAGTTCAAAAATGGTGGGCACAGAAACGCAGTGCCAGTTCAGATAGTACATCGGATAGTGAACAGGTCCGCAGGAAAAGGTCAAGAACTATTGAAAGGACATCCCACAGCAGAAGGGAAAGATCAAGTAGTAGCAGTACAGAACGAGATACCAGGCGGGAGAGGGGACGTAGTTTATCAAGATCTCGGAACATGAGTAAGACTACGAATACTAATAGGAGTAGAAGCCCACATGCACGTGAGATTTTGGTAGCTTAAAATAAATTAGATGAAAAAGTTATCAAAGAAGCTAAACAGCAAGAATTGCAAAGTTGGAGTGAATTTGGGGTATACACGAAAGTGACGGATAGGGGACAAAGAGCTCTATCCCACAGATGGATTTGCACGGAAAAGGTTCTTCTGGATGGAACTTATAAGGCAAAGGGCAGGCTTGTGATTTGAAGAAAACTTAGAAGATCAGGATTTAAGGGTAGATTCACCTACAGCAGGAAAGGTTATTTTAAAGATCATCTTGGCTCTATTAGCCACAAAGGCATGGGAATGCAAATCTATAGATATAAAAGCTGCCTTTTTGCAGGGGCATCAGCTCCAGAGAGACAATTTTCTTCGTCCTCCTAAAGAAGCAGCTAACACAGAAGGGGTACTCTGGAAGTTGAACAAATGTGTATATGGATTAAATGATGCATCTAGAGTCTGGTATTTTTCGGTAAGGACAGTTTTGTTAAAGTTAGGCTGTTGCCAGTTGAAAGCAGATCCTGCAATGTTTTACTGGCACTACAAAGGAAATCTTTCTGGCATTTTTATGATGCATGTCGATGATTTCTTGTGGGGTGGGACTAGTGATTTTGAAGCTATTGCAATCTCTGGTTTGAGGAAAGAATTCAAGGTTGGAAGTCAGGCTTCCGGCGCATTTAAATATATTGGACTGGAAATTGAACAGACTAAGTTATGGGCAACTTTACGTCAGCAATCTTATTTGGAAAGCATCAGTCCAATAGCAATTAGTCGTGGCCGAGTTTCACAAAAAGACCAATGGTTTCAAAGATGGAAAAAGAGCAACTGTAAAGTTTAATTGGGCAACTGAACTGGTTAGGTAGACAGATTAGACCGGACGTGAGTTTTGATGTCTTAGAGTTGAGTACAAAAATGAATGATCCCAAAGTGGAAGACATAATAAGAGCAAATAAAGCGTTGGCCAAACTAAAAATGCAGGCGTGTGTTTTGAAGTTCCCGGTTTTAGGTGACCTTAGGCACTTGAAACTCATAGTTTATAGTGATGCGTCCTATGCAAATTTATGTGATGGGATTTCAAGTGCAGGAAGTTTTATAATTTTCCTTTTGGGGAACAATGGTAAATGTTGCCCACCTTGTGTGGGAAACAAAGAAAATAAGGAGAGTGGTAAAAAGCACTTTGGCTGCTAAGACGTTAAACCTTGTAGAGGCGGTGGATATGGCCTTTTATGTAAGTATGATATTGACAGAAATTTTGGGATTAGGGGATTTGGGTAATATACCTATTGACTGTCACATTGACAATAAATCCCTGTGGGAAAATGTGCACTCTACAAAACGTGTCAATGAAAAGAGGTTACGGATAGACATCGCAAGTTTGAAGCAGATGTTGGACAGAGGGGATATAACAAAAATTAAATGGGTCGACAGGAGCTATCAACTGTCAGACTGTTTTACGAAAAGAGGGGCGAGTTCACAGAAACTTTTGGATATTGTTAATGAAGGGCGCTTGTTTCTGTGACTGTTTTTTTTTCGTTCTCATCCAAACAAAAAAAAGGGAGGGAGAAATCATGGGCGGGATTCTCCGCAATCGGCGCGATGTCCGCCGACCGGCGCCAAAAACGGCGCACATCAGTCTGGCATCGCACCGCCCCAAAGGTGTGGAATTCTACGCATCTTGAGGGGCCGAGCCCTCACCTTGAGGGGCTAGGCCCGAGCCGGACTGATTTCCGCCCTGCCAGCTGGTGCGGAAATGACTTCGCCGGGCGACGCATGTTCGGGAGCGTCAGCGGGCGCTCACGGCATCCCCGCTCATGCGCAGTGGAGGGGGTCTCTTCCGCTTCCGCCATAGTGAAGACCATGGCGAAGGCGGAAGGAAAAGTGTGCCCCCATGGCACAGGCCTGTCCGCGGATCGGTGGGCTCCGATCGCAGGCCAGGCCACCGTGGGGCAACCCCGGGGCCAGATCGCCCGCGCCCCCCCCAGGACCCCGGAGCCTGCCCGCGCCGCCTTGTCCCGCCGTTCAAAAGGTCGTTCAATCCATGCCGGCTGGCGTGGGTTGACAGCGGCGGGACTTTGGCCCATCGCGGACCGGAGTATTGCCGGGGATGGGCCCGCCGACCGGCGCAATTTCCGCTGACCGCGCGGCACGATTCCCGCCCCCACCGAATCTCCGGTGGCGGAGAATTCGGGACATGGCGGAGGCGGGTTTCATGCCGGCCCCCGGTGATTCTCCGACCCGGTGAGGGGTCGGAGAATCGCACCCCATGTGTGTGTTTCTGAGTTTCTTGAAATTTTGTTTTCACCTAATTTTTTTTTTTCTCCAAGGAAGGGGAGACTGTTAAGTAATGGGTTAAGTAATGGGCAATTAGTTGTCTCATTTATGTTAAGTATCCATTAATTGACACTGATATGTAACGGGGCTTCAGGTGGCCTCTGTCAGGTGATGTATAGTTAGAGTTTTGTGCAAAGGCTGTTGGAATGAAATAAATGTGTGTTTGTGAAAAAGGAACAGAACTTTAGACTCTTCATATCACAGCAGCTAAAACGTCTAACACAAGATGTTGTACAAATGCTCTTTCAGATTTTATAGAGTTGGTGCAGCAGCACAAGAGATGTTGGCTGTGCCTCCATCAAATTATTGCCACAGGGCGACGAGTTACTCCAAGGTTGCTACTGGTGATGCAATTGACTGTGTCAGCTGATTGCTCACTGCAAAGTGTACCTTATGCTTATGGTGGTCCTCAACATTCTTCCAAGACATTAGAAGGTGTAATTAGCTTCACACATAAAAGCTGAGCTGACTGATCTGGTTTCTCGTGGAGAAACAATGTCATCACCAAGCTTGTGTAGGTCACAGTCGATCATGGTCATCTTGTGTACACTTGATGTGCAATGTGGGTTATTACTTGTACCAGGGCGCATAGTCTTCACATTCCGGCTTCCAAGCTGAAAGGTTACTATTTTTTGTTTCCTTCCTAACCAAGGTACATTTTTAGGAGGTGCAGACTTGCCGAGCATCTGAACGCCTTTCTCAGCATTGTATGCTTGCATCCATAGGAAAGCCTATATGTCTGGTTGCAGGAGTTGCCAGAAGGTGCTACTTGAGGGAAACACCAACTGTCTAATGGGACTCGGCTCCAGATTTTGTATTGTGCTTAATCCCTTCATCATTTTTGAAAACATTTAGGGTACCCAATTCTTTTTTCTCAACTAAGGGGCAATTTAGCGCATCCAATTCAGCTATTCTGCACATCTTTGGGTTGTGGGGGTGGGCGCGACCCATGCAGACACGGGGAGAATGTGCAAACTCCACACAGACAGTGACCCAGGGTCAGGATCGAACCTGGGTCCTCAGCACTGTGAGGCAGCAGTGCTAACCACTGCACCACCGTGCCGCCCATGTAATCCCTTCACCCTTAACAATCAATGTTGTCATTGATGCTGACTGGCTAGGCCTAGATCACTACAGACATAGATGTGATGTTGTCCTCCAAGGCTAATATATATATCACTCAGGGCTGCAGGGATAGTGACAAGCAAGTGACAGAGCGAGTGACATATATGCCACATATGTTCTGCAGGTATCCTATACCAGCTCAGATGATAATTAGTGGGATAGTTTGCTATTGGAAGTTGCATTGGTATGTTATATAGAATCTGTACAGTGCAGCAGGAGGCCATTCAGCATCGTGTCTGCACCAGACCTCGGAAAGAGCACCCTACTTAAGCCCACACCTCCACCCTATTCCCGTAACCCAGTAACTCTACCTAACCTTTTGGACACTAAGGGTAATTTAGCATGGCCGATTCACCTAACCTGCACATATTTGGACTGTGGGAGGAAACCGGAGCACCCGGAGGAAACCCTCGCAGAAAGTGCAAACTCCACACAGTCACCCGAGGCTGGAATTGAACCTGGGCCCCTGGAGCTGTGAGGAAGCAGTGCAAACCACTGTGCCACCGTGCCGCCTGGGTTTATGTATATGAATAGTTTATATTAACATAAATTATTGTTCAGAAAATGTGACAATCAGAGAGATTAGATTAGACTGATGTTTTTTTTAAAGATGGCTCTCCATTCCTTTCCATTACACTAATGGTGTGAGGCCCAAGTGAGGTGACCATCTCCTTGATTGAGTTGCATCTCCTCAGCAAAGGTGAGACTACTTCTTCAAGTATAGCCCTTTGAATGAGCTGAGACTATCTCCTCGAGTTGAGACAAATTACTGCTTCGAGTGAAGTGAGATCTGCCATATGCGTCAGATGGTATTGGCCGCTCAAGGGGAGGTTTGACAATCTCCTCGAATTAGCTGAAGCTATCTGTTATATTTCTTTGATGCCGCAAAGAAAACCGTATGGAGCTGTCCACAATCTGGATTCTTGTAAAACATAATGAGATGTTTATTAAGGGCGTTGCTCATACAATCAAGACGGTGATCTCCCCAAAGCCTGTGCCATCGCTTTGCTGATGGCACATCACGGGACCAGCAAGAATGGATTTATAACACTCCTCCCTCTTTACTTCATTAATGGATCAACAACGGTTAATATTAATACAACAGATCCCCAGATGTTATTTCTATACATATATACAATTCAATACAACAGTATCTGTGGTGGAAATCTTTTTGGTAGATTTTGGGATTCTTGAATTTGCCTACTTGCAATCTCAGAAGCGTCCTTCTTTTCAGTAGTTATTTCAGTATCTGTCACGATAGACTTTGAAATGTCCTCAGAAACAGAATCTGAACTCTTTCAATGTATCGGGTCTCTGTTCCAAATTACAGCTCTCTAGATCTTCTAAAGGTCAAACCTCTTGAGAAGTTTCCGCAAACTCACTTCATGCAGCAAGTAACTGATCAGCATGACGTCGCCAAACTCTTTCATCATCCGTTTGTGCGATGTATGATATTGGAACTGTCTTTGCTAGGATCATAGCTAGTGCCGATTTCTTGTGGGTTATGTAACTCCTAGCTAACACTCTCTCTCCCTGGTTGAGTACTCGCTTTTAGGAGATTTTCTCCCTCCCTGCTATTTTTGTTTGTTGTTGTTATTTGACAAACTCTGAAGTATCAGGTGGAGTTAACAAATCAAACTGTGTTTGCAGTTTCCTATTGAACAATAGCATTGCCGGTGAACTTTGCGTGGTAGCATGTACAGTGTTCTGATAAGATATTAAAAATGTGTTTACTCTTCTTGATAATAACCCCAGTCCTTCGATGCTTAGATAGAATGCTTTAATGATTGGACAAAACGTTCAGCCAATCCATTTGTTGCTGGATGATATGGAGCTGACTTGATATGGTGTATACCGTTCCCTATTAAGTGGTCCTCAAAGTCCTTCAAAATAAACTGTGTACCATTATCACTGACAATCTGTTCCGGTGTTCCAAATCTTGCGAATACTTCAGCTAGTTTCTCAATGGTTTGCTCAGTCGCCATTGACTTAATTATCGTGACTTCTGACCATTTCCAGTGAGTGCCACAATCACGAAGAACATGTGACCCTCAATTTGTGCGACAAATCCTGGCCACCAAAAAATAACTGTTCTAATGTCTTCATTCTTACACCAGGATGTCCCTCATGCAGTCAGTGAAGGATCCTACTCTGCCAGCATGGAGGGATAATCAGACCGATTCCCGACAATAGAACTACATTTTGTACTGTCAACTCAAGTCTGACATTGCTCCTTTTTGAGCAAAGTCCATCACCTTCCCCAACAATGGATTAGTTCTTGTACATCTTTGAATTTGAAATGAAGTTGTCGGTACACTATACGCAAGCAAGAAATACCAAATATTGATGAAATGTTCTTCAAGGTCATGCTTGACTTGTAACGGCAATTGTGACAGAGCATCAGCATTTGCAGGCTGTTCTGATTTGCGATACTGGATATCGTAAGTGTGCGCCAACAATATCATATTTGCAATCTACTAGCTGCCAAAGAAGGTATACTTTTATGCAGCCCAAAAATTGTAGTCAAGGGTTGATGATCCGTCAATAGGATAAAATAAAGCCCGTAAAGATAATAGTGGAACCAAATTTACAATATCTAGCTAATCTTCTTAAAGACGCTATAAATTGTAAATGGTTTTGCCTTCTGTGTACAGCAGTGAATTGGAACCTCTCTGCAATCAATAACAGTTCAGGAGAGGAATGCCTCCCTAAAAGTTTCATTAATCCACTGAAGGACCTGTCTCCTAGTTTTCCTGAGTGAATAAGATTCTGTAGCAGCATAAACGTTTTATGGCCAACTGAACTGAGAAATGTTGTGACCTTGAGGTTCACTGATGTTTCCCGACCCCCTGCCGGGTCGGAGAATCGCCGGGGGGCGGCATGAAACCCACCCCACCGCTCTGACGCCGGCTGCCGAATTCTCCGGCGCCGGTTTTCGGGCAGGGACAGGGATCACGCCGCGCTGGTTGCGGGCTATTGGCAGCGGCCCCCCTGGCAATTCTCCGGGCCCAGATGGGCCGAGCGGCTGCCCGTTTTCGGCCAGTCCCGTCGGCGTGAAATGGACATGGCCCATCACGGCGGGACCTGGCTTGTCGGCCGGCTAGGTGAGTCCTCAGGGGGGGGGGGGGGGCGCGGGGGGATCCGGCCCTAGAGGGGGCCCCCACGGTGGCCTGGCCCGCAATCGGGGCCCACCAATCTGCAGGCTGGCCTGTGCTGTGGGTTCACTCTTGCCTTCCGCGCCGGCCTCTTTAGGGCTCTGCCATGGCGGCGCAGAGAAGAACCCCCTGCGCATGCGCAGGAATCCGCCGGCCGGTCTGCGTATGCGTGGAACCACGCCGCCGGCCTAGGCCCCAGAAGTGCGGAGGATTCCGCACCTTCCGGTCGGCCCGACACCGGAGTGGTTCGCGCCGCTCTTAGCTCCGGCGTCGGGCCATCCGGCCAGTTGCGGGAGAATCACGCCCTTTGTTCATATGAATTCCTCATCGAATGCATCCATGGTGCTTGTTTTTCCTGCCATTTTTGGATCTCGGTTCCTAGGGTCTACACTTCCTACCTTCTGACTGTGTTGGAAAGTCTGGCACAAACAATACCTTGAACAAGCAACTAGGAACTCTTTCGACATTTCTATTGAATAATGGCCCAGACAGAGTTGGCAGACTTCATAATCCCTGTTCTCCGCAGCCCCTGTTGCTTCACCAAGTGTGCTGTCCATGCAGGCCAGACCAAACTCACTTCACACAAGCAAGTTCTCTCTGACTGTCAGTCTTCTAACTCACTGTTTATTTAAAACGTTTGTTAAACCTTCAGATAGGTGGCAGGGCTTCACCCAATATCTGTGTGTGTGCAAGTCCGGTCCTGAGAATTTCACATTGCTCCCGATGTCAAGCCACAATTAGTCAACGGAAATCTACTTTCCAACGATTTTCCAGCCTCAATCCTTGTCTCCAATTTTCTCTTCTGTTATATTTCTTTGTTGGCGCAAAGAGAAAAGGCATGGAAATGCCTCAACTCTGGATTCTTGTAGAACACGATGAGAGATTTATTAAGGGTGTTGCTCATACGCTCAAAGATGGTGATCTGCTCAAAGTTTGTACAAACACTCTGCTAACGTCACTGTACATCACGTGATGCAGGACCACCAAGAATGTATTCACAAATACATGACACTATTTATCTCCTCAAATGAGGTGTGACAACCTTCTTGAATGAGGTGAAACTATTTTCTTAAGTGATGTGAAACTACAAGTTCAAAATTTGCCAATGGCAAGGTGCCTCACGGGAGACTGCTGAGTAAAATAAGGGCCCATGTATTCGAGGCAAGGTACTAACATGGATTGACGATTGGCTGTCAGGCAGAAGGCAGAGAGATGGGATAAAAGGTTCTTTTTCGGAATGGCAACCGGTGCGAGTGGTGTCCCGCAGGATTCAGTGTTGGGGCCACAGCTGTTCTCTTCATATATTAATTGATCTAGATGACGGGACTGGGGGCATTCTGGCTAAGTTTGCCGATGAAACAAAGATAGGTGGAGTGGCAGGTAGTATGGAGGAGGTGGGGAGGCTGCAGAAAGATTTAGACAGTTTAGGAGAGTGGTCCAAGAAATGGCTGATGAAATTCAACGTGGGCAAGTGCGAGGTCTTGCACTTTGGAAAAAAGAATAGAGGCATGGACTATTTTCTAAACGGTGACAAAATTCATAATGCTGAAGTGCAAAGGGACTTGGGAGTCCTAGTCCAGGATTCTCTAAAGGTAAACTTGCAGGTTGAGTCCATAATTAAGAAAGCAAATGCAATGTTGTCATTCATCTCAAGAGGCTTGGAATATAAAAGCAGGGATGTACTTCTGAAGCTTTCTCAAGCATTAGTTAGGCCCCATTTAGAATACTGTGAGAAATTTTGGGCCCCACACCTCAGGAAGGACATACTGGCACTGGAGCGGGTCCAGCGGAGATTCACACGGATGATCCCAGGAATGGTAGGCCTAACATACGATGAACGTCTGAGGATCCTGGGATTATATTCATTGGAGTTTAGGAGGTTGGGGGAGATCTAATAGAAACTTACAAGATAATGAATGGCTTAGATAGGGTGGATGTAGGGAAGTTGTTTCCATTAGCAGGGGAGACTATGACCCGGGGGCACAGCCTTAGAATAAAAGGGAGTCACTTTAGAACAGAGATGAGGAGAAATTTCTTCAGCCAGAGAGTGGTGGGTCTGTGGAATTCATTGCCACAGAGGGAGGTGGAGGCCGGGACATTGAGTGTCTTTAAGACAGAAGTTGATAAATTCTTGATTTCTCAAGGAATTAAGGGCTATGGAGAGAGAGCGGGTAAATGGAGTTGAAATCAGCCATGATTGAATGGTGGAGTGGACTCGATGGGCCGAATGGCCTTACTTCCACTCCTATGTCTTGTGGTCTTATGGTCTTATGGATACCAAACTTAAAGGAGTGACAAATAGATAGTAAGGTACAACCTCGACTATTCGGAAGGGTAGGGGTTTTTAGTTCAGACGGGTAGCATGGTCGGTGCAGGCTTGGAGGGCCGAAGGGCCTGTTCCTGTGCTGTAATTTTTTTTGTTCTTTCTACTACCATGTACATGGACAAGGGCAGCAGATACATGGGAGCACCGCCACCTGGAAGTTCCCCTTCAAGTCAATCACCATCCTGACTTGGAAGTATATTGCCATTGCTTCACTATCACAAGGTCAAAATCCTGGAACTCCCTCGCTAACAGCACTGTGGGTATACCACTTGGCATTCAACAAGGCAGCTCACCATCATCTTCTCAAAGGCAATTGGGGATGGGTAATACATGCTGGGCAAGCCAACGATGGCCACATTCTTTGGATGAATAAAAGAAATATTGCCTGTGACAGAACATAGATGGGAGAAGAGAATGAATGGGCTGACGGGTAGCAAGTGGAATTTAATACAGAGAAGTGTGAGTTGAATAATTTTGGCTGATGGGATAGGGAGAGGAAATATAAACCTAATGACACAATTCTTAAAAAAAGGGGCATGGGGGTTTAGGTGGTTCGATCTTTGAAGATGGCAGGATAAATTGAGAGTGTGTTTGCCGAAACATATGGGATCTTGGGTTTCAATACACCAGTTAGCCGGAACTAATTTTTTAACCCAATTTCTTAAGTTCTTATCCGATTCTTATTGTGATGTATTTGGAAACACTGGAGCAATTTAGGCACCAGGGGCGTCATTCTCCGACCCCCCGCCGGGTCGGAGAATGGCCGTTGGCCGCCGTGAATCCCGCCCCCGCCCCTGCCGAAGTCTCCGGTATCGGAGATTGGGCGGGGCGGGAATCGGGCCGCGCCGGTTGGCGGGACCCCCGGTTCAATTCTCCGGCCCGGATGGGCCGAAGTCCCGCCCAGAAATTGCCTGTCCCGCCGGCGTAAATCAAACCTGGTATTTACCGGCGGGACCAGGCGGCGTGGGCGGGCTCCGAGGTCCTGGGGGGGCGCGGGGCGATCTGACCCCGGTGGCCTGGCCCGCGATCGGGGCCCACCGATCCGCGGGCGGGCCTGTGCCGTGGGGGCACTCTTTCCCTTCCGCCTCCGCTACGGCCTCCACCATGGCGGAGGCGGAAGCGACTCTCCCCACTGCGCATGCGCGGGAAACTTTCAGCGGCCGCTGACGATCCCGCGCATGCGCCGGGAAACTGTCAGCGGCCGCTGACGCTCCCGCGCATGCGCCGCATTTCCGCGCCAGCTGGCGGGGCAACAAACGCCATTTCCGCCAGCTGGCGGGGCGGAAATCCCTCCGGCGTCGGCCTAGCCCCTCAATGTTGGGGCTAGGCCGCCAAAGATGCGGAGCATTCCGCACCTTTGGGCCGGCGCGATGCCCGTCTGATTGGCGCGTCTTTGGCGCCAGTCGGCGGACATCGCGCCGTTGGGGGAGAATTTCGCCCCAGTTTTTCAAAGTTCAAATTGGCAGTGTGTAAATTCTGTCCTTGAAATGTCCTCACTGCTTAGGGACGTGAACAGGCAGAAGAAGCGGGAGTCACTCCACAGTCGAAATGGATGCAGTAATAGGGCATTTGCATTTATTGCCTGGAACACCTAGCTGCCGGACGGATAGCCAATTAAAAAACTGCATGATAAATATTTTTCCTGCCTCTGTCATTGAGTTCACAGTCCTGTTTAAATGACATGCTTGTCTTTCAAGTTAGCACAATAACATAACTGAGGTGTTACACTGAGAGTTTTGCTGTTCAGATCACCGGCAGGACTTCCCGTTTCTGAGACTAAGTGTTGACGCCGGGGCAGGATTTGTGGACTTTCACAACAACTAAACTGGTGCTGAACCTGGGCCGATTCAGCGACCATTGAGGGGCTAGCACTGGCATCACATGGAACACAATCGATTCCACTGAAAAATGGTGTGGGATTTGACGGGTCCATGATTGACACCCGGGAGGCTGAGAAGCAGCAGCCGCATATACACATTACACTCCTCACACACACGCATCACAGCTGACAAGATGGCACTCAGTGTGCTGGAGTGCGCCCATACAGCTGATGGGTTGGCTGGGGCCAGAGGGCAGCTAGGGGGGTGGCCTGGGAAACACTTATACAACCCATGGCACTCGGTTAGTAGTGGGCTGTCAGCGGCAGGCTTAGCTCATGGCCACCTTTATGGCTGCAGTAGTCCGTGCCCGTCCACCCCGACCCCACAGCCCATCTCTTGCCACCCCAGACTACATCCCCCGGCCCTGGCAGAAGCCCCCTGACCAGCGGCACAACTGTCAGCAAACTACGATGATGTTGGACACTTTCCGTACCCTCTCTCTCCCTCAGCAGCCACCACACCGGTTTCATGATTTTTAAAAGTACAAGTAAACACACCATCGGGAACCCGGCCCATCGTAGGCGGAGAATCGCGGAGACCCCGGAGAATATCGGGTCAGGCCCGCTGATGATATGCATATGATGTTTACTATACGTGCATTGCAGAAAGCATTGACGCCGCTGTCAAAGTGATGGAGAATTGCAATTTGACGTCAAATCGGCGCCCGGTGTGATTTTGGCTTCGGAATCGATTCTCCATCCAATTGCATTTCCCGATTTTTCCATCAGCCAACGGAAAATTCTCCACAACTCTGCTCATGTGAACGCAAAGCAGAAGTGAGGGAGAATAGACTCATCCTGACATAATAACAAAACATAAAGGCCGGGATTCTCCGAAAATGGGGCTATGCCCCCCACGCCCGCTGGAAAATGGGCGCGAATCACTCCAGACCTTTTTCAAAAAGTCTGGAGTGATTCTCCGATTTCAAGAGGGATGACAGGGTCCTGGCATGCGCCCCGCAGCTCCTGCTGCCTATACGGGGCCCTGCACGTCCGGTCGTTTTCGCGCCAGCCCCTCGCAACATGGTGGATGAAGATAGCCCCCCCCCCCCGGATCGCGCGCGCCTGCCGATCATTAGCCCCCGATCGCGGGCCTGGCCGTCGTGCAGGCCCCTCCCGGAGTCTGATACCCCATCCCCCCACCAGGATGGCCAGCGCGGCCGTGAGTCCGGCGGAACTCGGTGGGATCTCGGCCGGTCGATCGCGGAGATCAAAATATACCTTCTTGTTTGACTGCAGCTCCCAACTGAAAACGAAACCAAGCACTGAGCTACAAAACAGCTTCCAATTCAAATGAAAGTAAAAGTCAGAAACACAGCTCAGCTCCACCCACACAATGACATCACTGCAGCTATTTGATAAACACATTTTTCTTAAAGGAACACTCACGTGACATTATATACCTCAATTAGACCTCAATTAGAACTCCTTTCATTCTTCTAAACTTGAGAGAGCATATGTTTAAACTGCTTAATTTGTCTCCATAAAGCAAACCCCTCATCTCTGGAAGCCATCTAGTGAACTTCCTCTGAACTGCCTCTAATGCAGTTACGTCCCTCCTCAAATAAGGGGACCAAAACTGTACACAGTACTACAGGTGCAATCTCACCAATGTCTTGTACAGTTGCAGCAACACTTACCTACGTTTACACTCTATCCCTTCAGCTATGAAAACCAAAATTCCAATTCCTCATTACTTGCTGTACCTGCATGTTAGTATTCTGTGATTCATGCACAAGAGCACCCAGATCCCTCTGCACTGAAGCACCCTGAAGTTTCTCTTTAGTTAGATAATATGTTGCCTCTCCATTTTTAATTTTTTTGTCCAAATTGGATAACCTCACACTTATCCATGTTAAACTCCATCTACCAAATTTTGGCTCTCTCACCTAACCTCGCCATATCCATTTGTAAATTTCTTATTTCCCCATTGCAACTTATTATCCCACCTAGTTTAGTGTCATCTGCAAATTTGGCTATAGTAACTTCTATCCTTGCATCCAAGTCCTTAATATAGACTGGAAATAGTTGGGGCCCGAGGACCGAACTCTGTGGCACCTCACCAGTTACATTTTGCCAACCAGAAAAAGACCCATTTATCCCGGCTCTATGCCTTCTGTCAGTTACCCAGTCCTCTATCCAAGATAATAAGTTACCTCTAATCCCGTGTCAGCTGAGGTATAACTTAGTTACAACTACAAAGTTTAATATATCCCTTGCAAATTTTATTTGCATGTTCCCCAGTGCCTCTATACTGATTTTGTGGAGATGTCTGCAGCTCCGATGACTTGTGAGGTCTATATGTGAGAGCACTGAGGAATGCTAGAGTGAAGCAGACAATAAGACAGTAAATTGAATTCTGCAAAACATTGGGAAAATCCCAGTCCCTGCGAGGATAGTTTTGCATTCTCCTGAAACATGAGCCAAGCATCATTTCATAAATTATAGCAATGGGTGGACCTATGAATTAGGGCACATGCCATTGGTGGCATTTCCCACAACTGGATGGCCAAGTCCGTCCCAGTATAATTTTACGTGTTGGGGGAGGCATCAGGTGGGTCCATAAGACATATGAGCAGAAGTAGGCCATTTGGCCAATCGAGTCTGCTCCGCCATTCAATGAGGTCATGACTGATCTGAAATGATAATTTGCAACTCCACTTTCCTGCCTTATCCCCGTAACCATTGATTTCCTTACTGTTTAAAAATCTATCTATCCTGGCCTTGAACATACTTAAGTCCCAGCCTCTACTGCCCTCTGTAGTAAAGAATTCACTACCCTCTGAGAGAAGAAATTCCTCCTCATCTATGTCTTAAATGGGCGACCCCTTACTCTGAGATTACGCCCTCTGGTCCTCGACTCCCCCACATGGGGAAACAATCTCTCAGCATCTACCCTGTCAAGCCCACTGAGAATCCTAAGGGTGTGATTTAACCACTGCGTTGTTCCCGGCGTGGATCTGGATAAATAACAGGAAAGGCCAAAATTAAGATTCGCGCCAGGCACGAACCATGTTGAATTCACCTGGCCCGCTCCCAATAGCGAGTTACGGATCTTGGCCACAAATGGCGAGCATTTCATTAACCCTCATTTTGAGGTGAAGGGAATTAAAGGATATGGGGGAAAGTGGGATTAAGCTACTGTGATGGATGATCAGCCATGATCACAATGAATGGCGGAGCAGACTCAAAAGGCTGAATGACCTCCTCCCGTTCCTATTTTCTATGTATCTATGTTTCTATTTGCATTCAGTTCAATCTCATTAGTGAGACTGAAGGCGAATGCAGCAGCCTCCCGGGAATTACCCTTCTACCCAACAGGAAATCACACGGGCGTCGTTTAGTGCTCCTTTTTAAAAATGTGAAACTGGTGCAATGGCTGTCGAGGAGAAGTGAGGAGGTGAGTAGCCATTTGTATTTTCCATCATGCAGTTCAAGATCACTGGAGTTGCTTCCCCAATGCTCAGTGGGGTGAGGGGGTGGGGGTTGGGGGGCCCCTCAGGGGGTTCAACATGATCAGGGGTCACCCCTGGGTTTGAGGGCTGAGGCGCTTTGCAACTGTGAGGCGTTCAAGCCTCCTTTAAATATTGTGGAGGCCCATAACAGTGGCAACCACACCTGCAACCTGTCTGTCCTGCCAAACATTTCCAGCACAGAGCCCGACAGCAGCTTATCTCATGAAAGTCAATTTCACTCCCTTTGACTGTGAGCAGCTTCCAGCTTCACAACTGAAGGCTATTTCAATTGAGGAATTAGCCTTGTTAGTTGTGATAGCGCTTCACAGCTCTTCAACTCTCAAGCGTTTCATCAAGGGCACATGTGCCATTTCTCAGAGGATGATTAGTGCACTGTAAGTCGGGAACACTTTGAAAACTGACCAGTGTCCCTGTACTCTCGAAGAATCAGCATCATAGAGGTGGCTGCCAATAATGAAACACTAAAGATCTGGGCTTCAGCACTGAGGACCCTCTCACGAGCAAAGTGTGGATCAGGGAGGGCACCTGAGCATGGTCTGCCCAATGGCCCCGGCAAAGCTGTGGGTCTGGGATCTAGTGCTCCTGATGTGGCCAAGGGTGAGTGTGCAGGGCAAGGTTTGCCAACACAACTGGCTCGCTGGATGGCACTTTGTAAGAAGGTGGGACATTGTTTAAAAAAGGAGGTAAACAAAATGGGGGTAACAATAGGCAGGTTAGCTTAATTTCTGTCGTGGGGAAATGTTTGAATCTATCACCAAGGAAGAAATAGTGAGACATCTGGCTAGATATTGTCCCATTGAACAGGCGCAGCTTAGGTTCATGAAAGGCAGGTCATGTTTAACTAATTTCCTGGAATTCTTTGAGGACATTATGAGCGCAGTGGACAATGGGGAACCTGTAGATGTGGTGTATCTGGATTTCCAGAAGACATTCAACAAGGTGCCACACAAAGGCTGCTGCATACTATAAAGGTGTATGGCATTATGGGTAATGTATTAGCATGGGTAGAGGATTGGTTTACGAACAGAAAGCAAAGAGTAGGGATAAATGGGTGTTTTTCTGGTTGGCGATCAGTGGTGTGTTAGTGGTGTGCCTCAGGGATCAGTGTCGGGACTGCAATTGTTTACAATTTACATAGATGATTTGGAGTTGGAGACCAAGTGTAATGTGTCAACATTTACAGATGACACTATGATGAGCGGTAGAGCCAAGTTTGCAGGGGACATTGAAAGTCTGCAGAGGGATATAGATAGTTTAAGTGAGTGGACAAGGGTCTGGCAGATGGAGTACAATGTTGGTAAATGTGAGGTCATCCATTTTGGTTGGAATAACAGCAAAATGGGCTGTTACTTAAATGGTAAAACATTGTAGCATGCTGCTGTGCAGAGGGACCTTGGTATCCTTGTGTAGCAATCGTAAAAAATTTGGTTTGCTGGTACAGCAGGTAATTAAGAAGGCAAATAGAATTTTGTCCTTCATTGCTAGAGGGATGGAGTTTAAAAACAGGGAGGTTATGTTGCAGCTGTGTAGAGTGCTGGTGAGGGCACACCTGGAGTACTGTGCACAGTTTTGGTCTCCTTACTTGAGAAAGGATTTACTGGCACTGGAAGATGTGCAGAGGAGATTCACTCGGTTGATTCCGCAGTTGAGAGGATTGGCTTATGAGGAGAGACTGAGTAGACTGGGACTATACTCATTGGAATTTCAAAGAATGTGGAGGGATCTGAAAGAAACATATAAAATTATGAAGGGAATAGATAAGATAGAAGAAGGGAGGTTGTTACCACTGGCAGGTGCAACTATGACTAGGGGGCATAGCTTCAAAATAAGGAGGAACAGATTTAGGACTGAGTTGAGGAGGAACGTCTTCACCCAAGGGGTCATGAGTCTGTGGAATTTGTTGCCCAGTGAAGCAGTTGAGGCTACCTCGTTGAATGTTTCTGAGGCAAAGATAGATAGACTTTTGAACAGTAAAGGAATTGAGGGTTATGGTGAGCGGGCAGGTAAGTGGAGCTGAGTCCACAAATAGATCAGCCATGATCTTATTGAAGGCGGAGCAGGCTCGAGGTGCCAGATGGCCTACTCCTGCTCCTAGTTCTTATGTTCTTATAACGGGATTTGAGGGACCCAGGATGGAAGCCCTAACTTATTATTTCCTTCTCCAGTTCCTTACGTATACCAAAATGGTTGCTGGGGTTGATCCGGCAGTGGCTGCCCTCGAGTTGCTGGTGGCAGCTGAGTCGGCCAGATGCCAGAGAAGGCAACAGCGTCAATGCAGGCTGGAGGCGGCACCCTATGTGCAGGGGGCCACCACACACCCTGAAGACCCGGCCGTCCATTAAGCTGAGGAGGGTCCCAGAAGGGGAGGCCAGCAATTGTCCAAGGTGTACAGGCGTCGTTGGTCATTCAATGAGATGGGGGACAGCATATGCCTCCGGACAGAGACAGTGTGGCACCTCATAGACATGGCATCCCATGGAGAAGGAGGACACCCGCTCCTGGTGGCTGTGAAGATCACAGCTACCCTCAGCTTTCATGTCACCATTTCATTCCAAGGCTGGAGCGGGGACCTGTATGACATTTCACAATCTGCAGCACACAGATGTATCCGGGAGGTCACGGTTGCTCTGTATGCCTGGGCATCAGACGTTATCACCTTTGAGTTGAACCAGGCCCACCAAGATGCCCAGGCAGCAGGATTCTTCGCCATGGCAGGGATGCTCCAGGTCCAGGGGGCAATCGATGGCATGCATGTTGCCCTGTGGCACCGGGACTTCAGGAAGTGCCCTTCATTAACAAGAAGGGGTTCTTCTCCCTGAATGTTCAGATTCTGTGCATCTACAGCTTCCATATCATGCACCTCTGTGCCTACTACCCAGGGACCGTGCATGACAGCTACATCATGGGGCACTCGGAGATCCCGGTGTTTTCGAGGACCATGCCGTAATGACAGGTTGTCTCTTGGGGGACAAGGGGTACCCGCTGAGGTCCCAGCTGATGGCGCCGGTACGGAGGACGGAGACCGAGGCAGAGACCCGATATCATGAGACCCGTACCGCCACCCGTTCTGTCATTGAGCAATTATCAGACTGCTGAAAATGCGGCTGGGATGTTTGGACCAGAGGGTGATGGTCAGCTGTGCCCTCCACAACCTGGCACAGCAGTAGGATGACCTGCTGGGGGAGGAGGAGAATGAGGGACATGCAGCCTCATCTGAGGAGGAAGAGGAGGTGGATCAAGAGGGGCTGGAGGATAGAGGACAGATGGTGGCAAAGGTTCGGCATGCCTGGAGGACCAAGGAGGCCTCATCATCTCCACATTCTCATAGGATGAGGTTGTGTCTATCAGCTCAACCCACACCCCCTTTCCCTCCCTCCCAATCCTTAATTCCCTGTCCCCCTCCCCCATTTCCCTCCTTCCCCCCAATTCCCTCCTTCCCCCATTTTTGTCTTTCCCCTAAATCGCTCCTTGTCCCTCCTGCTCCCCACCGTTCCCCTTCTTTCCCTTCCCCTTCCCCATTTCCCTCCTTCGCCCCAATCCCCCCTCCCCCAATCCTCCCTCCCCTGTGCCATTCCCCATCCTCCCAGCACACCACCCTCTCCTTGACACCCTGTCCCACCCTCCAAGGGCCTGTGTAACATCACTCCAGGGTGATGGGCCTGTGACAAAACTGACAGCTGGTCACCATACAAGGCAGGAGAGTGATGATAACTCACTGTGAGGAAAGCTCTGGTGCTCCTCAGTTTCTGCAAAGGTCTGCCTCCTCTCTTTCTGCACTCACACCTATCCTCTGATCAGGGTCTGCATCAGGGGCTTTTGATCTTGGACCATTGTGCCCAGGGGTTGGGGAGTAGGGCGAGCAGAGGGCATCAGGTGTAGGGGTGTGGCCAGGTCCGCTGTGAAGATTAACATGACAGAGGCTTCACATTATTCACATGTTTTAATCGTGAACATTTTACATTTCCATTCCTCCTAGCTACACATAGTGCCCCCCCCCCCACCCCCACCCCAGTACCCACTCAGTGCTCCTCACTCTTCTTGATCTTTCGTGGTCTAGTGCTATGTCTAGGCATATCCCCAGGATGCACATCAGAGGAGGAGGCAGCCTGCTGATTTCCCCACCTGTGGCCTTTGATGCCCCTGGCGGATGCCCTCTGTAGGGCCTGAAACCTGAGGCCACGGCCGACTTACTGGAGCCACAAGCGCTGCCGTGCCACCCTTTCTGCCTTCTACCCTTGAGATGCGCTGATACCAGAAGGTGGGGGGGGGGGGATTCAGAAGAACAAGATACCGCCATTGTCTCTTTTGTGACAGGCCCCAGGTTGGCCTCCTACATTTCCTCCTTCATCCTGACGGTGCCTGTAGGGCCCTGGAGGACCCCATGGGATGGAGCGGAAGCTGGAGTCAGCTCCAGAGGCCTCTGAATCATCTGGCGCTGCCAGCCCTGGAGGCTCCCCATTGTTGGTAATATGGTGTTGATGCCCTCGGGAATGCTCCTCAGTGACTCTGCCATGCTCGGCAGTGCCTCGGCAATGTCCGTCTGCATCTGGGACACATCCCTCAGCAACTGGGACATGGGTTGAGGCCCTCAGCCATGGCCGTCACAGACTGAAACATGCCTTGGACACCACCACTAAAGATGCAGATGTCGTGCTGCAGGTTTTCCACTAGCAGTGTTGGTCTGGCAGCCATGCACTGTCGGCACCAGCTCCCATGCCTGAAACCTTTGGGTCACCTCCAATCGACTCTGCAGCTGCTAGGGTGTCGCTGACATCCTCTGCTAAATGTCACGGCTGTGTCCTATGATCTGCATTATCGCTGGGAGAACCTTGTCCAGAGCCTCGGCATCTGACTGGGACCTAGCAGATTCCTTGGATCAAAAGCCCCACAGCTGCTATCTCCCTTGGATCTTCCTGCCTCCATCTGATGCGCCTCAGCAACTGTGTGGTGCTCACCAGAAGCCTGTCATTAATGTCGCCCACCGAGGTGTGTGTCTCTGCGCTGGTGGAAGGTGGGGGTGATAGCTGCGACCTCACCGGTGGTCTCAGAGCTCTCCTCCAAGGTGGTCTATTGGCTGCTGGAGGGGGTGGGGAGGGGTGGGGGAGATAGTAAAGACAGCACCAGATGGCCCAGTTTCATCAGATGGAGTACTTGTGAGAAAATGGACATATGGTCACTGAGAGGGAAGGATCATTTTGTCTGACATGAACAGTTCACTTGAGACAGGTCATCTGGGTGAAGAGGCAATGGATCCTCACCTCTGCGGCTGAGACCAACATCGCTGTCTGATTGTTTTCTCCATGGTCATCCCCGTGATCTCCAGGGCCCGTTCCTAATAGAGGGTGAGGACTCGGATCTCTGGTGTCCCGATGCATCGTCCTGGCCCTTTCCCACTCACTATGGGCTATCTTCTCCTGCGGGGACAAAGAGAGGACATTGTGAGCCGTGCGCTTGATGAGTCAGGGGGGTCTATATCAGGTGGCATGTTTGGGCACTGCACCTGGACATGAAAGGGTTGTCCTGGTGGATGCCATGGGGTCTGAGGAACATGCACGAAGATCAGATATGGGGAGGGTGCCAGGTGTCAGCCAGTGATTTTTGCGTGGGTCTGCGATTTGGAAATTCGAGGGGTGGCAGGCAGAACTGATGCCAAGAGAGAGGTGGTAACTTACCCCTGCAGCTCAGTGGAGTTCTTTGTTCTTCTTCCTACATTGGACAGCGGTCCTCCTGGTCATGCTGCCCGCACTGGAAGCCGCTGCCACTGCCTCCCAGGCTCCATTGCTGACCCTGCTGCTGGGGCTCCGACCTCCTCGGGGAAACAGTGTGCCCCGCCTCTCATTCTTGACATGGAGAACTCTTGTGAGGTTGGCATCCCCAAAACGAGGAGCAGGGCTGCAGGCTGCCATGCTTGTGCGTCGACCGTGACTGAGTGGTGAAGGAGTGTTTTAAAGCAGCTCCCCCTTGTTAGTGGCGAGAGGCTGAGGCATGAGTCTGGCGAACCAGATGGTGAGGGAGCCAATAATGGCGAGAATATCGTGAGATCTCATTTTGGCCCTAAGTGCTATTGAATATGGGCCGTGATTGCGCCAACGTGGCCATCGAGAAACACCCCGTCAAACGCGCCCGATATGTCACAATAAGGTTGCCTCTCATTCTTCTAAACTCCATTGGGTACAGACAAAATCCACTTAACCTCTCCTCATAAGAAAATCCCTCCATAGCTGGGATCAACCGAGCGAACCTTCTCTGGACTGCCTTCAATACCAGTATATCTTTCCTTAGATAAGAGGACAAAACTGTTCACAGCATTTCAGGTGTGGTATAACTAGTGCCTTGTATAGTTTTAGTAAGACTTCCCTATTTTTATTCTCCATTCCCTTTGAAATAGAGGCTAACATTCCATTTGCCTTCCCTATTACCTGCTGTGCTTGCATGCTAGCTTTTTGTGATTTATGTACAAGGATCCCCAAATCCTATTGGGCAGCAGCTTTCTGCAGTCTCTCTCCATTTAGACAATATTTAGCTTGTCGTGAGCCAATTCAGGCCCTTAAGTGGCAATTAATGCTCAGCTCAGGGCATCATCCCACTCCCATTCTGATTTAACAAGCGGTAAAGAGACTGGCGTTCAATGTGCAGCAAGACAGATTTAACCCTGTGGTTTGCTGTCTAGTTGAAGCAGTGGAGGGTGCCTCTTGATAGGCCTCCAGTGCCAATGGAGAACCCCATCCCAGAGTTCAGCCTCCTCACATACACCCTTCATCCTGCCGCCACCATTGGTCCCAGTGAACTTCTGGACGTGCCTGAATGCCTGTCCCTGGCCCACCTGTAATACCAGTAGTAGCCAACGCCCCTGCTGCCACTGCCTCCGTGCAGAGCTGCCGGCTTCTAATTGGATGGCTGCTCTATGAGGTGGAATTCCTGCATGTCTTTTAGAAGACAGAGCCCATTACAGATTACCCTATCCTCACAAACATCTCCAATTTAATCAATGTCTTTGCTTCTCGATGTTAGACATCATCTCATACTTTTATTCTTAATCTGGTCCTTAGCTATTTATAACTTCGCTGTCACCTACCGCCCTGCCCACCTCCCCACTCTGACTCATGTGACTCTCCCTGGGTTGCTGAGTTCAAGGGAGATGGTGAATGATGGGATGGTTGAGAAGGTTCCAGATTTGTCAGATGTAAATGGAACATCAATATCTGCACCACCATCACTCTTGTCTTTCTTTGGAAGAAAATCGATCTTGGGTTTCCACCATCCCGCTATTTAACTAATTGATCTTTCATGGGTAACATAGTGGCTCATAAAATGATTGAAGAGTTCATAGTCACATTATATAAGAAAAGGTATACTTCCTCATGGACCCACTGAAGGCACTTTGGGCGGGATTCTCCCACCGTCCGCGCCGAAATCACGTTCGGGGGACGGGGGGATCCGACTCCGGGGGGGGGGCGGTGGCGGGCCTCCACAGTGGCCAGGCCTGCGATCGGTAGCTACCGATCGGCAGGCGCGCTCATTCCCGGGGGGCCTATGTTCCTCCACGTCGGGCCCATATAGGGCGCTGTCATGTTGCGCAGGGGCCAGCGCGAAGACGGCTGCCGCGCGCATTCACGGCCGCGAGGGCATAACTGCAGGGCCCCGCCGGCAGCCAGAGCTGTGGGACGCACGCCGGGGCCCTGCTAGCCCCCTTGAAGACGAAGAATCAACCCGGACTTTCTCGGAAAAAGTCCGGAATGATTCCCGCCCGTTTTCCGGCGGGCGTGGCGACTTAGTCCCCAGAAGGGAGAATCCCGCCCTTTACCTACTAAATCTCTCTTTTCAAATGTCAGGCCAGAGTTAATTCTACTGAGGGAAATTCTAAGTGTGGAAGACACTGGAAGATGCACAATTTTGGTGCAAAAGCAAAACACTGCAAGTGTTAACAGGTATGATAACACAAATCAGTTTAGAATTGGTCAGTCTGCCCAATTTCCTTTCCGTTGAAAGTTAAAATTACCATCACTGAGTACCGAGTTTCCTGTCCATGATAAGTTACTTTGCTGATGTCTGCACTTCCTCCCATAGTTACACAGACATTCCCTGGAAGAATACACTATTGTGTTAAATGTAGCTTTCTCCAGCCACAATTCATCAGGATTCATGGAATCGTTGCTAAATGGAAAGTAATAAGGGATTAAGATTACCATCTATTCCACTAGTCCTGATAGGCCGTGACTGGAAGGACACACAAACCGATGTGAAACCTGTGTGCTAACATGCATTACAGGATGTGAGATAGTTGACTTGAGCATTAGTCAGGCCTTGGCAGCGATGCTCATATCCATAAATGAATTTGTTAAAAATCAGTTGCAGAGAAATATATGACATCCCTTTGCAGTTGCCATTGCCTGCCTTCTTACCATACCATTCCCCTGACATTAATTTAATCCTTTAACTCTGGAAGCATACATGAGAACATGGAGACTTTGACCAAACATTGCCAAGACTGCCAATTCAGCCATCCACCTGAACAACCTGCAGGCCATGGAAGAACTTCGTGCCTAGTTCTGTGGCCAACCACTTACCCATGAACAAATGCCGAAATACCTTGGCATCACTCTTGACTGTACATTGACCTACCGGCAACACCTCAAGTCCACTGGAGCAAAGGTCAAGACATGTTGAATCTCACATGGAAGCTGACGGATACCAGCTGGGGCAGCAGAGCCAATACACTACATTTGTTTTACTTACCCTGCTCTACCTAATAACAGAGTACTGCTGCTCAATCTGACTCAGGAGCTGCGCACAAACAAGATAGATATCCACTTCCTGGAAGTCATGATGATTATTTCCGAGACACTGAGATCACCACTGTGCGAGCACATATTGAACCTCTTGACATCCGCAGGAAAATATTCTCCTCAAAAAACACCACCATGCTAACAAAGCACATGCAATGACTCAGGACCTCGGGAAAAAAAACATGCACTTGACTGAAATCCTCTCATCCCAATTGGAATACATCCTGAAAACTGGTGACAGCCCCATATCTCGATGGCATATCGCCTAATGACTGCAAACATCACCAACTGCAGCCTGACCACTGGACTGAGTGGTGACATCCCAGAGAAACCTTCCGTGGAAAATATGGACAGCCTTCCGCTGTTTGAAGACAGACCAGGGAAGATGTGGCCACTTTCTCCACAAGTGGAATATGAGGAACAGCTGAGATTGGACATCGATACGATTAAAAAGAAAACCCTTTAACATCCCTGCTGCACCTGCTTCCTGGCCTACTACTGGTGGGACACATGGCTCTGTATTATTGACATCATGCAAAGCAGTCACCCACGATTTGCAAAGATATTAGAAACCCTGGTCATTTTCAGGTTAAAATGTTAGCCTTAATTCTGTAATTTTGCTGTGAGGGTTGGAGGCTGACTCAAGCTGTGTCACTGAAATGTTTATAGGAACTTGCAAAAATTATTGAAACGGTGTAATGTTAACCCATCAGTCCTCTGACATACCATAAATATTTCAATCATGTTTTCAAGCCTCGCCTCTTTACTGAGTCAGTAAAAGAAGGGGCTGTTGTGATTTACCCAGGGGGATATACAGATGAAAACCTATAGTCACAGTTGCTCCATAGCTATTAGCTTTCTTAATGTAGCAGAAGCAATTTATTACTAAAAGTTGTAATGCACAAGCGTGTACAGAATAAGAAAAGCACTGACAATAACTTCAGCAAGCTAATGTCATAGGCTGTCAAAGAAAAGCGGGTCACCTGGAAATTTACATGCACAGAAAGAAATGTATTATCAGAAGGGTACAGAGGGGCAGTGACATGCAATATGTGTGATGAAGTGTAGGAGCTAAATAACTGACTCTATTCACCATCAAGCTGCAGCAGAAGACTTTTGTTTATTTGAACAATTTGAAATGACTTTCATGCTGAATTGATGCTCATAGCAATGTAAATTTGCCATGAAAATTGGAGCACACAGCTACACCATAACTCAGTTAGGTGATTTGGTGGTGCACTTATACTGTAACAATTCCATGATGGTCTTGCAACATGATTTGTGGTGCAAGTGTGTCACCTCAGATTATTAGGCCTGCAGTGATGAGTAGAACAGGGAGCTGCATTTGTTGACACTAGAAAACAAAACGCTGCAAATTCTGGAGATCTGAAATGAAAACAGAAATTGCTGGAAAACTTTGTCTGTTTGGCAGTATCTGTTGAGAGAGAAACAGCTCATATCTCAGGTTCAATATGACATTTCATCGGAATTCAGGAAGAGCCCCAAGAAGACTCATTTCGAACACTACACGTCTCTTCACAGATGCTGCCAGACCTGCTGAGTTTTTATTGCACTTTCTGTTTTTATTATAGCTGCACTTTAGATCATAAGGGTTGAAAGATTAGAAGCAGGATGCTATCCTATCTCCAACTCACACTGCCCTCAGCTGCAGCCTTTCTTCTACTGTTTACTCCTGTTCCCAAATCCCTGCATGCTCCTTTCCCCCTCCAACCTAACCTTGGGCGGGATTCTCACCTACCCGGCGGGGCGGGGGTTCCGGCGTAATGGAATGGCGGGAACCACTCCGGCGTCGGACCTCCCCAAAGGTGCGGAAGTCTCCGCACCTTTAGGGGCCAAGCCCTCACCTTGAGGGGCTAGGCCCGTGCCGGAGTGGTTCCCGCTCCGCCGGCTGGCGGGAAAAACCTTTGGCGCCACGCCAGCTGGCTCCAGAAGGTCTTCTCCAGGCGACGCATGCGCGGGAGTGTCAGCGGCCGCTCACGGCATCCCCGCGCATGCGCAGGGGAGGGGGTCTCTTCCGCCTCCGCCATAGTGAAGACCATGGCGAAGGCGGAAGAAAAAGAGGGCACAGGCCCGCAAGCGGATCGGTGGGCCCCGATCGCGGGTCAGGCCACTGTGCGGGCATCCCCCGGGGCCAGATCGCCATCCAGGACCCCGGAGTTTGCCCGCGCCGCCTTGTCCCGCCGTTCAAAAGGAGGTTTCATCCACGCTGGCGGGCGAGGGTTGACAGCGGCTCGGCTTTGGCCCATCGCGGGCCGGAGAGTCGCCGGGGGTGGGCCCGCCAACCGGCACGATTCCCGCCGACTGGCGCGGCGCGATTCCCGCCCCCACCGAATCTCTGGTGGCGGAGGATTCGGGACACGGCGGGGGCGGGATTCACGCCAGCCCCCGGCGATTCTCCGACCCGGGGGGGGGGTTGGAGAATCGCGCCCACTATATTTGACATGGAATCAGAATTTCTCAGATATGTCCTTGCCCTGCCACAGTTCTGGACAATTGCAGTGTTGGAACAAGAAGCTCCACAGAAATTCTGGATGACTGTTTCCATCTCAGCCATCAAGCTTGGGAGAGAATTCTGGCTCCTTACAACTCTCTCTTGATGTGTTGGGTGTTCTGGATCACATACACGTCACCAACACTTGAAGTAGTGCAACACTATTTTATTAAAAGGTTAACTATTTGAACATACTCGAACTGTGGGTAAATACGATACCAGCTTAAACTAAAGACCTTTGCCTTATCCTAGCCAGTTGATGCACTCAGCACATGGTGAATGTCTGTGTTGCAGGTTGTGAGCTCTGTGCTCCTAGCTAGCTGCTACTCGAATGAGCGGGAACTCTGATGTCCCCTGTCTTTATAGTGCGTGTACTCTCACTGGTGATTGGCTGTGGTGTTGTGTATGTCGATTGGTCCCACTGTGTGTCCATCAGTGTGTGTCTGCTCCATGACATACTGGTGTATATTATGACATCCCCCCTTTTATATAAAAAAATGTGCCTGCGTGACAATAAATAGTGTGTGGTGAATGTTCCTGACTACGTGTGTGCGAAGTATTTACAGGACTATGTACATAAAACTAAGCTATTTACATGGGAAGGTGCCTGGTGCAGAAAAAAACAGTGTGTCACACAAATAGCGAGATGAACACTATATACAAACCACTTGAACGATTAAACGGAAGAACAGAACAGACCAGAGAGTCCATTAGTGCACAAAGTTCACAAATCAAGTCTCTGAGGTGGGCGACGAATTCTGGTTGACCGCCGCAAGGGTGGGTCAGGAACCACCAGCTGAGGAGCGGGCTGGACTGCGTCAGAGTGAGGAGGATGTAGAGTCACCGGAATCTCCGCATAGTCCAGGTCAGGGACAACAGGAGGGCGTGGCACTGCCGGAGGAAGGATCAGGTAGCGAGCGCGGAACGAGACGAAGGGCACGCCGATTATGACGCAAAATGGAACATCCGGTAGACGAACCAGGAACGAGCGGGGAGCCACCTGCCGAAGATCCACAGCAGTTGCAGACCAGCCACCATCCGGAAGATGGATGCGGACATTGTCACCTGGAGCCAGAGCAGGGAGATCAGTTGCACGGGCGTCATGAGCCGCCTTGTGCTGTGCACAGGACAGTTGCATTCGTTGAAGGACCGGAACGTGGTCGAGGTCTGGGACGTGAATGGACGGCACCGTCATCCTCAGGGTGCGACCCATGAGCAGCTGGGCTGGCGACAGGTCAGTGGACAGTGGGGCCGAGCGATAGGCCAGCAGGGAGAGGTGGAAGTTGGATCCCGCGTCGGCAGCCTTGCAGAGGAGCCGTTTGACTATGTGAACGCCCTTCTCCGCTTTGCCATTGGATTGGGGGTACAGGGGACTGGATGTCACATGCACAAAGTTGTCCCTCCTGGCAATGTTGGACCATTCCTGGCTTGTGAAGCAGGGGCCATTGTCCGACATCGCAGTGAGTGGGATGCCGTGACCAGCAAAGGTGTCCTTACAGGCATGGATGACTGTAGACGATGTGGTGTCGTGCAAACGTACCACCTCCGGGTAGTTTGAAAAATAGTCTACAATCAGAACATAGTCCCTGCCCAGTGCGTGGAACAGGTCGATGCCGACCTTGGACCAAGGGGACGTGACCAACTCATGGGGCTGTAGGGTCTCACGTGGTTGGGCCGGCTGGAACCGCTGACAGGTGGGGCAGTTGAGCACTGTGTTGGCGATGTTGTCATTGATGCCGGGCCAGTACACTGCCTCTCGGGCAGATCGGCGGCACTTCTCCACGCCAAGATGGCCCTCGTGTAGCTGTTCCAAGACGAGTTGGCTCATGCTGTGCGGGATAACAATGCGGTCCAGCTTCAGGAGGACACCATCGACTACCGCCTGATCGTCTCCGATGTTGTAGAACTGCGGGCATTGGCCCTTGAGCCACCCGTCTGTTAGGTGGCGCATGACACGCTGTAGCAGGGGGTCAGCCGCAGTCTCGCAGCGAATTTGGACGAGGTGTTCATCCGTGGCCGGTAGATTGGAGGCCACGAAGGCCACATGGGTGTCAACCTGGCAGACGAATCCCGCTGGGTCACACGGGGTGTTGACTGCCCTGGACAGAGCGTCAGCTATGATCAGGTCTTTGCCCGGTGCATACGAGCTGAAAGTCGTATCGCCGGAGTTTGAGCAGAATGCGCTGGAGGAGAGGCGTCATGACGTTCAAGTCTTTTTGTATTATATTGACCAGCGGGCGATGGTCGGTCTCGACGGTGAATTGGGGAAGGCCGTACATATAATCAGAAAATTTGACAACACCGGTCAACAGGCCCAGGCACTCCTTTTCTATCTGCGCGTAGCGCTGTTCCGTGGGGGTCATGGCGCGTGACGCAAATGCAACGGGGGCCCATGATGAGGCCTCATTGCGTTGCAGGAGCACTGCCCCAATGCCGGATTGGCTGGCATCGGTCAAAATTTTTGTCTCTTTCGCTGGATCAGCAAAGGCCAATACCGGGGCCGTGGTAAGTTTGGTTTTACGTTCTCTCCATTCGCGCTCGTGGACAGGAAGCCATTGGAAGTCTGTCGTCTTCCTGACCAGGTTCCTGAGTGCTGTGGTATGAGAGGCGAGGTTAGGGATGAACTTCCCTAGGAAGTTGACCATGCCCAGAAATTGGAGGACCGCCTTCTTGTCCTCTGGCTTTTTCATGGCTGTGATGGCAGCCACCTTGTCCGCATCCAGCCGCACACCCAACTGGGAGATGTGGTCCCCTAGGGACTTGAGTTCCGTCTGGCCGAAGGAGCATTTGGCTCTGTTGAGGCGTAGGCCCTGCTCCCGTATGCGTTTGAACATGTGCTGGAGGCGACTGATATGCTCCTGCGGGGTAGTGGACCAAATGATTATGTCGTCAAGATAGACGCGAACACCTTCAATGCCTGCCATCATTTGTTCCATGATCCTGTGGAATACTTCTGACGCCGATATGATCCCAAACGGCATCCTGTTGTAACAATATCTGGCAAAAGGGGTGTTAAAGGTTCACAGTTTCCTCCTGGATCTGTCAAGTTGAATTTGCCAGAATCCCTTCGAGGCGTCAAGTTTGGTGAAGAGCTTGGCCCGAGTCATCTCGCATGTGATCTCTTCACGCTTGAGGATTGGGTAATGCTCCCTCATTATGTTGCGATTCAGATCCTTTGGAACAATGCAGATTCTGAGCTCGCCGGATGGCTTCTTTACGCACACCATGGAACTGACCCAGTCGGTTGGTTCCGTAACTCTGGAGATCACTCCTTGGTCTTGGAGGTCCTGCAGCTGCTGCTTGAGGCGGTCCTTGAGGGGTGCTGGGACTCTGCGAGGTGCGTGCACCACAGGCGTGGCGTTCTGTTTGAGTATGATCTTGTACGTATATGGGAGCGTGCCCATGCCTTCGAAGACGTTGCGGTGCTGGTCGATGATGGCGTTGAGTTGCGCCCAAAAGTCAGCATCCTGGAAGGCAGACGTGTCATCAGGAGAGAGAGAGTGAACTCTTTGAATGAGGTTTAGCAATTTGCACGCCTGTGTGCCAAGCAGAGAGTCCTTCGAGGAGCCCACGATCTCGAAAGAAAGGATGGCTTTTCGTGACTTGTGCGACACTTGGAGTTGCCATGAGCCTGTAGCAGGAATGATGTTGCCATTGTAGTCCAATAGCTGGCAGGCCGATGGGAGAATGCTTGGTTTGACACGAAGGCTTTGGAAAGCAGACCACGCCATGAGATTGGCGGAGGCACCAGTGTCCAGGCGGAATCGTATTTGGGACCGGTTGACCGTCAGGGTGGCACACCACGACTTCCGGGTGCGGCTATGAAGAGTTAGGTTGCATGTTCGGTAGCTCCCGCTTGGAACGGACTTTTGGGCTCTTTTACAGGGCCCCAGGGCATTTGTTTGACATTTCCCGGTGTGGGAAGAAGACTTCAACATTCCCCTGACAGTGTCCCCCAGGAATGGTATGTCTCTTGGTTACCGGACCCGGCAGAAACAGTAAAAGATTTGGCTTAACTGCAGGATAAACAAAGCCTCTTCCAGCATGCAGGCGGGGGAAGGGCAAGCTTAAAGCTGCAAGCTGACTTGAGGGCCTTTATTAAAGGTGGATTCTAGCAGCAGAGGGAACAACTGTGAAAAGATCTACCAAAGCCATTGAAGAAGCTAGTGGCGGCCATGGAGGAGTAGGTCGCGCATTCGGCAGCTCCCGTCTGGAACTGACTCTCAGACCTTTTTCAGGAGTTTCCACAGACTTTTTGGGGCAGATTGGTGAAGCGAACACTGCCAAAAGGATTCCCTCTCGAGACTTCCGGTTGCGGCTATGCGGAGCTAAGTCGCACATTCGGTGGCTCCCGCAAAAACGGACTTTTGGGCTCTTTTCAGGGCCCCCAAAGGCACTTTTTCGATGTTTCCCGGTGTGGGAAGGAGTTAATAATAGCTCCCCGCAGTATATGGCTTTAACTAGGAGCGGGGCGACAAAAAAGGTGGTGGTGGACCAGAGGAAGGGAGGGAAGAAGGACAAAATGGCGGCGGGCGGAGACCAGGCAGCGTGGAGGCAGTGGGCAGAGGAGCAACAGGAGGGTATCCAGTGCTGCCTCAGAGAGATGAAAACGGACCTGCTAGAGCCGATGAAGGCTTCTATTGATAAGCTGCTGGAGACACAGACGGCCCAGGGAGTGGCGATCCGAGAGGCTCGACAAAAGATCTCTGACAATGAGGACGAGATCTTTGGCCTGGCGGTAAAGGTGGAGGCGCACGAGGTGCTCCACAAGATATGGCAGGAGCGGTTCGAGGAGATGGAGAATCGGTCGAGGCGGAAGAATCTGCGGATTCTGGGCCTCCCGGAGGGGCTGGAGGGGCCGGACGTGTGGGCCTATGTGGTCACCATGTTGAACTCGCTGATGGGAGCGGGGTCCTTCCAGGGGCCCCTGGAGCTGGAAGGGGCCCATAGAGTGCTGGCGAGGAGGATCAAGGCTAACGAGCGTCCGCGGGCAGTGCTGGTGCGGTTCCATCGGTTCGTCGATCGGGAGTGTGTGCTCAGGTGGGCCAAGAAGGAGAGGAGCAGCAGGTGGGAGAACGCGGAGGTTCGGATATATCAGGACTGGAGTGCGGAGGTGGCGAAGAGGAGGGCCGGGTACAATCGAGCGAAGGCGGTGCTGCACAGGAAGGGGGTGACGTTTGGCATGTTGCAGCCGGCGCGACTGTGGGTTACCTACAAGAACCGGCACCATTATTTTGAGTCTCCGGAGGAGGCGTGGGCCTTTGTTCAGGCCGAGAAGCTGGGCACAGACGGAGGGTCGGGATGGGCGATTGGGGACTGCAGTGGATACGTTATGCCTATTTTTGGTTCCGGAGGGGGGGGGGGGGGCCTTTGCATTGTTTTGGGTTTCTTTTTCTCTGTGTTTTTCTCTTTCGGGTTGGGGAGGGTGGATGGGGCGGGTTGGGCACTGTTTTGGTTGGTGGCATCGCCTGGTAGGTGGAGAGCGCGGACTTTTTTCCCGCGCCGAAGACTGGGGGGGGGGGGGGGGGGGTAGGGCCAGTGCGGGGATGCGAGGATTGTTTCCCTCGCTTAGAACGGAGGGGGGAGGGCGAGAGCCTGTGGATGGGGAGCTGGAGAGGAGGGTGTGCCACACAATGGGAGGAGTCGAAGGGAGGCGGGAGTCAGCTGACTTGCGGAAGTGCAATGGGGGAGTAAACCAGCTAGGATGGGTCCTAGCCCGGGGGGGGGGGGGGGGGGGGTGGTGGTTGAGGGGGAATCGAGTTGCTGCTGCTAAGGTCAAGGAGGAGCTGGAGCGGGTGGGGGGGATCGAGACAGGGGTATGCCGCTGTGGGCAACGGGCCGAGTGGCCGAGTGTGGGGTGCGGGCGCGTGGCTGGCCGAGGAGGGGTCATGGCTAGTCGGCGGGGGAGGGGGGCGGGTAGCCCCCTGATCCGGCTGATAACCTGGAATGTAAGGGGACTGAATGGGCCGGTTAAGCGGGCCCATGTGTTTGCGCACCTGACGGGGCTCAAGACGGATGTGGTTATGCTCCAGGGGACACACCTGAAGGTGGCAGACCAGGTAAGACTGAGGAAAGGGTGGGTAGGTCAGGTGTTTCACTCGGGGCTAGATGCCAAAAATCGAGGGGTGGCATTCTTGGTGGGAAAGAAGATGTCATTCGAGGCGTCGAGCATTGTGGCAGATAATGGCGGTAGGTACATAATGGTTAGTGGTAAGTTGCAGGGAGGGAGGGTGGTACTGGTCAATGTGTATGTTCCGAACTGGGACAATGCGGGTTTTATGCGGCGTATGTTGAGTCGGATCCCAGACTTGGAAGTGGGGGCCTGATAATGGGGGAAGACTTTAACATGGTGTTGGATCCGGCACTGGATCGCTCCAGGTCTAGGACGGGTAGGAAGCCGGCGGCGGCTAGAGTGTTGAGGGGATTTATGGACCAAATGGGAGGGGTGGACCCTTGGAGATTTGCAGGGCCGGGGGCTAGGGAATTTTCATTCTTCTCACATGTCCATAAGGCTTATTCTCGAATCGACTTTTTCATTTTGAGTAGGGCGCTGATAGCGAGAGTAGAGGATACCGAGTATTCGGCAATAGCCATTTCGGACCACGCCCCGCATTGGGTGGACTTGGAGATGGGGGAAGGAGAGGGACCAGCCCCTGCTGTGGCTTGGAGTTGGGGCTGTTGGTGGACGAGGAGGTGAGTGAGCGGGTCCGAGGAAGTATAGAGAGGTACTTGGAGACCAACGACAACGGGGAGGTCCGAGTGGGGATGGTATGGGAGGCACTGAAGGCGGTGGTGAGGGGAGAGCTGATCTCCATTCGGGCCCACAAGGAGCGGAGGGAGCGGGGGGGAGAGGGAGAGACTGGTGGGGGAGATGGTGAGGGTAGACAGGAGGTATGCGGAAGAGCCTGAGGAAGGATTGTTGAAGAAGAGGCGCAGCCTCCAGGCCGAATTCGACCTGGTGACCACCAGGAAGGCGGAGGTGCAGTGGAGGAAGACCCAGGGGCGGTCTACGAGTATGGGGAAAAGGCAAGCCGGATGCTGGCGCATCAGCTTCGGAAGCGGGACGCAGCTAGGGAGATCGGGGGAGTTAAGGACAGGGTAGGGAGCATGGTGCAGAGTGGGGTTGGCATCAATGGGTTCTTCAGGGACTTCTACGAGGAATTGTACCGATCCGAGCCCCCACGGGAGGAGGGAGGGATGGGCCGTTTCCTGGACCAATTGAGGTTTCCAAAGTGGAAGAGGGACTGGTGGCGGGACTGGGGGCCCCGATTGGGCTGGAGGAGCTGATCAAAGGGGTAGAAAGCATGCAGGCAGGGAAGGCACCGGGGCCGGACAGTTTCCCGGTCGAGTTCTATAAAAAATATATGGACCTGTTGGGCCCGCAGTTAGTTAGGACCTTTAATGAGGCAAGGGAGGGGAGGGGCTTTACCCCCGATGATGTCCCGGGCACTGAACTCCTTGATCCTGAAACGGGACAAGGATCCCCTGCAATGTGGGTCTTACAGACCAATTTCCTTGCTAAATGTAGATGCCAAGGTGCTGGCGAAGGTCTTAGCCACGAGGATTGAGTATTGTGTGCCGCAGATCATCCATGAAGACCAGACGAGGTTTGTGAAGGGGAGACAGTTGAACGCAAATGTGCGGAGGCTTTTGAACGTTATCATGATGCCGGCGAGGGAGGGGGAGGCGGAGATAGTGGTGGCGATGGACGCTGAGAAAGCCTTCGATAGGGTAGAATGGGGGTACCTGTGGGAGGTGCTGAAGAGGTTTGGGTTTGGGGAGGGGTTTGTCAGGTGGGTTAGGCTGTTGTATGAGGTCCCGATGGCGAGTGTGGCCACAAATAGGAGGAGGTCCGAGTACTTTCAGCTGCACCGAGGGACGAGACAGGGGTGTCACCTGTCCCCCCTGCTCTTCGTACTGGCGATTGAACCCCTGGCTATGGCACTGAGAGTGTCGAGGAACTGGAGGGGGTTGGTGCGGGGTGGGGAGGAGCATAGGGTGTCGCTTTATGCGGACGACCTGCTGCTATATGTGGCAGACCTGGTGGGAGGAATGCCAGAGGTAATGAGGATCCTCAGGGAATTCGGGGACTTTTCGGGGTACAAGCTCAATATGGGGAAGAGCGAGCTGTTCGTAGTTCAGCTAGGGGACCAGGAGAGGGGGATTGGCGAGCTCCCACTAAAAAGGGCGAAGAGGAGCTTCAGGTATTTGGGGGTCCAGGTGGCCAGGAGCTGGGGGGCCCTGCATAGGCTTAACTTTACAAGGCTGGTGGAGCAAATGGAGGAGGAGTTCAAGAGGTGGGACGCGTTGCCGCTGTCCTTGGCGGGTAGGGTGCAGTCAATCAAAATGACGGTGCTCCCAAGGTTTTTGTTCCTGTTCCAGTGCCTCCCTGTGTTTATCCCGAAGGCTTTTTTCAGGTGGGTTAACAGGAGTATAATGGGGTTTGTGTGGGCGCGAGGGACTCCGAGGGTGAGAAGGGTGTTCCTGGAGCAGAGTAAAGATAGGGGGGGGCTGGCGCTGCCCAACCTCTGTGGGTACTACTGGGCCGCCAATGCGACAATGGTGCGCAAGTGGGTGATGGCGGGGGAGGGGGCTGCATGGAAGAGGCTGGAGACGGCGTCCTGTGTGGGTACGAGTCTGGGGGCGCTGGCAACGGCGCCGCTGCCGCTCCCTCCAAGGAGGTATACCACAAGCCCGGTGGTGGTGGCGGCCCTCAAAATTTGGGGGCAGTGGAGGCGCATAGGGGGGAAGTTGGGACCTCGGCGTGGACCCCATTACGGGGGAACCACCGGTTTGCCCCAGGAAGAACAGGTGGAGGGTTTTCGGGGTGGCACAGGGCAGGGATACGTAAGTTGGGGGACCTGTTTGTGGACAAGAAGTTCACAAGCTTGGGTGAGCTGGAGGAGAAGTACGGGCTTCCCCCGAGGAAAACCTTCAGGTACTTAAGCGCGTTTGCCAGGCGGCAGGTGGTGGAATTCCCGCGGCTACTGCCACACACAGTACAGGACAGGGTGCTCTCGGGGGGGTGGGTGGGAGTGGGGAAGATCTCGGAAACTTACCAGGTGATGCAGGAGGAGGCGGAGGCCTCGGTGGTGGAGTTGAAAGGTAAGTGGGAGGAGGAGTTGGGAGAGGAGATCGAAGAGGTGACGTGGGCAGATGCCCTAGGGAGGGTGAATTCTTCCTCTTCGTGCGTGAGGCTCAGCCTCATACAGTTTAAGGTGCTGCACAGGGCACACATGACCGGGACAAGGATGAGCCGGTTCTTTGGGGGTGAGAACAGGTGTGTTAGGTGCTCAGGGAGCCCAGCAAATCACACCCATATGTTCTGGGCATGCCCAGCGCTGGAGGTATTTTGGAAGAGCGTAGCGAGGATGGTGTCGAGGGTGGTATGATCCAGGGTCAGACCGGACTGGGGGCACGCAATATTTGGGGTGGCAGAGGAGCCGGGAGTGCAGGAGGCGAAAGAGGCCGGATTTCTGGCCTTTGCATCCCTGGTAGCCCGGCGAAGGATTCTCCTTCAGTGGAAAGATGCGAGGCCCCCAAGCGTGGAATCATGGATCAGCGATATGGCAGGGTTCATTAAATTGGAGAGGGTGAAATTTGCCTTGAGAGGGTCGGTACAAGGGTTCTTTAGGCGGTGGCAACCATTCTTAGACTTTCTGGCAGAACGATAGACATTGGTCAATGGCAGCAGAAGCTCGGGGTGGGGGGAGGGGTTACTTTATTTTTGTTTATGTAATTTACACTGGAGGGTCTGAGGGGGTGTACACACTGTAGCACTGTCAATATGACGCGAGGCAGGTTGAGGTAATGTCAATTGAAGGCTTTATTAAGCAGAACTTTATCCCCAGCAGCGTGGTTACAGAATACAACTGCTGAGGGAAATGGAGGGAAAAACTGGGTTCTTATACCGGCATTTCTGGGTGGAGTCCAGTAGGTGGCAGATCCTATCAGGACCTGGCATCCCTCCACCAATAGCCTGTCGACACGTGGTGTACCGTATTACCCCTAATACATACCACCACATTCACCCCTTGTTGAAAATAAACCTGGGGGGATGGTGGTTCGCATGGTGGTAGGGGTTTACAGAGTCGGTACTGTGGCGTAACTTTGAACAAAACACAAAATTATCGCTTCAACTGGGCCAACGGGCCAAGCAGGGTCGGCATGATGCCATAACTATAACAAGACACAATAACTGAAAACGTTGAGAGTTAAAGTGATTCGATGAGCCGGATGGGCGCCCTGGTCGTCCTTTCCGATCGTCTCGGGCGTGGTGGTGATGGCGCTGGCTCGAGTCCCGTCGACTCTGGGAGCGTAGCGCTGTCCCCTGTGTCCTTACTCCTGGGTAGGTCTGGGAGGAGAACCGAACCCCCCGGGAAGGGGGTGGCTGCGGGATGAACCGGCGGGAGTGAGGAGGTGGTGATTGGCGTTGGGGGGGTGTGGGTAGCTCCGGCGGGAGCCAGATCGCGCAGGGAGACCGTGTCCTGTCGCCCATTGGGGTACTCCACCTAGGCGTATTGCGGGTTGGCGTGAAGGAGATGCACCCGTTCCACCAACGGATCTGACTTGTGCGCCCGCACATGTTTCCGGAGCAGAATGGGTCCCGGAGCTGCTAGCCAGGTCGGAAGTGGTGTTCCAGAGGAGGACTTCCTAGGAAAGAGGAGGAGGCGCTCGTGAGGCGTTTGATTCGTGGTGGTGCACAGCAGGGACCGGATAGAGTGAAGGGCATACGGGAGGACTTCCTGCCAGCGGGAAATTGGGAGGCTCCTAGACCGGAGGGCCAGCAGGACGGCCTTCCAGACCGTTCCATTCTCCCTTTCTACCTGCCCGTTCCCCCGGGGGTTGTAACTGGTCGTCCTGCTCGAGGCTATGCCCCTGCTGAGCAGGAATTGACGCAGTTCGTCACTCAGAAAGGAGGACCCCCTGTCGCTATGGATATAGTCGGGGAAACCGAACAGTGTAAAAATGGTACCGAGGGCTTTAATGACCGTGGAAGCGGTCATGTCGGGGCAGGGGATGGCGAAAGGGAAACGGGAGTATTCGTCAACGACGTTCATGAAGTACGTGTTGCGATCGGTGGAGGGGAGTGGGCCTTTGAAATCCAAACTGAGGCGTTCAAAGGGTCGAGAGGCCTTAACCAGGTGCGCTCTATCTGGCCTGAAAAAGTGCGGTTTGCACTCAGCGCAGATCTGGCAGTTTCTGGTGACTGTTCGGACGTCCTCGACGGAGTAAGGGAGGTTGCGGGCCTTAAGGAAGTGGTAGAAACGAGTGACCCCCGGGTGGCAGAGGTCCTCGTGGAGGGCTTGTAGACGGTCCACTTGTACATTGGCACATGTGCCGCGAGATAGGGCTTCGGATGGCTCGTTCAGCTTTCCGGGACGATACAAGATCTCATAATTGAAGGTGGAGAGTTCGATCCTCCACCGCAAGATCTTGTCGTTCTTGATCTTGCCCCGCTGTGCATTATCGAACATGAAGGCAACCGACCGTTGGTCAGTGAGGAGAGTGAATCTGCTACCGGCCAGGTAATGCCTCCAGTGTCGCACAGCTTCCACTATTGCTTGTGCCTCCTTTTCCACTGAGGAGTGGCGGATTTCTGAAGCGTGGAGGGTTCGGGAGAAGAACCCTCTTCTCCAAGCCTGCTTGGTTGACGGTGGCCGCCAGAGCTACATCCGATGCGTCGCTCTCGACCTGGAAGGGGAGGGACTCGTCGATGGCGCGCATCGTGGCCTTTGCGATATCCGTTTTGATACGGCTAAAGGCCTGGCATGCCTCTGTCGTCAGGGGAAAAGTAGTGGACTGGATTAGAGCACGGGCCTTGTCTGCGTACTGGGGGACCCACTGGGCGTAATAAGAAAAGAAGCCCAGGCAACGTTTCAGGGCTTTGGCACAGTGGGGGAGAGGGAACTCCATGAGGGGGCGCATGCGTTCAGGGTCGCGGCCTATCACTCCATTACGCACTACGTAGCCCAGGATGGCTAGACGACCGGTGCGGAACACGCATTTTTCTTTGTTGTAAGTGAGGTTCAGGGCGTGAGCGGTCTGGGGGAATTTTTGGAGGTTGGCGTCGTGGTCCTGCTGGTCGGGGCCGCAGATGGTGACGTTGTCGAGATATGGGAACGTGGCCCGTAAACCGTGCTGGTCAACCATTCGGTCCATCTCTCGTTGGAAGACCGAGACTCCGTTCGTGACGCCGAATGGAACCCTTAAAAAGTGGTAGAACCGCCCGTCTGCTTCGAAGGCAGTATAGTTGCGGTCACCGGGATGGATGGGGAGCTGGTGGTAGGCGGACTTGAGGTCCACGGTGGAAAAGACCTTGTACTGTGCAATCCGATTGTCCATGTTGGATATGCGGGGGAGAGGGTACGCATCTAGCTGAGTGTACCTGTTGATGGTCTGACTATAGTCGATGACCATCCTCTGTTTCTCCCCGGTCTTAACAACTACCACCTGGGCTCTCCAGGGACTGTTGCTAGCCTGGATGATGCCTTCCTTCAGCAGCCTCTGGACTTCGGACTGGATAAATGCTCGGTCCTGGGCGCTGTACCGTCTGCTCCTTGTGGCGACGGGTTTGCAATCCGGTGTGAGGTTCGCAAACAAGGAAGGCGGTTCAACCTTGAGGGTCGCGAGGCCGCAGACAGTCAGTGGGGGTATAGGGCCGCCAAATTTAAATGTTAAACTCTGGAGGTTGCATTGGAAGTCCAACCCTAGGAGTGTGGGCGCACAGAGATGGGGAGGACATACAGCCGGTAATTTCGGAACTCCCTCCCCTGCACCGTTAGGTTAGCGATGCAAAACCCCGTGATCTGAACGGAGTGGGATCCCGCCGCCAGGAAAATTTTCTGGGTGCTTGGCCGAATTACGAGGGAACAGCGCCTTACCGTGTCCGGATGAATGAAGCTCTCCGTGCTCCCAGAGTCGATAAGACACGGAGTCTCGTAGCCATTCACTAGAACTGTAGTGGTTGCAGTCTGGAGCGTCCGGGGCCACGACTGGTCGAGGGTCGTCGAAGCCAGACGTGGTTGTTGAAGTTGAGCATCGTAATCAGGCAGTATGTGGCCGTCTGTGTCGTGGTCCTTCAGCCAAGATGGTGGCGTCCACGGATCGAGCACGGTCGGGGGTGGACAAAATGGCGGCGTCCGTTGGTCACACGTGGATCGCTGGGTGGGCTGGGTCTGTGGTCCAGTTTCTTCCCCGGAGATAGCGGCGACCCCGCGGGACTTGCACACCGTCGCGTAGTGGCCTTTCTTCCCGCAGCTTTTGCAGGTAGCCGCGTGGGCCGGGCATCGCTGCCGAGGGTGTTTCGGCTGGCCGCAAAAATAGCAGCGGGGCCCCCCCGGTTGGTCTGGTGTTTTGGCCGCGCAGGTTTGCGGGGGTGGGGGGGGTCGGAGAGTCGACCGCAGCGGGGGTCCACGGAGCCCAAGGGGCTGTAGTGCGGTCGGGGGCGTAGGCGCGGGCGTTACGCGAGGCCACATCGAGGGATGCCGCCAGGGCCCGAGCTTCTGTAAGTCCCAGAGATTCTTTCTCCAGAAGCCTCTGGCGGATCTGGGAAGAGGCCAAACCTGCCACATACGCATCGCGGACCAGGAGCTCTGTGTGTTCACTCGCTGTTACCGCCGGGCAGTTGCAGTTTCGACCCAGGATCTGCAGGGCGTTAGAAAACTTGTCCAGCGATTCCCCCGGAAATTGCCGTTGTGTGGCGAGCTGGTAGCGAGCAAAAACCTGGTTGGCGGGCCGGATGTAGATATCCTTCAGCGCGGCGATGGCACCGGTGAAACCGTCCTCGTCCTCGATAAGGGAGTAGACGTCAGGACTCACCCTGGAATAGAGGACCTGCATCTTTTGTTCATCAGTTGATGTGCCGGGGGCCGTTCAGAGGTAGCCCTCAAAGCATGCCATCCAGTGTTTAAAGATAGAGACCGAGTTAGCTGCTTGGGGTGCGATGCGCAGGCACTCCGGGGTGATTCGGAGCTCCATGTTCCCATGTCGTTTTCTTCAATTTAAATTATGCTTAATAAATTGTAGCACCGTCAATATGACGCGAGGCAGGTTGAGGTAATGTCAATTGAAGGCTTTATTAAGCAGAACTTTATCCCCAGCAGCGTGGTTACAGAATGCAGCTGCTGAGGGAAATGGAGGGAAAAACTGGGTTCTTATACCGGCATTTCTGGGTGGAGTCCAGTAGGTGGCAGATCCTATCAGGACCTGGCATCCCTCCACCAATAGCCTGTCGGCACGTGGTGTACCGTATTACCCCTAATGCATACCACCACACACACCTGTTGTGTTAAGTTGGGGTGTTAATGTTAATTTATTATTTATGTACAGTGGGGGAGGGGTTTGGGGGGTTGCTTTTTTAGATTGTGTTTTGTACTTAACCCTGTTGGGTTCTTTTTTCTTTCTCATTTTGTTGTTGATATTTTATGAAAACCTTTAATTAAAATTTTTTTTTTTTTTAAAAGGGTGGCACACAACTCATCGTCTGGATCGATGCTGTATACCGACAGTGGCTGATGTCTTTGCTTCGGGGACAGCCTGTTTTTCGTTACGACACCGACTCGAAAAGGCGCCTTCGGGTCCTCAGTGTCACTGCTGTGTGGGAGGTCGGAATCAGACTCGGTGACCATGGGTTGAATTGCCCGAACATTCCTGCGAGGCTGGCTGAAGCGATATGAATTGGAAGGCTAAGCTGCTCGACAGCAGGCAGCCTAGTGGCCTAGTCTTCCACATCATAGGCATTGTTGAGATTTTGCGGGGCACTGCCGCTTTAAATGGGCGGAGCCACAGTTGCCGCACGTCGTGACGTCAGCATGTTCGCTGCGCCACCGCGCATGAGTGGTGCGGTCCTGCGTGGTGCGTGCCTGCGCATTACGTTCCTCTATGTCGCCGTCCCCTCGTTTGGTGCGTACAAGCGCTGGAGTCCGCGAAAAGCGAGCAAAATGGCTGCCCTCATCCAGGCTGAGGCCCTGGAGGTGTTCAATCACTTGGACCCGTTCCGCCTCGTGGGGACCTTGCCGCGCCATTTCAGCCGCTTGTATATGGGAGTACGGACTGGTGGCATTTTCATGTAGGACACAGGTCTCGATGGCGTTCGCTAGGGTGAGTTGCTTTACTCTGAGGAGCTGTTGACGTAGGGGGTCCAACTGAACACCGAAAACAATCTGGTCGCGTATCATGGAGTCGGAGCTGGGTCCGTAGCTGCAAGATTGCGCAAGGTTGCGGAGGTGCATTGAAAAAGATTGGAAAGGTTCTTCCTTAACCTGCAAACGCTGCTGGAACTCATAGCGTTAGAAACTTTCATTCACCTCTACGCTCAGTGAGTGTCAAATTTGAGGAGAATCGTCTTGAACTTTGTCTTGTCTTCGTCATCTGCAAAGGTGAGAGAGTTGAAAATATGGATGGCATGGTCCCCAGCCGTGGAGAGGAGAAGAGCAATCTTTCTGGTGTCCGAGGCACCCTCCCTGTCCGTGGCTTCGAGGAAGAGCTGGAAGCGCTGTTTGAAAATCTTCCAGTTGGCCCTGAGGTTGCCGGCGATGCGGAGCAGCGGCGGCGGGCTGATGTTGTCCATGTTGCAGAATGACGGAATGCTGGCGGAAGGCAGATCACATGCAGGTAGGTCTAAGACGTGTTAGTATGCAACCACGCCTGGTATCATAATGTGTTGGGTGTTCTGGATCACATACAGGTCACTAACAGTTGAAGTAGTGCAACACTATTTTATGAAAAGGTCAACTATTTAAACATACTTGAACTGTGGGTAAATACGATACCAGCTTTAGCTAAAGACCTTTGCCTTATCCGAACCAGTTGATGCACTCAGCACATGGTGAATGTCTGTGTTACAGGTTGTGAGCTCTGTGCTCCTAGCTAGCTGCCGAATGAGCGGGAACTCTGGTGTCCCCTGTCTTTATAGTGCGTGTGCTCTCACTGGTGATTGGCTGCGGTGTTGTGTATGTTGATTGGTCTCACTGTGTGTCCATCAGTGTGTGGCTGCACCATGATATAGATATACTGGTGTATATTATGACATCTCTGTCAATAGGTTTCGCCTGCTCTCTGTTTGAAATCTCTTGTACTTACTCTCCTTCTAAGGACTCGAGTCCTAAACCTAAACCGCAATCTGCTGCAGCTATCTTGCCTGTCCTTAATTTCTTTCAGAGTGTGAAACGTTTCTAACATATCACTTGTTAATCTACATTGTCCTAATGGATTAAAGGCTCACATTTCTCTGTCTTTATTCCCAGTTATATTTCTTCACAATGGACAATGTTATGCCAGTTATAAGCCTTAACATCCATCGACAGTGTGCTGCATACTGTATTCAACAAACAGCTTACTAAGGTTTCATCTCAATTCATCATTGTCTCTTGGATTTTATACTTCAGACCTAGAGGTACAATTAAGAACACCATGGCTGGGATTCTCTGTCCCGTCATGCCGACGGGGTTCTGCGGTCCCACTGCAGTGAATGGGAGTTTGAGCTGAGTGCTCAATTCTCCCTTTTTGCTAGCAATCAGAGAATCATAAAATTTACAGTGCAGAAGGAGGCCATTTTGCCCATCGAGTCTGCACCAGCCCTTGGAAAGTGCACCCTCCCCAAACCCACACCTCCACCCTGTTCCCGTGACCCAGTAACTCCACCCCACCTTTTTGGGCACAGAGCAATTTAGCCTGGGTCACAGGGAATCAGAAGATGCAGACACACTTGTGTCCTGTCACAGGGGAACAGAAGATGCAGAAACCCTTGTGTCCTGTCAGAGGATCAGAAGATGCAGACACCCTTGTGTCCTGTCAGAGGATCAGAAGATGCAGACACACTTGTGTCCTGCCACAGGGGAACAGAAGATGCAGACACCCTTGTGTCCTGTCAGAGGATCAGAAGATGCAGACACCCTTGTGTCCTGTCACAGGGGATCGGAAGATGCAGACACCCTTGTGTCCTGTCAGAGGATCAGAAGATGCAGAAACCCTTGTGTCCTGTCAGAGGATCAGAAGATCCAGACACCCTTGTTCGGAGAGGCATAGGTCTTTAGTTTAATCTAACAGCGTGTTAACCCACAGTGAAAGTATGTTCAACAGTTTCGAACTTAATAAAATAGTGTTGCACTATTTTAAGTGTTGGTGGCCTGTATGTGTTCCACGGATCCAGAGCACCCAACACATCATGATACCAGGAGTTGAGGGATATTAGAACTTCTTAGACCTACCTGCAAGTGATCTGCCTTCCACCAGCATACAGCCATCCTGCAAAATGGACAGCGTCCGCCCCCGCCGCCGGTCCGCATCACCAGTAACCTGGGGGCCAACTGGAAAATATTCAAACAACGCTTCCAGCTCTACCTGGAAGCCACAGACCGGGAAGATGCCTCGGACACCAAGAATATCGGTCTCTTCCTATCCACGGCCGGGGAACAAGCCATCCACATTTTCAATTCTCTCACCTTTGCTGATGATGAAGATAAATCAAAATTCAAGACGGTCCTCCTCAAGTTTGACACTCACTGCAACATAGAGGTGAATGAAAGTTTTGAGCGCTATGTATTCCAACAGCGTTTACAGGGTAAGGATGAGCCTTTCCAGTCCTTTCTCACCCACCTCCGCATCCTTGTGCAGTCGTGTAATTACGGGCCCACCTCCGACTCCACGATACGCGACCAGATCGTTTTCGGTGTTCAGTCGGACCCCCTACGCCAGCAGCTCCTCAAGGTAAAGCAGCTCACACTAGCGCCCGCCATCGAGACCTGCGTGCTACACGAACACACCACTAGTCGGTATTCCCACATCCAAACGACTGAAACGGCGCGGCAAGGTCCCCACGAGGCAGAACGGGTCCAAGCAATTGAGCAACTCCAAGGCCTCAGCCTGGATGAGGGCGGCCATTTTGGGCGCTTTTCGCGGACCCCCGCGCTTGTGCGCACCGAACGAGGGGACGGCGATGTCGACGAACGTACTGCACCACGTATGGCCGCAGCATGCGCGGTGGCGCAGCAAACGTACTGACGCTACAACGTGCGGCAACTGTGGCTCCGCCCACTTAAAGCAGCAATGCCCTGCCAAATCCCGACAATGCCTGAGATGTGGCAAACTTGGACACTATGCTGCTTTATGCAGATCAGCTCGGCCTGCCAATTCGTATCGCTCCGGCCAGCCTTGCAGGAATGTCCGGGCCATTCAACCCACGGTCACCGAGTCCGATGCGGACCTACTACCCGATATTGACACCGCGGACCCGAAGGTACCTTTTTGAATTGGTATCGTTACAAAAAACAGGGTGTCCCCGAAGCAAAGAATCCAGCCTCTATCGGTATACAGCATCGATCTAGACGATGAGTGGTGTGGCAATCACGGTCGACCAGAATTCGTCGCCCACCTGAGAGACTTAAATCATGAACTTTGCGGACTTATAGACTCTCTGAATTGTTTCGTTGCTTTGTTTGATCGTTTCCCTGGTTTGTATATAGTGTTGATCTCGTTATTCTTGTTGCATACTGCTTCTCTGCACCAGGCACCTTCCCATGTAAATAGCTTAGTTCTCATGTACGTAGTCCTGTAATTATGTCTTCGCAACCCACACGTAGTTAGGAACATTCTCACCATACATTATTTATTGCCACACACATACATTCTTTTATAAAAGGGGGGATGTCATAATATACACCAGTATATCATGGTGCAGCCACACACACTGATGGACACACAGCAAGACCAATCAACACACACAACACCGCAACCAATCACCAGTTAGAGCACACTCACTATAAAGACAGGGGGCATCGGAGTTCCCGCTCATTTGGGATGCAGCCTCCTACAAGGACAGAGTTTACAGCTTACAGCACAATTCCTCACCATGTGCTGAGTGCATAGACTGGGTCGGACAGGCATAGGTCTTTAGTTTAATCTAACATCGTGTTAACCCACAGTGAAAGTATGTACAACAGTTTCTAACTTTATAAAATAGTGTTGCACTATTTTAAGTGTTGGTGGCCTATATGCGTTCCACGGATCCAGAGCACCCAACACATCAGAGGTGAGAAGATGCAGACACCCTTGTGTCCTGTCACAGGGGATCAGAAGATGCAGAAACCCTTGTGTCCTGTCATAGTGGATCAGAAAATGCAGACACCCTTGTTTCCTGTCACAGGAGATCAGAAGATGCAGAAACCCTTGTTTCCTGTCAGAGGAGATCAGAAGATGCAGACACCCTTGTGTCCTGTCACAGGGGATCAGAAGATGCAGTCACCCTTGTTTCCTGTCACAGGGGATCAGAAGATGCAGACACCCTTGTTTCCTGTCACAGGAGATCAGAAGATGCAGACACCCTTGTGTCCTGTCACAGGGGATCAGAAGATGCAGACACCCTTGTTTCCTGTCAGAGGATCAGAAGATGCAGTCACCCTTGTTTCCTGTCAGAGGATCAGAAGAAGCAGACACCCTTGTGTCCTGTCAGAGGATCAGAAGATGCAGACACCCTTGTTTCCTGTCAGAGGATCAGAAGAAGCAGACACCCTTGTTTCCTGTCACAGGGGATCAGAAGGTGCAGACACCCTTGTGTCCTGTCAGAGGGGATCAGAAGATGCAGACACCCTTGTTTCCTGTCAGAGGATCAGAAGATGCAGACACCACTGTTTCCTGTCAGAGGATCAGAAGATGCAGTCACCCTTGTTTCCTGTCACAGGAGATCAGAAGATGCAGACACCCTTATTTCCTGTCAGAGGATCAGAAGATGCAGACACCCTTGTTTCCTGTCACAGGGGATCAGAAGGTGCAGACACCCTTGTTTCCTGTCAGAGGATCAGAAGATGCAGACACCCTTGTGTCCGGTCACAGGGGATCAGAAGATGCAGAAACCCTTGTGTCCTGTCACAGGGGATCAGAAGATGCAGACACCCTTGTGTCCTGTCACAGGGGATCAGAAGATGCAGACACCCTTGTGTCCTGTCACAGGGGATCAGAAGATGCAGACACCCTTGTGTCCTGTCACAGGGGATCGGAAGATGCAGAAACCCTTGTTTCCTGTCAGAGGATCAGAAGATGCAGACACCCTTGTTTCCTGTCAGAGGATCAGAAGATGCAGTCACCCTTGTTTCCTGTCACAGGAGATCAGAAGATGCAGACACCCTTGTTTCCTGTCAGAGGATCAGAAGATGCAGACACCCTTGTGTCCTGTCACAGGGGATCAGAAGATGCAGAAACCCTTGTGTCCTGTCACAGGGGATCAGAAGATGCAGACACCCTTGTGTCCTGTTAGAGGATCAGAAGATGCAGTCACCCTTGTGTCCTGTCACAGGGGATCAGAAGATGCAGACACCCTTGTGTCCTGTCACAGGGGATCAGAAGATGCAGACACCCTTGTGTCCTGTCACAGGGGATCAGAAGATGCAGACACCCTTGTGTCCTGTCACAGGGGATCGGAAGATGCAGAAACCCTTGTTTCCTGTCAGAGGATCAGAAGATGCAGACACCCTTGTGTCCTGTCACAGTGGATCAGAAGATGCAGTCACCCTTGTGTCCTGTCACAGGGGATCGGAAGATGCAGAAACCCTTGTTTCCTGTCAGAGGATCAGAAGATGCAGACACCCTTGTGTCCTGTCAGAGGAGATCAGAAGATGCAGACACCCTTGTTTCCTGTCAGAGGAGATCAGAAGATGCAGACACCCTTGTTTCCTGTCAGAGGATAAGAAGAAGCAGACACCCTTGTGTCCTGTCAGAGGAGATCAGAAGATGCAGACACCCTTGTTTCCTGTCAGAGGAGATCACAAGATGCAGAAACCCTTGTGTCCTGTCACAGGGGATCATAAGATGCAGAAACCCTTGTGTCCTGTCAGAAGATCAGAAGATGCAGACACCCTTGTTTCCTGTCAGAGGATCAGAAGATGCAGACACCCTTGTGTCCTGTCAGAGGAGATCAGAAGAAGCAGACACCCTTGTTTCCTGTCAGAGGATCAGAAGATGCAGACACCCTTGTTTCCTGTCACAGGATCAGAAGATGCAGTCACCCTTGTTTCCTGTCACAGGAGATCAGAAGATGCAGACACCCTTGTTTCCTGTCACAGGATCAGAAGAAGCAGACACCCTTGTTTCCTGTCACAGGATCAGAAGATGCAGACACCCTTGTTTCCTGTCAGAGGATCAGAAGATGCAGACACCCTTGTTTCCTGTCACAGGAGATCAGAAGATGCAGACACCCTTGTTTCCTGTCAGAGGATCAGAAGATGCAGACACCCTTGTGTCCTGTCAGAGGGGATCGGAAAATGCAGACACCCTTGTTTCCTGTCAGAGGATCAGAAGATGCAGTCACCCTTGTTTCCTGTCAGAGGATCAGAAGAAGCAGACACCCTTGTGTCCTGTCAGAGGATCAGAAGAAGCAGACACCCTTGTGTCCTGTCAGAGGATCAGAAGATGCAGACACCCTTGTTTCCTGTCACAGGATCAGAAGAAGCAGACACCCTTGTTTCCTGTCACAGGATCAGAAGATGCAGACACCCTTGTTTCCTGTCAGAGGATCAGAAGAAGCAGACACCCTTGTTTCCTGTCACAGGATCAGAAGATGCAGACACCCTTGTTTCCTGTCAGAGGATCAGAAGATGCAGACACCCTTGTTTCCTGTCACAGGAGATCAGAAGATGCAGATACCCTTGTGTCCTGTCAGAGGGGATCGGAAAATGCAGACACCCTTGTGTCCTGTCACAGGGGATCAGAAGATGCAGACACCCTTGTGTCCTGTCAGAGGATCAGAAGAAGCAGACACCCTTGTGTCCTGTCAGAGGATCAGAAGAAGCAGACACCCTTGTGTCCTGTCACAGGGGATCAGAAGATGCAGAAACCCTTGTGTCCTGTCAGAGGATCAGAAGAAGCAGACACCCTTGTGTCCTGTCAGAGGATCAGAAGATGCAGACACCCTTGTGTCCTGTCACAGGGGATCAGAAGATGCAGACACCCTTGTGTCCTGTCACAGTGGATCAGAAGATGCAGACACCCTTGTTTCCTGTCAGAGGATCAGAAGATGCAGTCACCCTTGTTTCCTGTCACAGGAGATCAGAAGATGCAGACACCCTTGTTTCCTGTCAGAGGATCAGAAGATGCAGACACCCTTGTGTCCTGTCACAGGGGATCAGAAGATGCAGAAACCCTTGTGTCCTGTCACAGGGGATCAGAAGATGCAGACACCCTTGTGTCCTGTCAGAGGATCAGAAGATGCAGTCACCCTTGTGTCCTGTCACAGGGGATCAGAAGATGCAGTCACCCTTGTTTCCTGTCAGAGGATCAGAAGAAGCAGACACCCTTGTGTCCTGTCAGAGGATCAGAAGAAGCAGACACCCTTGTGTCCTGTCAGAGGATCAGAAGATGCAGACACCCTTGTTTCCTGTCACAGGATCAGAAGAAGCAGACACCCTTGTTTCCTGTCACAGGATCAGAAGATGCAGACACCCTTGTTTCCTGTCAGAGGATCAGAAGAAGCAGACACCCTTGTTTCCTGTCACAGGATCAGAAGATGCAGACACCCTTGTTTCCTGTCAGAGGATCAGAAGATGCAGACACCCTTGTTTCCTGTCACAGGAGATCAGAAGATGCAGACACCCTTGTGTCCTGTCAGAGGGGATCGGAAAATGCAGACACCCTTGTGTCCTGTCACAGGGGATCAGAAGATGCAGACACCCTTGTGTCCTGTCAGAGGATCAGAAGAAGCAGACACCCTTGTGTCCTGTCAGAGGATCAGAAGAAGCAGAAACCCTTGTGTCCTGTCACAGGGGATCAGAAGATGCAGAAACCCTTGTGTCCTGTCAGAGGATCAGAAGAAGCAGACACCCTTGTGTCCTGTCAGAGGATCAGAAGATGCAGACACCCTTGTGTCCTGTCACAGGGGATCAGAAGATGCAGACACCCTTGTGTCCTGTCACAGTGGATCAGAAGATGCAGACACCCTTGTTTCCTGTCAGAGGATCAGAAGATGCAGTCACCCTTGTTTCCTGTCACAGGAGATCAGAAGATGCAGACACCCTTGTTTCCTGTCAGAGGATCAGAAGATGCAGACACCCTTGTGTCCTGTCACAGGGGATCAGAAGATGCAGAAACCCTTGTGTCCTGTCACAGGGGATCAGAAGATGCAGACACCCTTGTGTCCTGTCAGAGGATCAGAAGATGCAGTCACCCTTGTGTCCTGTCACAGGGGATCAGAAGATGCAGACACCCTTGTGTCCTGTCACAGGGGATCAGAAGATGCAGACACCCTTGTGTCCTGTCACAGGGGATCAGAAGATGCAGACACCCTTGTGTCCTGTCACAGGGGATCGGAAGATGCAGAAACCCTTGTTTCCTGTCAGAGGATCAGAAGATGCAGACACCCTTGTGTCCTGTCACAGTGGATCAGAAGATGCAGTCACCCTTGTGTCCTGTCACAGGGGATCGGAAGATGCAGAAACCCTTGTTTCCTGTCAGAGGATCAGAAGATGCAGACACCCTTGTGTCCTGTCAGAGGAGATCAGAAGATGCAGACACCCTTGTTTCCTGTCAGAGGAGATCAGAAGATGCAGACACCCTTGTTTCCTGTCAGAGGATCAGAAGAAGCAGACACCCTTGTGTCCTGTCAGAGGAGATCAGAAGATGCAGACACCCTTGTTTCCTGTCAGAGGAGATCACAAGATGCAGAAACCCTTGTGTCCTGTCACAGGGGATCAGAAGATGCAGAAACCCTTGTGTCCTGTCAGAAGATCAGAAGATGCAGACACCCTTGTTTCCTGTCAGAGGATCAGAAGATGCAGACACCCTTGTGTCCTGTCACAGTGGATCAGAAGATGCAGTCACCCTTGTGTCCTGTCACAGGGGATCGGAAGATGCAGAAACCCTTGTTTCCTGTCAGAGGATCAGAAGATGCAGACACCCTTGTGTCCTGTCAGAGGAGATCAGAAGATGCAGACACCCTTGTTTCCTGTCAGAGGAGATCAGAAGATGCAGACACCCTTGTTTCCTGTCAGAGGATCAGAAGAAGCAGACACCCTTGTGTCCTGTCAGAGGAGATCAGAAGATGCAGACACCCTTGTTTCCTGTCAGAGGAGATCACAAGATGCAGAAACCCTTGTGTCCTGTCACAGGGGATCAGAAGATGCAGAAACCCTTGTGTCCTGTCAGAAGATCAGAAGATGCAGACACCCTTGTTTCCTGTCAGAGGATCAGAAGATGCAGACACCCTTGTGTCCTGTCAGAGGAGATCAGAAGAAGCAGACACCCTTGTTTCCTGTCAGAGGATCAGAAGATGCAGACACCCTTGTTTCCTGTCACAGGATCAGAAGATGCAGTCACCCTTGTTTCCTGTCACAGGAGATCAGAAGATGCAGACACCCTTGTTTCCTGTCACAGGATCAGAAGAAGCAGACACCCTTGTTTCCTGTCACAGGATCAGAAGATGCAGACACCCTTGTTTCCTGTCAGAGGATCAGAAGATGCAGACACCCTTGTTTCCTGTCACAGGAGATCAGAAGATGCAGACACCCTTGTTTCCTGTCAGAGGATCAGAAGATGCAGACACCCTTGTGTCCTGTCAGAGGGGATCGGAAAATGCAGACACCCTTGTTTCCTGTCAGACGATCAGAAGATGCAGTCACCCTTGTTTCCTGTCAGATGATCAGAAGAAGCAGACACCCTTGTGTCCTGTCAGAGGATCAGAAGAAGCAGACACCCTTGTGTCCTGTCAGAGGATCAGAAGATGCAGACACCCTTGTTTCCTGTCACAGGATCAGAAGATGCAGTCACCCTTGTTTCCTGTCACAGGAGATCAGAAGATGCAGACACCCTTGTTTCCTGTCACAGGGGATCAGAAGATGCAGACACCCTTGTGTCCTGTCACAGTGGATCAGAAGATGCAGACACCCTTGTTTCCTGTCAGAGGATCAGAAGATGCAGTCACCCTTGTTTCCTGTCACAGGAGATCAGAAGATGCAGACACCCTTGTTTCCTGTCAGAGGATCAGAAGATGCAGACACCCTTGTGTCCTGTCACAGGGGATCAGAAGATGCAGAAACCCTTGTGTCCTGTCACAGGGGATCAGAAGATGCAGACACCCTTGTGTCCTGTCAGAGGATCAGAAGATGCAGTCACCCTTGTGTCCTGTCACAGGGGATCAGAAGATGCAGACACCCTTGTGTCCTGTCACAGGGGATCAGAAGATGCAGACACCCTTGTGTCCTGTCACAGGGGATCAGAAGATGCAGACACCCTTGTGTCCTGTCACAGGGGATCGGAAGATGCAGAAACCCTTGTTTCCTGTCAGAGGATCAGAAGATGCAGACACCCTTGTGTCCTGTCACAGTGGATCAGAAGATGCAGTCACCCTTGTGTCCTGTCACAGGGGATCGGAAGATGCAGAAACCCTTGTTTCCTGTCAGAGGATCAGAAGATGCAGACACCCTTGTGTCCTGTCAGAGGAGATCAGAAGATGCAGACACCCTTGTTTCCTGTCAGAGGAGATCAGAAGATGCAGACACCCTTGTGTCCTGTCAGAGGATCAGAAGAAGCAGACACCCTTGTGTCCTGTCAGAGGATCAGAAGATGCAGACACCCTTGTGTCCTGTCACAGGGGATCAGAAGATGCAGACACCCTTGTGTCCTGTCACAGTGGATCAGAAGATGCAGACACCCTTGTTTCCTGTCAGAGGATCAGAAGATGCAGTCACCCTTGTTTCCTGTCACAGGAGATCAGAAGATGCAGACACCCTTGTTTCCTGTCAGAGGATCAGAAGATGCAGACACCCTTGTGTCCTGTCACAGGGGATCAGAAGATGCAGAAACCCTTGTGTCCTGTCACAGGGGATCAGAAGATGCAGACACCCTTGTGTCCTGTCAGAGGATCAGAAGATGCAGTCACCCTTGTGTCCTGTCACAGGGGATCAGAAGATGCAGACACCCTTGTGTCCTGTCACAGGGGATCAGAAGATGCAGACACCCTTGTGTCCTGTCACAGGGGATCAGAAGATGCAGACACCCTTGTGTCCTGTCACAGGGGATCGGAAGATGCAGAAACCCTTGTTTCCTGTCAGAGGATCAGAAGATGCAGACACCCTTGTGTCCTGTCACAGTGGATCAGAAGATGCAGTCACCCTTGTGTCCTGTCACAGGGGATCGGAAGATGCAGAAACCCTTGTTTCCTGTCAGAGGATCAGAAGATGCAGACACCCTTGTGTCCTGTCAGAGGAGATCAGAAGATGCAGACACCCTTGTTTCCTGTCAGAGGAGATCAGAAGATGCAGACACCCTTGTTTCCTGTCAGAGGATCAGAAGAAGCAGACACCCTTGTGTCCTGTCAGAGGAGAGCAGAAGATGCAGACACCCTTGTTTCCTGTCAGAGGAGATCACAAGATGCAGAAACCCTTGTGTCCTGTCACAGGGGATCAGAAGATGCAGAAACCCTTGTGTCCTGTCAGAAGATCAGAAGATGCAGACACCCTTGTTTCCTGTCAGAGGATCAGAAGATGCAGACACCCTTGTGTCCTGTCAGAGGAGATCAGAAGAAGCAGACACCCTTGTTTCCTGTCAGAGGATCAGAAGATGCAGACACCCTTGTTTCCTGTCACAGGATCAGAAGATGCAGTCACCCTTGTTTCCTGTCACAGGAGATCAGAAGATGCAGACACCCTTGTTTCCTGTCACAGGATCAGAAGAAGCAGACACCCTTGTTTCCTGTCAGAGGATCAGAAGATGCAGACACCCTTGTTTCCTGTCAGAGGATCAGAAGATGCAGACACCCTTGTTTCCTGTCACAGGAGATCAGAAGATGCAGACACCCTTGTTTCCTGTCAGAGGATCAGAAGATGCAGACACCCTTGTGTCCTGTCAGAGGGGATCGGAAAATGCAGACACCCTTGTTTCCTGTCAGACGATCAGAAGATGCAGTCACCCTTGTTTCCTGTCAGATGATCAGAAGAAGCAGACACCCTTGTGTCCTGTCAGAGGATCAGAAGAAGCAGACACCCTTGTGTCCTGTCAGAGGATCAGAAGATGCAGACACCCTTGTTTCCTGTCACAGGATCAGAAGATGCAGTCACCCTTGTTTCCTGTCACAGGAGATCAGAAGATGCAGACACCCTTGTTTCCTGTCACAGGGGATCAGAAGATGCAGACACCCTTGTGTCCTGTCACAGTGGATCAGAAGATGCAGACACCCTTGTTTCCTGTCAGAGGATCAGAAGATGCAGTCACCCTTGTTTCCTGTCACAGGAGATCAGAAGATGCAGACACCCTTGTTTCCTGTCAGAGGATCAGAAGATGCAGACACCCTTGTGTCCTGTCACAGGGGATCAGAAGATGCAGAAACCCTTGTGTCCTGTCACAGGGGATCAGAAGATGCAGACACCCTTGTGTCCTGTCACAGGGGATCAGAAGATGCAGACACCCTTGTGTCCTGTCACAGGGGATCAGAAGATGCAGACACCCTTGTGTCCTGTCACAGGGGATCAGAAGATGCAGACACCCTTGTGTCCTGTCACAGGGGATCGGAAGATGCAGAAACCCTTGTTTCCTGTCAGAGGATCAGAAGATGCAGACACCCTTGTGTCCTGTCACAGTGGATCAGAAGATGCAGTCACCCTTGTGTCCTGTCACAGGGGATCGGAAGATGCAGAAACCCTTGTTTCCTGTCAGAGGATCAGAAGATGCAGACACCCTTGTGTCCTGTCAGAGGAGATCAGAAGATGCAGACACCCTTGTTTCCTGTCAGAGGAGATCAGAAGATGCAGACACCCTTGTTTCCTGTCAGAGGATCAGAAGAAGCAGACACCCTTGTGTCCTGTCAGAGGAGATCAGAAGATGCAGACACCCTTGTTTCCTGTCAGAGGAGATCACAAGATGCAGAAACCCTTGTGTCCTGTCACAGGGGATCAGAAGATGCAGAAACCCTTGTGTCCTGTCAGAAGATCAGAAGATGCAGACACCCTTGTTTCCTGTCAGAGGATCAGAAGATGCAGACACCCTTGTGTCCTGTCAGAGGAGATCAGAAGAAGCAGACACCCTTGTTTCCTGTCAGAGGATCAGAAGATGCAGACACCCTTGTTTCCTGTCACAGGATCAGAAGATGCAGTCACCCTTGTTTCCTGTCACAGGAGATCAGAAGATGCAGACACCCTTGTTTCCTGTCACAGGATCAGAAGAAGCAGACACCCTTGTTTCCTGTCACAGGATCAGAAGATGCAGACACCCTTGTTTCCTGTCAGAGGATCAGAAGATGCAGACACCCTTGTTTCCTGTCACAGGAGATCAGAAGATGCAGACACCCTTGTTTCCTGTCAGAGGATCAGAAGATGCAGACACCCTTGTGTCCTGTCAGAGGGGATCGGAAAATGCAGACACCCTTGTTTCCTGTCAGAGGATCAGAAGATGCCGTCACCCTTGTTTCCTGTCAGAGGATCAGAAGAAGCAGACACCCTTGTGTGCTGTCAGAGGATCAGAAGAAGCAGACACCCTTGTGTCCTGTCAGAGGATCAGAAGATGCAGACACCCTTGTTTCCTGTCACAGGATCAGAAGATGCAGTCACCCTTGTTTCCTGTCACAGGAGATCAGAAGATGCAGACACCCTTGTTTCCTGTCACAGGATCAGAAGAAGCAGACACCCTTGTTTCCTGTCACAGGATCAGAAGATGCAGACACCCTTGTTTCCTGTCAGAGGATCAGAAGATGCAGACACCCTTGTTTCCTGTCACAGGAGATCAGAAGATGCAGACACCCTTGTGTCCTGTCAGAGGGGATCGGAAAATGCAGACACCCTTGTGTCCTGTCACAGGGGATCAGAAGATGCAGACACCCTTGTGTCCTGTCAGAGGATCAGAAGAAGCAGACACCCTTGTGTCCTGTCAGAGGATCAGAAGAAGCAGACACCCTTGTGTCCTGTCACAGGGGATCAGAAGATGCAGAAACCCTTGTGTCCTGTCAGAGGATCAGAAGAAGCAGACACCCTTGTGTCCTGTCAGAGGATCAGAAGATGCAGACACCCTTGTGTCCTGTCACAGGAGATCAGAAGATGCAGACACCCTTGTGTCCTGTCAGAGGATCAGAAGAAGCAGACACCCTTGTGTCCTGTCAGAGGATCAGAAGATGCAGACACCCTTGTTTCCTGTCACAGGGGATCAGAAGATGCAGACACCCTTGTTTCCTGTCACAGGGGATCAGAAGATGCAGACACACTTGTGTCCTGTCACAGTGGATCAGAAGATGCAGACACCCTTGTGTCCTGTCACAGGGGATCGGAAGATGCAGACACCCTTGTGTCCTGTCACAGTGGATCAGAAGATGCAGACACCCTTGTTTCCTGTCACAGTGGATCAGAAGATGCAGACACCCTTGTGTCCTGTCAGAGGATCAGACGATGCAGAAACCCTTGTGTCCTGTCACAGGAGATCGGAAGATGCAGACACACTTGTGTCCTGTCAGAGGGGATCAGAAGATGCAGAAACCCTTGTGTCCTGTCAGAAGATCAGAAGATGCAGACACCCTTGTGTCCTGTCAGAGGATCAGAAGATGCAGACACCCTTGTGTCCTGTCACAGGAGATCAGAAGATGCAGACACCCTTGTGTCCTGTCACAGGGGATCGGAAGATGCAGACACCCTTGATTCCTGTCAGAGGATCAGAAGATGCAGACACCCTTGTGTCCTGTCACAGGAGATCAGAAGATGCAGACACTCTTGTGTCCTGTCAGAGGAGATCAGAAGATGCAGACACCCTTGTTTCCTGTCACAGGAGATCAGAAGATGCAGACACCCTTGTTTCCTGTCAGAGGATCAGAAGATGCAGAAACCCTTGTGTCCTGTCACAGGAGATCAGAAGATGCAGACACCCTTGTTTCCTGTCAGAGGATCAGAAGATGCAGTCACCCTTGTTTCCTGTCAGAGGAGATCAGAAGAAGCAGACAGCCTTGTGTCCTGTCAGAGGATCAGAAGATGCAGTCACCCTTGTTTCCTGTCACAGGGGATCAGAAGAAGCAGACACCCTTGTGTCCTGTCAGAGGAGATCAGAAGATCAGACACCCTTGTTTCCTGTCAGAGGAGATCAGAAGATGCAGACACCCTTGTTTCCTGTCACAGGAGATCAGAAGATGCAGACACCCTTGTTTCCTGTCAGAGGATCAGAAGATGCAGAAACCCTTGTGTCCTGTCACAGGAGATCAGAAGATGCAGACACCCTTGTTTCCTGTCAGAGGATCAGAAGATGCAGTCACCCTTGTTTCCTGTCAGAGGAGATCAGAAGAAGCAGACACCCTTGTGTCCTGTCAGAGGATCAGAAGATGCAGACACCCTTGTTTCCTGTCAGAGGATCAGAAGATGCAGAAACACTTGTGTACTGTCACAGGAGATCAGAAGATGCAGACACCCTTGTTTCCTGTCAGAGGATCAGAAGATGCAGACACCCTTGTGTCCTGTCACAGGAGATCAGAAGATGCCGACACCCTTGTTTCCTGTCAGAGGATCAGAAGATGCAGTCACCCTTGTGTCCTGTCACAGAAGATCAGAAGATGCAGAAACCCTTGTGTCCTGTCAGAGGAGATCGGAAGATGCAGACACACTTGTGTCCTGTCACAGGGGATCAGAAGATGCAGCCACCCTTGTGTCCTGTCACAGGGGATCAGAAGATGCAGACACGCTTGTGTCCTGTCACAGGGGATCAGAAGATGCAGACACCCTTGTGTCCTGTCACAGGGGATCAGAAGATGCAGACACGCTTGTGTCCTGTCACAGAGGATCAGAAGATGCAGTCACCCTTGTGTCCTGTCACAGGGGATCAGAAGATGCAGAAACCCTTGTGTCCTGTCAGAGGATCAGAAGACGCAGACACCCTTGTGTCCTGTCACAGGGGATCAGAAGATGCAGACACCCTTGTTTCCTGTCACAGGAGATCACAAGATGCAGACACCCTTGTTTCCTGTCAGAGGATCAGAAGATGCAGACACCCTTGTGTCCTGTCAGAGGATCAGAAGATGCAGACACCCTTGTTTCCTGTCACAGGGGATCGGAAGATGCAGACACCCTTGTGTCCTGTCACAGGAGATCACAAGATGCAGACACCCTTTTTTCCTGTCAGAGGATCAGAAGACGCAGACACCCTTGTGTCCTGTCACAGGGGATCAGAAGATGCAGACACCCTTGTTTCCTGTCACAGGAGATCACAAGATGCAGACACCCTTGTTTCCTGTCAGAGGATCAGAAGATGCAGTCACCCTTGTTTCCTGTCACAGGGGATCAGAAGATGCAGAAACCCTTGTTTCCTGTCACAGGAGATCACAAGATGCAGACACCCTTGTTTCCTGTCACAGGGGATCGGAAGATGCAGACACCCTTGTGTCCTGTCACAGGAGATCAGAAGATGCAGACACCCTTGTTTCCTGTCAGAGGATCAGAAGATGCAGTCACCCTTGTTTCCTGTCACAGGGGATCGGAAGATGCAGTCACCCTTGTTTCCTGTCACAGGAGATCAGAAGATGCAGACATGCCTGTGTCCTGTCAGAGGAGATCAGAAGATGCAGAAACCCTTGTTTCCTGTCAGAGGAGATCAGAAGATGCAGAAACCCTTGTTTCCTGTCAGAGGAGATCAGAAGATGCAGAAACCCTTGTTTCCTGTCACAGGAGATCAGAAGATGCAGACACCCTTGTTTCCTGTCAGAGGATCAGAAGATGCAGACACCCTTGTGTCCTGTCAGAGGAGATCAGAAGATGCAGACACCCTTGTTTCCTGTCAGAGGATCAGAAGATGCAGACACCCTTGTTTCCTGTCAGAGGAGATCAGAAGATGCAGAAACCCTTGTTTCCTGTCACAGGAGAACAGAAGATGCAGACACCCTTGTTTCCAGTCAGAGGATCAGAAGATGCAGACACCCTTGTGTCCTGTCAGAGGAGATCAGAAGATGCAGAAACCCTTGTGTCCTGTCAGAAGATCAGAAGATGCAGACACCCTTGTTTCCTGTCAGAGGATCAGAAGATGCAGACACCCTTGTGTCCTGTCAGAGGAGATCAGAAGAAGCAGACACCCTTGTTTCCTGTCAGAGGATCAGAAGATGCAGACACCCTTGTGTCCTGTCAGAGGAGATCAGAAGATGCAGACACCCTTGTTTCCTGTCAGAGGATCAGAAGATGCAGACACCCTTGTTTCCTGTCACAGGATCAGAAGATGCAGTCACCCTTGTTTCCTGTCACAGTAGATCAGAAGATGCAGACACCCTTGTTTCCTGTCACAGGATCAGAAGATGCAGTCACCCTTGTTTCCTGTCACAGGAGATCAGAAGATGCAGACACCCTTGTTTCCTGTCAGAGGATCAGAAGATGCAGACACCCTTGTTTCCTGTCACAGGATCAGAAGATGCAGTCACCCTTGTTTCCTGTCACAGGAGATCAGAAGATGCAAACACCCTTGTTTCCTGTCACAGGATCAGAAGATGCAGTCACCCTTGTTTCCTGTCACAGGAGATCAGAAGATGCAGACACCCTTGTTTCCTGTCAGAGGATCAGAAGATGCAGACACCCTTGTTTCCTGTCACAGGATCAGAAGATGCAGACACCCTTGTGTCCTGTCACAGGGGATCAGAAGATGCAGACACGCTTGTGTCCTGTCACAGGGGATCAGAAGATGCAGAAACCCTTGTGTCCTGTCAGAGGATCAGAAGACGCAGACACCCTTGTGTCCTGTCACAGGGGATCAGAAGATGCAGACACCCTTGTTTCCTGTCACAGGAGATCACAAGATGCAGACACCCTTGTTTCCTGTCAGAGGATCAGAAGATGCAGACACCCTTGTGTCCTGTCAGAGGATCAGAAGATGCAGACACCCTTGTTTCCTGTCACAGGGGATCGGAAGATGCAGACACCCTTGTGTCCTGTCACAGGAGATCACAAGATGCAGACACCCTTGTTTCCTGTCAGAGGATCAGAAGACGCAGACACCCTTGTGTCCTGTCACAGGGGATCAGAAGATGCAGACACCCTTGTTTCCTGTCACAGGAGATCACAAGATGCAGACACCCTTGTTTCCTGTCAGAGGATCAGAAGATGCAGTCACCCTTGTTTCCTGTCACAGGGGATGAGAAGATGCAGAAACCCTTGTTTCCTGTCACAGGAGATCACAAGATGCAGACACCCTTGTTTCCTGTCACAGGGGATCGGAAGATGCAGACACACTTGTGTCCTGTCACAGGAGATCAGAAGATGCAGACACCCTTGTTTCCTGTCAGAGGATCAGAAGATGCAGTCACCCTTGTTTCCTGTCACAGGGGATCGGAAGATGCAGTCACCCTTGTTTCCTGTCACAGGAGATCAGAAGATGCAGACACCCTTGTGTCCTGTCAGAGGAGATCAGAAGATGCAGAAACCCTTGTTTCCTGTCAGAGGAGATCAGAAGATGCAGAAACCCTTGTTTCCTGTCAGAGGAGATCAGAAGATGCAGAAACCCTTGTTTCCTGTCACAGGAGATCAGAAGATGCAGACACCCTTGTTTCCTGTCAGAGGATCAGAAGATGCAGACACCCTTGTGTCCTGTCAGAGGAGATCAGAAGATGCAGACACCCTTGTTTCCTGTCAGAGGATCAGAAGATGCAGACACCCTTGTTTCCTGTCAGAGGAGATCAGAAGATGCAGAAACCCTTGTTTCCTATCACAGGAGATCAGAAGATGCAGACACCCTTGTTTCCTGTCAGAGGATCAGAAGATGCAGACACCCTTGTGTCCTGTCAGAGGAGATCAGAAGATGCAGAAACCCTTGTGTCCTGTCAGAAGATCAGAAGATGCAGACACCCTTGTTTCCTGTCAGAGGATCAGAAGATGCAGTCACCCTTGTTTCCTGTCACAGGAGATCAGAAGATGCAGACACCCTTGTTTCTTGTCAGAGGATCAGAAGATGCAGTCACCCTTGTTTCCTGTCACAGGAGATCAGAAGATGCAAACACCCTTGTTTCCTGTCACAGGATCAGAAGATGCAGTCACCCTTGTTTCCTGTCACAGGAGATCAGAAGATGCAGACACCCTTGTTTCCTGTCAGAGGATCAGAAGATGCAGACACCCTTGTTTCCTGTCACAGGATCAGAAGATGCAGTCACCCTTGTTTCCTGTCACAGGAGATCAGAAGATGCAGACACCCTTGTTTCCTGTCAGAGGATCAGAAGATGTAGTCACCCTTGTTTCCTGTCAGAGGATCAGAAGAAGCAGACACCCTTGTGTCCTGTCAGAGGATCAGAAGAAGCAGACACCCTTGTGTCCTGTCAGAGGATCAGAAGATGCAGACACCCTTGTTTCCTGTCACAGGATCAGAAGATGCAGTCACCCTTGTTTCCTGTCACAGGGGATCAGAAGATGCAGAAACCCTTGTTTCCTGTCACAGGAGATCACAAGATGCAGACACCCTTGTTTCCTGTCACAGGGGATCGGAAGATGCAGACACCCTTGTGTCCTGTCACAGGAGATCAGAAGATGCAGACACCCTTGTTTCCTGTCAGAGGATCAGAAGATGCAGTCACCCTTGTTTCCTGTCACAGGGGATCGGAAGATGCAGTCACCCTTGTTTCCTGTCACAGGAGATCAGAAGATGCAGACATGCTTGTGTCCTGTCAGAGGAGATCAGAAGATGCAGAAACCCTTGTTTCCTGTCAGAGGAGATCAGAAGATGCAGAAACCCTTGTTTCCTGTCAGAGGAGATCAGAAGATGCAGAAACCCTTGTTTCCTGTCACAGGAGATCAGAAGATGCAGACACCCTTGTTTCCTGTCAGAGGATCAGAAGATGCAGACACCCTTGTGTCCTGTCAGAGGAGATCAGAAGATGCAGACACCCTTGTTTCCTGTCAGAGGATCAGAAGATGCAGACACCCTTGTTTCCTGTCAGAGGAGATCAGAAGATGCAGAAACCCTTGTTTCCTGTCACAGGAGAACAGAAGATGCAGACACCCTTGTTTCCAGTCAGAGGATCAGAAGATGCAGACACCCTTGTGTCCTGTCAGAGGAGATCAGAAGATGCAGACACCCTTGTTTCCTGTCAGAGGATCAGAAGATGCAGTCACCCTTGTTTCCTGTCACAGGGGATCGGAAGATGCAGTCACCCTTGTTTCCTGTCACAGGAGATCAGAAGATGCAGACATGCTTGTGTCCTGTCAGAGGAGATCAGAAGATGCAGAAACCCTTGTTTCCTGTCAGAGGAGATCAGAAGATGCAGAAACCCTTGTTTCCTGTCAGAGGAGATCAGAAGATGCAGAAACCCTTGTTTCCTGTCACAGGAGATCAGAAGATGCAGACACCCTTGTTTCCTGTCAGAGGATCAGAAGATGCAGACACCCTTGTGTCCTGTCAGAGGAGATCAGAAGATGCAGACACCCTTGTTTCCTGTCAGAGGATCAGAAGATGCAGACACCCTTGTTTCCTGTCAGAGGAGATCAGAAGATGCAGAAACCCTTGTTTCCTGTCACAGGAGAACAGAAGATGCAGACACCCTTGTTTCCAGTCAGAGGATCAGAAGATGCAGACACCCTTGTGTCCTGTCAGAGGAGATCAGAAGATGCAGAAACCCTTGTGTCCTGTCAGAAGATCAGAAGATGCAGACACCCTTGTTTCCTGTCAGAGGATCAGAAGATGCAGACACCCTTGTGTCCTGTCAGAGGAGATCAGAAGAAGCAGACACCCTTGTTTCCTGTCAGAGGATCAGAAGATGCAGACACCCTTGTGTCCTGTCAGAGGAGATCAGAAGATGCAAACACCCTTGTTTCCTGTCACAGGATCAGAAGATGCAGTCACCCTTGTTTCCTGTCACAGGAGATCAGAAGATGCAGACACCCTTGTTTCCTGTCAGAGGATCAGAAGATGCAGACACCCTTGTTTCCTGTCACAGGATCAGAAGATGCAGTCACCCTTGTTTCCTGTCACAGGAGATCAGAAGATGCAGACACCCTTGTTTCCTGTCAGAGGATCAGAAGATGTAGTCACCCTTGTTTCCTGTCAGAGGATCAGAAGAAGCAGACACCCTTGTGTCCTGTCAGAGGATCAGAAGAAGCAGACACCCTTGTGTCCTGTCAGAGGATCAGAAGATGCAGACACCCTTGTTTCCTGTCACAGGATCAGAAGATGCAGTCACCCTTGTTTCCTGTCACAGGAGATCAGAAGATGCAGACACCCTTGTTTCCTGTCACAGGATCAGAAGATGCAGACACCCTTGTGTCCTGTCACAGGAGATCAGAAGATGCCGACACCCTTGTTTCCTGTCAGAGGATCAGAAGATGCAGTCACCCTTGTGTCCTGTCACAGAAGATCAGAAGATGCAGAAACCCTTGTGTCCTGTCAGAGGAGATCGGAAGATGCAGACACACTTGTGTCCTGTCACAGGGGATCAGAAGATGCAGCCACCCTTGTGTCCTGTCACAGGGGATCAGAAGATGCAGACACGCTTGTGTCCTGTCACAGGGGATCAGAAGATGCAGACACCCTTGTGTCCTGTCACAGGGGATCAGAAGATGCAGACACGCTTGTGTCCTGTCACAGAGGATCAGAAGATGCAGTCACCCTTGTGTCCTGTCACAGGGGATCAGAAGATGCAGAAACCCTTGTGTCCTGTCAGAGGATCAGAAGACGCAGACACCCTTGTGTCCTGTCACAGGGGATCAGAAGATGCAGACACCCTTGTTTCCTGTCACAGGAGATCACAAGATGCAGACACCCTTGTTTCCTGTCAGAGGATCAGAAGATGCAGACACCCTTGTGTCCTGTCAGAGGATCAGAAGATGCAGACACCCTTGTTTCCTGTCACAGGGGATCGGAAGATGCAGACACCCTTGTGTCCTGTCACAGGAGATCACAAGATGCAGACACCCTTTTTTCCTGTCAGAGGATCAGAAGACGCAGACACCCTTGTGTCCTGTCACAGGGGATCAGAAGATGCAGACACCCTTGTTTCCTGTCACAGGAGATCACAAGATGCAGACACCCTTGTTTCCTGTCAGAGGATCAGAAGATGCAGTCACCCTTGTTTCCTGTCACAGGGGATCAGAAGATGCAGAAACCCTTGTTTCCTGTCACAGGAGATCACAAGATGCAGACACCCTTGTTTCCTGTCACAGGGGATCGGAAGATGCAGACACCCTTGTGTCCTGTCACAGGAGATCAGAAGATGCAGACACCCTTGTGTCCTGTCAGAAGATCAGAAGATGCAGACACCCTTGTTTCCTGTCAGAGGATCAGAAGATGCAGTCACCCTTGTTTCCTGTCACAGGAGATCAGAAGATGCAGACACCCTTGTTTCCTGTCAGAGGATCAGAAGATGCAGTCACCCTTGTTTCCTGTCACAGGAGATCAGAAGATGCAAACACCCTTGTTTCCTGTCACAGGATCAGAAGATGCAGTCACCCTTGTTTCCTGTCACAGGAGATCAGAAGATGCAGACACCCTTGTTTCCTGTCAGAGGATCAGAAGATGCAAACACCCTTGTTTCCTGTCACAGGATCAGAAGATGCAGTCACCCTTGTTTCCTGTCACAGGAGATCAGAAGATGCAGACACCCTTGTTTCCTGTCAGAGGATCAGAAGATGCAGACACCCTTGTTTCCTGTCACAGGATCAGAAGATGCAGTCACCCTTGTTTCCTGTCACAGGAGATCAGAAGATGCAGACACCCTTGTTTCCTGTCAGAGGATCAGAAGATGTAGTCACCCTTGTTTCCTGTCAGAGGATCAGAAGAAGCAGACACCCTTGTGTCCTGTCAGAGGATCAGAAGAAGCAGACACCCTTGTGTCCTGTCAGAGGATCAGAAGATGCAGACACCCTTGTTTCCTGTCACAGGATCAGAAGATGCAGTCACCCTTGTTTCCTGTCACAGGAGATCAGAAGATGCAGACACCCTTGTTTCCTGTCACAGGATCAGAAGATGCAGACACCCTTGTGTCCTGTCACAGGAGATCAGAAGATGCCGACACCCTTGTTTCCTGTCAGAGGATCAGAAGATGCAGTCACCCTTGTGTCCTGTCACAGAAGATCAGAAGATGCAGAAACCCTTGTGTCCTGTCAGAGGAGATCGGAAGATGCAGACACACTTGTGTCCTGTCACAGGGGATCAGAAGATGCAGCCACCCTTGTGTCCTGTCACAGGGGATCAGAAGATGCAGACACGCTTGTGTCCTGTCACAGGGGATCAGAAGATGCAGACACCCTTGTGTCCTGTCACAGGGGATCAGAAGATGCAGACACGCTTGTGTCCTGTCACAGAGGATCAGAAGATGCAGTCACCCTTGTGTCCTGTCACAGGGGATCAGAAGATGCAGAAACCCTTGTGTCCTGTCAGAGGATCAGAAGACGCAGACACCCTTGTGTCCTGTCACAGGGGATCAGAAGATGCAGACACCCTTGTTTCCTGTCACAGGAGATCACAAGATGCAGACACCCTTGTTTCCTGTCAGAGGATCAGAAGATGCAGACACCCTTGTGTCCTGTCAGAGGATCAGAAGATGCAGACACCCTTGTTTCCTGTCACAGGGGATCGGAAGATGCAGACACCCTTGTGTCCTGTCACAGGAGATCACAAGATGCAGACACCCTTTTTTCCTGTCAGAGGATCAGAAGACGCAGACACCCTTGTGTCCTGTCACAGGGGATCAGAAGATGCAGACACCCTTGTTTCCTGTCACAGGAGATCACAAGATGCAGACACCCTTGTTTCCTGTCAGAGGATCAGAAGATGCAGTCACCCTTGTTTCCTGTCACAGGGGATCAGAAGATGCAGAAACCCTTGTTTCCTGTCACAGGAGATCACAAGATGCAGACACCCTTGTTTCCTGTCACAGGGGATCGGAAGATGCAGACACCCTTGTGTCCTGTCACAGGAGATCAGAAGATGCAGACACCCTTGTGTCCTGTCAGAAGATCAGAAGATGCAGACACCCTTGTTTCCTGTCAGAGGATCAGAAGATGCAGTCACCCTTGTTTCCTGTCACAGGAGATCAGAAGATGCAGACACCCTTGTTTCCTGTCAGAGGATCAGAAGATGCAGTCACCCTTGTTTCCTGTCACAGGAGATCAGAAGATGCAAACACCCTTGTTTCCTGTCACAGGATCAGAAGATGCAGTCACCCTTGTTTCCTGTCACAGGAGATCAGAAGATGCAGACACCCTTGTTTCCTGTCAGAGGATCAGAAGATGCAGACACCCTTGTTTCCTGTCACAGGATCAGAAGATGCAGTCACCCTTGTTTCCTGTCACAGGAGATCAGAAGATGCAGACACCCTTGTTTCCTGTCAGAGGATCAGAAGATGTAGTCACCCTTGTTTCCTGTCAGAGGATCAGAAGAAGCAGACACCCTTGTGTCCTGTCAGAGGATCAGAAGAAGCAGACACCCTTGTGTCCTGTCAGAGGATCAGAAGATGCAGACACCCTTGTTTCCTGTCACAGGATCAGAAGATGCAGTCACCCTTGTTTCCTGTCACAGGAGATCAGAAGATGCAGACACCCTTGTTTCCTGTCACAGGATCAGAAGATGCAGACACCCTTGTGTCCTGTCACAGGAGATCAGAAGATGCCGACACCCTTGTTTCCTGTCAGAGGATCAGAAGATGCAGTCACCCTTGTGTCCTGTCACAGAAGATCAGAAGATGCAGAAACCCTTGTGTCCTGTCAGAGGAGATCGGAAGATGCAGACACACTTGTGTCCTGTCACAGGGGATCAGAAGATGCAGCCACCCTTGTGTCCTGTCACAGGGGATCAGAAGATGCAGACACGCTTGTGTCCTGTCACAGGGGATCAGAAGATGCAGACACCCTTGTGTCCTGTCACAGGGGATCAGAAGATGCAGACACGCTTGTGTCCTGTCACAGAGGATCAGAAGATGCAGTCACCCTTGTGTCCTGTCACAGGGGATCAGAAGATCAGACACCCTTGTGTCCTGTCAGAGGAGATCAGAAGATGCAGACACCCTTGTTTCCTGTCAGAGGATCAGAAGATGCAGACACCCTTGTTTCCTGTCAGAGGAGATCAGAAGATGCAGAAACCCTTGTTTCCTATCACAGGAGATCAGAAGATGCAGACACCCTTGTTTCCTGTCAGAGGATCAGAAGATGCAGACACCCTTGTGTCCTGTCAGAGGAGATCAGAAGATGCAGAAACCCTTGTGTCCTGTCAGAAGATCAGAAGATGCAGACACCCTTGTTTCCTGTCAGAGGATCAGAAGATGCAGTCACCCTTGTTTCCTGTCACAGGAGATCAGAAGATGCAGACACCCTTGTTTCTTGTCAGAGGATCAGAAGATGCAGTCACCCTTGTTTCCTGTCACAGGAGATCAGAAGATGCAAACACCCTTGTTTCCTGTCACAGGATCAGAAGATGCAGTCACCCTTGTTTCCTGTCACAGGAGATCAGAAGATGCAGACACCCTTGTTTCCTGTCAGAGGATCAGAAGATGCAGACACCCTTGTTTCCTGTCACAGGATCAGAAGATGCAGTCACCCTTGTTTCCTGTCACAGGAGATCAGAAGATGCAGACACCCTTGTTTCCTGTCAGAGGATCAGAAGATGTAGTCACCCTTGTTTCCTGTCAGAGGATCAGAAGAAGCAGACACCCTTGTGTCCTGTCAGAGGATCAGAAGAAGCAGACACCCTTGTGTCCTGTCAGAGGATCAGAAGATGCAGACACCCTTGTTTCCTGTCACAGGATCAGAAGATGCAGTCACCCTTGTTTCCTGTCACAGGGGATCAGAAGATGCAGAAACCCTTGTTTCCTGTCACAGGAGATCACAAGATGCAGACACCCTTGTTTCCTGTCACAGGGGATCGGAAGATGCAGACACCCTTGTGTCCTGTCACAGGAGATCAGAAGATGCAGACACCCTTGTTTCCTGTCAGAGGATCAGAAGATGCAGTCACCCTTGTTTCCTGTCACAGGGGATCGGAAGATGCAGTCACCCTTGTTTCCTGTCACAGGAGATCAGAAGATGCAGACATGCTTGTGTCCTGTCAGAGGAGATCAGAAGATGCAGAAACCCTTGTTTCCTGTCAGAGGAGATCAGAAGATGCAGAAACCCTTGTTTCCTGTCAGAGGAGATCAGAAGATGCAGAAACCCTTGTTTCCTGTCACAGGAGATCAGAAGATGCAGACACCCTTGTTTCCTGTCAGAGGATCAGAAGATGCAGACACCCTTGTGTCCTGTCAGAGGAGATCAGAAGATGCAGACACCCTTGTTTCCTGTCAGAGGATCAGAAGATGCAGACACCCTTGTTTCCTGTCAGAGGAGATCAGAAGATGCAGAAACCCTTGTTTCCTGTCACAGGAGAACAGAAGATGCAGACACCCTTGTTTCCAGTCAGAGGATCAGAAGATGCAGACACCCTTGTGTCCTGTCAGAGGAGATCAGAAGATGCAGAAACCCTTGTGTCCTGTCAGAAGATCAGAAGATGCAGACACCCTTGTTTCCTGTCAGAGGATCAGAAGATGCAGACACCCTTGTGTCCTGTCAGAGGAGATCAGAAGAAGCAGACACCCTTGTTTCCTGTCAGAGGATCAGAAGATGCAGACACCCTTGTGTCCTGTCAGAGGAGATCAGAAGATGCAAACACCCTTGTTTCCTGTCACAGGATCAGAAGATGCAGTCACCCTTGTTTCCTGTCACAGGAGATCAGAAGATGCAGACACCCTTGTTTCCTGTCAGAGGATCAGAAGATGCAGACACCCTTGTTTCCTGTCACAGGATCAGAAGATGCAGTCACCCTTGTTTCCTGTCACAGGAGATCAGAAGATGCAGACACCCTTGTTTCCTGTCAGAGGATCAGAAGATGTAGTCACCCTTGTTTCCTGTCAGAGGATCAGAAGAAGCAGACACCCTTGTGTCCTGTCAGAGGATCAGAAGAAGCAGACACCCTTGTGTCCTGTCAGAGGATCAGAAGATGCAGACACCCTTGTTTCCTGTCACAGGATCAGAAGATGCAGTCACCCTTGTTTCCTGTCACAGGAGATCAGAAGATGCAGACACCCTTGTTTCCTGTCACAGGATCAGAAGATGCAGACACCCTTGTGTCCTGTCACAGGAGATCAGAAGATGCCGACACCCTTGTTTCCTGTCAGAGGATCAGAAGATGCAGTCACCCTTGTGTCCTGTCACAGAAGATCAGAAGATGCAGAAACCCTTGTGTCCTGTCAGAGGAGATCGGAAGATGCAGACACACTTGTGTCCTGTCACAGGGGATCAGAAGATGCAGCCACCCTTGTGTCCTGTCACAGGGGATCAGAAGATGCAGACACGCTTGTGTCCTGTCACAGGGGATCAGAAGATGCAGACACCCTTGTGTCCTGTCACAGGGGATCAGAAGATGCAGACACGCTTGTGTCCTGTCACAGAGGATCAGAAGATGCAGTCACCCTTGTGTCCTGTCACAGGGGATCAGAAGATGCAGAAACCCTTGTGTCCTGTCAGAGGATCAGAAGACGCAGACACCCTTGTGTCCTGTCACAGGGGATCAGAAGACGCAGACACCCTTGTTTCCTGTCACAGGAGATCACAAGATGCAGACACCCTTGTTTCCTGTCAGAGGATCAGAAGATGCAGACACCCTTGTGTCCTGTCAGAGGATCAGAAGATGCAGACACCCTTGTTTCCTGTCACAGGGGATCGGAAGATGCAGACACCCTTGTGTCCTGTCACAGGAGATCACAAGATGCAGACACCCTTTTTTCCTGTCAGAGGATCAGAAGACGCAGACACCCTTGTGTCCTGTCACAGGGGATCAGAAGATGCAGACACCCTTGTTTCCTGTCACAGGAGATCACAAGATGCAGACACCCTTGTTTCCTGTCAGAGGATCAGAAGATGCAGTCACCCTTGTTTCCTGTCACAGGGGATCAGAAGATGCAGAAACCCTTGTTTCCTGTCACAGGAGATCACAAGATGCAGACACCCTTGTTTCCTGTCACAGGGGATCGGAAGATGCAGACACCCTTGTGTCCTGTCACAGGAGATCAGAAGATGCAGACACCCTTGTGTCCTGTCAGAAGATCAGAAGATGCAGACACCCTTGTTTCCTGTCAGAGGATCAGAAGATGCAGTCACCCTTGTTTCCTGTCACAGGAGATCAGAAGATGCAGACACCCTTGTTTCCTGTCAGAGGATCAGAAGATGCAGTCACCCTTGTTTCCTGTCACAGGAGATCAGAAGATGCAAACACCCTTGTTTCCTGTCACAGGATCAGAAGATGCAGTCACCCTTGTTTCCTGTCACAGGAGATCAGAAGATGCAGACACCCTTGTTTCCTGTCAGAGGATCAGAAGATGCAGACACCCTTGTTTCCTGTCACAGGATCAGAAGATGCAGTCACCCTTGTTTCCTGTCACAGGAGATCAGAAGATGCAGACACCCTTGTTTCCTGTCAGAGGATCAGAAGATGTAGTCACCCTTGTTTCCTGTCAGAGGATCAGAAGAAGCAGACACCCTTGTGTCCTGTCAGAGGATCAGAAGAAGCAGACACCCTTGTGTCCTGTCAGAGGATCAGAAGATGCAGACACCCTTGTTTCCTGTCACAGGATCAGAAGATGCAGTCACCCTTGTTTCCTGTCACAGGAGATCAGAAGATGCAGACACCCTTGTTTCCTGTCACAGGATCAGAAGATGCAGACACCCTTGTGTCCTGTCACAGGAGATCAGAAGATGCCGACACCCTTGTTTCCTGTCAGAGGATCAGAAGATGCAGTCACCCTTGTGTCCTGTCACAGAAGATCAGAAGATGCAGAAACCCTTGTGTCCTGTCAGAGGAGATCGGAAGATGCAGACACACTTGTGTCCTGTCACAGGGGATCAGAAGATGCAGCCACCCTTGTGTCCTGTCACAGGGGATCAGAAGATGCAGACACGCTTGTGTCCTGTCACAGGGGATCAGAAGATGCAGACACCCTTGTGTCCTGTCACAGGGGATCAGAAGATGCAGACACGCTTGTGTCCTGTCACAGAGGATCAGAAGATGCAGTCACCCTTGTGTCCTGTCACAGGGGATCAGAAGATGCAGACACCCTTGTGTCCTGTCAGAGGAGATCAGAAGATGCAGACACCCTTGTTTCCTGTCAGAGGATCAGAAGATGCAGACACCCTTGTTTCCTGTCAGAGGAGATCAGAAGATGCAGAAACCCTTGTTTCCTATCACAGGAGATCAGAAGATGCAGACACCCTTGTTTCCTGTCAGAGGATCAGAAGATGCAGACACCCTTGTGTCCTGTCAGAGGAGATCAGAAGATGCAGAAACCCTTGTGTCCTGTCAGAAGATCAGAAGATGCAGACACCCTTGTTTCCTGTCAGAGGATCAGAAGATGCAGTCACCCTTGTTTCCTGTCACAGGAGATCAGAAGATGCAGACACCCTTGTTTCTTGTCAGAGGATCAGAAGATGCAGTCACCCTTGTTTCCTGTCACAGGAGATCAGAAGATGCAAACACCCTTGTTTCCTGTCACAGGATCAGAAGATGCAGTCACCCTTGTTTCCTGTCACAGGAGATCAGAAGATGCAGACACCCTTGTTTCCTGTCAGAGGATCAGAAGATGCAGACACCCTTGTTTCCTGTCACAGGATCAGAAGATGCAGTCACCCTTGTTTCCTGTCACAGGAGATCAGAAGATGCAGACACCCTTGTTTCCTGTCAGAGGATCAGAAGATGTAGTCACCCTTGTTTCCTGTCAGAGGATCAGAAGAAGCAGACACCCTTGTGTCCTGTCAGAGGATCAGAAGAAGCAGACACCCTTGTGTCCTGTCAGAGGATCAGAAGATGCAGACACCCTTGTTTCCTGTCACAGGATCAGAAGATGCAGTCACCCTTGTTTCCTGTCACAGGAGATCAGAAGATGCAGACACCCTTGTTTCCTGTCACAGGATCAGAAGATGCAGACACCCTTGTGTCCTGTCACAGGAGATCAGAAGATGCCGACACCCTTGTTTCCTGTCAGAGGATCAGAAGATGCAGTCACCCTTGTGTCCTGTCACAGAAGATCAGAAGATGCAGAAACCCTTGTGTCCTGTCAGAGGAGATCGGAAGATGCAGACACACTTGTGTCCTGTCACAGGGGATCAGAAGATGCAGCCACCCTTGTGTCCTGTCACAGGGGATCAGAAGATGCAGACACGCTTGTGTCCTGTCACAGGGGATCAGAAGATGCAGACACCCTTGTGTCCTGTCACAGGGGATCAGAAGATGCAGACACGCTTGTGTCCTGTCACAGAGGATCAGAAGATGCAGTCACCCTTGTGTCCTGTCACAGGGGATCAGAAGATGCAGAAACCCTTGTGTCCTGTCAGAGGATCAGAAGACGCAGACACCCTTGTGTCCTGTCACAGGGGATCAGAAGATGCAGACACCCTTGTTTCCTGTCACAGGAGATCACAAGATGCAGACACCCTTGTTTCCTGTCAGAGGATCAGAAGATGCAGACACCCTTGTGTCCTGTCAGAGGATCAGAAGATGCAGACACCCTTGTTTCCTGTCACAGGGGATCGGAAGATGCAGACACCCTTGTGTCCTGTCACAGGAGATCACAAGATGCAGACACCCTTTTTTCCTGTCAGAGGATCAGAAGACGCAGACACCCTTGTGTCCTGTCACAGGGGATCAGAAGATGCAGACACCCTTGTTTCCTGTCACAGGAGATCACAAGATGCAGACACCCTTGTTTCCTGTCAGAGGATCAGAAGATGCAGTCACCCTTGTTTCCTGTCACAGGGGATCAGAAGATGCAGAAACCCTTGTTTCCTGTCACAGGAGATCACAAGATGCAGACACCCTTGTTTCCTGTCACAGGGGATCGGAAGATGCAGACACCCTTGTGTCCTGTCACAGGAGATCAGAAGATGCAGACACCCTTGTTTCCTGTCAGAGGATCAGAAGATGCAGTCACCCTTGTTTCCTGTCACAGGGGATCGGAAGATGCAGTCACCCTTGTTTCCTGTCACAGGAGATCAGAAGATGCAGACATGCTTGTGTCCTGTCAGAGGAGATCAGAAGATGCAGAAACCCTTGTTTCCTGTCAGAGGAGATCAGAAGATGCAGAAACCCTTGTTTCCTGTCAGAGGAGATCAGAAGATGCAGAAACCCTTGTTTCCTGTCACAGGAGATCAGAAGATGCAGACACCCTTGTTTCCTGTCAGAGGATCAGAAGATGCAGACACCCTTGTGTCCTGTCAGAGGAGATCAGAAGATGCAGACACCCTTGTTTCCTGTCAGAGGATCAGAAGATGCAGACACCCTTGTTTCCTGTCAGAGGAGATCAGAAGATGCAGAAACCCTTGTTTCCTGTCACAGGAGAACAGAAGATGCAGACACCCTTGTTTCCAGTCAGAGGATCAGAAGATGCAGACACCCTTGTGTCCTGTCAGAGGAGATCAGAAGATGCAGAAACCCTTGTGTCCTGTCAGAAGATCAGAAGATGCAGACACCCTTGTTTCCTGTCAGAGGATCAGAAGATGCAGACACCCTTGTGTCCTGTCAGAGGAGATCAGAAGAAGCAGACACCCTTGTTTCCTGTCAGAGGATCAGAAGATGCAGACACCCTTGTGTCCTGTCAGAGGAGATCAGAAGATGCAGACACCCTTGTTTCCTGTCAGAGGATCAGAAGATGCAGACACCCTTGTTTCCTGTCACAGGATCAGAAGATGCAGTCACCCTTGTTTCCTGTCACAGGAGATCAGAAGATGCAGACACCCTTGTTTCCTGTCACAGGATCAGAAGATGCAGTCACCCTTGTTTCCTGTCACAGGAGATCAGAAGATGCAGACACCCTTGTTTCCTGTCAGAGGATCAGAAGATGCAGACACCCTTGTTTCCTGTCACAGGATCAGAAGATGCAGTCACCCTTGTTTCCTGTCACAGGAGATCAGAAGATGCAAACACCCTTGTTTCCTGTCACAGGATCAGAAGATGCAGACACCCTTGTGTCCTGTCACAGGGGATCAGAAGATGCAGACACGCTTGTGTCCTGTCACAGGGGATCAGAAGATGCAGAAACCCTTGTGTCCTGTCAGAGGATCAGAAGACGCAGACACCCTTGTGTCCTGTCACAGGGGATCAGAAGATGCAGACACCCTTGTTTCCTGTCACAGGAGATCACAAGATGCAGACACCCTTGTTTCCTGTCAGAGGATCAGAAGATGCAGACACCCTTGTGTCCTGTCAGAGGATCAGAAGATGCAGACACCCTTGTTTCCTGTCACAGGGGATCGGAAGATGCAGACACCCTTGTGTCCTGTCACAGGAGATCACAAGATGCAGACACCCTTGTTTCCTGTCAGAGGATCAGAAGACGCAGACACCCTTGTGTCCTGTCACAGGGGATCAGAAGATGCAGACACCCTTGTTTCCTGTCACAGGAGATCACAAGATGCAGACACCCTTGTTTCCTGTCAGAGGATCAGAAGATGCAGTCACCCTTGTTTCCTGTCACAGGGGATCAGAAGATGCAGAAATCCTTGTTTCCTGTCACAGGAGATCACAAGATGCAGACACCCTTGTTTCCTGACACAGGGGATCGGAAGATGCAGACACACTTGTGTCCTGTCACAGGAGATCAGAAGATGCAGACACCCTTGTTTCCTGTCAGAGGATCAGAAGATGCAGTCACCCTTGTTTCCTGTCACAGGGGATCGGAAGATGCAGTCACCCTTGTTTCCTGTCACAGGAGATCAGAAGATGCAGACACCCTTGTGTCCTGTCAGAGGAGATCAGAAGATGCAGAAACCCTTGTTTCCTGTCAGAGGAGATCAGAAGATGCAGAAACCCTTGTTTCCTGTCAGAGGAGATCAGAAGATGCAGAAACCCTTGTTTCCTGTCACAGGAGATCAGAAGATGCAGACACCCTTGTTTCCTGTCAGAGGATCAGAAGATGCAGACACCCTTGTGTCCTGTCAGAGGAGATCAGAAGATGCAGACACCCTTGTTTCCTGTCAGAGGATCAGAAGATGCAGACACCCTTGTTTCCTGTCAGAGGAGATCAGAAGATGCAGAAACCCTTGTTTCCTATCACAGGAGATCAGAAGATGCAGACACCCTTGTTTCCTGTCAGAGGATCAGAAGATGCAGACACCCTTGTGTCCTGTCAGAGGAGATCAGAAGATGCAGAAACCCTTGTGTCCTGTCAGAAGATCAGAAGATGCAGACACCCTTGTTTCCTGTCAGAGGATCAGAAGATGCAGTCACCCTTGTTTCCTGTCACAGGAGATCAGAAGATGCAGACACCCTTGTTTCCTGTCAGAGGATCAGAAGATGCAGTCACCCTTGTTTCCTGTCACAGGAGATCAGAAGATGCAAACACCCTTGTTTCCTGTCACAGGATCAGAAGATGCAGACACCCTTGTGTCCTGTCACAGGAGATCAGAAGATGCAGACACCCTTGTTTCCTGTCAGAGGATCAGAAGATGCAGTCACCCTTGTTTCCTGTCACAGGAGATCAGAAGATGCAGACACCCTTGTTTCCTGTCAGAGGATCAGAAGATGCAGTCACCCTTGTTTCCTGTCACAGGAGATCAGAAGATGCAGACACCCTTGTTTCCTGTCAGAGGATCAGAAGATGCAGACACCCTTGTTTCCTGTCACAGGATCAGAAGATGCAGTCACCCTTGTTTCCTGTCACAGGAGATCAGAAGATGCAGACACCCTTGTTTCCTGTCAGAGGATCAGAAGATGTAGTCACCCTTGTTTCCTGTCAGAGGATCAGAAGAAGCAGACACCCTTGTGTCCTGTCAGAGGATCAGAAGAAGCAGACACCCTTGTGTCCTGTCAGAGGATCAGAAGATGCAGACACCCTTGTTTCCTGTCACAGGATCAGAAGATGCAGTCACCCTTGTTTCCTGTCACAGGAGATCAGAAGATGCAGACACCCTTGTTTCCTGTCACAGGATCAGAAGATGCAGACACCCTTGTGTCCTGTCACAGGAGATCAGAAGATGCCGACACCCTTGTTTCCTGTCAGAGGATCAGAAGATGCAGTCACCCTTGTGTCCTGTCACAGAAGATCAGAAGATGCAGAAACCCTTGTGTCCTGTCAGAGGAGATCGGAAGATGCAGACACACTTGTGTCCTGTCACAGGGGATCAGAAGATGCAGTCACCCTTGTGTCCTGTCACAGGGGATCAGAAGATGCAGACACGCTTGTGTCCTGTCACAGGGGATCAGAAGATGCAGACACCCTTGTGTCCTGTCACAGGGGATCAGAAGATGCAGACACGCTTGTGTCCTGTCACAGAGGATCAGAAGATGCAGTCACCCTTGTGTCCTGTCACAGGGGATCAGAAGATGCAGACACCCTTGTGTCCTGTCAGAGGAGATCAGAAGATGCAGACACCCTTGTTTCCTGTCAGAGGATCAGAAGATGCAGACACCCTTGTTTCCTGTCAGAGGAGATCAGAAGATGCAGAAACCCTTGTTTCCTATCACAGGAGATCAGAAGATGCAGACACCCTTGTTTCCTGTCAGAGGATCAGAAGATGCAGACACCCTTGTGTCCTGTCAGAGGAGATCAGAAGATGCAGAAACCCTTGTGTCCTGTCAGAAGATCAGAAGATGCAGACACCCTTGTTTCCTGTCAGAGGATCAGAAGATGCAGTCACCCTTGTTTCCTGTCACAGGAGATCAGAAGATGCAGACACCCTTGTTTCTTGTCAGAGGATCAGAAGATGCAGTCACCCTTGTTTCCTGTCACAGGAGATCAGAAGATGCAAACACCCTTGTTTCCTGTCACAGGATCAGAAGATGCAGTCACCCTTGTTTCCTGTCACAGGAGATCAGAAGATGCAGACACCCTTGTTTCCTGTCAGAGGATCAGAAGATGCAGACACCCTTGTTTCCTGTCACAGGATCAGAAGATGCAGTCACCCTTGTTTCCTGTCACAGGAGATCAGAAGATGCAGACACCCTTGTTTCCTGTCAGAGGATCAGAAGATGTAGTCACCCTTGTTTCCTGTCAGAGGATCAGAAGAAGCAGACACCCTTGTGTCCTGTCAGAGGATCAGAAGAAGCAGACACCCTTGTGTCCTGTCAGAGGATCAGAAGATGCAGACACCCTTGTTTCCTGTCACAGGATCAGAAGATGCAGTCACCCTTGTTTCCTGTCACAGGAGATCAGAAGATGCAGACACCCTTGTTTCCTGTCACAGGATCAGAAGATGCAGACACCCTTGTGTCCTGTCACAGGAGATCAGAAGATGCCGACACCCTTGTTTCCTGTCAGAGGATCAGAAGATGCAGTCACCCTTGTGTCCTGTCACAGAAGATCAGAAGATGCAGAAACCCTTGTGTCCTGTCAGAGGAGATCGGAAGATGCAGACACACTTGTGTCCTGTCACAGGGGATCAGAAGATGCAGCCACCCTTGTGTCCTGTCACAGGGGATCAGAAGATGCAGACACGCTTGTGTCCTGTCACAGGGGATCAGAAGATGCAGACACCCTTGTGTCCTGTCACAGGGGATCAGAAGATGCAGACACGCTTGTGTCCTGTCACAGAGGATCAGAAGATGCAGTCACCCTTGTGTCCTGTCACAGGGGATCAGAAGATGCAGAAACCCTTGTGTATTGTCAGAGGATCAGAAGACGCAGACACCCTTGTGTCCTGTCACAGGGGATCAGAAGATGCAGACACCCTTGTTTCCTGTCACAGGAGATCACAAGATGCAGACACCCTTGTTTCCTGTCAGAGGATCAGAAGATGCAGACACCCTTGTGTCCTGTCAGAGGATCAGAAGATGCAGACACCCTTGTTTCCTGTCACAGGGGATCGGAAGATGCAGACACCCTTGTGTCCTGTCACAGGAGATCACAAGATGCAGACACCCTTTTTTCCTGTCAGAGGATCAGAAGACGCAGACACCCTTGTGTCCTGTCACAGGGGATCAGAAGATGCAGACACCCTTGTTTCCTGTCACAGGAGATCACAAGATGCAGACACCCTTGTTTCCTGTCAGAGGATCAGAAGATGCAGTCACCCTTGTTTCCTGTCACAGGGGATCAGAAGATGCAGAAACCCTTGTTTCCTGTCACAGGAGATCACAAGATGCAGACACCCTTGTTTCCTGTCACAGGGGATCGGAAGATGCAGACACCCTTGTGTCCTGTCACAGGAGATCAGAAGATGCAGACACCCTTGTGTCCTGTCAGAAGATCAGAAGATGCAGACACCCTTGTTTCCTGTCAGAGGATCAGAAGATGCAGTCACCCTTGTTTCCTGTCACAGGAGATCAGAAGATGCAGACACCCTTGTTTCCTGTCAGAGGATCAGAAGATGCAGTCACCCTTGTTTCCTGTCACAGGAGATCAGAAGATGCAAACACCCTTGTTTCCTGTCACAGGATCAGAAGATGCAGTCACCCTTGTTTCCTGTCACAGGAGATCAGAAGATGCAGACACCCTTGTTTCCTGTCAGAGGATCAGAAGATGCAGACACCCTTGTTTCCTGTCACAGGATCAGAAGATGCAGTCACCCTTGTTTCCTGTCACAGGAGATCAGAAGATGCAGACACCCTTGTTTCCTGTCAGAGGATCAGAAGATGTAGTCACCCTTGTTTCCTGTCAGAGGATCAGAAGAAGCAGACACCCTTGTGTCCTGTCAGAGGATCAGAAGAAGCAGACACCCTTGTGTCCTGTCAGAGGATCAGAAGATGCAGACACCCTTGTTTCCTGTCACAGGATCAGAAGATGCAGTCACCCTTGTTTCCTGTCACAGGAGATCAGAAGATGCAGACACCCTTGTTTCCTGTCACAGGATCAGAAGATGCAGACACCCTTGTGTCCTGTCACAGGAGATCAGAAGATGCCGACACCCTTGTTTCCTGTCAGAGGATCAGAAGATGCAGTCACCCTTGTGTCCTGTCACAGAAGATCAGAAGATGCAGAAACCCTTGTGTCCTGTCAGAGGAGATCGGAAGATGCAGACACACTTGTGTCCTGTCACAGGGGATCAGAAGATGCAGCCACCCTTGTGTCCTGTCACAGGGGATCAGAAGATGCAGACACGCTTGTGTCCTGTCACAGGGGATCAGAAGATGCAGACACCCTTGTGTCCTGTCACAGGGGATCAGAAGATGCAGACACGCTTGTGTCCTGTCACAGAGGATCAGAAGATGCAGTCACCCTTGTGTCCTGTCACAGGGGATCAGAAGATGCAGACACCCTTGTGTCCTGTCAGAGGAGATCAGAAGATGCAGACACCCTTGTTTCCTGTCAGAGGATCAGAAGATGCAGACACCCTTGTTTCCTGTCAGAGGAGATCAGAAGATGCAGAAACCCTTGTTTCCTATCACAGGAGATCAGAAGATGCAGACACCCTTGTTTCCTGTCAGAGGATCAGAAGATGCAGACACCCTTGTGTCCTGTCAGAGGAGATCAGAAGATGCAGAAACCCTTGTGTCCTGTCAGAAGATCAGAAGATGCAGACACCCTTGTTTCCTGTCAGAGGATCAGAAGATGCAGTCACCCTTGTTTCCTGTCACAGGAGATCAGAAGATGCAGACACCCTTGTTTCTTGTCAGAGGATCAGAAGATGCAGTCACCCTTGTTTCCTGTCACAGGAGATCAGAAGATGCAAACACCCTTGTTTCCTGTCACAGGATCAGAAGATGCAGTCACCCTTGTTTCCTGTCACAGGAGATCAGAAGATGCAGACACCCTTGTTTCCTGTCAGAGGATCAGAAGATGCAGACACCCTTGTTTCCTGTCACAGGATCAGAAGATGCAGTCACCCTTGTTTCCTGTCACAGGAGATCAGAAGATGCAGACACCCTTGTTTCCTGTCAGAGGATCAGAAGATGTAGTCACCCTTGTTTCCTGTCAGAGGATCAGAAGAAGCAGACACCCTTGTGTCCTGTCAGAGGATCAGAAGAAGCAGACACCCTTGTGTCCTGTCAGAGGATCAGAAGATGCAGACACCCTTGTTTCCTGTCACAGGATCAGAAGATGCAGTCACCCTTGTTTCCTGTCACAGGAGATCAGAAGATGCAGACACCCTTGTTTCCTGTCACAGGATCAGAAGATGCAGACACCCTTGTGTCCTGTCACAGGAGATCAGAAGATGCCGACACCCTTGTTTCCTGTCAGAGGATCAGAAGATGCAGTCACCCTTGTGTCCTGTCACAGAAGATCAGAAGATGCAGAAACCCTTGTGTCCTGTCAGAGGAGATCGGAAGATGCAGACACACTTGTGTCCTGTCACAGGGGATCAGAAGATGCAGCCACCCTTGTGTCCTGTCACAGGGGATCAGAAGATGCAGACACGCTTGTGTCCTGTCACAGGGGATCAGAAGATGCAGACACCCTTGTGTCCTGTCACAGGGGATCAGAAGATGCAGACACGCTTGTGTCCTGTCACAGAGGATCAGAAGATGCAGTCACCCTTGTGTCCTGTCACAGGGGATCAGAAGATGCAGAAACCCTTGTGTCCTGTCAGAGGATCAGAAGACGCAGACACCCTTGTGTCCTGTCACAGGGGATCAGAAGATGCAGACACCCTTGTTTCCTGTCACAGGAGATCACAAGATGCAGACACCCTTGTTTCCTGTCAGAGGATCAGAAGATGCAGACACCCTTGTGTCCTGTCAGAGGATCAGAAGATGCAGACACCCTTGTTTCCTGTCACAGGGGATCGGAAGATGCAGACACCCTTGTGTCCTGTCACAGGAGATCACAAGATGCAGACACCCTTTTTTCCTGTCAGAGGATCAGAAGACGCAGACACCCTTGTGTCCTGTCACAGGGGATCAGAAGATGCAGACACCCTTGTTTCCTGTCACAGGAGATCACAAGATGCAGACACCCTTGTTTCCTGTCAGAGGATCAGAAGATGCAGTCACCCTTGTTTCCTGTCACAGGGGATCAGAAGATGCAGAAACCCTTGTTTCCTGTCACAGGAGATCACAAGATGCAGACACCCTTGTTTCCTGTCACAGGGGATCGGAAGATGCAGACACCCTTGTGTCCTGTCACAGGAGATCAGAAGATGCAGACACCCTTGTTTCCTGTCAGAGGATCAGAAGATGCAGTCACCCTTGTTTCCTGTCACAGGGGATCGGAAGATGCAGTCACCCTTGTTTCCTGTCACAGGAGATCAGAAGATGCAGACATGCTTGTGTCCTGTCAGAGGAGATCAGAAGATGCAGAAACCCTTGTTTCCTGTCAGAGGAGATCAGAAGATGCAGAAACCCTTGTTTCCTGTCAGAGGAGATCAGAAGATGCAGAAACCCTTGTTTCCTGTCACAGGAGATCAGAAGATGCAGACACCCTTGTTTCCTGTCAGAGGATCAGAAGATGCAGACACCCTTGTGTCCTGTCAGAGGAGATCAGAAGATGCAGACACCCTTGTTTCCTGTCAGAGGATCAGAAGATGCAGACACCCTTGTTTCCTGTCAGAGGAGATCAGAAGATGCAGAAACCCTTGTTTCCTGTCACAGGAGAACAGAAGATGCAGACACCCTTGTTTCCAGTCAGAGGATCAGAAGATGCAGACACCCTTGTGTCCTGTCAGAGGAGATCAGAAGATGCAGAAACCCTTGTGTCCTGTCAGAAGATCAGAAGATGCAGACACCCTTGTTTCCTGTCAGAGGATCAGAAGATGCAGACACCCTTGTGTCCTGTCAGAGGAGATCAGAAGAAGCAGACACCCTTGTTTCCTGTCAGAGGATCAGAAGATGCAGACACCCTTGTGTCCTGTCAGAGGAGATCAGAAGATGCAGACACCCTTGTTTCCTGTCAGAGGATCAGAAGATGCAGACACCCTTGTTTCCTGTCACAGGATCAGAAGATGCAGTCACCCTTGTTTCCTGTCACAGGAGATCAGAAGATGCAGACACCCTTGTTTCCTGTCACAGGATCAGAAGATGCAGTCACCCTTGTTTCCTGTCACAGGAGATCAGAAGATGCAGACACCCTTGTTTCCTGTCAGAGGATCAGAAGATGCAGACACCCTTGTTTCCTGTCACAGGATCAGAAGATGCAGTCACCCTTGTTTCCTGTCACAGGAGATCAGAAGATGCAAACACCCTTGTTTCCTGTCACAGGATCAGAAGATGCAGTCACCCTTGTTTCCTGTCACAGGAGATCAGAAGATGCAGACACCCTTGTTTCCTGTCAGAGGATCAGAAGATGCAGACACCCTTGTTTCCTGTCACAGGATCAGAAGATGCAGACACGCTTGTGTCCTGTCACAGGGGATCAGAAGATGCAGAAACCCTTGTGTCCTGTCAGAGGATCAGAAGACGCAGACACCCTTGTGTCCTGTCACAGGGGATCAGAAGATGCAGACACCCTTGTTTCCTGTCACAGGAGATCACAAGATGCAGACACCCTTGTTTCCTGTCAGAGGATCAGAAGATGCAGACACCCTTGTGTCCTGTCAGAGGATCAGAAGATGCAGACACCCTTGTTTCCTGTCACAGGGGATCGGAAGATGCAGACACCCTTGTGTCCTGTCACAGGAGATCACAAGATGCAGACACCCTTGTTTCCTGTCAGAGGATCAGAAGACGCAGACACCCTTGTGTCCTGTCACAGGGGATCAGAAGATGCAGACACCCTTGTTTCCTGTCACAGGAGATCACAAGATGCAGACACCCTTGTTTCCTGTCAGAGGATCAGAAGATGCAGTCACCCTTGTTTCCTGTCACAGGGGATCAGAAGATGCAGAAACCCTTGTTTCCTGTCACAGGAGATCACAAGATGCAGACACCCTTGTTTCCTGTCACAGGGGATCGGAAGATGCAGACACACTTGTGTCCTGTCACAGGAGATCAGAATATGCAGACACCCTTGTTTCCTGTCAGAGGATCAGAAGATGCAGTCACCCTTGTTTCCTGTCACAGGGGATCGGAAGATGCAGTCACCCTTGTTTCCTGTCACAGGAGATCAGAAAATGCAGACACCCTAGTGTCCTGTCAGAGGAGATCAAAAGATGCAGAAACCCTTGTTTCCTGTCAGAGGAGATCAGAAGATGCAGAAACCCTTGTTTCCTGTCAGAGGAGATCAGAAGATGCAGAAACCCTTGTTTCCTGTCACAGGAGATCAGAAGATGCAGACACCCTTGTTTCCTGTCAGAGGATCAGAAGATGCAGACACCCTTGTGTCCTGTCAGAGGAGATCAGAAGATGCAGACACCCTTGTTTCCTGTCAGAGGATCAGAAGATGCAGACACCCTTGTTTCCTGTCAGAGGAGATCAGAAGATGCAGAAACCCTTGTTTCCTATCACAGGAGATCAGAAGATGCAGACACCCTTGTTTCCTGTCAGAGGATCAGAAGATGCAGACACCCTTGTGTCCTGTCAGAGGAGATCAGAAGATGCAGAAACCCTTGTGTCCTGTCAGAAGATCAGAAGATGCAGACACCCTTGTTTCCTGTCAGAGGATCAGAAGATGCAGTCACCCTTGTTTCCTGTCACAGGAGATCAGAAGATGCAGACACCCTTGTTTCCTGTCAGAGGATCAGAAGATGCAGTCACCCTTGTTTCCTGTCACAGGAGATCAGAAGATGCAAACACCCTTGTTTCCTGTCACAGGATCAGAAGATGCAGTCACCCTTGTTTCCTGTCACAGGAGATCAGAAGATGCAGACACCCTTGTTTCCTGTCAGAGGATCAGAAGATGCAGACACCCTTGTTTCCTGTCACAGGATCAGAAGATGCAGTCACCCTTGTTTCCTGTCACAGGAGATCAGAAGATGCAGACACCCTTGTTTCCTGTCAGAGGATCAGAAGATGTAGTCACCCTTGTTTCCTGTCAGAGGATCAGAAGAAGCAGACACCCTTGTGTCCTGTCAGAGGATCAGAAGAAGCAGACACCCTTGTGTCCTGTCAGAGGATCAGAAGATGCAGACACCCTTGTTTCCTGTCACAGGATCAGAAGATGCAGTCACCCTTGTTTCCTGTCACAGGAGATCAGAAGATGCAGACACCCTTGTTTCCTGTCACAGGATCAGAAGAAGCAGACACCCTTGTTTCCTGTCACAGGATCAGAAGATGCAGACACCGTTGTTTCCTGTCAGAGGATCAGTAGATGCAGACACCCTTGTGTCCTGTCAGAGGGGATCGGAAAATGCAGACACCCTTGTGTCCTGTCACAGGGGATCAGAAGATGCAGACACCCTTGTGTCCTGTCAGAGGATCAGAAGAAGCAGACACCCTTGTGTCCTGTCAGAGGATCAGAAGAAGCAGACACCCTTTTATCCTGTCACAGGGGATCAGAAGATGCAGAAACCCTTGTGTCCTGTCAGAGGATCAGAAGAAGCAGACACCCTTGTGTCCTGTCAGAGGATCAGAAGATGCAGACACCCTTGTGTCCTGTCACAGGAGATCAGAAGATGCAGACACCCTTGTGTCCTGTCAGAGGATCAGAAGAAGCAGACACCCTTGTGTCCTGTCAGAGGATCAGAAGATGCAGACACCCTTGTTTCCTGTCACAGGGGATCAGAAGATGCAGACACCCTTGTTTCCTGTCACAGGGGATCAGAAGATGCAGACACACTTGTGTCCTGTCATAGGGGATCAGAAGATGCAGACACACTTGTGTCCTGTCACAGGGGGTCAGAAGATTCAGACACCCTTGTGTCCTGTCACAGGGGATCGGAAGATGCAGACACCCTTGTGTCCTGTCACAGTGGATCAGAAGATGCAGACACCCTTGTTTCCTGTCACAGTGGATCAGAAGATGCAGACACCCTTGTGTCCTGTCAGAGGATCAGAAGATGCAGAAACCCTTGTGTCCTGTCACAGGAGATCGGAAGATGCAGACACCCTTGTGTCCTGTCAGAGGGGATCAGAAGATGCAGAAACCCTTGTGTCCTGTCAGAAGATCAGAAGATGCAGACACCCTTGTGTCCTGTCAGAGGATCAGAAGATGCAGACACCCTTGTGTCCTGTCACAGGAGATCAGAAGATGCAGACACCCTTGTGTCCTGTCACAGGGGATCGGAAGATGCAGACACCCTTGTTCCCTGTCAGAGGATCAGAAGATGCAGACACCCTTGTGTCCTGTCACAGGAGATCAGAAGATGCAGACACCCTTGTGTCCTGTCAGAGGAGATCAGAAGATGCAGACACCCTTGTTTCCTGTCACAGGAGATCAGAAGATGCAGACACCCTTGTTTCCTGTCAGAGGATCAGAAGATGCAGAAACCCTTGTGTCCTGTCACAGGAGATCAGAAGATGCAGACACCCTTGTTTCCTGTCAGAGGATCAGAAGATGCAGTCACCCTTGTTTCCTGTCAGAGGAGATCAGAAGAAGCAGACAGCCTTGTGTCCTGTCAGAGGATCAGAAGATGCAGTCACCCTTGTTTCCTGTCACAGGGGATCAGAAGAAGCAGACACCCTTGTGTCCTGTCAGAGGAGATCGGAAGATGCAGACACCCTTGTTTCCTGTCAGAGGAGATCAGAAGATGCAGACACCCTTGTTTCCTGTCACAGGAGATCAGAAGATGCAGACACCCTTGTTTCCTGTCAGAGCATCAGAAGATGCAGAAACCCTTGTGTCCTGTCACAGGAGATCAGAAGATGCAGACACCCTTGTTTCCTGTCAGAGGATCAGAAGATGCAGTCACCCTTGTTTCCTGTCAGAGGAGATCAGAAGAAGCAGACACCCTTGTGTCCTGTCAGAGGATCAGAAGATGCAGACACCCTTGTTTCCTGTCAGAGGATCAGAAGATGCAGAAACCCTTGTGTCCTGTCACAGGAGATCAGAAGATGCAGACACCCTTGTTTCCTGTCAGAGGATCAGAAGATGCAGACACCCTTGTGTCCTGTCACAGGAGATCAGAAGATGCAGACACCCTTGTTTCCTGTCAGAGGATCAGAAGATGCAGTCACCCTTGTGTCCTGTCACAGAAGATCAGAAGATGCAGAAACCCTTGTGTCCTGTCAGAGGAGATCGGAAGATGCAGACACACTTGTGTCCTGTCACAGGGGATCAGAAGATGCAGACACCCTTTTGTCCTGTCACAGGGGATCAGAAGATGCAGACACGCTTGTGTCCTGTCACAGGGGATCAGAAGATGCAGACACCCTTGTGTCCTGTCACAGGGGATCAGAAGATGCAGACACGCTTGTGTCCTGTCACAGAGGATCAGAAGATGCAGTCACCCTTGTGTCCTGTCACAGGCGATCAGAAGATGCAGAAACCCTTGTGTCCTGTCATAGTGGATCAGAAGATGCAGACACACTTGTGTCCTGTCACAGGAGATCAGAAGATGCAGACACACTTGTGTCCTGTCACAGGGGATCGGAAGATGCAGACACCCTTGTGTCCTGTCAGAGGATCAGAAGACGCAGACACCCTTGTGTCCTGTCACAGGGGATCAGAAGATGCAGACACCCTTGTTTCCTGTCACAGGAGATCACAAGATGCAGACACCCTTGTTTCCTGTCAGAGGATCAGAAGATGCAGTCACCCTTGTGTCCTGTCACAGGGGATCAGAAGATGCAGACACCCTTGTTTCCTGTCAGAGGAGATCACAAGATGCAGACACCCTTGTTTCCTGTCAGAGGATCAGAAGATGCAGACACCCTTGTGTCCTGTCAGAGGATCAGAAGATGCAGACACCCTTGTTTCCTGTCACAGGGGATCAGAAGATGCAGAAACCCTTGTTTCCTGTCACAGGAGATCACAAGATGCAGACACCCTTGTTTCCTGTCACAGGGGATCGGAAGATGCAGACACCCTTGTGTCCTGTCACAGGAGATCAGAAGATGCAGACACCCTTGTTTCCTGTCAGAGGATCAGAAGATGCAGTCACCCTTGTTTCCTGTCACAGGGGATCGGAAGATGCAGTCACCCTTGTTTCCTGTCACAGGAGATCAGAAGATGCAGACACCCTTGTGTCCTGTCAGAGGAGATCAGAAGATGCAGAAACCCTTGTTTCCTGTCAGAGGAGATCAGAAGATGCAGACACCCTTGTTTCCTGTCAGAGGAGATCAGAAGATGCAGAAACCCTTGTGTCCTGTCAGAGGAGATCAGAAGATGCAGAAACCCTTGTTTCCTGTCAGAGGAGATCAGAAGATGCAGAAACCCTTGTTTCCTGTCAGAGGAGATCAGAAGATGCAGAAACCCTTGTTTCCTGTCACAGGAGATCAGAAGATGCAGACACCCTTGTTTCCTGTCAGAGGATCAGAAGATGCAGACACCCTTGTGTCCTGTCACGGGGGATCAGAAGATGCAGAAACCCTTGTTTCCTGTCACAGGAGATCAGAAGATGCAGACACCCTTGTGTCCTGTCAGAGGAGATCAGAAGATGCAGAAACCCTTGTGTCCTGTCACAGGGGATCAGAAGATGCAGACACCCTTGTGTCCTGTCAGAGGAGATCAGAAGATGCAGAAACCCTTGTTTCCTGTCACAGGAGATCAGAAGATGCAGACACCCTTGTGTCCTGTCAGAGGAGATCAGAAGATGCAGACACCCTTGTGTCCTGTCACAGGAGATCAGAAGATGCAGAAACCCTTGTGTCCTGTCAGAGGATCAGAAGATGCAGTCACACTTGTTTCCTGTCAGAGGGGATCAGAAGATGCAGACACCCTTGTGTCCTGTCAGAGGATCAGAAGATGCAGACACCCTTGTTTCCTGTCAGAGCATCAGAAGATGCAGAAACCCTTGTGTCCTGTCACAGGAGATCAGAAGATGCAGACACCCTTGTTTCCTGTCAGAGGATCAGAAGATGCAGTCACCCTTGTTTCCTGTCAGAGGAGATCAGAAGAAGCAGACACCCTTGTGTCCTGTCAGAGGATCAGAAGATGCAGACACCCTTGTTTCCTGTCAGAGGATCAGAAGATGCAGAAACCCTTGTGTCCTGTCACAGGAGATCAGAAGATGCAGACACCCTTGTTTCCTGTCAGAGGATCAGAAGATGCAGACACCCTTGTGTCCTGTCACAGGAGATCAGAAGATGCAGACACCCTTGTTTCCTGTCAGAGGATCAGAAGATGCAGTCACCCTTGTGTCCTGTCACAGAAGATCAGAAGATGCAGAAACCCTTGTGTCCTGTCAGAGGAGATCGGAAGATGCAGACACACTTGTGTCCTGTCACAGGGGATCAGAAGATGCAGACACCCTTTTGTCCTGTCACAGGGGATCAGAAGATGCAGACACGTTTGTGTCCTGTCACAGGGGATCAGAAGATGCAGACACCCTTGTGTCCTGTCACAGGGGATCAGAAGATGCAGACACGCTTGTGTCCTGTCACAGAGGATCAGAAGATGCAGTCACCCTTGTGTCCTGTCACAGGGGATCAGAAGATGCAGAAACCCTTGTGTCCTGTCATAGTGGATCAGAAGATGCAGACACACTTGTGTCCTGTCACAGGAGATCAGAAGATGCAGACACACTTGTGTCCTGTCACAGGGGATCGGAAGATGCAGACACCCTTGTGTCCTGTCAGAGGATCAGAAGACGCAGACACCCTTGTGTCCTGTCACAGGGGATCAGAAGATGCAGACACCCTTGTTTCCTGTCACAGGAGATCACAAGATGCAGACACCCTTGTTTCCTGTCAGAGGATCAGAAGATGCAGTCACCCTTGTGTCCTGTCACAGGGGATCAGAAGATGCAGACACCCTTGTTTCCTGTCACAGGAGATCACAAGATGCAGACACCCTTGTTTCCTGTCAGAGGATCAGAAGATGCAGACACCCTTGTGTCCTGTCAGAGGATCAGAAGATGCAGACAGCCTTGTTTCCTGTCACAGGGGATCGGAAGATGCAGACACCCTTGTGTCCTGTCACAGGAGATCACAAGATGCAGACACCCTTGTTTCCTGTCAGAGGATCAGAAGACGCAGACACCCTTGTGTCCTGTCACAGGGGATCAGAAGATGCAGACAGCCTTGTTTCCTGTCACAGGAGATCACAAGATGCAGACACCCTTGTTTCCTGTCAGAGGATCAGAAGATGCAGTCACCCTTGTTTCCTGTCACAGGGGATTAAAAGATGCAGAAACCCTTGTTTCCTGTCACAGGAGATCACAAGATGCAGACACCCTTGTTTCCTGTCACAGGGGATCGGAAGATGCAGACACCCTTGTGTCCTGTCACAGGAGATCAGAAGATGCAGACACCCTTGTTTCCTGTCAGAGGATCAGAAGATGCAGTCACCCTTGTTTCCTGTCACAGGGGATCGGAAGATGCAGTCACCCTTGTTTCCTGTCACAGGAGATCAGAAGATGCAGACACCCTTGTGTCCTGTCAGAGGAGATCAGAAGATGCAGAAACCCTTGTTTCCTGTCAGAGGAGATCAGAAGATGCAGACACCCTTGTTTCCTGTCAGAGGAGATCAGAAGATGCAGAAACCCTTGTGTCCTGTCAGAGGAGATCAGAAGATGCAGAAACCCTTGTTTCCTGTCAGAGGAGATCAGAAGATGCAGAAACCCTTGTTTCCTGTCAGAGGAAATCAGAAGATGCAGAAACCCTTGTTTCCTGTCACAGGAGATCAGAAGATGCAGACACCCTTGTTTCCTGTCAGAGGATCAGAAGATGCAGACACCCTTGTGTCCTGTCACAGGGGATCAGAAGATGCAGAAACCCTTGTTTCCTGTCACAGGAGATCAGAAGATGCAGACACCCTTGTGTCCTGTCAGAGGAGATCAGAAGATGCAGAAACCCTTGTGTCCTGTCACAGGGGATCAGAAGATGCAGACACCCTTGTGTCCTGTCAGAGGAGATCAGAAGATGCAGAAACCCTTGTTTCCTGTCACAGGAGATCAGAAGATGCAGACACCCTTGTGTCCTGTCAGAGGAGATCAGAAGATGCAGACACCCTTGTGTCCTGTCACAGGAGATCAGAAGATGCAGAAACCCTTGTGTCCTGTCAGAGGATCAGAAGATGCAGTCACCCTTGTTTCCTGTCAGAGGGGATCAGAAGATGCAGACACCCTTGTGTCCTGTCAGAGGATCAGAAGATGCAGACACCCTTGTGTCCTGTCAGAGGAGATCAGAAGATGCAGAAACCATTGTTTCCTGTCACAGGAGATCAGAAGATGCAGACACCCTTGTTTCCTGTCAGAGGATCAGAAGATGCAGACACCCTTGTGTCCTGTCACAGGGGATCAGAAGATGCAGAAACCCTTGTTTCCTGTCACAGGAGATCAGAAGATGCAGACACCCTTGTGTCCTGTCAGAGGAGATCAGAAGATGCAGAAACCCTTGTGTCCTGTCACAGGGGATCAGAAGATGCAGACACCCTTGTGTCCTGTCAGAGGAGATCAGAAGATGCAGAAACCCTTGTTTCCTGTCACAGGAGATCAGAAGATGCAGACACCCTTGTGTCCTGTCAGAGGAGATCAGAAGATGCAGACACCCTTGTGTCCTGTCACAGGAGATCAGAAGATGCAGAAACCCTTGTGTCCTGTCAGAGGATCAGAAGATGCAGTCACCCTTGTTTCCTGTCAGAGGGGATCAGAAGATGCAGACACCCTTGTGTCCTGTCAGAGGATCAGAAAATGCAGACACCCTTGTTTCCTGTCACAGGGGATCAGAAGATGCAGACACCCTTGTTTCCTGTCAGTGGATCGGAAGATGCAGACACCCTTGTGTCCTGTCAGAGGAGATCAGAAGATGCAGACACCCTTGTTTCCTGTCAGAGGAGATCAGAAGATGCAGACACCCTTGTGTCCTGTCAGAGGAGATCAGAAGATACAGACACCCTTGTGTCCTGTCACAGGAGATCAGAAGATGCAGAAACCCTTGTGTCCTGTCAGAGGATCAGAAGTTGCAGTCACCCTTGTTTCCTGTCAGAGGGGATCAGAAGATGCAGACACCCTTGTTTCCTGTCACAGGGGATCAGAAGATGCAGAAACCCTTGTTTCATGTCACAGGAGATCACAAGATGCAGACACCCTTGTTTCCTGTCACAGGGGATCGGAAGATGCAGACACCCTTGTGTCCTGTCACAGGAGATCAGAAGATGCAGACACCCTTGTTTCCTGTCAGAGGATCAGAAGATGCAGTCACCCTTGTTTCCTGTCACAGGGGATCGGAAGATGCAGTCACCCTTGTTTCCTGTCACAGGAGATCAGAAGATGCAGACATGCTTGTGTCCTGTCAGAGGAGATCAGAAGATGCAGAAACCCTTGTTTCCTGTCAGAGGAGATCAGAAGATGCAGAAACCCTTGTTTCCTGTCAGAGGAGATCAGAAGATGCAGAAACCCTTGTTTCCTGTCACAGGAGATCAGAAGATGCAGACACCCTTGTTTCCTGTCAGAGGATCAGAAGATGCAGACACCCTTGTGTCCTGTCAGAGGAGATCAGAAGATGCAGACACCCTTGTTTCCTGTCAGAGGATCAGAAGATGCAGACACCCTTGTTTCCTGTCAGAGGAGATCAGAAGATGCAGAAACCCTTGTTTCCTGTCACAGGAGAACAGAAGATGCAGACACCCTTGTTTCCAGTCAGAGGATCAGAAGATGCAGACACCCTTGTGTCCTGTCAGAGGAGATCAGAAGATGCAGAAACCCTTGTGTCCTGTCAGAAGATCAGAAGATGCAGACACCCTTGTTTCCTGTCAGAGGATCAGAAGATGCAGACACCCTTGTGTCCTGTCAGAGGAGATCAGAAGAAGCAGACACCCTTGTTTCCTGTCAGAGGATCAGAAGATGCAGACACCCTTGTGTCCTGTCAGAGGAGATCAGAAGATGCAGACACCCTTGTTTCCTGTCAGAGGATCAGAAGATGCAGACACCCTTGTTTCCTGTCACAGGATCAGAAGATGCAGTCACCCTTGTTTCCTGTCACAGGAGATCAGAAGATGCAGACACCCTTGTTTCCTGTCACAGGATCAGAAGATGCAGTCACCCTTGTTTCCTGTCACAGGAGATCAGAAGATGCAGACACCCTTGTTTCCTGTCAGAGGATCAGAAGATGCAGACACCCTTGTTTCCTGTCACAGGATCAGAAGATGCAGTCACCCTTGTTTCCTGTCACAGGAGATCAGAAGATGCAAACACCCTTGTTTCCTGTCACAGGATCAGAAGATGCAGTCACCCTTGTTTCCTGTCACAGGAGATCAGAAGATGCAGACACCCTTGTTTCCTGTCAGAGGATCAGAAGATGCAGACACCCTTGTTTCCTGTCACAGGATCAGAAGATGCAGACACCCTTGTGTCCTGTCACAGGGGATCAGAAGATGCAGACACGCTTGTGTCCTGTCACAGGGGATCAGAAGATGCAGAAACCCTTGTGTCCTGTCAGAGAATCAGAAGACGCAGACACCCTTGTGTCCTGTCACAGGGGATCAGAAGATGCAGACACCCTTGTTTCCTGTCACAGGAGATCACAAGATGCAGACACCCTTGTTTCCTGTCAGAGGATCAGAAGATGCAGACACCCTTGTGTCCTGTCAGAGGATCAGAAGATGCAGACACCCTTGTTTCCTGTCACAGGGGATCGGAAGATGCAGACACCCTTGTGTCCTGTCACAGGAGATCACAAGATGCAGACACCCTTGTTTCCTGTCAGAGGATCAGAAGACGCAGACACCCTTGTGTCCTGTCACAGGGGATCAGAAGATGCAGACACCCTTGTTTCCTGTCACAGGAGATCACAAGATGCAGACACCCTTGTTTCCTGTCAGAGGATCAGAAGATGCAGTCACCCTTGTTTCCTGTCACAGGGGATCAGAAGATGCAGAAACCCTTGTTTCCTGTCACAGGAGATCACAAGATGCAGACACCCTTGTTTCCTGTCACAGGGGATCGGAAGATGCAGACACACTTGTGTCCTGTCACAGGAGATCAGAAGATGCAGACACCCTTGTTTCCTGTCAGAGGATCAGAAGATGCAGTCACCCTTGTTTCCTGTCACAGGGGATCGGAAGATGCAGTCACCCTTGTTTCCTGTCACAGGAGATCAGAAGATGCAGACACCCTTGTGTCCTGTCAGAGGAGATCAGAAGATGCAGAAACCCTTGTTTCCTGTCAGAGGAGATCAGAAGATGCAGAAACCCTTGTTTCCTGTCAGAGGAGATCAGAAGATGCAGAAACCCTTGTTTCCTGTCACAGGAGATCAGAAGATGCAGACACCCTTGTTTCCTGTCAGAGGATCAGAAGATGCAGACACCCTTGTGTCCTGTCAGAGGAGATCAGAAGATGCAGACACCCTTGTTTCCTGTCAGAGGATCAGAAGATGCAGACCCCCTTGTTTCCTGTCAGAGGAGATCAGAAGATGCAGAAACCCTTGTTTCCTATCACAGGAGATCAGAAGATGCAGACACCCTTGTTTCCTGTCAGAGGATCAGAAGATGCAGACACCCTTGTGTCCTGTCAGAGGAGATCAGAAGATGCAGAAACCCTTGTGTCCTGTCAGAAGATCAGAAGATGCAGACACCCTTGTTTCCTGTCAGAGGATCAGAAGATGCAGTCACCCTTGTTTCCTGTCACAGGAGATCAGAAGATGCAGACACCCTTGTTTCCTGTCAGAGGATCAGAAGATGCAGTCACCCTTGTTTCCTGTCACAGGAGATCAGAAGATGCAAACACCCTTGTTTCCTGTCACAGGATCAGAACATGCAGTCACCCTTGTTTCCTGTCACAGGAGATCAGAAGATGCAGACACCCTTGTTTCCTGTCAGAGGATCAGAAGATGCAGACACCCTTGTTTCCTGTCACAGGATCAGAAGATGCAGTCACCCTTGTTTCCTGTCACAGGAGATCAGAAGATGCAGACACCCTTGTTTCCTGTCAGAGGATCAGAAGATGTAGTCACCCTTGTTTCCTGTCAGAGGATCAGAAGAAGCAGACACCCTTGTGTCCTGTCAGAGGATCAGAAGAAGCAGACACCCTTGTGTCCTGTCAGAGGATCAGAAGATGCAGACACCCTTGTTTCCTGTCACAGGATCAGAAGATGCAGTCACCCTTGTTTCCTGTCACAGGAGATCAGAAGATGCAGACACCCTTGTTTCCTGTCACAGGATCAGAAGAAGCAGACACCCTTGTTTCCTGTCACAGGATCAGAAGATGCAGACACCGTTGTTTCCTGTCAGAGGATCAGTAGATGCAGACACCCTTGTGTCCTGTCAGAGGGGATCGGAAAATGCAGACACCCTTGTGTCCTGTCACAGGGGATCAGAAGATGCAGACACCCTTGTGTCCTGTCAGAGGATCAGAAGAAGCAGACACCCTTGTGTCCTGTCAGAGGATCAGAAGAAGCAGACACCCTTTTATCCTGTCACAGGGGATCAGAAGATGCAGAAACCCTTGTGTCCTGTCAGAGGATCAGAAGAAGCAGACACCCTTGTGTCCTGTCAGAGGATCAGAAGATGCAGACACCCTTGTGTCCTGTCACAGGAGATCAGAAGATGCAGACACCCTTGTGTCCTGTCAGAGGATCAGAAGAAGCAGACACCCTTGTGTCCTGTCAGAGGATCAGAAGATGCAGACACCCTTGTTTCCTGTCACAGGGGATCAGAAGATGCAGACACCCTTGTTTCCTGTCACAGGGGATCAGAAGATGCAGACACACTTGTGTCCTGTCATAGGGGATCAGAAGATGCAGACACACTTGTGTCCTGTCACAGGGGGTCAGAAGATTCAGACACCCTTGTGTCCTGTCACAGGGGATCGGAAGATGCAGACACCCTTGTGTCCTGTCACAGTGGATCAGAAGATGCAGACACCCTTGCTTCCTGTCACAGTGGATCAGAAGATGCAGACACCCTTGTGTCCTGTCAGAGGATCAGAAGATGCAGACACCCTTGTGTCCTGTCAGAGGAGATCAGAAGATGCAGACACCCTTGTTTCCTGTCAGAGGATCAGAAGATGCAGACACCCTTGTTTCCTGTCAGAGGAGATCAGAAGATGCAGAAACCCTTGTTTCCTGTCACAGGAGAACAGAAGATGCAGACACCCTTGTTTCCAGTCAGAGGATCAGAAGATGCAGACACCCTTGTGTCCTGTCAGAGGAGATCAGAAGATGCAGAAACCCTTGTGTCCTGTCAGAAGATCAGAAGATGCAGACACCCTTGTTTCCTGTCAGAGGATCAGAAGATGCAGACACCCTTGTGTCCTGTCAGAGGAGATCAGAAGAAGCAGACACCCTTGTTTCCTGTCAGAGGATCAGAAGATGCAGACACCCTTGTGTCCTGTCAGAGGAGATCAGAAGATGCAGACACCCTTGTTTCCTGTCAGAGGATCAGAAGATGCAGACACCCTTGTTTCCTGTCACAGGATCAGAAGATGCAGTCACCCTTGTTTCCTGTCACAGGAGATCAGAAGATGCAGACACCCTTGTTTCCTGTCACAGGATCAGAAGATGCAGTCACCCTTGTTTCCTGTCACAGGAGATCAGAAGATGCAGACACCCTTGTTTCCTGTCAGAGGATCAGAAGATGCAGACACCCTTGTTTCCTGTCACAGGATCAGAAGATGCAGTCACCCTTGTTTCCTGTCACAGGAGATCAGAAGATGCAAACACCCTTGTTTCCTGTCACAGGATCAGAAGATGCAGTCACCCTTGTTTCCTGTCACAGGAGATCAGAAGATGCAGACACCCTTGTTTCCTGTCAGAGGATCAGAAGATGCAGACACCCTTGTTTCCTGTCACAGGATCAGAAGATGCAGACACCCTTGTGTCCTGTCACAGGGGATCAGAAGATGCAGACACGCTTGTGTCCTGTCACAGGGGATCAGAAGATGCAGAAACCCTTGTGTCCTGTCAGAGGATCAGAAGACGCAGACACCCTTGTGTCCTGTCACAGGGGATCAGAAGATGCAGACACCCTTGTTTCCTGTCACAGGAGATCACAAGATGCAGACACCCTTGTTTCCTGTCAGAGGATCAGAAGATGCAGACACCCTTGTGTCCTGTCAGAGGATCAGAAGATGCAGACACCCTTGTTTCCTGTCACAGGGGATCGGAAGATGCAGACACCCTTGTGTCCTGTCACAGGAGATCACAAGATGCAGACACCCTTGTTTCCTGTCAGAGGATCAGAAGACGCAGACACCCTTGTGTCCTGTCACAGGGGATCAGAAGATGCAGACACCCTTGTTTCCTGTCACAGGAGATCACAAGATGCAGACACCCTTGTTTCCTGTCAGAGGATCAGAAGATGCAGTCACCCTTGTTTCCTGTCACAGGGGATCAGAAGATGCAGAAACCCTTGTTTCCTGTCACAGGAGATCACAAGATGCAGACACCCTTGTTTCCTGTCACAGGGGATCGGAAGATGCAGACACACTTGTGTCCTGTCACAGGAGATCAGAAGATGCAGACACCCTTGTTTCCTGTCAGAGGATCAGAAGATGCAGTCACCCTTGTTTCCTGTCACAGGGGATCGGAAGATGCAGTCACCCTTGTTTCCTGTCACAGGAGATCAGAAGATGCAGACACCCTTGTGTCCTGTTAGAGGAGATCAGAAGATGCAGAAACCCTTGTTTCCTGTCAGAGGAGATCAGAAGATGCAGAAACCCTTGTTTCCTGTCAGAGGAGATCAGAAGATGCAGAAACCCTTGTTTCCTGTCACAGGAGATCAGAAGATGCAGACACCCTTGTTTCCTGTCAGAGGATCAGAAGATGCAGACACCCTTGTGTCCTGTCAGAGGAGATCAGAAGATGCAGACACCCTTGTTTCCTGTCAGAGGATCAGAAGATGCAGACCCCCTTGTTTCCTGTCAGAGGAGATCAGAAGATGCAGAAACCCTTGTTTCCTATCACAGGAGATCAGAAGATGCAGACACCCTTGTTTCCTGTCAGAGGATCAGAAGATGCAGACACCCTTGTGTCCTGTCAGAGGAGATCAGAAGATGCAGAAACCCTTGTGTCCTGTCAGAAGATCAGAAGATGCAGACACCCTTGTTTCCTGTCAGAGGATCAGAAGATGCAGTCACCCTTGTTTCCTGTCACAGGAGATCAGAAGATGCAGACACCCTTGTTTCCTGTCAGAGGATCAGAAGATGCAGTCACCCTTGTTTCCTGTCACAGGAGATCAGAAGATGCAAACACCCTTGTTTCCTGTCACAGGATCAGAAGATGCAGTCACCCTTGTTTCCTGTCACAGGAGATCAGAAGATGCAGACACCCTTGTTTCCTGTCAGAGGATCAGAAGATGCAGACACCCTTGTTTCCTGTCACAGGATCAGAAGATGCAGTCACCCTTGTTTCCTGTCACAGGAGATCAGAAGATGCAGACACCCTTGTTTCCTGTCAGAGGATCAGAAGATGTAGTCACCCTTGTTTCCTGTCAGAGGATCAGAAGAAGCAGACACCCTTGTGTCCTGTCAGAGGATCAGAAGAAGCAGACACCCTTGTGTCCTGTCAGAGGATCAGAAGATGCAGACACCCTTGTTTCCTGTCACAGGATCAGAAGATGCAGTCACCCTTGTTTCCTGTCACAGGAGATCAGAAGATGCAGACACCCTTGTTTCCTGTCACAGGATCAGAAGAAGCAGACACCCTTGTTTCCTGTCACAGGATCAGAAGATGCAGACACCGTTGTTTCCTGTCAGAGGATCAGTAGATGCAGACACCCTTGTGTCCTGTCAGAGGGGATCGGAAAATGCAGACACCCTTGTGTCCTGTCACAGGGGATCAGAAGATGCAGACACCCTTGTGTCCTGTCAGAGGATCAGAAGAAGCAGACACCCTTGTGTCCTGTCAGAGGATCAGAAGAAGCAGACACCCTTTTATCCTGTCACAGGGGATCAGAAGATGCAGAAACCCTTGTGTCCTGTCAGAGGATCAGAAGAAGCAGACACCCTTGTGTCCTGTCAGAGGATCAGAAGATGCAGACACCCTTGTGTCCTGTCACAGGAGATCAGAAGATGCAGACACCCTTGTGTCCTGTCAGAGGATCAGAAGAAGCAGACACCCTTGTGTCCTGTCAGAGGATCAGAAGATGCAGACACCCTTGTTTCCTGTCACAGGGGATCAGAAGATGCAGACACCCTTGTTTCCTGTCACAGGGGATCAGAAGATGCAGACACACTTGTGTCCTGTCATAGGGGATCAGAAGATGCAGACACACTTGTGTCCTGTCACAGGGGGTCAGAAGATTCAGACACCCTTGTGTCCTGTCACAGGGGATCGGAAGATGCAGACACCCTTGTGTCCTGTCACAGTGGATCAGAAGATGCAGACACCCTTGTTTCCTGTCACAGTGGATCAGAAGATGCAGACACCCTTGTGTCCTGTCAGAGGATCAGAAGATGCAGAAACCCTTGTGTCCTGTCACAGGAGATCGGAAGATGCAGACACCCTTGTGTCCTGTCAGAGGGGATCAGAAGATGCAGAAACCCTTGTGTCCTGTCAGAAGATCAGAAGATGCAGACACCCTTGTGTCCTGTCAGAGGATCAGAAGATGCAGACACCCTTGTGTCCTGTCACAGGAGATCAGAAGATGCAGACACCCTTGTGTCCTGTCACAGGGGATCGGAAGATGCAGACACCCTTGTTCCCTGTCAGAGGATCAGAAGATGCAGACACCCTTGTGTCCTGTCACAGGAGATCAGAAGATGCAGACACCCTTGTGTCCTGTCAGAGGAGATCAGAAGATGCAGACACCCTTGTTTCCTGTCACAGGAGATCAGAAGATGCAGACACCCTTGTTTCCTCTCAGAGGATCAGAAGATGCAGAAACCCTTGTGTCCTGTCACAGGAGATCAGAAGATGCAGACACCCTTGTTTCCTGTCAGAGGATCAGAAGATGCAGTCACCCTTGTTTCCTGTCAGAGGAGATCAGAAGAAGCAGACAGCCTTGTGTCCTGTCAGAGGATCAGAAGATGCAGTCACCCTTGTTTCCTGTCACAGGGGATCAGAAGAAGCAGACACCCTTGTGTCCTGTCAGAGGAGATCAGAAGATGCAGACACCCTTGTTTCCTGTCAGAGGAGATCAGAAGATGCAGACACCCTTGTTTCCTGTCACAGGAGATCAGAAGATGCAGACACCCTTGTTTCCTGTCAGAGCATCAGAAGATGCAGAAACCCTTGTGTCCTGTCACAGGAGATCAGAAGATGCAGACACCCTTGTTTCCTGTCAGAAGATCAGAAGATGCAGTCACCCTTGTTTCCTGTCAGAGGAGATCAGAAGAAGCAGACACCCTTGTGTCCTGTCAGAGGATCAGAAGATGCAGACACCCTTGTTTCCTGTCAGAGGATCAGAAGATGCAGAAACCCTTGTGTCCTGTCACAGGAGATCAGAAGATGCAGACACCCTTGTTTCCTGTCAGAGGATCAGAAGATGCAGACACCCTTGTGTCCTGTCACAGGAGATCAGAAGATGCAGACACCCTTGTTTCCTGTCAGAGGATCAGAAGATGCAGTCACCCTTGTGTCCTGTCACAGAAGATCAGAAGATGCAGAAACCCTTGTGTCCTGTCAGAGGAGATCGGAAGATGCAGACACACTTGTGTCCTGTCACAGGGGATCAGAAGATGCAGACACCCTTTTGTCCTGTCACAGGGGATCAGAAGATGCAGACACGCTTGTGTCCTGTCACAGGGGATCAGAAGATGCAGACACCCTTGTGTCCTGTCACAGGGGATCAGAAGATGCAGACACGCTTGTGTCCTGTCACAGAGGATCAGAAGATGCAGTCACCCTTGTGTCCTGTCACAGGGGATCATAAGATGCAGAAACCCTTGTGTCCTGTCATAGTGGATCAGAAGATGCAGACACACTTGTGTCCTGTCACAGGAGATCAGAAGATGCAGACACACTTGTGTCCTGTCACAGGGGATCGGAAGATGCAGACACCCTTGTGTCCTGTCAGAGGATCAGAAGACGCAGACACACTTGTGTCCTGTCACAGGGGATCAGAAGATGCAGACACCCTTGTTTCCTGTCACAGGAGATCACAAGATGCAGACACCCTTGTTTCCTGTCAGAGGATCAGAAGATGCAGTCACCCTTGTGTCCTGTCACAGGGGATCAGAAGATGCAGACACCCTTGTTTCCTGTCACAGGAGATCAGAAGATGCAGACACCCTTGTGTCCTGTTAGAGGAGATCAGAAGATGCAGAAACCCTTGTTTCCTGTCAGAGGAGATCAGAAGATGCAGAAACCCTTGTTTCCTGTCAGAGGAGATCAGAAGATGCAGAAACCCTTGTTTCCTGTCAGAGGAGATCAGAAGATGCAGAAACCCTTGTTTCCTGTCACAGGAGATCAGAAGATGCAGACACCCTTGTTTCCTGTCAGAGGATCAGAAGATGCAGACACCCTTGTGTCCTGTCAGAGGAGATCAGAAGATGCAGACACCCTTGTTTCCTGTCAGAGGATCAGAAGATGCAGACCCCCTTGTTTCCTGTCAGAGGAGATCAGAAGATGCAGAAACCCTTGTTTCCTATCACAGGAGATCAGAAGATGCAGACACCCTTGTTTCCTGTCAGAGGATCAGAAGATGCAGACACCCTTGTGTCCTGTCAGAGGAGATCAGAAGATGCAGAAACCCTTGTGTCCTGTCAGAAGATCAGAAGATGCAGACACCCTTGTTTCCTGTCAGAGGATCAGAAGATGCAGTCACCCTTGTTTCCTGTCACAGGAGATCAGAAGATGCAGACACCCTTGTTTCCTGTCAGAGGATCAGAAGATGCAGTCACCCTTGTTTCCTGTCACAGGAGATCAGAAGATGCAAACACCCTTGTTTCCTGTCACAGGATCAGAAGATGCAGTCACCCTTGTTTCCTGTCACAGGAGATCAGAAGATGCAGACACCCTTGTTTCCTGTCAGAGGATCAGAAGATGCAGACACCCTTGTTTCCTGTCACAGGATCAGAAGATGCAGTCACCCTTGTTTCCTGTCACAGGAGATCAGAAGATGCAGACACCCTTGTTTCCTGTCAGAGGATCAGAAGATGTAGTCACCCTTGTTTCCTGTCAGAGGATCAGAAGAAGCAGACACCCTTGTGTCCTGTCAGAGGATCAGAAGAAGCAGACACCCTTGTGTCCTGTCAGAGGATCAGAAGATGCAGACACCCTTGTTTCCTGTCACAGGATCAGAAGATGCAGTCACCCTTGTTTCCTGTCACAGGAGATCAGAAGATGCAGACACCCTTGTTTCCTGTCACAGGATCAGAAGAAGCAGACACCCTTGTTTCCTGTCACAGGATCAGAAGATGCAGACACCGTTGTTTCCTGTCAGAGGATCAGTAGATGCAGACACCCTTGTGTCCTGTCAGAGGGGATCGGAAAATGCAGACACCCTTGTGTCCTGTCACAGGGGATCAGAAGATGCAGACACCCTTGTGTCCTGTCAGAGGATCAGAAGAAGCAGACACCCTTGTGTCCTGTCAGAGGATCAGAAGAAGCAGACACCCTTTTATCCTGTCACAGGGGATCAGAAGATGCAGAAACCCTTGTGTCCTGTCAGAGGATCAGAAGAAGCAGACACCCTTGTGTCCTGTCAGAGGATCAGAAGATGCAGACACCCTTGTGTCCTGTCACAGGAGATCAGAAGATGCAGACACCCTTGTGTCCTGTCAGAGGATCAGAAGAAGCAGACACCCTTGTGTCCTGTCAGAGGATCAGAAGATGCAGACACCCTTGTTTCCTGTCACAGGGGATCAGAAGATGCAGACACCCTTGTTTCCTGTCACAGGGGATCAGAAGATGCAGACACACTTGTGTCCTGTCATAGGGGATCAGAAGATGCAGACACACTTGTGTCCTGTCACAGGGGGTCAGAAGATTCAGACACCCTTGTGTCCTGTCACAGGGGATCGGAAGATGCAGACACCCTTGTGTCCTGTCACAGTGGATCAGAAGATGCAGACACCCTTGTTTCCTGTCACAGTGGATCAGAAGATGCAGACACCCTTGTGTCCTGTCAGAGGATCAGAAGATGCAGAAACCCTTGTGTCCTGTCACAGGAGATCGGAAGATGCAGACACCCTTGTGTCCTGTCAGAGGGGATCAGAAGATGCAGAAACCCTTGTGTCCTGTCAGAAGATCAGAAGATGCAGACACCCTTGTGTCCTGTCAGAGGATCAGAAGATGCAGACACCCTTGTGTCCTGTCACAGGAGATCAGAAGATGCAGACACCCTTGTGTCCTGTCACAGGGGATCGGAAGATGCAGACACCCTTGTTCCCTGTCAGAGGATCAGAAGATGCAGACACCCTTGTGTCCTGTCACAGGAGATCAGAAGATGCAGACACCCTTGTGTCCTGTCAGAGGAGATCAGAAGATGCAGACACCCTTGTTTCCTGTCACAGGAGATCAGAAGATGCAGACACCCTTGTTTCCTGTCAGAGGATCAGAAGATGCAGAAACCCTTGTGTCCTGTCACAGGAGATCAGAAGATGCAGACACCCTTGTTTCCTGTCAGAGGATCAGAAGATGCAGTCACCCTTGTTTCCTGTCAGAGGAGATCAGAAGAAGCAGACAGCCTTGTGTCCTGTCAGAGGATCAGAAGATGCAGTCACCCTTGTTTCCTGTCACAGGGGATCAGAAGAAGCAGACACCCTTGTGTCCTGTCAGAGGAGATCAGAAGATGCAGACACCCTTGTTTCCTGTCAGAGGAGATCAGAAGATGCAGACACCCTTGTTTCCTGTCACAGGAGATCAGAAGATGCAGACACCCTTGTTTCCTGTCAGAGCATCAGAAGATGCAGAAACCCTTGTGTCCTGTCACAGGAGATCAGAAGATGCAGACACCCTTGTTTCCTGTCAGAAGATCAGAAGATGCAGTCACCCTTGTTTCCTGTCAGAGGAGATCAGAAGAAGCAGACACCCTTGTGTCCTGTCAGAGGATCAGAAGATGCAGACACCCTTGTTTCCTGTCAGAGGATCAGAAGATGCAGAAACCCTTGTGTCCTGTCACAGGAGATCAGAAGATGCAGACACCCTTGTTTCCTGTCAGAGGATCAGAAGATGCAGACACCCTTGTGTCCTGTCACAGGAGATCAGAAGATGCAGACACCCTTGTTTCCTGTCAGAGGATCAGAAGATGCAGTCACCCTTGTGTCCTGTCACAGAAGATCAGAAGATGCAGAAACCCTTGTGTCCTGTCAGAGGAGATCGGAAGATGCAGACACACTTGTGTCCTGTCACAGGGGATCAGAAGATGCAGACACCCTTTTGTCCTGTCACAGGGGATCAGAAGATGCAGACACGCTTGTGTCCTGTCACAGGGGATCAGAAGATGCAGACACCCTTGTGTCCTGTCACAGGGGATCAGAAGATGCAGACACGCTTGTGTCCTGTCACAGAGGATCAGAAGATGCAGTCACCCTTGTGTCCTGTCACAGGGGATCATAAGATGCAGAAACCCTTGTGTCCTGTCATAGTGGATCAGAAGATGCAGACACACTTGTGTCCTGTCACAGGAGATCAGAAGATGCAGACACACTTGTGTCCTGTCACAGGGGATCGGAAGATGCAGACACCCTTGTGTCCTGTCAGAGGATCAGAAGACGCAGACACACTTGTGTCCTGTCACAGGGGATCAGAAGATGCAGACACCCTTGTTTCCTGTCACAGGAGATCACAAGATGCAGACACCCTTGTTTCCTGTCAGAGGATCAGAAGATGCAGTCACCCTTGTGTCCTGTCACAGGGGATCAGAAGATGCAGACACCCTTGTTTCCTGTCACAGGAGATCACAAGATGCAGACACCCTTGTTTCCTGTCAGAGGATCAGAAGACGCAGTCACCCTTGTTTCCTGTCACAGGGGATCAGAAGATGCAGAAACCCTTGTTTCCTGTCACAGGAGATCACAAGATGCAGACACCCTTGTTTCCTGTCACAGGGGATCGGAAGATGCAGACACCCTTGTGTCCTGTCACAGGAGATCAGAAGATGCAGACACCCTTGTTTCCTGTCAGAGGATCAGAAGATGCAGTCACCCTTGTTTCCTGTCACAGGGGATCGGAAGATGCAGTCACCCTTGTTTCCTGTCACAGGAGATCAGAAGATGCAGACACCCTTGTGTCCTGTCAGAGGAGATCAGAACATGCAGAAACCCTTGTTTCCTGTCAGAGGAGATCAGAAGATGCAGAAACCCTTGTTTCCTGTCAGAGGAGATCAGAAGATGCAGAAACCCTTGTTTCCTGTCACAGGAGATCAGAAGATGCAGACACCCTTGTTTCCTGTCAGAGGAGATCAGAAGATGCAGAAACCCTTGTGTCCTGTCAGAGGAGATCAGAAGATGCAGAAACCCTTGTTTCCTGTCAGAGGAGATCAGAAGATGCAGAAACCCTTGTTTCCTGTCAGAGGAGATCAGAAGATGCAGAAACCCTTGTTTCCTGTCACAGGAGATCAGAAGATGCAGACACCCTTGTTTCCTGTCAGAGGATCAGAAGATGCAGACACCCTTGTGTCCTGTCACAGGGGATCAGAAGATGCAGAAACCCTTGTTTCCTGTCACAGGAGATCAGAAGATGCAGACACCCTTGTGTCCTGTCAGAGGAGATCAGAAGATGCAGAAACCCTTGTGTCCTGTCACAGGGGATCAGAAGATGCAGACACCCTAGTGTCCTGTCAGAGGAGATCAGAAGATGCAGAAACCCTTGTTTCCTGTCACAGGAGATCAGAAGATGCAGACACCCTTGTGTCCTGTCAGAGGAGATCAGAAGATGCAGACACCCTTGTGTCCTGTCACAGGAGATCAGAAGATGCAGAAACCCTTGTGTCCTGTCAGAGGATCAGAAGATGCAGTCACCCTTGTTTCCTGTCAGAGGGGATCAGAAGATGCAGACACCCTTGTGTCCTGTCAGAGGATCAGAAGATGCAGACACCCTTGTGTCCTGTCAGAGGAGATCAGAAGATGCAGAAACCCTTGTTTCCTGTCACAGGAGATCAGAAGATGCAGACACCCTTGTTTCCTGTCAGAGGATCAGAAGATGCAGACACCCTTGTGTCCTGTCACAGGGGATCAGAAGATGCAGAAACCCTTGTTTCCTGTCACAGGAGATCAGAAGATGCAGACACCCTTGTGTCCTGTCAGAGGAGATCAGAAGATGCAGAAACCCTTGTGTCCTGTCACAGGGGATCAGAAGATGCAGACACCCTTGTGTCCTGTCAGAGGAGATCAGAAGATGCAGAAACCCTTGTTTCCTGTCACAGGAGATCAGAAGATGCAGACACCCTTGTGTCCTGTCAGAGGAGATCAGAAGATGCAGACACCCTTGTGTCCTGTCACAGGAGATCAGAAGATGCAGAAACCCTTGTGTCCTGTCAGAGGATCAGAAGATGCAGTCACCCTTGTTTCCTGTCAGAGGGGATCAGAAGATGCAGACACCCTTGTGTCCTGTCAGAGGATCAGAAAATGCAGACACCCTTGTTTCCTGTCACAGGGGATCAGAAGATGCAGACACCCTTGTTTCCTGTCAGTGGATCGGAAGATGCAGACACCCTTGTGTCCTGTCAGAGGAGATCAGAAGATGCAGACACCCTTGTTTCCTGTCAGAGGAGATCAGAAGATGCAGACACCCTTGTGTCCTGTCAGAGGAGATCAGAAGATACAGACACCCTTGTGTCCTGTCACAGGAGATCAGAAGATGCAGAAACCCTTGTGTCCTGTCAGAGGATCAGAAGTTGCAGTCACCCTTGTTTCCTGTCAGAGGGGATCAGAAGATGCAGACACCCTTGTGTCCTGTCAGAGGATCAGAAAATGCAGACACCCTTGTTTCCTGTCACAGGGGATCAGAAGATGCAGACACCCTTGTTTCCTGTCAGTGGATCGGAAGATGCAGACACCCTTGTGTCCTGTCAGAGGAGATCAGAAGATGCAGACACCCTTGTTTCCTGTCAGAGGAGATCAGAAGATGCAGACACCCTTGTGTCCTGTCACAGGATCAGAAGATGCAGAAACCCTTGTTTCCTGTCACAGGGGATCGGAAGATGCAGACACCCTTGTTTCCTGTCAGAGGAGATCGGAAGATGCAGACACCCTTGTGTCCTGTCAGAAGATCAGAAGATGCAGAAACCCTTGTGTCCTGTCAGAGGATCAGAAGATGCAGACACCCTTGTGTCCGGTCAGAAGATCAGAAGATGCAGACACCCTTGTTTCCTGTCAGAAGATCAGAAGATGCAGACACCCTTGTTTCCTGTCAGAAGATCAGAAGATGCAGACACCCTTGTGTCCTGTCAGAAGATCAGAAGATGCAGACACCCTTGTGTCCTGTCAGAAGATCAGAAGATGCAGACACCCTTGTGTCCTGTCAGAGGAGATCAGAAGATGCAGACACCCTTGTGTCCGGTCACAGGGGATCAGAAGATGCAGACACGCTTGTGTCCTGTCAGAGAAGATCACAAGATGCAGACACCCTTGTGTCCTGTCAGAGGAGATCAGAAGATGCAGACACCCTTGTGTCCTGTCACAGGGGATCGGAAGATGCAGACACCCTTGTGTCCTGTCACAGGGGATCAGAAGATGCAGACACCCTTGTGTCCTGTCAGGGAATCAGAAGATGCAGAAACCCTTGTGTCCTGTCACAGGGGATCAGAAGATGCAGACACCCTTGTGTCCGGTCACAGGGGATCAGAAGATGCAGACACGCTTGTGTCCTGTCAGAGGATCAGAAGAAGCAGACACCCTTGTGTCCTGTCAGAGGATCAGAAAATGCAGTCACCCTTGTTTCCTGTCACAGGGGATCAGAAGATGCAGACACCCTTGTGTCCTGTCAGAGGATCAGAAGATGCAGACACCCTTGTGTCCTGTCACAGGGGATCAGAAGATGCAGACACCCTTGTGTCCTGTCAGGGAATCAGAAGATGCAGAAACCCTTGTGTCCTGTCAGAGGATCAGAAGATGCAGACACCCTTGTGTCCTGTCAGAGGATCAGAAAATGCAGTCACCCTTGTTTCCTGTCACAGGGGATCAGAAGATGCAGACACCCTTGTGTCCTGTCAGAGGATCATAAGATGCAGACACCCTTGTGTCCTGTCAGAGGATCAGAAAATGCAGTCACCCTTGTTTCCTGTCACAGGGGATCGGAAGATGCAGACACCCTTGTTTCCTGTCAGAGGAGATCGGAAGATGCAGACACCCTTGTGTCCTGTCAGAAGATCAGAAGATGCAGACACCCTTGTTTCCTGTCAGAGGATCAGAAGATGCAGACACCCTTGTGTCCAGTCACAGGGAATCAGAAGATGCAGAAACCCTTGTGTCCTGTCAGAGGATCAGAAAATGCAGTCACCCTTGTTTCCTGTCACAGGGGATCGGAAGATGCAGACACCCTTGTTTCCTGTCAGAAGATCAGAAGATGCAGAAACCCTTGTGTCCTCTCAGAGGATCAGAAGATGCAGACACCCTTGTGTCCTGTCACAGGGGATCGGAAGATGCAGACACACTTGTGTCCTGTCACAGGGGATCAGAAGATGCAGACACACTTGTGTCCTGTCACAGGGGATCAGAAGATGCAGACACCCTTGTGTCCTGTCACAGGGGATCAGAAGATGCAGACACCCTTGTGTCCTGTCAGAGGATCAGAAGATGCAGACACCCTTGTGTCCGGTCACAGGGGATCGGAAGATGCAGACACCCTTGTTTCCTGTCAGAGGATCAGAAGATGCAGACACCCTTGTGTCCTGTCAGAGGATCAGAAGATGCAGACACCCTTGTGTCCTGTCACAGGGGATCAGAAGATGCAGACACCCTTGTGTCCTGTCAGAGGATCAGAAGATGCAGACACCCTTGTGTCCGGTCACAGGGGATCGGAAGATGCAGACACCCTTGTTTCCTGTCACAGGAGATCAGAAGATGCAGACACCCTTGTGTCCTGTCAGAGGAGATCAGAAGATGCAGACACCCTTGTGTCCGGTCACAGGGGATCGGAAGATGCAGACACACTTGTGTCCTGTCACAGGAGATCAGAAGATGCAGACACCCTTGTGTCCTTTCACAGGAGATCAGAAGATGCAGACACCCTTGTGTCCTGTCACAGGGGATCGGAAGATGCAGACACCCTTGTGTCCTGTCACAGGGGATCAGAAGATGCAGAAACCCTTGTTTCCTGTCACAGGGGATCAGAAGATGCAGACACCCTTGTGTCCTGTCACAGGGGATCAGAAGATGCAGACACCCTTGTGTCCTGTCACAGGGGATCAGAAGGTGCAGACACCCCTGTGTCCTGTCACAGGGGATCAGAAGATGCAGACACCCTTGTGTCCTGTCAGTGGATCGGAAGGTGCAGACACCCTTGTTTCCTGTCACAGGGGATCGGAAGATGCAGACACCCTTGTGTCCTGTCACAGGAGATCAGAAGATGCAGACACCCTTGTGTCCTGTCACAGGAGATCAGAAGATGCAGACACACTTGTGTCCTGTCAGAGGATCAGAAGATGCAGACACCCTTGTGTCCTGTCACAGGAGATCAGAAGATGCAGACACACTTGTGTCCTGTCAGAGGATCAGAAGATGCAGACACCCTTGTGTCCGGTCACAGGGGATCGGAAGATGCAGACACCCTTGTGTCCTGTCACAGGGGATCAGAAGATGCAGACACCCTTGTGTCCTGTCACAGAGGATCAGAAGATGCAGAAACCCTTGTGTCCTGTCACAGGGGATCAGAAGATGCAGACACCCCTGTGTCCTGTCACAGGGGATCAGAAGATGCAGTCACCCCTGTGTCCTGTCACAGGGGATCAGAAGATGCAGACACCATTGTGTCCTTTCACAGGAGATCAGAAGATGCAGACACCCTTGTGTCCTGTCACAGAGGATCAGAAGACGCAGAAACCCTTGTGTCCTGTCACAGGGGATCAGAAGATGCAGAAACCCTTGTGTCCTGTCACAGGGGATCAGAAGATGCAGACACCCTTGTGTCCTTTCACAGGAGATCAGAAGATGCAGAAACCCTTGTGTCCTGTCAGAGGATCAGAAGATGCAGACACCATTGTGTCCTTTCACAGGAGATCAGAAGATGCAGACACCCTTGTGCCCTGTCACAGGGGATCGGAAGATGCAGACACCCTTGTGTCCTGTCACAGGGGATCGGAAGATGCAGACACACTTGTGTCCTGTCACAGGGGATCAGAAGATGCAGACACACTTGTGTCCTGTCACAGGGGATCAGAAGATGCAGACACCCTTGTGTCCTGTCACAGGGGATCAGAAGATGCAGACACCCTTGTGTCCTGTCAGAGGATCAGAAGATGCAGACACCCTTGTGTCCGGTCACAGGGGATCGGAAGATGCAGACACCCTTGTTTCCTGTCAGAGGATCAGAAGATGCAGACACCCTTGTGTCCTGTCAGAGGATCAGAAGATGCAGACACCCTTGTGTCCTGTCACAGGGGATCAGAAGATGCAGACACCCTTGTGTCCTGTCAGAGGATCAGAAGATGCAGACACCCTTGTGTCCGGTCACAGGGGATCGTAAGATGCAGACACCCTTGTTTCCTGTCACAGGAGATCAGAAGATGCAGACACCCTTGTGTCCTGTCAGAGGAGATCAGAAGATGCAGACACCCTTGTGTCCGGTCACAGGGGATCGGAAGATGCAGACACACTCGTGTCCTGTCACAGGAGATCAGAAGATGCAGACACCCTTGTGTCCTTTCACAGGAGATCAGAAGATGCAGACACCCTTGTGTCCTGTCACAGGGGATCGGAAGATGCAGACACCCTTGTGTCCTGTCACAGGGGATCAGAAGATGCAGAAACCCTTGTTTCCTGTCACAGGGGATCAGAAGATGCAGACACCCTTGTGTCCTGTCACAGGGGATCAGAAGATGCAGACACCCTTGTGTCCTGTCACAGGGGATCAGAAGGTGCAGACACCCCTGTGTCCTGTCACAGGGGATCAGAAGATGCAGACACCCTTGTGTCCTGTCAGTGGATCGGAAGATGCAGACACCCTTGTTTCCTGTCACAGGGGATCGGAAGATGCAGACACCCTTGTGTCCTGTCACAGGAGATCAGAAGATGCAGACACCCTTGTGTCCTGTCACAGGAGATCAGAAGATGCAGACACACTTGTGTCCTGTCAGAGGATCAGAAGATGCAGACACCCTTGTGTCCTGTCACAGGAGATCAGAAGATGCAGACACACTTGTGTCCTGTCAGAGGATCAGAAGATGCAGACACCCTTGTGTCCGGTCACAGGGGATCGGAAGATGCAGACACCCTTGTGTCCTGTCACAGGGGATCAGAAGATGCAGACACCCTTGTGTCCTGTCACAGAGGATCAGAAGATGCAGAAACCCTTGTGTCCTGTCACAGGGGATCAGAAGATGCAGACACCCCTGTGTCCTGTCACAGGGGATCAGAAGATGCAGTCACCCCTGTGTCCTGTCACAGGGGATCAGAAGATGCAGACACCATTGTGTCCTTTCACAGGAGATCAGAAGATGCAGACACCCTTGTGTCCTGTCACAGAGGATCAGAAGATGCAGAAACCCTTGTGTCCTGTCACAGGGGATCAGAAGATGCAGACACCCTTGTGTCCTTTCACAGGAGATCAGAAGATGCAGAAACCCTTGTGTCCTGTCAGAGGATCAGAAGATGCAGACACCATTGTGTCCTTTCACAGGAGATCAGAAGATGCAGACACCCTTGTGCCCTGTCACAGGGGATCGGAAGATGCAGACACCCTTGTGTCCTGTCACAGGAGATCGGAAGATGCAGAAACCCTTGTGTCCTGTCACAGGGGATCGGAAGATGCAGACACCATTGTCTCCTGTCACAGGAGATTGTCATAATATACACAAGTATATCATGGTGCAGACACACACACTGATGGACACACAGCAAGACCATTCAATGCATACAACACTACAGCCAATCACCAGTTAGAGCACACGCACTATAAAGACAGGGGGCATCAGAGTTCCCGCTCATTCGGGATGCAGCCTCCGAGAAGGACAGAGTTTACAGCTTACAGCACAGATCCTCACCATGCGCTGAGTGCATAGACTGCTTCGGAGAGGCATAGGTATTTAGTTTAATCTAACAGCGTGTTAACCCACAGTGTAAGTATGTTCAACAGTTTCTAACTTAATAAAATAGTGTTGCACTATTTTAAGTGTTGGTGGCCTGTATGTGTTCCACTGATCCAGAGCACCCAACACATCATGATACCAGGAGTTGAGGGATATTAGTACTTCTTAGACCTACCTGCAAGTGATCTGCCTTCCACCAGCATACAGCCATCCTGCAAAATGGACAGCGTCCGCCCGCCGCCGCCGCTCTGCATCACCGGTAACCTGGGGGCCAACTGGAAAATATTCAAACAACGCTTCCAGCTCTACCTGGAAGCCACAGACCGGGAAGATGCCTCGGACACCAAGAATATCGGTCTCTTCCTATCCACGGCCGGGGAACAAGCCATCCACATTTTCAATTCTCTCACCTTTGCTGATGATGAAGATAAATCAAAATTCAAGACGGTCCTCCTCAAGTTTGACACTCACTGCAACATAGAGGTGAATGAAAGTTTTGAGCGCTATGTATTCCAACAGCGTTTACAGGGTAAGGATGAACCTTTCCAGTCCTTTCTCACCCACCTCCACATCCTTGTGCAGTCGTGTAATTACGGGCCCACCTCCGACTCCACGATACGCGACCAGATCGTTTTCGGTGTTCAGTCGGACCCCCTACGCCAGCAGCTCCTCAAGGTACAGCAGCTCACCCTAGCGACTGCCATCGAGACCTGCGTGCTACACGAACACACCACTAGTCGGTATTCCCACATCCAAACGACTGAAACGGCGCGGCAAGGTCCCCACGAGGCAGAACGGGTCCAAGCAATTGAGCAACTCCAAGGCCTCAGCCTGGATGAGGGCGGCCATTTCGGGCGCTTTTCGCGGACACCCGCGCTTGTGCGCACCGAACGAGGGGACGGCGATGTCGACGAACGTACTGCACCACGTATGGCCGCAGCATGCGCGGTGGCGCAGCAAACGTACTGACGCTACAACGTGCGGCAACTGTGGCTCCGCCCACTTAAAGCAGCAATGCCCTGCCAAATCCCGACAATGCCTGAGATGTGGCAAACTTGGACACTATGCTGCTTTATGCAGATCAGCTCGGCCTGCCAATTCGTATCGCTCCGGCCAGCCTTGCAGGAATGTCCGGGCCATTCTACCCACGGTCACCGAGTCCGATGCGGACCTACTACCCGATATTGACACCGCGGACCCGAAGGTACCTTTTTGAATTGGTATCGTTACAAAAAACAGGGTGTCCCCAAAGCAAAGAATCCAGCCTCTATCGGTATACAGCATTGATCTAGACGATGAGTGGTGCGGCAATCACGGTCGACCAGAATTCGTCGCCCACCTGAGAGACTTAATTCATGAACTTTGCGGACTTATAGACTCTCTGAATTGTTTCGTTGCTTTGTTTGATCGTTTCCCTGGTTTGTATATAGTGTTGATCTCGTTATTCTTGTTGCATACTGCTTCTCTGCACCAGGCACCTTCCCATGTAAATAGCTTAGTTCTCATGTACGTAGTCCTGTAAATATGTCTTCGCAACCCACACGTAGTTAGAAACATTCTCACCATACATTATTTATTGCCACACACATACATTCTTTTATAAAAGGGGGGATGTCATAATATACACCAGTATATCATGGTGCAGCCACACACACTGATGGACACACAGCAAGACCAATCAACACACACAACACCGCAGCCAATCACCAGTTAGAGCACACTCACTATAAAGACAGGGGGCATCAGAGTTCCCGCTCATTCAGGATGCAGCCTCCTACAAGGACAGACCTTACAGCTTACAGCACAATTCCTCACCATGTGCTGAGTGCATAGACTGGTTAGGACAGGCATAGGTCTTTAGTTTAATCTAACATCATGTTAACCCACAGTGAAAGTATGTACAACAGTTTCTAACTTTATAAAATAGTGTTGCACTATTTTAAGTGTTGGTGGCCTGTATGTGTTCCACGGATCCAGAGCACCCAACACATCAGAGTTCAGAAGATGCAGTCACCCTTGTGTCCGGTCACAGGGGATCAGAAGATGCAGAAACCCTTGTGTCCTGTCACAGGAGATCAGAAGATGCAGACACCCTTCTTTCCTGTCACAGCGGATCAGAAGATGCAGACACCCTTGTGTCCGGTCACAGGGGATCGGAAGATGCAGACACCCTTGTTTCCTGTCACAGGGGATCGGAAGATGCAGAAACCCTTGTGTCCTGTCACAGGCGATCAGAAAATACAGACACCCTTGTTTCCTGTCACAGGGGATCGGAAGATGCAGAAACCCTTGTTTCCTGTCACAGGGGATCGGAAGGTGCAGACACCCTTGTGTCCTGTCACAGGGGATCAGTAGATGCAGACTGTTATGGGCCAGAGTTTACAGAACCCAAAAGTGTATCATGGAGTTCACCTGCCCCACAACCTTTACTAGATTGTGGTATGGGGAGCACACAGCCCACTCCACAGGTGTGGTAGAGCAGAAATGGAAAAGTATATTATTAAAGCAAAACAATGTTTATTCTATGAACTCAAGTTAACCTTTTTAAAACATACAGTGAACATCTTAGCAACCATTAATTCAAATACAACCCCCAAAGAATACAACACTAAGTAATCCTTTAAGATTTCCTTTTAACACCTTATACCAGAAGCACATTAGGCTAAAGTCACTACTGTTATTAGTTTTAAATCACCAGGATCGATTTACAGTCTTTAGGTTACAGAGAGAGACTCTGATACACCTTCTGACTGTGACTGCAGCTATCCAGCTCTGAAAACGAAGCTAAAACCCGTTATTCCGGAATCGCTCCAAAAAGGTCAACGGATTATGATCAGTATATATAATGGTGTCAGACAGATTGCTGATCACATAAATGTGAAAATGTTGCATAGCTAGTACCAAACACAATGTCTCCTACTTAATCGTTGAATACTTTTTCTGGTGAGAATACAATTTCTTTGAAAAATAACCAATAGGCCGCTCTAGCCCTTCGTTGTCATCTTGTAGAAGCACCGCATCTACAGCCACATCACTCGCATCAACCGCCACTTTGAATGGTTTTGTATAATTTGGGATGACTGACACAGGAGCAGTGGTTAACACAGCCTTCAGGCCATCAAATGCCAGTTGACACTCGGCTGTCCACTGGAATTTGTTACACTTCTTGAGAAAGTCCGTCAGTGGAGCGACCACACTGCTGAAATTCGGTACAAATTTCCGGTAAAAAGAAATGAAATGAAGTGAAATGAAATGAAAATGAAATGAAAATCGCTTATTGTCACAAGTAGGCTTCAATGAAGTTACTGTGAAAAGCCCCTAGTCACCACATTCCGGCGCCTGTTCGGGGAGGCTGGTACGGGAATGGACCCATGCTGCTGGCCTGCCTTGGCCTGCTTTAAAATCCAGCTATTTAGCCCAGTGTGCTAAACTAACCCCTAAAACCCACTCATACCAAGAAATCACATTATTTCCCATCGTTTAGAGGGTATCAGAAACTCCCCAATAACTTTTGCTTTCACATCCCGTGGGACCATTCAACCCTGTCCAATTGTATGTCCAAGGAAAGTGACTTGGGTTTTCCAAATTCACTTTTGGCTAGGTTTGTCACCAAACCCGCCTCCTTAAGTCGATCGAATAACTCCATCAGATGTTTTAAATGTTCTGTCCATGTTTGGCTGAAAATTACCAGATCGTCGAAGTATACCGCACAATTGGGTAATCCTGAAACAACTTTGTTAGTTAACCGTTGAAATGTGGCTGGGGCGTTTTCATGCCAAATGGCATAACTTTGAATTGGTATATATCATCTGGAGTCACAAAAGGTGAAATCTTCTTCACCCTTTCGGATAAAGGTACCTGCCAGTAACCTTTAAGTAAATCCAGTTTGGAAATAAAAGCAGATTGTCCCACTTACTCAATGCAATCCGCCAAACGTGGGATAGGATAAGGATCCGTTCTTGTAACTGCATTAACCTTTCTATAGTCCACATACAACTGTTGGGTACCGTCTGGTTTTGGTACCATCACTATGGGTGAGCTCCATTGGCTGCAACCCACTTCAATTATGCCATTTTTAAACATACTCTCAATCTCTTTGTTAACCTGTGCCAATTTTAAAGGGTTAAGTCTGTATGGATGATGTTTGATTGGAACAGCATTTCCCACATCTACATCATGTATAGCCATTTTAGTACTTCCCAATTTATCTCTACGAACTTGCCCATGTATATCAATAATTCTTTCAGGTCAGTCCGTTTTTCCTCTGGAAGGCAACTCAACAATTTATCCCAATTTTTAAGAACATTCTCGTTTTCCAATTTAATTTGAGGTATGTCAAATTCACAGTTATCTGGATTTGGTTCGTCACTTTGAGTTAGAATCATTAAAACCTCCTACTTTTGCTCTCCTTCCCTTTCAAAGTACCTTTTAAACATATTCACATGACACACTCAGTGAGTCTTCCTTCTATCTGGTGTTTTTATCACATAATTCACCTCACTTAATTTCCTTTCAATCTGATAAGGTCCACAAAACCTTGCTTTTAAAGGTTCACCTACCACTGGTAACAACACTAAAAATTTATCTCCACTGGCAAAACTATGAACTTTGGATTTCTTGTCCGCTACCCGTTTCATCACATTTTGTGCGACCTTTGAATGTTGTCTAGCCAATTCACCTGCTCTATTTAATCATTCCCTGAAATTTGACACGTAATCCAATCACGTAATTTCCGATTTCTCAACCACCAATTTTTCCTTAATCAATTTAAGTGGTCCTCTTTCCTCATGACCAAAAATTAGTTCAAAAGGACTGAATTTGGTTGACTCATTAGGTGTATCCCTAATTGCAAACAATACAAATGGAATTCCTTTATCCCAATCCTCTGGATAATCATGCCAATAAGCCCTCAACATTGTCTTTAATGTCTGATGCCACCTTTCTAATGCTCCCTGCGATTCTGGATGGTACGCAGTTGATTTAAATTGTTTTATTCCTATGCTATCCATAACTTCTTTGAATAACCTTGAGGTAAAATTTGATCCTTGATCCGAGTGTATTTCTGTGGGTAATCCATAGCTCGTAAAGAATTTAAGTAACTCCTCCACAATCTTTTTAGCTGTAATGTTACGTACTGGAATGGCCTCTGGAAACCTAGTAGACACATCCATTATCATCAAAAGATATTGATTCCCACTTTTCGTTTCAGGAAGCGGCCCTACGCAATCAATTAGGACCCTTGTAAAAGGTTCCTCAAATGCTGGAATGGGTATGAAGGGTGCTGGTTTTATCACTGCTTGAGGTTTCCTTATCACTTGACATGTGTGACATGATTGACAAATTTTAACTACATCTTTACGTAGTCCAGGCCAATAAAAATGTTTCTGGAGTTTAGCTTGAGTTTTCCTCATTCCCAAATGACCTCCCACCCACTGGTACCTCATGTGCAACTCGCAACACCTCCTGTCTATACCCTACTGGCAATACTACTTGATGAACTTCTGCTCACTTTTCATTCGCCTGCATATGTAAAGGTCTCTATTTTCTCATCAAGACATCACGTTTACGGTAATAACACTCTGGTATACACTCAGATTCCTCTTCCGTGTATGCTTTCTGATACATCCGTTTTATTTCTACATCTTTCTGTTGTAACTCTGCCAATTTTTCTGAACTAAAAATATCTGCCTCATCCTCGACCTGTTCTTGTTCTTTTTCAACCATCTGATCAAAAATCGTTTCTGATAATTGCACTTCAACTTCATCTTCACTCTTTGATTTCTCCTCTTGTTTAAACCTGTGTCTTTGCGACCTTGTAACTACACAATCCGGAAAAATCCCAGGATATTCGTCCTTCAGTCCTTCAGTTGTCTGATTTTCCATTGGCTTATCAACCACAGTAGGCATCACTCCCACCTGCGATCGAGCTATATCATTACCCAAGATAAACTGTATTCCTGGACAAGATAGTTTCTCTATTACTCCTACTACCACTTCACCACTCTTCACTGGACTTTCCAACCTTACCTTATATAATTGAACACCACTCCTCTCACCCTGAATTCCACATATTACCACCTTTTCTGGCAACATTCTTCCCAAACTACAAAACTCCTCATCTCTTACCATTAAAGATTGACTAGCTCCCGTACCTCTTAAAATTGTGACTTCTTTACCTGCTCTTCCTGATACACATGAGTAAACTTTACTCACACAAGTAAATTTTTAAAGAGATCTGGCACCTTCTTCTCAATCACCTCTTGATCAGGCTGTACAATCATTTGTACTTCCTTCGCTTCATTTGGGCTTTCCTTTGCCACTTTAACAAACCCCACTATCTTATCTTGTTTTACCACATCAGCCTTCCCAGTGCTTTTCTTCAACTACCAACACTGTGACTTTACATGACCGAGTTTATTACAGTGAAAACATTTGAAACTTTTCATTTCTTTTCCACCCTCCTGGATTTCCTTTTTAATCTGAGGTACACTCTCCTGATTATCTCCCATCAGATCACCTTTACTTTTACCACTTGAGTATTTCTCATGTCCCCAGTTTCTATCCCTCACAGGCTGAAACTGATGTCGGAAACCAAGCTTTGATTTATGAACTAATTCATAATCATCTGCCATTTCTGCTGCTAATCTCTCAGTTTTAACCCTCTGCTCTTCCACATGAATTCTCACTACATCAGGAATTGGAATTTTTAAACTCCTCCAAAAGTATAATTTCTCTGAGAGCTTTATACGTTTGGTCTATTTTCAAAGCCCTTATCCCACCTATCATAATTACTCTGTTTGAGCCTTTCAAACTCCATGTATGTTTGACCAAATTCTTTCCTTAAATTTCCAAACCTTTGTCTGTAGGCTTCAGGCACGAGTTCATATGCACCTAAGATGGATTTTTTCACCTCCTCATACGTCCCAGAGACCTCCTCCAATGCAATCACTTCACCAGCCCTACCTATCAGCTTTGTTTGAATCAGTAAAACTCACATGTCCTGTGGCCATTTCATTTGTTTAGCTACCTTCTCAAATGAAATGAAAAAGGCTTCTACCTCCTTCTTGTCAAACCTTTGCATTTTGTCATGTTGTGTTAACTGCAATGTTTTTGCCAAATCTAACAGTCTGCTTTTAGTCTCTGTCTGTAAGGTACTGCGTGTGACCGTCTCCACCCCCAAAAACTACTGAGCCTCTGAAAGAGCCAGAGTCCACAAAGCACTCCCTTCTTATCCTGAAATACCACACCTGAAAAGCAACCATAATATGCTCACCCCTCACTGTCTTGAAGTTCACTAATCCAATCGAATAGATATACTTTTATCGCAGACGAACCCCCAATTTGTTATGGGCCAGGGTTTAGAGAACCCCAAGGTGTATCATGGAGTTCACCTGATGCACAACTTTTAGTAAATTGTGGTATGGGGAGCACACGGTCCACTCTACAGAGGTGGTAGAGCAGAAATGGAAAAGTATTTTTTAAAGCAAAACAATGTTTATTCTATGAACTCAAGTTAACCTTTTTAAAACATACAGTGAACATCCTAGCAACCATTAATTCAAATACAACCCCAAAGAATACAACACTAAGTAATCCTTGATGCTTTCCTTTTAACATCCATAAGACTTAAAACATCTTTTACCAGAAGCACATGAGGTTAAAGTCACTACTGTTATTAGTTTTAAATCACCAGGATCGATTTACAGTCTTTAGGTTACAGAGAGAGACTCTAATACACCTTCTGGCTGTCACTGCAGCTACCCAGCTCTGAAAACGAAACTAAAACCCACCTTGCAGCAAACAGCCTAAAACGAAAGTAAGCAGCTGACAGACAGCCCAGCTTCACCCACTCTCTGACATCACTGCAGTAATAAACACCCATTTCTTAACGGTACTCTCACTACAGAGACTTATATACACACCCATTTATAAACACCCATTTCTTAAAGGTACCCTCACATGACTAGACACCCTTGTGTCCTGTACAAATTTTATTTCAGGTTGCCAGCATCCACAGTGCTTTGCTTTTGCACTGCAAAAAATAGATTGGTCGGGATTCTCTGATCCTGAGGCTAGGTGTTGACGTCACGTTTTACGACGGCGCGAACAGACCCCTAGAAGCTGCGATCTTGCACCGCACAGGGGGCCAGCATGGCACTGGAGCGACTCACACAGCTCCAGCTGCCGATACCGGCGCAGAACAGGCCCCGCGGGTCTGCGCACGTGCGCTACGGCTGGCGTGAATCCGCGCATGTGCATGGGTTGCCTTCTCCGCGCCAGCCCCGACACAACGGAGAGCTACAGGGGCCCAGTGCGGAGGAACATAAGCCCGCACGAGGATAAGCCCGCCTGCCGATCGGGAGGCCCGATCGCCGGCCAGGCCACCGTGGAGGCCCCACCGGGGTCTGATCCCCCCCCCAACCAGGCCGCCCCCCGCAGGATGAACGCCGAGGTCCCGCCGGGTAGGATTACATGTGAACGGCGCCGGTGCGACTCGGCCTATCTCAGCGGCCACTCGGCCCATTGCGCGTGGCGAACCACACTGGAGAATCGGCAGACCGTCGTCGGAGCGGCGTGGCATGAATCGCGGTCCGGGGTCGGAGAATCCCGCCCAGTATCTTTTTGTCTGTGATGTTTTGTGTTATTAGCACAACAAATGTCCAGGTTGCATCATTTTCAGAACTGTGTGTAGTTTAGATTGTGTGTGTTATCTGTGAAACCTTCAATAAAATATCATCTAAATGTAATAGATTATCTTGTTATCCAGTCATTTGTTTTGTGAGCCTTGCTGTGTCCGTATGGCAGTGACTGAAAATCAAAAGCCACTTCAAAATTACCGCATTGGCTGTAAATACCTTTCAGACATCCTAAGGATATGCTAATGTATTTTACAAATGCAATGTTCTTTCTTTCTATGTTAGGAAAGAAAGTGTAGAAATTATGCATGGCACTGCTGACTTGAATCAGAGAGTTAATGCGCAACAATGTCCTCTGTTTAAATTTGCCTTCTGTCTTGATCTATTTCAAAGCAAAACTTAAATTCAAATCTGTCTCGTTTCTATATCAATATTAATGTCCTTTATTATGGGGTTTATTTTTCTCTGCGTGATATTTGTCACTTGCATATTCTTTTAAAATGAAGGTAAGAAATTATGCTTAATATGTTATAAATTTTAACAGACAGATTACTGTGGGTTAAAGACAGAAAAGTCTGGAAATACTCATCACGTTTAACACCATCTGCAGTGAAAGAAACAGATTTATTGGACGTATTAGCGGCCTCGTTGCGCCCAATTTGGTGTGGGACGGGCTTTTGAACCTCGCAAGAGACTTCTTGCGAGTTTTGCAACGCTCAAATCACTTTAACCAAATCACGTGAAATAGAAACCGGATCTTGTCCTCACTGGGTGTGATCCAGATCTGCATATTTAAATGAGCCATTAGGCTCATTTAAATATACATCCCCTGATTCTCCCGGTGCAGTGACCTAAAGGTGGCACCTGGGAGAACTTGCCAGGGTGTCGTTTAATACTGGTTTCCAGAAACATGGACCAGTCAAAATGACACCTGGGGAGTCTCCCATGCCATTAGAGATCCCTGGATGGTCGTGGACAGTGCAGGGTGGCACCCTGGCACTTCCTCTGGGATCCAGGCACCTTGGCACTGCCAGCCTTGCACCTTGACAGTGTTAACCTGGCACTGCCAGGGTGCCAGGCTGGTAGTGTGAGGATGCCAGGGTGCCTATTTGTCACTGCCAGGCTTCAGGCCCACGGGACCTTACCAGGTGGAGGGGGTGAAGGGGTGTTCCTGGGGGCAGGGGGTCGAAAACAGAGGGGGAGGCTGAAAGAGAGGGGGGGGGGGGGAAGATGCAGCCAGACAAAATGGTGTCCTGATCAGCAAAGAGCCATTCCTGCTGGTCTCGTCAGCAGGAAATGCCTTCAGTGCGGTCTCGGCGGAACAAAACTCACCGAGGTCAAAAGAAACGGCAAAGTGCCAATGAATAGCGGGGTGTTTCTCAGCCCTGCAGATGCCGAAAGACCCCATTAAAAGCGCCCAAAATTGGACCTTACAATGAATCCCAGAAAGTGTTTCAGGTTGATGATCCCTCATCAGCAATGGGAAAGGTTCGAGATGCAGTACGTTTGAAACAAGTGAATGGAAAGTGAGTGGGTAGTAAAAAGAACAAATAGAAAGGTCTGTGATAAGATGGTAGGCTGGAAATATTAAATGACAAAAGTGCAGGGGCAAAGAGAGTGGATAATGGGGCAAGTAAAAGAAGATATGTCGAGAAGAATGTGAATGGCAGATTCATGAGTAGCTGCTGACAAACAGAAAGAAAAAAGAAAAGAAAAGCAAAGGGAAAATCCAAAACCAGCAAACAGAAAGGAAACAGAAAATGAGGGCTGAGGTTATAATCTGAAACTTCTGGGGTGGGATTCTTTGTTTGCTGCACAGGAATCGGGAATGTGATTGTGTGGAGAATAGGTCCCAACGCCAAAATCGAGTTGGGCACCGATTTGCCGCCAAATCGCAATTCTCCGTCACCTCGACAACGGGGTCAATGCATTCCGGAACGCATGTACAATAAACACTGTTTGCAGATCATTAGTGGGCCCGATCTGGTATTCTCCGGGGCCTCGACGATTCTCCGCCCCCGATGGGCCGAGTTCCTGACGGTGCGGTTCACTTGTGCTTTTAAAAATCGTGAAATTGGTATCGTGGCTGATGAGGGAGAGAGAGGAGGTAGGACACAGAGAGGAGCGACTGCGGGCTGCCAGGCCGGACACTGGCCAAGCTGGCTGGGGTGGGGGGCCTCAACCAAGGCCAGGAGTCCAGTTCCAAGCCGCCATTACCGTGGCCTGCAAGGCAACCATCTTGCTGCGCATCCACGGAACACCCACCTTGGCCCCGAGTTCTGCAGAGTGAAACCAGCCATTTGGGTGCCCCCACTCCATCCATACCTGCTCCCAACCCTCCGCCATATCCTTCCCCACCCGGCTGCCACCTACCGGCGGCCCACCCAGGACAGCCCCCACAGAAGCCCCTACGGGGACTCCGGCTGGGGCCCGCGGAGCATAGCCCTGGTAAAAGCGGTGCCAGCCGACGGGACCACTGGCATAAGGGACAGGCCAGGGCCAGAGCCCCCACGGTGACAGCCACCAATGGAACCAGGGGTGCGGATAGGGGGTGCATGAGAGGGCAGAGAGTACAATGCCAACCGGGCCACTATGTAGCCCATTGGACCTGGTTTGGCACAGCTGGTACGCACCATGCTAACATGTCGGTCTTTCACCCCCTGCAGACAATAGATATTGGAATTCAATCAACAATGGTGACCTTCCTGCTAGCCGCTGAAGCCCTGGGGGATGCCCTGTGGCTATACGAGCTGGAGCTGCTCAAGGAGGAGGAAGCTGCAGTAGCGGAGTGTGCAGCAGTGGGGCGTGCAACAAGGGAGCAGGTGGTAGCCACCCAGGATGGTGAGACAGCCACCCAACAGGCCAAGGAGGAGGAGGTAACAAACAGGTACTGCATGAGGCCTTAAGTGTACTGGCACCGCCTGTCATTAGAGGACCTGCTGGGCCGGGCATGCTATCAAAGACTGAACAGGGAGACAGTGCAACATATATGCAAGATGATGGCACATCTGGCACCGCGGGGACATGGGGGAGGACACCCACTCCCGGTGGTCATCAAGGTGTCGGTCACGCTGAGCTTTTCTGCTACGGGATACTTCCAGGTGCCAAGTGGGGATCTATATGGCAAATCACAGACCTCGGTGCACAGGTGGTCCTGTATGCCCAGGCAGCTCAATACATCCATTTCAATGTGGACCGAGCCCACCCGGATGCATGGTCAGGGGGTTTACCATCGATGGGTTGCATGTCCTCCTACGAGCAACTGAAGATGTAAGGCCACTCTACACCAGCGGCACGGTAGCATAGTGGTTAGCACTGTTGATCTCTCCGTGTCTGCGTGGGTTTCCTCCGGGTGCTCCGGTTTCCTCGCACAAGTCCCGAAAGACGTGCTGTTAGGTGAATTGGACATTCTGAATTCTCCCTCTGTGTACCCAAACAGGCGCTGGAATGTAGCGACTAGGGGCTTTTCACAGTAACTTCATTGCAGTGTTAATGCCTGTGACAATAATAGCGAATATTATTAACCTCTGCGCCTGATACTCTGGCAGTGTGCATGACACCTTCATCCTGGCACACTTGACAATTCCTAACATGTTCGAGCCCTGGAGGCTCCCCGATGTCTGCACCATCGTGTCGACGCTCTCGGCGATGCTCTTCAGTGATTGGGCCATTGTCTGCAGTGCCTAGGCCATGCCCATCTGAGAGCGGGACATGTCCCGCAGCACCTTATCAAGGTCAGCGTGACCTTGGGTCATGTCCCCCAGTGTGTCGGACATTCTGCCGAGGCCCTCAGCCATGGCCGTTACCGACTGCGCGACGCCTTGGACACCTCCACTCATGGTGCCGACGTTGTGCACCAGGCTCTCCACTGCGGTCGCCACCCTCGGTGCCACGCATTGCCGGCGTCATCTCCTGAGTTCGTAGTCTCTGGGACTCCTCCAATTGGCTATGAACCTGATGGAGAGTCACTGATGTCTCTCTCTGAATGTCCCGGCCACTCCGTAACGTCTCCTTCAGATCTGGGATAGCATGTTCCATAGGCTCAGCATCTGGCTGGGGCCCAGCTGGGTCCTGAGATCCAGCAGACCCCCGACTGCTGTCTAACCTGGCCGTTCCTGCCTCCACCCAATGCACATCATCAGCAGTGCGGTGATCACCAGATTATGTCCCAGAAGCCTGATCACTACATTTTCCAGGGTGCAGGGTGGGGATGACAGCTGTGACGTGTCAATTGTGGCATCCTCGGAGCTCTCTTCTGAAGTGGTGTCATGGGAGGCAGTGGATGGGGCCACCCAGAACAGGCCAATGCCGTCGGCTGGAGGACATGCGGGAGAATGGACATGTGGCCAGTGGGAGGGATGGGTTAGTGTGCATGGCAATAATGACTCAAGTGTGACAGATCTTCCGGGTGTGGTCCGGTGGATCCTCACCTCTGCGCCATGTGACCGTTCTGTCCTCCGTCACCCCTGTCACCTCCAGGGCCCATTCCTCAAAGATCGTGAGGATTCTTATGTCCAGCACCCCTCTGCCAGTCTGGGCCCTCTCTCGACGATTGTGGGAGAGCTTCTCCTGCGGACACACAGAGAGGGCATTGTTAGCCGCACGCGTGGTTCACAGTGGTGGAGGGGTGGTGAAGGAAGGTTTGGGGGGGGGGGTTGAATGGAGAGGGAGGGTGAAGGGAGGGTTGGGGGGTGACATGGTAGCGCAGTGGATAGCACTGTTGCTTCACAGCTCCAGGGTCCCAGGTTCGATTCCCGGCTTGGATCACTGTCTGTGTGGAGTCTGCACATCTTCCCCGTGTGTGCGTGGGTTTCCTCCCACAGACCAAAGATGTGCACATTAGGTGGATTGGCCATGATCAATTTCCCTTAGTGTTCAAAAAGGTTAGGTGGGGTTACTGGGTTACAGGGATAGGGTGGAGGTGTGGGGTTAGTGCCCTTTCCAAGGGCTGGTGCATGCTCGATGGGCCGAATGGCCTCCTTCTACACTGCAAATTCTATGATTCTATGATCGTATGTATGCTCGCATGTGGACAGAAAGGTCTCGGGGATGGTCCATTGGTGTCAACTCACTCATGCTGCCTGGTGTAGGTTGTTGACTTTCTTGTAGCACACTGGAGGCCAGTCCTCCTGATCACGCTTCCCGAGCTGTCAGCCACTGCCAATTTGTCTCAGGCAGCACTGGCTGACCTGTGGATCACCCTTCAGGACCCTCGAGGAAAATGCCATCCCTCCACTGCATCTAGGAACCTCCCCAGGTCTGTGTCTCCAAATTCTGGAGCCGGTCTTCTCTGCGCCATGGCTCCGAGCTAGCTGGGGTTGGCTGTGCAAGTGCTGTTTAAGTGCTGCGCGACCTTGTTAGTGGGGGGCTGTCGAGCACGGTCCTGGTGAATTGGCGGGTGAGCCTTCATTTGCATCGTGATGCCCCGAACAGGCGCCGGAATGTGGCGACTAGGGGCGTTTCACAGTAACTTCATTTGAAGCCTACTTGTGACAATAAGTGATTTTCATTTCATTTTCATGGGCCTCGTTAAGTGGACCAATTAACATTGAATAGCGATTCCAGCCTCGCTGATCCGAGCGCTGAAGAATTAGCGACAGTTCCCGCTCGCTACCACACTTCGAAATCTTTCTGGAGAATCGTGTCCATAGTCTCCCAAGCTGAGAATCCTGCCCCTGATCTATATTTTGATTTTAGATTTGCTCCGTGTCATGTTTCATTTATGATCCTTAATTCCGTGAATTGTCCAGCAATCTTTATTTTTCTTGGCTTGTGTTTTTTTGTTGAATATGCTTCGGATAGGAGTGTCAACCTGTCAGCTCTACTGAAGCTTTACCCTGTTTCCAAGGTAGATATGTATAGTTGGTACTCTACTCCCCCACTTAGAATTCTGATTAAGTCACCTCTTCAAAGTGATTGCTGAAGCACCTTGCTTTATTCAGAAGTAACTGAATCCTTTCCCAATATGTTTTCCTTAATAGCTGAGTAATGAGAAAGATAGACTCAAACTGTCTGGAAATCCTTCCATCCTGAGAAAGATATTAAGATTGCTATAATTCACATTATTTGTCACCTGGAAACGCTTGAGCAGATTAGAACCAGAACTCCAGTCTTTGAATACTGGGTTGACTTATGTCTGATGGGAGTGCTGTGAGTGATGACTTCCCACAACTTAGCCCACACTCACCCCAATCATATTTAGCAAGTCTTTCTGGATGTGAACAACCTTCATTACAAAATATTCCAAAGCAAAACTTGCTGGAAGAAATGAATAGTTTCATTTTCTTTTTTAAAATAAATTTAGAGTACCCAATTCATTTTTTTTCCAATTAAGGAGCAATTTAGCATGGCCAATCCACGCAAACACGGGGAGAATGTACAAACTCCACACGGACAGTGACCCAGAGCCGGGATCGGACCTGAGACCTCGGCGCCGTGAGGCAGCAGTGCTACCACTGCACCACTGTACTGCCCAATAGTTTCATTTTCTGCTTGGCACAAAAGATAAAACAAAGAGAAGATGGCCTTTAATTCAAACAGTGAGTCTTGATTTTCTCACCTGCCCATTGTTTTTGCCGCAGAAGATTATTCTGCGTGCAATCTTCAAAACGAGGCAAGTGTTAGGCAAAAAAAAAGTGATGAGATTAAATTTCTCAAAGACTATTCAAGCAGCAGCCTGACATATCATACTCACAAAATCATACCTGAGACATAATGTCCCAGATACCACCATCACCGGCAGGCCAGACCCAGAGGAGGTGGCAGCACAGTGTTATACAGTCTGGAGGGAGCTGCCCTGGGAGCCCTCAATGTCATCTATTGTTTCATGATGTCTGATGGCACATGGTCAAGCATGGGCAAGGAAACCACCTGCTGATTACCATGTACCGTCACCCCTCAGCTGATGAATCAGTACTCCTCCATGTTGAACATGGCTAAGAGGAAGCACTGAGTAGGCAAGGGTGCTGAATGTACTCTGGGTGGGGACTTCAAATTATGTCATGAAGAGTGTTTTGGTAGTGCCACCACAGATTGAACTGGCTGAGTCCTAAAAGACATTGTTGCTGGACTGGACTGTGGCAGCTGGTGAGGGAAAAAACAAGAGGGAAAACATACTTGCCCTCATCCTCACCAGTCTGCCTGCTCCAGATGCATCTGTCCATGGTAGTATCGGGAGGAGTGACCACTCCACAGTCCTTGTAGAGACAAAGTTCCATCACTACCACCGTGCTAAATATGATAGACTTTGAACAGATCCAGCAAATCAAGACGGCACATCCATGAGGAGCTGTGAGCCATCAGTATTATTGTACTCAACCACAATCTGTAACACCATGGCCTGGGATATCCCCCACTCTACCATTACCACCAAGCCAGGGGATCAACCCAGTCTACTCTCAATCATCAGCAAACTGATGGAAGGAGACTTCACTAGTGCAATCAAGCTCTTACTCAACAATAACCTGTTCAAGGATGCTCAGCTTAGGTTCTGCCAGGACCTCTCATAACAGCTTTGGTTCAAACGTGGAAAAAAGGGCTGAATGCTAGCGGTGAAAATGAAAAGTGTTCTCGAGTGGGATTGGAGCTGCAAGACCTACAACACAGGACTACTTGCATGCCAAACAGCATGAGCAGCAAGTAATAGACAGGGCTAAGTGATCCCACAACCAACGGATCAAATCTAAGCTCTACAGTCCTACCACATCCAGCCGTGAATGGTGGTGGACAATTAAACAACTCACTGGAGGAGGGGGCTCCACAAATATCCCCATTCTCAATGTTGGAGGAGCCCAGCACATCAGTGCAAAAGATAGGCTGAAGTATTCGCAATGATCTTCAGTCAGAAGTGCTGAGTGGATGATCAATCTTGGCCTGCTCCGGAGGTTCCCAGGATCACAGATGTCAGTCTTCAACCAATTTGACTACGTGATAACCACCACAACCATATTCAGTGCCTATGAGGCACTGAATACTGCAAAGGCTATGGGCCTTGACAATATTCTGGCAATAGTCCTGAAGACCTGTGCTGCAGAACTTGCCGTGCTCCTAGCCAAGCTGTCCTAGTACAGCTACAACACTTGCATTTACCCAGCAATATGGAAAATTGCCCAGGTATGTCCTAGAATCATAGAACCATGGAATACCTACAGTGCTAGCCAATCGGCCTATCGAGTCTGCACTGACCCCCTGGAAGAGCACCCTGCCTCGGCCCACTTTCCCGTCTTATCCCTGTAGCCCCATAACCCCACCTGACCTGCACATCTTTAGACACTGAGGGGCAATTTAGCATGGCCAATCCACCTAAGTTGCAAATCTTTGGACTACACAGAAACAGGCCAAATCTATCATGGCCAATTACCAGCCCATTAGTCTACTCCCGATTATCAGCAAAGTGATGGAAGGAGTCATCAACAGTGCTCTCAAGCTCTTACTTGGCAATAACCTGCTCAAGGATGATCAGCTTGGGTTCTGTGAGGGTCACTCAGCTCTTGACCTCATTACAACCTTGGTTCAAACATGGAAAAAAGGGCTGAATGTTAGAGGTGAGGTGAGAGTGACTGCCCTTGACATCATAGCAGCATTCGAGCGAGTATGGCATCAAGGAGCCCGCGCTAAACTGGAGTCAATAGGAATCAGGGGAAAACTCTCCGCTGGTTGGAGTCATACCTGGCACAAAGGAAGATGGTTGTGGTGGTTGGAGGTTAATCATCTCAGCTCCAGGATATCACTGCAGGAGTTTCTAGGGTAGTGCCCTCGGCCCAATCATCTTCAGCTGCTTAGTAAATTACCTTTTTTCCATCATAAGGTCAGCAGTGAGGATGTTCGCAGATGACTGCACAATGTTCGGCAGCACTTCTGACCCTCAGATAATGAAGCAACCCATGTCAAAATACAGCAAGAGCTGGACAATATCCATGTTTGAGCTGACAAGTGGCAAGTAACTTAGGTGCCACTCAAGTGCCAGACAATGACCATCTCCACCAAGAGATCTCCAGTTAATATTCAATGGCATTACCATCACTGAATCCCCCACCATAGACATCCTGGATGTTACCATTGACCAGAAACTGAGCTGGACTAGCCATATTAATACTGTGGCTACCAGAGCAGGTCAAAGACTAGGGATCCTGCAGCGAGTAACTCACCTCCTAATCCTCCAAAAACTATCCATCATCTGCAAAGTCAGGAGTTAATGGAATACTCCCCACTGGCAAGAATGAGTGCAGCTCCAATGATGTGGCGATGCCGGCGTTGGACTGGGGTGAGCACAGTAAGAAACCTTACAACACCAGGTTAAAGTCCAACAGTTTTCTTTCAAATCACTAGCTTTCAGAGCACTGCTCCTTCCTCAGGTGAATGAGGAGGTATGTTCCAGAAACATATATATGGACAAAGTCAAAGATGCCAGACAATGCTTTGAATGCGAGCATTTGCAAGTAATTAAGTCTTTACAGACCCAGAGATAGTGATAACCCCAGGTTAAAGAGGTGCAAATTGTATCAAGCCAGGACAGTTGGTAGGATTTCGCAGGCCAGATGGTGGGGGGTGAATGTAATGCAACATGAATCCAAGGTCCCGGTTGAGGCTGTACTCATTTGTGCGGAACTCGGCTATAAGTTTCTGTTCTTCGATTTTGCGTTGTCGAGTGTCCTGAAATGCGCCTTGGAGAACACTTACCCGGAGATCAGAGGCTGAATGCCCTTGACTGCTGAAGTGTTTAGCATTCTCCAAGGCGGCCTTCAGGACGCGCGACAACGCAAAATCACCGAGCAGAAGCTTATAGCCACGTTCCGCATACATGGGTACTGCCTCAAGCGGGACCTTGGATTCATGTCGCATTACATTCATCCCCCACCATCTGGCCTGGGCTTGCGAAATCCTACCAACTGTCCTGGCTTGAGACAATTCACACCTCTTTAACCTGGGGTTACCCCTATCTCTGGACCTGTAAAGGCTTTATTACCTGCAAATGCTCGTATTCAATGTATTGTGTTGCATCTTTGAATTTGTCTATATATATGTTTCTGGAACATACCTCTTCATTCACCTGAGGAAGGAGCAGTGCTCCGAAAACTAGTGATTTGAAACAAACCTGTTGAACTTTAACCTGGTGTTGTAAGACTTCTTACTGTGCAGCTCCAACATCACTCGAGGTTTGACACTATCCAGTACAAAGCAGCCAGCTTGATTGCTACCCTTTCCACATACGTTCAATCCCTCTATCACTGATGAACAGTGGCAGTCATAGGTACTGTCTACATGATGCACTGTAGGACCAAGTTTCCTGAGGCAGCACCTTCTAAACCCACGACCACTACCCTCTAGGAGGACAAGAGTAGCAGATACCTGGGAACCCCCACAAAAGTCCACAAAAGATCAGCCATGATCTCATTGAATGGCGGAGCAGGCACGAGGGGCCAGATGGCCTACTCCTGCTCCTAGTTCTTATGTTCTTATGTAAGCCCACCACCTGGAAGTTCTCCTCTAAATCACTCACCACCCTGACTTGGAAATATATTGCCGTTCCTTCACCGTCGCTGGGGCAACATCCTGGAATTCCCTCCCTAAGAGCACAGTGGGTGTACCTACAACCCATGAATGTGTTTTATAAATGTAGTCAGTTCACAAAAAGCTATCATCTTCCACTGAATCAAAGGCAGAATTGTATTGTTACCTTCAACTGCTGAGTAGCGAAAGATGTGCTGTAGCCAAAAATATATATAAAAGCATGATCACGAGCAAATCCTTAGCATCAAAAATATAAAACGAAAATTGAAAAACAGTGCAAATTTATTTCAAAATACTTGTGTCAACATGGTTACCTGAATTCAATATGAAAACTAATTTTAAAAAACCTCAACAACGATCACTGGTCATACATCAATATAGCAGGTGGTTTGCGGACAAATTGCTTCTTAAGAGGATACACATCCAATTTAGTAACAGTTAAAGCAATAAAAACACAGCATCCCTTCAAAGCTGAATTACTCCTGTTTCTGCCTGACACTAATACAAATAGTTTGCGTGCAAACTGGCCTGCCAACTAAAGTAGCCAGGCAGATGATATTATGGAAAACAAACTACTTTCCCACTAGCATGGTCCATGCAAAATGAATGCACTATCCTGATAATGTTGTGTACAGTGTCTCATCAGGTGTGCGAATATATTTCAAGTGAGAGCCATTTAAGGTTAAACAGAATATTTATGTTCGAGGATTCTTACACAATTATGAAACTATATGAATTCGTCGTATGTTTAATTGATAAACATCAAAAATAAAGGTGCAACATGGTTGCCTGGTTATTCTGAATGTGACGAGGAACAGTAGTTAGTCAGTTGCCCTCCACTCTATTCATTTTCACCCTCTTCTCTTCCTTTAGCATCAAACTTCATATTCTCTCACTGCACAGAAATTTGTGTAGCCTTTTCTTCTCTGATTAAAGTCAATCTCATCCTCCACAGAGTTACCCCAATCCACACCCACAATCACTTCATTACTGCAGATGTACACAATTATGAGGGGAAGAAATAGGGTGGACGGTGTTATGGGCCAGGGTTTAGAGAACCCCAAAGTGTATCATGGAGTTCACCTGACCCACAACTTTTAACAGATTGTGGTATGGGGAGCACACGGCCCACTCTACAATTGTGGTACTTCAGAAATGGAAAAGTTATTTTTAAAGCAGCAAAACAATGTTTATTCTATGAACTCAGGTTAACCTTTCTAAAACAAACAGTGAACATCTTAGCAACCAGGAAATCAAATACACCCCCCAAAGAATACAACACTAAGTAATCTGTAAGCTGTCCTTTTAACACCCAGAAGACTTAACAAACCTTTAAACAGAAGCACATCAGGGTTTATTTTCACTACTGAGAACATTTATAATTCTGAATTCACCAAATGATCCAGAGATAGTCTTTCATGGCAAAGAGCTCAACAGTACAGCTACTTTGTCTGACTTCAGCTGCGACACACTGAAAAACGAAACCAAAAAGACACTGAGGGATCAACAGGCGAGGCGGGACATCACGTTCAGGTGGCGAGCGTGGAAGCAGCTGCAGTGCCCACCTATTACGGCGAAGAAAAGAGCCATCATGCATGCGATGATCTGGGGGCCACTTGCTTGACCACCACAGCTATGGCAGACCAGCCCCGTCAGGTAACTGAACAAGAACTCGGTCAGCAGGGACCAGAGCAGGGAGATCTGTGGCGTGGGGAACATACGCCAACTTGCATTGGGCCGAGATAGTGGCATTCTTTGCAGGACCAGAACACTGTCAAAGTCCAGGACGTGGATAGCTGGCACCGTCGTCCGAGTGTGCGGTTCATTCGCAGCTGTGCTGGGTGCAGGCCAGCAGACAAAGGAGTCGCCCTGTAGGCTAGCAGTGCCAGGTGAAAATCTGAACCCGAATCAGCAGCTTGACACAACAGTCGTTTTACAATGTGTACCCCCTTTTTTGCTTTCCCATTTGACTGGGGGTAGTGGGGGCTTGAAGTGACGTGCGTGAAATTGTACTGTCGGGCAAAATGCGTCCACTCCTGACTGAAGAAGCACGGGCCATTATCTGTCATGACCGTAAGTGGAATGCCATGACGGGCAAAGGTCTCTTTGCACGCCCTGATGACTGTTGCTGATGTGAGGTCATTCAGTCTGATCACCTCGGGGTAATTTGAAAAATAGTCCACGAGGAGGACGTAGTCCCGGCCTTTTGCGTGGAAGAGATCAATCAAAATGCGTTCTGCTGTTTGGGGCAGGTCGACTAAAACTACGGGGTGTTTTGTGCTAATGGTTCCGATTTGGATGGGTACAGGGGCTGTGATGTGTCCCTGCTGTGAGTGGCCTGTGAAGCCGCTGAGGGTGATAGTGGCTGTAGTGGGCCACGTGTCCTGACCAAGGGTGGAGGAATTTAAGGTGGTGCGGGACCCTCCTATGTTCCAGAGAAACTCGATCGGCTGTCCCCAAATTTTCACTGCGACTACAGGTTGTCCTGACCTATCCCAAAGGGTATAGCAGACCCAACTGGGGGAGCCTGTACACCGTCAGTCCGTTCCGGTCAAGTCTGTCTGATCCGACTGGGCGCTAACGCTATGTATGGGCTCTGCCTTTTTCTTACTGAGTGCCTGTCTGTTGGGCTCTCTGTGGCTTTTTCGGGGCATTGCACTCTTTGGCAAAATGTCCCAACTGTCCGCAGTTGTAACATTCTTGCGGTTTTGCTGGGGGGCTGCTGTTTCCCTCGTTTACCCAGGCGGGGTTGTGAGGAGTGGTTCTTACTGCCTGCACGTCTGCGGTGGCTTGCTTTTCCTCGGGGGTTTTAGCGGCAGGTTTATTGTGAACAGACTGTTCCCAAACGCGGGACAATCTTTTAACCACCCACTTTTTATTATGAGCCTCCTCCGAGGGGTCATAATTACTACAGGCATTCTGTCCTGCCTCTGTGGCATGGGAGATAAGGGTGCGGGTCCATTTGGCCATATTGTCTGGGGACAAATGGGCACGGTCTACGTCTCCGAAAACGGCTTCAAAGTGAATCCACAAGCGTCCTGCGAACGCTGTGGGGTGTTCAGACTTCTTCTGTCTGCACTTATTTAGGCCATCTACGGGGTCACCCCGGTTATACCCGATCGCATCCAGGATCGCGGTATGCATTTCTGCAAGGGTGCCTCCTCCTACGTTCTGTGGGTTGGGAAGGGCTGCTGCTACCGATGGGTCTAAGCTTAGAACCATGAGCTTTACCTGCTCTCTCTCATCCAGGCCGTACAAGGTCGCCTGGTGTTTGACGGTGGCAAAGAAATGGTGTGGGTCTGAAGCGGTGAGGAACGGTGTGATTTTCGCACACGCGTCCCGTAATTGGGTCACTGAAGGGGGTGGAATATAGGAATTCCGCCTCGTCTGATGTGGCTGTGCGGTGGGTTGTTACAGGGTTCATTGGAGCCTGAACTACCTGCTGTGTGGGGGGTGGGGCGCTTTTCTCCTTTGGGGCTTTCCCTGCGCACATGTTCCCTGAACACATCTCTGCGCTGTCTCCTGCAATTCTTCCCAATCAGGGCCGTCTTCCTGTTCTAAACTCTCCCCAAAGGTTTCTTGGAATCCCTTTTGGACAGAAAGCAGTGATTGCAGGTCTGCAATTTGCTTCCGGCACTTCGCATGGTCTATGGTACTCTGCCTTTGTTCCGCGGTTGCAGCGTGGAGCGCTCTCAAGGCTGCCTTGAGATCACTACATTGCTTCTGTAGCATCTCCACCTGCTTCTCTGTCTCTTTCTTTACCAGGACTGCACGCTGCGTGTCCTGATAAGCCTTTTCGTACTGGGACTGGAAACTACTCAAATGCGCCAGACAAGACTGGTGACTCCATTTGGCGTCAGCCACCTCTTCGTCCTTTGCTGCTAATTTCCGCCTTAATTCCAGATTCTCTTTCTCCACCTCGCATACATTGACTTTACTCATCCGATGTATGCCCTCTACCTCTTTGCGGAGCGTCCTGACGACCTCCTCTGTGCCTCGCAATTGTGCCAGACAGGACACAATTGCCATCGGCTTGCGCGCTTTTGCTAAGCTCCTCTTATGGATTTCACTCATGTTCTCCCACCAAGTATGTCCTATACTTCCGGGACCTGAGTCGTCATTACTGCAGAAATCATCCCACATGGGCCATCCTTTGCCCTTGAGATATTTCCGAATATCCTCTTCCCAAATGGGACACTGTCCCACTCTACTGCTGCTGGTTGCTGCGACCGCAAATTCTTTGGGATTCATGAGGCATTGCATTGCCTGCATGGCCATCTCTCCTATCTGCTTGCTTTGGTCGAATTTGGAACAGGGGGCTAAGGTGGTGTCATAGATGCGGGTACGGCTTGTGCTAATTTCCAAAAATACAGACTTCCGACAGTTTTGACGCAACAAAATCTATCAGTTTTACCTTATAGTCCTGTTAGTTACTCATGCATACACACACTTCCGAATTGTGAATTATTAATCAGAACCGCTTGAACACTTGTGGGTTTTTCTTTTTGTTTCCAATTGGATTCTATTCAAATTTCTTGGGTTCTCCCGGAGTGGTTTTCCACTTCTAGATCGGGTCCCGGCAGAGTTGCTAATTTGTTGCTCTTATTAGCCTTAGTTTTATTAGCTCTAATTCTGTCACCTTTGCTCACGAGTCGCCAGGTAGCTTTCTGATACCGCCACGTGGTTCAAGCTCTAGTTATGATTAATAAGACAGCACACCGCTTAGTAAGAGTAAAATCAACGGTCATTTATTATATACAGAAATAAATACTTATACAATAATCCTACTTTCTCGACTACTACCTACCACTACTGGCCAATACTTAACTTTTGGGAATGGCCTACCAGGTCAGGGAAACGAATGGCTTATCGAATTGGGTGTGGCCTGCGGGATTCAAAGGCTGATACAGGTCGATGGCTAGGAGTCTCTATCGGGCAGCGATCGCTGGAGTCAAACTTACGGTTTCTGGTCGATGGTTCTTGCGAAGGTTGCGAGCAGGAGAAGAAGGGAGAGAAGGGTTGATCTGAACTTGGCCCCTATCTTTATAGTCCCCGGGAACTTGTTCCCGCCTCTCGGGGCGGACCTTGACCCTGGTCCCAAGTGATTGGACTTGTTCCCAATCACTGGGTTCGATATGCTCCAATAATGGGGCGATTCCTTGATCGGGGGGTGGTCGTTCACCTTTCTTTGTCTCGGCCTCTGCTGGTGCCGAGAGGTCTGCATCAGCATTCAATTGCTAATTTGTTGCAATTGTTCCCGGGGATAGCCGATTAAACTGCAGATGTCTGGGTTGATGTGCTGCTAATGGTTGCAGGTATCGATCTGGGCCGACTTCCCCAGAGCCGAATACGCTGTTCTGTCTGCAGCTGTCCGTTTGTGCCCTGTTGGCTGCTTTTCCCATCAGCCTTTTCGGTTAGCCATTTTATATCGGGTTTTGGCCAAATTAATCGGGACTCAGCCATTTTAGGTGGCTACACTGGGAAGATGCCTCGGACACCAAGAATATCGGTCTCTTCCTATCCACGGCCGGGGAACCTGTCATCCACATTTTCAATTCTCTCACCTTTGCTGATGATGAAGATAAATCAAAATTCAAGACGGTCCTCCTCAAGTTTGACACTCACTGTAACGTAGAGGTGAATGAAAGTTTTGAGCGCTATGTATTGCAACAGCGTTTGCAGGGTAAGGATGAACCTTTCCAGTCCTTTCTCACCCACCTCCGACTCCATGATACGCGGCCATATCGTTTTCGGTGTTCAGTCGGACCCCCTACGCCAGCAGCTCCTCAAGGTACAGCAGCTCACCCTAGCGACCGCCATCGAGACCTGCGTGCTACACGATCACGCCACTAGTCGGTATTCCCACATCCAAGCGGCTGAAGCGGCGCGGCAAGGTCCCCACGAGGCAGAACGGGTCCAAGCAATCGAGCAACTCCAAGGCCTCAGCCTGGATGAGGGCGGCCATTTTGCGCGCTTTTCGTGGACTCCCACGCTTGTGCGCACTGAACGAGGGGACGGCGACGTCAACGAATGTACTGCGTAGGTGCACACCATGTACGGCTGCACCGCGCATGCGCGGTGGTGCAGCTAACGTACTGACGCTACAACGTGCGGCAACTGTGGCTCCGCCCACTTAAAGCGCCAATGCCCTGCCAAATCCCGACAATGCCTGAGATGTGGCAAACTTGGCCACTATGCTGCTTTATGCAGATCAGCTCAGCCTGCCAATTAGTATCGCTCCGGCCAGCCTCGCAGGAATGTCCGGGCCATTCAACCCACGGTCACCGAGTCCGATGCGGACCTACTACCCGATATTGACACCGAGGACCCGAAGGCACCTTTTTGAATCGGTATTGTTACAAAAAACAGGGTGTCCTCGAAGCAAAGAATCCAGCCTCTATCAGTATACAGCATCGATCCAGACGACGAGTGGTGTGCCACCCTTACGGTCAACCGGTCCCAAATACCATTCCGCCTGGACATTGGTGCCTCCGCCAATCTCATTGCGCGGTCTGACCTCCAAAACCTTCGTGTCAAACCAGCCATCCTCCCATCATCCTGCCAGTTATTAGATTATAATGGCAATGCCATTGCTGCCAGCGGCTCGTGTCAACTTGAAGTGACGCACAGGTCACGCAAAGCCATCTTTCCCTTTGAAATCGTGGGCTCCTCGAAAGCCTCCCTGCTTGGCGCGCAGGCATGCAAGCTGTTGAACCTAGTTCAGAGAGTTCACTCTCTCTCTCCTGCTGAGGTGTCTGCCTTTCAGGACACCGACTTCAGGGCGCAGCTCGACGCCATTATCAACAAGTACCATGATGTCTTCGAGGGCATGGGCACGCTCCCGTACACCTACAAGATTTTATTAAAACCGAATGCCACGTCTGTGGTGCACGCACCTTGCAGGGTCCCAGCACCCCTTAAGGACCGCCTCAAGCAGCAGCTGCAGGACCTCCAGAACCAAGGAGTGATTTGCAAAGTCACAGAACCGACCGACTAGGTCAGTTCCATGGTATGTGTAAAAAAGGCTTCCGGCGAATTGAGAATTTGCATTGATCCCAAGGATCTAAATCGCAATATCATGAGGAAGCATTATCCAATTCCCAATGCGAAGAGCTCACATGTGAGATGGCTCGCCCCAAGCTCTTCACCAAACTCGCCGTTAACATCGTGTTAACCCACAGTGAAAGTATGTTCAACAGTTTCTAACTTAATAAAATAGTGTTGCACTATTTTAAGTGTTGGTGGCCTGTATGTGTTCCACGGATCCAGAGCACCCAACACATCAGCACAGAAATAAATTACAGAGATAGGGAGCGATGAGGTCGTGGATAAATTTAACGGTGAGGATAACAATTTTAAATGTGAAAAACAGGTTTGCTGGAAGCCAATGTAGGCCAGTGAAGACAGTGTAATGAGATGGGCCTTTACGAGATAGGACATGGGTAGCAGAGTTTTGGCGATCTGTAACTTATGAAGGATCAAGGATGGGAAGCTATCCAGAAAACCATTGGATTGGTACGGATTTAATCTAGGCACAGATGAAGGTTTCATGACAATTGGACTGAGGTAGGGGGTGGAGGAGTTACATTGGAGCATAGGAATTAGGAGCAGAGTAGGCAATTCAGCCCCTCGAGCCTCCTCTGCTATTCAATCAGACCATGGCTGCTCTCTTCCTCCTCTCAAATTCACCTCCTTACCTGTTCACCATATCCTTTTAACCCATTTTTAAAAATCAGAAATATATCTAGCGCCTTCTTGAAACCATTTAATGACTCCGATTCCACCGCTCTATGGGGCATTATGGGGCAGTGTGAAAAAGAGTGAAAAAGAAGCGCAGTACATCATGGAAAGGATTTTGCAGTCAGTAGATCAGCTTTGAGGCAACTGGGATACGAAGAGTACGAGAGCTGGTTCAGCTTGAAGCAATGGTCCGGGTGAGAGAGACAATCAAAGTCAAGGAAACAAAATTGGATACAAAAATTCTGCTGGCACAAGATTATGGCTTCAGTCTTCCCAGTATTTGGCTGGAGAAAATTACAACTCATACACGATTTGTTGCTGGAGAAGCAACGATGTGGTAATGAGGAAGGCAGTACAAAGAACAAAGAACAAAGAAATGTACAGCACAGGAACAGGCCCTTCGGCCCTCCAAGCCCATGCCGACCATGCTGCGCGACTAAACTACAATCTTCTACATTTCCTGGATCCGTATCCCTCTATTCTCATCCTATTCATGCATTTGCCAAGATGCCCCTTAAATGTTACCATCGTCCCTGCTTCCACCACCTCCTCCGGTAGCGAGTTCCAGGCACCCACTACCCTCTGTGTAAAAAACTTGTCTCGGACATCTACTCTAAACCTTGCCCCTCTCACCTTAAACCTATGCCCCCTAGTGATTAACCCCTCTACCCTGGGGAAAAGCCTCTGACTATCCACTCTGTCTATGCCCCTCATAGTTTTGTAGACCTCTATCAGGTCGCCCCTCAACTTCCGTCATTCCAGTGAGAACAAACCTAGTTTATTCAACTGCTCCTCATAGCTAATGCCCTCCATACCAGGCAACATTCTGGTAAATCTCTTCTGCACCCTCTCAAAAGCCTCCACATCCTTCTGGTAGTGTGGCGACCAGAATTGAACACTATACTCCAAGTGTGGCCTAACTAAGGTTCTATACAGCTGCAACATGACTTGCCAATTCTTATACTCAATGCCCCGGCCAATGAAGGCAAGCATGCCGTATGCCTTCTTGACTTCCTTCTCCACCTGTGTTGCCCCTTTCAGTGACCTGTGGACGTGTACTCCTAGATCTCTCTGACTTTCAATACTCTTGAGGGTTCTACCATTCACTATATATTCCCTACCTGCATTAGACCTTCCAAAATGCATTACCTCACATTTGTGAGGTAATATTTGTCTTTATTGCTTGAGCTATAAACTGGTGGAACAGATCTCCAAATCAGTGTAGAAACTGCCTGATTTTAATGTCCATTGACTTGAGTGATTGTGAAGATTGAGCACTTTCTGTAACAGCCATCTGATCAACCTCGCTAATGATCCAGGAGGTGAAGAGAAAAATGATCTGTTAAAGCTGGGTGTTGTCAGGGCTTTCATGAAAGTTAACTCCATGGCTACAAACAAAGATACCATAAGGCAGCAACTATATAATGAAGAGGGAACCTTGAGAAATTCCAAGATAAGATATATTGGGCAGGATTCTCCGGTCCGCCCTCGCCAGCAGCGGGATCCTCCATTCTGGCAGCCAGCCAATGAGATTTCCCATGGTGGCCACCCCACTCCGTCGGGAAACCCGTGGGCATGAGTACACTGCCGGCAGAACAGAGGACCCCATCGATGGAGAATTTTATCAGGAAAGAAGCAAGAATGCCAAATGCCAAAGGGAACATGCAGTAGAAATTGTTGCTCCCTTTGAAATTTGGCAGTCTTGAGTCTGTTCTGATGATTGCAAGATGAAAAGCTTCAACCACAGGTCTCTTTTATTCCAGCAACATTCATGAACCATTGATACAATAAAGGCCCATGGTGCAATTGCAGACTGAGCAGAATTAACTGAGCTCAGAGTATTTCTCAGCAGGCAAACTGGAATGGCATGCTAAACTGCTGTTATAGGGTGCGGGAAAGAATTCAGCCCTTGGGCCTTCCACAACTCAATGATTGCATTCTGAATATATCAATGTATTCCTACATAATACACCATATCTTGGGGCTAGATTGGTGCTCGATGAGCCATCTGGTCCACTTCTGCTCTTTTGTCTCATAATGTGACTTCAAACACCTATAAAAAGCTTTGTGCTAAACCTTTATAATGGTGTCAGCATTACTTAAATGAATTGAACACAATCTGATGAATCCCAAGCCAATTACACGCACCCATTTGATATTAAAATGCAGAACAGATTGAAAAGTGAAATGAATTGTAACTGATGTATATAAACCCAATTCTCAGTCACTTTGCTTCTTGCTGAATATTCCTGGTTATTGATGGTAAAGGACTGTCAAATTTCTTCGATGCATAAAATTTGTTTTATCGCTCAATTGTAATCTTCCTGAGTGCTGAAGAACTAACTTAATATTACTTTTCTTGCTTGCCAGCTTTTCCCTGTCTATCGTGAAAGTGTTGATCCCTTGTCAGAATGCACTTCCACTCACACTTATAGTCACCACCCCAAACTCAACTGCACTTAATTCATGCATGAGCCTTGTCTGGCTGGTTGGCTATGGCAAATTATCCAGGTGCACCTTAATTTAGAGATGCTGTAAAATGGAATTTTCCAATTTGTGCAGTAAATTCCACAGCAATAATGAAAAATGGTGTGGTTTTCCATCAGCCACAATGGCAGATTTTCACTCGATTTCGTCCCCTGCACAGCTTGTTAAATATTCATCCACAGGAAACACGGTGGCATGCGGATGAGCCCTGGAAAAAAAAACTGGTGTAGAATTCCCGGGTGGCAGTGACTTCCACAGCCACTGACAGTGGATGTCCTCCCGGTGCCCTTGGTGCGAAGCCCTGACATATGTGAACCACGAGATCGCGGGACATGTGGGGATTGTCGGCAACACTGTCTCTTTCTTGCTCATCTGCAGGAACGCATGCATGTCTTGTACATCCTGTGTCTTGCAAGACATCAACAAACAATGTTCCCAGGACCTTCAACCTCAGCGTGTGGGTGGGACCCTGCTGACCCTTGCTCCTGAGGATGAATCTTCTGTCTTTGACGAGACTGGCTGCATGCAATAATGGGGGTTCAATCAATACAGCATCCATCTTCTTTTTTAAAATAAATTTAGAGTACCAAATTATTTTTATTCCAATTACGGGGCAATTTAGCGTGGCCAATCCACCTATCCTGCACATCTTTGGGTTGTAGGGGTAAAACCCACGCAGACACGGGGAGAATATGCAAACTCCACACGGAGAGTGACCCAGAGCCGGGATTCAAACCCGGGCCCTCAGCACCGTGGGCAGCAGTGCTAACCACTGTGCCACCGTGCTGTGTCAGCATGCATCTTCTTGATGGTCTTCTCTCTGAACATACATGCGAAAAAGACATGCATCAGTATGAGGCTCCATATGCCCTATTTCTTCCCATAATGACTGATGAGTCACTGGTGGATAGAGGGCTTGGTAATAGCACAGATAAATAATTGCCCCTGAAAACAGGTCATGTACATGGTGCGCTTCAACATTAGCCTTCCCCTGACTCTTTAGGTGAGGATACTAGACTCTTTGCCAATAGATCTTTAGATGCTTTGCCAAGATATGAGATCATTTGTGGGAGTTGGGAGCAGGGTGTGTGTGTGTGGTGGCGGAGGGGGGGGGGGGGGGGGGGGGGGGGGGCGGCGGAGGAGGCTGTCGCTTTCCATGGGTGCACCTGTGAGCAGCACAATTGTAACTAGCATGTGAGGCAGATCAGGTCACCCAATTGGTCCTGACTTCCTCATTGCTCTGGGGAATTTCAAGACTTTGACCAAGTGAGGTGGTCAGTTAATATTACTTATCGGTATTAATCTCATATAAGTACGCTTCATTGGCACCTTTTCTGATTTCCTGCATTATGAATAAAGGGCTCATAATCTGTCTCAGCTGTGCATCTCTCTTCATCTCAGAACACTCAAAGGACAAAGAACAAAAAAAAAGTAAAGCACCTTCGGCCCTCTAATCCTGTGCTGATCATGATGCCAAACTAAAAACAAAACGTTCAAGGATGTCGGTCAGATGCAGCATGGTGGCGCAGTGGTTAGCATTGCTGCCTCACGGCGCCGAGGTCCCAGATTCAATCCCGGCTCTGGGTCACAGTCCGTGTGGAGTTTGCACATTTTCCCCGTTTTTGCGTGATTTCGCCCCCACAACCCAAAGATGTGCAAGGTAGGTTGATTGGCCATGCTAAATTGCCCCTTAATTGGAAAACATGAATTGGGTACTCTAAATTTAAAAAAAAGATGTCAGTCGGTGGGCCCTTTATTTGACCCTCCAGTGCAGTGCACCAATAGTCCCAGAGGCCCACAGAAAACTCACCAGCTGAGTTCATCCTCATTTAAATTGTTTGCTGCCTAATTATTTCATGTTGTAAGATGGTGGTCTCAGCGTCAGACCTGCCTTGTCTGCTTCCTGTGCAAGCGTGCAAATCCCTCCCAATGTCCTGGTAGAGCAGGATTTTGAGGTTTCACTCACTCCATGATCTCGCAATCCTTACACTCAAGACATTAACCCCATTGTTAGCACAAATGTGCCTATGACCTAGGTGGACTTTGACCCTACCGCCTTGAGTTCTCTGGCACAGTGGGACATAGAAACCCCCCAATCCCACACATCTACAGCACTCCAATCATCTGTGAACTATCCCTTCTCCCTGAGCAGGCCTCACCCAACTACAGAATTCCCAATGCCCACTCTCTGGTTTGGGGCCTGACCCTGCAGTCGGTTTGAAGTAATCCCTGCCTTACTGCTGCTCACCTCATCCTGAACACCACCATCCCCCTCCCCAACCCAACCCCGAGAGCAAAGTGAGTGGTGAGCCTGCCAAAGTATCCTCAATGCTGGGAGCACTGCGTGAGCTACATGAATGAACCGCAATCTGAGGGAAGTGTTGTGAAAGACGTTGGCATGCTTGCCTCTGGTCTTCTTTGATTTTATGTTATTTACGATACTTTGAGAAAACACATAACATCACTACCAATAATGAGCTTTTCCCGATCTTCTATTGCCACCTCATCTCCAACGTTACCATTTCTCATCGTCTTTCTGACAATGATGTACACATTTTGAGTAACAGGGCTCCATTATCCATTATCTTGGTTGTTGCATATCTACCAGCTTCTCATTTGAAGTTAAATGAGAGATTATTGTACGAACGCTTTCCCATTTGAGCACACATATGTCACAATGATGAGTGAAGGGGATGTATTTTCTTTTAAGGGGCAATTTTAGCACGACCAATCCACCTACCCTGCACATTTTTGGGTTGTGGGGGTGAGACCCACGCACTCAGGGGGAGAATGTGTAAACTCCACACGGACAGTGACCCGGGGCCAGGATCGAACCCGGGTCCACGGCACCATGAGGCAGCAGTGCTAACCACTGTGCCACTGTGCTGGCCCTGTGAAGATGGTGTATTGGCCTTTTAACTAAAATGTCCTTGAATTTGAGAAGGAACTTCTGTGGCATCTGTGTGAGCTGAAAAACTGATTGCTAGCAAAACCAGCACTTGAATATTTGAGGGGATTCTCTTTACATTCATGAATGTGCCCTGACATTTTCACTATGAAATCATCAAAAAGATTAATGATAGGTTATGGTAGGGAAGGTGATCAGTGAAGCTAGCATGAGTGGTAAAAGATGTGTGTTGTCAAAAATGCTTCGGCTATAGGCCATCCTAATGAGGTAATTGAGCTCCTTGCAGCATTGTTTAACAGTTCTTGGAGTGCTGGAAGTTGCACTGACTGTCTCAACTCTCACTCTCCATGCAGCTTGCACCATACTCTTAATGATGAGGAGCGATCAAAGGAACACATGTGCCAGTCAAGGCCTCAGATTACATCTCCCCAATTTAATGAAAAGAAAAGTCTTTCATTTTATTAATTTGCAGTCAATGTGCAGCACACTACAGAGACAATTAGCACTTCACATCTGTATTGGACAGAAAATCAGGGCCCGAGGGAAGAAAAAGCTGCGGGTTAGTTCTGCAGTCACATGGGTAGGTTTAATCAGGAAGCTGCCAGTGGGAAGAGATTCCAGTCTGCAACTCCCTACCCTCCTACATGTACAACCATGTACCACATGTGCGCGACCACCCACCCACTGGGGAATTTTCAATTCTGGCAAGGAAAATAAATATCGAGAAGGTCAGAACCCACCATTCACCCCTCCCAGATTTTTTTCTCATTAACTTCTATTTAAAAGTGAATTGGCTGGAGTGTATAACTGATGCTCGGTCTGCTACTGCCTATTTTCCCATTTTGCCAAAAGTTAAAATCAGCCCCAATATAAACAAGGGGTGCTAAATACAGCTGGACTCAGTGCTGCCACAAATGCAGAAGCCACATTTCCCATCCGTGAGCAGTTACACTGCCTGTATTCATGGTGCAGCCCACTACGGTTTAATCTCCAATAATAGTCTTTCTCCATCCCCATTACATGTTTACTCACTGAATATAGCCTTCGCATTACGTTTAGAAACTGAACACAGGCAGGTTGAAAAGCAACAGCTCAGATCCCTACCACAGGGAAGCCAGGCCTGAGAGCCAAGGGCCAGGGACCCAGCCACCCTCAACCCGATGCCATGCGCCCACGCTGAATCGAGAAATCAGCTGCACCGGTTACAAAGACGACATCTCTGCAGAATCTAACTTCTCAGTCCCAGTGGCTGTGATGGCCACAACCAGCGACTCAGTGGCAGCAACCAGGCACTAGGAGGTGGCGACAAGGACTCAAGTTTTATCATGTAACCAAATAATTGGGGAAAGCTGCCAATCCATGGGTGCATACAATATGCATGCACACATTTGGCTTTAAGTCACCGTCAGTACATCTTTGCATGTGTGCTGTTAAGATTCACAACTCAATTCAATCGGTAACAATTGGACAAGAGAGCCACAACCATTAAATTGAGTTAAGAGGAACAGGACACAGAGAACAGACAGACACATTTGGAAATTTCACAGTCCCCAGCAGGGAACCTGTATCATTGCAAACCTCTCTTTAACCAACACTTCCTTTGAACACAGTTTGTGCTTGCCACACAAGATTGCTGAATTCATCCTATGTCAAAGTAAATAACTCAAAGGAAATCCAGGAGATTGTACATGTTCCAAATTATGCCATGGTTATTTCAAGATGAATTCCCAGTGGATTTTACTTGTGAGACAAATGGTTGTAGATGTCCGGTTTATTCTATATGCAGCTCACAATTGTAGTGGGAGGTAAAGAATGCCTTCCAGAGGATAATGTTTTCCATATTTGTAAAACAAAACAAGATCAGTGAAGTAATGTTACAGAACTGGTAGAGCAGCCTAATTCAACATTTTTCCCCCCTTCTTGACTGACTAAATTGATCTCCGTCTCGGTCTGTTTCAATTCATCATTCAGTGGGCAGAATTTTCTCAACTTAGCAACTGCAGGGCAGCACAGTGGCGCAGTGGGTTAGCACTGCGGCCTCACGGCGCTGAGGTCCCAGGTTCGATCCCGGCTCTGGGTCACTGTCCATGTGGAGTTTGCACATTCTCCCCGTGTCTGCATGGGTTTCGCCCCCACAACCCAAAGATGTGCAGGGTAGGTGGATTGACCACGCTAAATTGCCCCTTAATTGGAAAAAATGAATTGGGTACTCTAAATTTTTTTTTAAACTTAGCAACTGCAGGAATGGCAGTACTGTTAATGAGTCAGGAGTCTCATGAGCTCTTCAGTGGGCGTTGCTGAGGCACCTTAACTGAGCCATTGGAATCCGTATTCTGACTCCATGAAATTAATTTTAAGCTTGGAAAGTGGGACTGTTGCACAGCACCCCTGCACTTACGTAATGTGCATGTCATCATGCCAGTCTCTGATAAAACAGAGGTTGGGCAGGTGCCGAAATCAATTTGTAAGATCTTGATAATAGTATAGTATTTCTAGGCCTTTTGTATAGGATGGACTAATGTTTATAAACCTCTACGTTAGCCATTTTTAAAATGGTCAGGTGGAATTTTTGTTCGGCAATTAGGTAATCGGGGAAAAGGAAAGCAATTGTTTGTGAGAAACTGTGCTGAATAAATTTATGAATCCAAAGTCTGAATTCAAAGGTTTTTGTGCTTTGATGGATTAGCTAAAGCAGCTTGAGTTGAGGATGGCACCTTGGGCGGGATTCTCCACTCCCGCGCCGAAGTGGCCGCGCCGTCGTGAACGCCGTCGAGGTTCACGACGGCACAAAACGGCCCCGGTCCCGACCAATTCAGGCCCTGACAATGGGCCAGGATCGGGGCCGCGTCATCTACACGCGCCAGGCCTTGTCGCCCGCGTAAAGGCAGCGCCGCATAGATGACCCGGCCGGCGCTGCATAACGGGCGTCATCCGCCATCTTCTTGCGGGGCGGACTTAAAGAGGACGGCAATCACGCATGTGCGGGTTGGCGCCGACCAACCCGCGCATGCGTGATTGCCGTCCTCTTTAAGTCCGCCCCGCAAGAAGATGGCGGACGGATCTTGCGGGGCCACGGAAGGAAGGAGATCCTCCTTCAGAGAGGACGGCCCGACGATCGGTGGGCACCGATCGCGGGCCACCCCACATCTGAGGTACCCCCCAGTGCAGGATCCCCCCTCGCCCCCCCCACAGGACGCCCCCCCCCAGCGTTCACGCACCGCTCACGACTGCAGCGACCAGGTGTGGACGGCGCCGGGGGGGAACCCGCCGTTTTGGCCTGGCCGCTCAGCCCATCTGGGCCTCAGAATAGCGGGGGCGCCGGAGAATCGCCATTTTCGGTGTCTCCGGCGATTCTCCGGCCTGCGGCCCGCGAAACTCGACCGGGCCGTTCCCGCCGCTTGGGAGAATCGCGGGAGGGCGTCGGACCGGCGTCCCGGGAAATTTTGGTGGCCCAGGCGATTCTCCCAACCGGCGTGGGAGTGGAGAATCGTGCTCCCGATATTTAAATAAACCATGCAATGCTTTAATTGATCTGCACTGGAAGGATACCTTTATTCGCTGATATTATGATAGGAAATGAACTAAACTGTTGATTTTAATTGCTTAAGTGTGGGGTTTGTGTTAAGATATTTTAACAAGAGAATGTGAATTTATTTATGACTGCTTGGTATGAAGAGGAAACCTGTCATTTGTTTGTAATGGAATGTTTTCTTCTGAGGAAGTAACTGATAGAGCTGTGCCTCAGTTTATGACCCGTAAAACAGGGATTGCAAAGGTGGGGTGACATGAGATGATTTGTATCCTATGGCCAATAGAAGGATTGAATTGGAACCATTCTCAAAAATGGGTGTGCTGGTTAGTGAGTTATAAAAGTTAGAGAATTAGTGCACTTGTTGGCACAGTTTTATCATTCCTTCAATGGTAAACTTCTTCTGAGACAGTTTTTATCATTACTTCTGACAGAAGAAAACAGACTTCAGTTGTGCCATCAACTTTCAAGGAATGCTGTGTCCTTGTGAATAGAGTATCCAGGCTGTCACCACTACCTTTTGTTAAGTACTTCATAAATTCTGCTTAATTCACAAATACTGGTCTTTTGTACCTTGTAGGTCAAGAACAACTAAGGAAATTAAAACATGCAGAGTTTTTCTTTAAACTAGAAGGGTTTATACCTCGAAATCTACACCTCACATGTTGGCGAGAGAGATTGCCTCAAATTGCTTTGGTGGACACCCTGCCTGTGCTGTTGAAGGTCAGTGTGCCCCTGAATGTTTTGCCTCAAGGTTCTTTGTGGCATCATCTGGAGATGCTGGGTGAGATTCTCTGGACCCCCAGCCGCGAGTTTCCCGGTGGCGCACTGATCACTGGTGGCGGGATTCTATCTTCCCGTCACTTGTCAATGGGATTTCCTATTGTAACCACTCCACGCCCTCACGAAACCCGCTGGCGGGGATGTGCTGCCAACGGGATAAGTGAATCGCAATGGGCAGAGAATCCTGGCCTCTGTGATAAGGCATTCCCATGAGTTAATTTCATTTAACGATGGTAATGTCGAATTTCTAAAGGTGCCGTGGATAGTAGATTGCTCACATGTGGCAATTAAAGTTCCAAAAGATAGCCAGGGACAGACAACAGAAAAGGCTTCCATTTCATGAAAGATGCTATTACTCCATGGTGCATTGCGACCATAACTCAGAGTTGTGTGCGGACCTTCAGGAAAGCGGGCAAGCGACACTAATCCCATGTGCTCCAGAATGTCCACAAAATTCACCAGTTTGAATTGGGATATAGGTGACCTAGTATCTGAATTCAAAATGTTTAAACAACGTATGGAGCTCGTGATTCAGTAGTGTCTGAACCAGACAAGTGAGCCATAAAATTCTCCTAGTAATTGAGAATGGAGGCTTAACAGGCTGAATATGTCAGGATTAACAGAAGAAGAGCTAAAGGATCAACAAAAGACATGGACTACATTGGAAGATCAGTTCAGAATCAGTTTAAACTTCTAAATTCATCGGCTATGGTTCATTTCGACTACAGCCTATAGACTTCACAAACCACCATCAGCAGATGCAGAGAAAAGGTGATGCACTGTGATTTTTCAAATACTGAGCTGGCAGACAAAATTAATTAGATGTTGATCGTATCTACTTTTGTGGGAATATTCCAGTGAGATCTGCTGAACAAAGCCAAAACGTACAGCATCAAAGAAGTATTTGAAGATGGACCTAAGTACAAAGCAATCTTCAAAGGTCGACAAAGTTTACAGGTCCTAACTAGAACCCCAATTGTTGACACACTCACTAGAACACCCAAACCCAGCAAGACATGTGAAAGGTTTGGTCTTCTGCATGCACCAAGGAAATGCCCAGCTTTTTATCAAGTCTGTAAGCATGGTGGCAGAAAGGGTCATTGGCAGTGACGGAGCACTAGAGCAAATAGCTACAAAGAGCCTTGCACTGATTCAAACAGACCGTATACAACAGGTACCTTCAGGCAATGAGAACGACCAGCTAGTATCCCATCAGGAACATATATAGGAGGTGATTGGCAAACCAGAAAACGCCGATAATGTGCACCATGAGACGAAGAGTGGTCAACAAGTTTCCCACAGTCAATTGCATGGAAAACATAGATGCCATCACACTGACTAAAGTGGTTGCCAAGATTTGAATTATCTGCCCTGAGAAAGTTGGTAATTATTCATTCTTAGTCAAGATTGACACAGGAGCAAGTGCCGACATACTACCCCTGCAAATTCTAAAAGACATGTATCCACAGATGTGAAAGGCCATGGTGAAACCGACTGCTGTGAATGGTTTACTAATTCTATGTGTAGGATCCATAGTTCTGGAGAGCAAGGACAATAAGTCCTCCTGGTTGTCACAGATGTTTTACATCATAGAAGCTAAAGGAGCAACAGTAAGGTTCAACCAAGGAAAAATCAGATCCATTCCAGTTCCTCAACCACCATACTGTCCTATGCATCCAGGAAAAGATCTCAAATGCAACCAAGAACAACATCCAAGAATGACAATCCCACAGATTACTGTGAGCAATTAAAGAAAGTTACAGACAAGGGGTGAGATTCTCCGACCCCTAGCCGGGTCGGAGAATCGCCGGGGGCTGGTGGGAATCACGCCACCGCCGGTTGCCGAAGTCTCTGGCACCGGATATTCGGCGGGGGGCGGGAATCGCGCCGCGCCGGCTGGCGGGCCCCCCCGCTCGATTCTCCGGCCCGCATGGGCCGAGGTCCCGCCGCTAAAATGCCTGTCCCGCCGACGTAAATGAAACCACCTACCTTACCGGCGGGACAAGGCGGCGCGGGCGGGCTCCGGGGTCCTGGGGGGGGCGTGGGGCGATCTGGCCCCGGGGGGTGCCCCCACGGTGGCCTGGCCCGCGATCGGGGCCCACCGATCCGCGGGCGGGCCTGTGCTGTGGGGGCACTCTTTCCCTTCCGCCTCCGCCACGGTCTCCACCATGGCGGAGGTGGAAGAGACCCCCTCCACTGCGCATGCGCGGGAATGCCGTCAGCGGCCGCTGACGCTCCCGGGCATGCGCCGCCCGGAGATGTCATTTCCGCGCAAGCTGGCGGGGCACCAAAGGCCTTTTCCGCCAGCTGGCGGGGCGGAAATTCGTCCGGCGCCGACCTAGCCCCTCAAGGCCTCGGCCCCCAAAGCTGCGGAGCATTCCGTACCTTTGGGGCGGCGCGATGCCCGTCTGATTTGCGCCGTTTTGGGCGCCAGTCGGCGGACATCGTGCCGTTTCCGGAGAATTTCACCCCTTGTTACCATTATAAGATCTGGGCTCACAGGCAGATTACTTTTATGCTTTAGAGACACATAGATTAATCAGTTCTGTACAAATCATGGATAAATATGTACATGTTTTGTAAATAGTAATATTTATTTGGAAGGGAGGAAACGTATCTTTAAAAAGAAAGGGGAATGGTCCAAGAGATATCCAGTCTTAGGTACACTTTTGTATGGAGCAAAGTGCAGCCACAAAGCTCTGATATCTTCAATCATTGTACCTATGTACAACTGTTCTCATGTACCTGATCGTCATAGCTGATCACACAACATGGTTACCAAATCCCTTATGAGTGATTGGTGCCTATTATTTACAGCGGGTAGCACTGTTGCTTCACAGCTCCAGGGTCCCAGGTTCGATTCCTGTCTTGGGTCACGATCTGTGCAGAGTCAGCATGTTCTCCCTTTTTCTGCGTGGGTTTCCTCCGGGTGCTCATTTTTCCTCCCATAAGTCCCGAATGATGTGCTGTTAGCTGAATTGGATATTCTGAATTCTCCCTCTGTGTACCCGAACAGGCACCGGAATGTGGTGACAAGGGGCTTTTCACAGTAACTTCATTGCAGTGTTAATGTAAGACTACTTGTGACAATAAAGATTATTATTATAATAATATAACAATGTAAGGGGTGATATATTGCACACAGGTGGCAACTAAAGCACAAGGAGACAGCAAAGGGCATTTTTGAACAGAAAAGGCTTCCACTTCATCAATATTCAGCTTGTATGTGACCAAAGGCTAAGTATAAAGCAGGTATGTGCATGCTACCCCCAGAGGAAACATGGGGCTGGGTTCTCCAATTCTGGGGCTATATCCCCATGCCAGCGTGGTAACGGTGGCGTTTTATGCCAGAAAAAGTGGTGCAAAACAGCCAACGATTCCCAGTTTTGCTGGGGACTAGCAGGACGGCAGTGTAGAGGACCCGGATCTAGCTGCCGATATGCCCCGGAGAATTGCCAGGTCCGTGGCCGCACATGCGCATGGCGGCGGCCTGCAGCGGCCGCGACGTGCTATATGGCGACAGCTGCTCGCGGACCCGGCCCGGAAAATAATTCCCCCCTTTGGCAGGATCACGCGGCCCGGACCACCCCACCACAGTGCCCCCAGCCCCAGAAAGTGTCCCCCCCCCCCCCCCGCCCGCGGATCGGCCCTCGCCCGACTGTGGCAGCGCTGGACTGAGTCTGCGGCCGCAACCCGAGTTCCCGACAGGTGAGACCATGAGAGACCTACGCGGTCGGGAACTCGGCCGGTTGGGGGCGGAGATCGGGAGCGGGCCTCAGGCAATGTTGGTCGCCGAACGCGATTTCGGTGTCGCTGACTGGAGAATCTAGGCCATGATATCTACATACTGAAATAATCCCAGGTACCAAGGATGTTCTGTGGATAGGAACTATTGGATGACTGGCTTCTGTGCGATAAAGGATACCTTCTGAAGAGGTGGCTAATGACCCCAATCTGAAATGCGGACTTGGAGCCAGAGAAGAGGAGCAACGTGAACTGCACTGCCACCCTTGGCCTACTCAAAATTAAATTTCAATGTTTGGACCAGTCAGGTGGTGCTGTTCAATACTCACCTTCTCGAGTCTTACTTAAAGTCATGGTTTGTTATGTCTTGCATAACATGGTAATGCAGAGAGGGGAAGCTCCCTCTGGGTCGCTGGCCGTGTGGAGTTTGCACATAATCCCCGTGTTTGCGTGGGTTTCGCCCCCACAACCCAAAGATGTGCAGGGTGGGTGGATTGACCACACTAAATTGCCCCTTAATTGGAAAAAATGAATTGGTTAATCTAAATTTATTTTAAAAAAAGAGAGGGGCAGCCCTGGCAAAGGAGGATCGAATGTAGTGAGCCCCGCCCTATTCCCGTAACCCCACCTAACCTTTGGACACTAAGGAGCAATATTTAAGGAGCAAGTCCCAAAAGTCGTGCTTGTTAGGTGAATTGGGCATTCTGAATTCTCCCTCTGTGTACCCGAACAGGTGCTGGTGTGTGGCGACTGGGGGTTTTTCACAGTAACTTCATTGCAGTATTAATGTAAGCCTACTTGTGACAGTAATACAGATTATTATTATAATTCAGCATGGCCAATCTACCTAACCTACATATCTTTTTGCAATTCAGTTTTTATCAGTTTGCAATTCCACAAATTAAAGCGCAAAACAGTTTTGAGCTGAAAGATGCAAAAATAAGTCAAATGGTATACATTGTGAGGTGCCTTGGGCTAGCAAGATCTAACTCATTATATTATCAAATCTAACCAATGATTCTGCAATCCTGGTGTCTCTGTGAGGAGTGACACTAGCAGAAGGTGTATTTCAGGAAATTGCAAGTCTTTCCAAGGTGCATTTCCTCGGTGTGCTGCTCCATTCGAGAATCCCTCAATTTGGAAGCACTTGGACAATTAAAGTACTGCTCTCTTCTGGGCTGAGTTGATAGAAGTGCTTCATTGTGTTGGAGCCAAGAAGATCTGTTTGATCCCTAGCCCGTACAAAGTGAGCTGATCTCAGCCTTGGAAATCAGAACCCTACAATTTATTGTAGCATTCAGGGGTCAAGAAGGACAAAGGGAAGCCAGAGTTTCTGTACCTAGTCACCAACCATTAATTTCTGATGAAGAGTGTGACTCTGAGGATTTGATATAAGTGGAAAGGGAGAAGGAAAAAACAGTCCTGTTGTTTCTTTGATTCAGCATGATTCTGAAATGAGACATGTCATATGTTTAACAGGCAGGAGGCCAGCTGTCTGCTCAAAGAAAGCTGTGGAGTCAATAATAGTTTGAAGCTTATAAACGAGCCACATTTACTATTTCAGACTCTCTGCACACCCCACTCTGCTGGAAGAATCAACAAACTTGGCCAAAGCCTAAAGTCTGAAAGTGGAATGGTTCAATATGTTTAAAAATGACTTTAGATACTAAAGAAAAAAATTGCATTATTGCCAAGATGACTTGTCAACAAAAGCCTATATTTACATGTTTGAAATATCTAACAGTGGAAAATAAGACAAGCGATTTTGTGCTGTTTCGCATTGGTGAAGAAACTACCAGAAATGAGCGCTTAAACTAATTGAGACTTTAGATGAAGACCACCCAGAACTTAGTTTCAAAAACAACTTCATAGCACAAGCACAGAGAAATATCCTTCACCACTAAACCATGAGGTAATTTGGATCCAGTCCATCTTCCTTCTACTAGACTGTCAGGGAGCCTGGACACAGCCTCCTGCCCTAATCAACTCCAGAAGTGAATGTGGATACATACAGATTCCTCTTGAATTAGATCACCAGGGAAATAGAACAAAAATCTCCTCTGTCTGTCAATAGCAACGGCAATAGCACTGATGTATTATGGGTGCATTTGCATCTACATGTTTTCCAATGAAATTTTGCAGACCTCCTTTTCTTTAACTTGATACACACAGCAAAAGTTATCCATAAACTTTATGGCCGGGATCTAGTGGTTGCGTCAGCCACGGGCACAAATCTGGTAATGGCCGCGGCCAAAAATGGGATATGCGCCAAAGAGATCTCAGTTTGACATCTTCCCCGTCCCTGCCGATGAAGTAAGCAGAGGCATGCACCTGATTTCCATACATTTTACTTGGCTGGGTGATCTTCGCAGAGCTCTGAAATTGCACAAAGTGTTGTTAAATCAAGCCAGGGAAGGCGGCGAGTTTCATACAACTTTTCTCACCTGATCCAACACCCTGGGCGATTTTGCAAAAATTGCACCCCATGTTTTTAATTTTTTATTCTCAGTGTGTGGGCGACACCTGCAAGGCCATCCTTGGTATCAACCCCGAGATGTCCTCGGAAGAACGAAGAAAAAGAAAGACTTGTGTCTATATCGGGTGTAATTTAGCTACTTGGGAAAAGTAGCGAGCATATTTAGCCACGTGTTTCCCAACACTCACAGTGCCAAGAAACACAAGGCTATAAAACACAACTTGCATTTGATGAGGCCTCAACAGGCAACACAATGCCAAGGAGCTCCCGATCTCCAAGGCCCCCAAAACAACCCCCAACCTCCCACCCCCCCCCCAAGCCCCAACATAATATGGGAGGATCCCCTTGGCAGTGCCAACCTGGCAGTGCCCCTGCTAGCTGGAAGTGCCACGTGGGCACCACCAGGCATCACAGTCAATGTACCAAGTTGTCACTGGCAGGGTGCCTGAGTGGCACCAGCAGTGCCACCCTTCACAAAGGGCACACACCTGGGGGTCTCCAATCCCATGGGAGACCCCCAAAATTACTGTTCCATCTGCTCCCCACATGTAGAGATCAGTTTTTTTCCCCCCAAAATATACTTTATTCTTAAAATCTGTTATAAACATTACAGAACATTTCGAATTGTCTTGATTGTACATTTCCATCAGAGTTACACATTCCCTTGACTTACTTCCATTCAATTTTGATAACATTACACACATAAGGGCAGCACGGTAGCATTGTGGATAGCACAATTGCTTCACAGCTCCAGGGTCCCAGGTTCTATTCCGGCTTGGGTCACTGTCTGTGCAGAGTCTGCATATCCTCCCCGTGTGTGCGTGGGTTTCCTCCGGGTGCTCCGGTTTCCTCCCATAGTCCAAAGATGTGCAGGTTAGGTGGATTTGGCATGATAAATTGCCCTTAGTGTCCAAAATTGCCCTTAGTGTTGGGTGGGGTTGCTGGGTTATGGGGATAGGGTGGATGTGTCGACCTTGGGTGGGGTGCTGTTTCCAAGAGCCGGTGCAGACTCGATGGGCCGAATGGCCTCCTTCGGCACTGTAAATTCTATGAAATATCACTCTTCACGTTATAATTCCTTCTTAAACATTTACATTGTCATGTTTCTTTTATACATTGGAGTGTTAATGACCCAGACCAAGGGGGGTTTACACTGTTACCCGCCCCTCGGTGTACATTTGCTGGGAAGACCTTACACAGTGGTCTTTCCCCATTGCGCCTTGGCGGCAGCTGCCCCAAGCTTGAGTGCATCCCTCAGCACGTAGTCCTGGACCTTGGAATGTGCCAGTCTGCAACACTCGGTCGAGGACAGCTCTTTGCACTGGAAGATCAGCAAGTTTCGGGTAGACCAAAGAGCGTCTTTCACCGAGTTGATGACCTTTCAGCAGCAGTTGATGTTTGTCGCGGTGTGTGTCCCTGGAAACAGTCCGTAGGGCACAGAGTCCTGTGTCACAGAGCTGCTCGGGATGAACCTTGAAAAGTACCACTGCATCTCTCTCCAGACCTTCTTTGCAAAGGCACATTCCACAAGGAGGTGGGTGACTGTCTCATTTCCCCCACAGCCACTCCGAGGGCAGCGTGCAACGGCGCTGAGCCTTCGGGTGTACAGGAAAAATCTGACGCGGAGGGCCCTTCTCACCACCAGCCAAGCTAGGTTTTGGTGCTTGTTTGTAAGTTCTGGTGATGAGGCGTTCTGCCAGATGGCTCTGCCAGTCTGCTCAGGGAACCGTCCAACGTCCTCCACAGTCTCCTTTTCCCTGAGGGCCTCGAGGACATTACGTGCTGACCACTGCTTCATTGCCTTGTGGTCAAAGGTGTTTTTCTTCAAAAACATTTCCACGAGAGACAGGTGGTACGGCACGGTCCAACTACTTGGAGCGTTCCGCGGCAATGAGGCCAGGCCCATCCTTCGCAACACCGGGGACAGGTAGCAGCTCAGTATGTAGTGACACTTGGGGCGAAATTCTCCTACCCGCCCCGCCACATTTCTGCCCCGACCGGCCGGCGGGAGTCTCCGTAACACCGGCCGGTCAATGGGGTTTCCCATTGTGGGGCAGCCCCACGCTGTCGGGAAACCCCCGGGCGCCGGCAAAACGGAGACTCCCGCCGGCGGAGAATGACGCCCTTGGTGTTTGCATACCGGGGTTCCACACACAGCTTGATGCAGCTGCACACAAAGGAGGCCATCAGGATGAGGGAGACGTTGGGTACATTTTTCCCTCCCTTAACCAGAGGTTTGTACATGGTGTCCCTTCGGACACGGTCCATCTTGGATCTCCAGATGAATTTGAAGATGGCCCGGGTGACTGCTGCGGCGTAGGGTCAGGTAATGGGCCAGACCTGCACTACGTGCAGTAACACCGAGAGTGCCTCACACCTGATGACCAGGGTTTTGCCCGCAAATGAGAGGGAGCGTTGCTCCCACCAGCCCAGTTTCTATCTTCCCTTGGCGATGCGCTCCTCCCAGTTTTTGGTGCAAGCCCCAGCCACTCCGAAACATATCCCCAGCATCTTCAGGTAATCTGACCTGACAGTGAAGGGGACAAAGGACCAGTCGGCCCAGTTCCCAAAGAACATGGCTTCGCTCTTGCCGCGGTTTACCTTGGCACCCGAGGCCAGTTCAAACTGGTCGCAGGCATCCAAGAGCCTGCGTACAGACGCGGGATCCAAGCAGAAGACGGCGACGTCGTCCATGTACAGGGAGGCCTTAACTTGCACGCCTCCGCTGCCTGGGATCATCACTCCTCTTATACCCGGATCCTTCCTGATAGACTCGGCAAAAGGTTCTATGCAGCACACAAACAGGGCCGAGGTACTAAACAGTACTCACTTGGGTTCTCCAAGGCAAAACAGATTGAACCCATACCTCATGTACCTCGGGAATCTGCACATTCAAGTGCGACTAGCTGACTCGCTTTAATATGCAGATTTTCTCAAATATGATCCCGCCCGCAATGGATCCCGGGAGCAGGGTCTCCCGGCTATTATCGGCCATGCTGTGCCGCAGTGAATTGCATTTCAGGCACAGCGCGGTCATTGTGTCTTTTCACCACCAGACATCCCAAAGCACTTTACAGCCAATGAAGCACTTTTTGAAGTGTAGTCACTGCTGTGATGTCAGAAACACAGCAGCCAATTTGCATACAACAAGCTCCAAGGTGTGCCCCCTACGTACACTGGACAACGTTGAATTGGTGCTACCCAGCGATGCTTAGAATCCGAAACTGGCAACAGATTTTCATGAAGCATTTGAGTTATTTAGTGATGAAAAAAAATTGTGTGACGATGCAAGATGAACCCTAAATTAGCATTATTTAAAGTGTTATGCACCCACCCTGATTGCTGAATTGTTTGGGGTCGTACTCAGGACAACTCTTGGAGGTATTTGGTGAGTGCATGTATTTGCCAGAGAATGTTGTTGCATTCTCACAGGGCTAGTTGACGACTAGGTGACCCAGGTACACAAAGACTGCAACTGGTATTGGGGCAGAAGTGACGGTGCTTCTGCATATGCAGGGCAACAGGTGGATGGAGCATTGACTGCTGAGCAGAGAGCTTCTGCCATATGTTCTCTATCATGTTGGAGCCAGACTTCTTTATGTTCCCTGGCGATGAGGAGAGTATGTCTAGCAGATCAGTCAATTCATCCAGTATGCCGTCCCATTGAGTTCCTCATCTGAGTCCTCTGTAGCAGATCTCATCTCTGGTCATGGCCTCTAATGAGCAGGCAACTGAATCATCCCTCATCCCTAGTCTGGCTGTAGTTCAGTCATGGCCACTTGCCTCACTGCATGCTGACTCAAACCCTCTACCAACCTCCATGGTATATGCCATGGCAGTATCTGAGCTGGTGGTTGGCGACTGTTAGATCAAGTTTCGTCAATTGTGCTGTGTTATTCTCCTTCTGCTCCTTGAGCTCCAGTGATTGAACAGACAGCAATATGTGGGCAGCTGATAGCAGAAACACAGAGGGTAAGTTTAATAAGGACTTGGGGGGTCCACCCTGAGTAAAATAAAGAAATGTAGTTTTATTTAGAACACAATATATACACGGCCCGGTAGACCCCCTACCGGGTTCCTCTTCTGATCGGTGCCTGGCTGGCCAACCCTTTACACAAAGGTTAATAGAGAATCCCTGCCCCTAGCAGGACCTTGAGGAAGATAATCATTCCCACTCCGTTGGCCCCCGTGTAATCTATTACAGTAAGGTTAGCGTGAGGGAAGGGGTGGTGGGAAGGAGTGGCCACACCATCAACATCTTGCTCTCTCTGCCTGACAGAAGGATAAGGGTGTAATGAAAGTTAAAAAGGAAAGTAAGGCAGTGACATACCATGTTATCAGTGATGTCAGATGCTATTGTCTCCACCACAGCCAGCACCTCGCGCCGCAGAAAACCATCTCCATCATAGGGTTCAACAGCTATAGGCATCAGTGTCCCCGTGGTTCTGCTCTACTCTCCCTCCTGTTGTGGGCCACTGTTTCCTGGAAAAGAGAGTAGAACTCTATGATATGCCTGTCATAGCTGAATAGCTAGATATATGTGGAAGCACTGAGAGGTGTGCTTGAAGGTGGCAGCATGGGTGGGTGTGTGACGGTGACTGGAGATCTGACTTTAGGTGCGGGTTCGGAATGCTGGGAATTACTGTTTGGTGAGTGATGGGAGGGTTGTGCATTCAGAAGTGTGAGAGGCAGGTGTTGCTCTGGATTGCAGATACCTTGTGAAGATGAATCATAGACCTTGAACACTTGGTGAGCTTATTAGACTTCTTGTGATACTGCTTCCAGATCCTGAGGACCAGATCCTGAGAGTTAAACTGCCTACTTCCCCATAATAATCCCCTCTGAAGGTGGTCCTTGATGACTACCTATTGACGTATGGGGCTATTGCATCTCACCTCCATTCGACATGTGGCACTAATATCTCCAGCTCTACATCAGTGCCAGTGTTGTATTGCACTGGAACAGCTTGGCTAGGGTCGCGGCATGTTCTGGGGCATATGTTTTCAGTATTATTGATGGAATATTGTCAGGGCCCATATTCTTTGCTGTATCCAGTGCCTTCAGCCATTTCTTGACATCACTGGAGTGAATCAAAATTGGTTGAAGACTGGTGTCTGTGTTGACGGGGACCTCCAGAGCAGGCCAAGATGGATCATCCACTCAATACCTCTGGCTGAAGATTTTTGCCTTGCTTTTACCCTCCCCCGTCACTGGGGCTGGGGTTTTGTGGACCCTCCTCTTCCAGTGAGTTGTTTGATTGCCAACACCATTCACAACCAGGTGTCAGATTGCAGAACAGAGATCTAATACGTTGGTTGTGAGAGAAGAAATTCCTTCACAGCTCCATCTTGGATGGGAGACTTCGTAAATGGAAGCATCACATGTCAGGATAAGTTATTTTCTGGGGTCAAAATAGGACAATAATAGGATGACGTCTGCTGTCATTTTACTTTCTCGAAGGCGCCTCCCATGACCATTTGTGATACTTCCGCAGATGTATGTGTAGTGGAGACAGCAAGGAGGCCAAATTGAGGATAAGCCTCCCATAATGGACTAACCCCAGGAAGGATTTTATTTCTGTGGTGTTTCCTGGAGTTAGTGCTGCCCTGGTGGTCCTCATCTTTCCTTCCACTGGATATAGTCCTTTTGTATCCACCCCATAGCCCAAATATGCCACTTTGCTCACCTGGAAAGTACAATTTTTCACTTTTTAGATGTACACCAGCTTTCAAAAATCAGCACAAGATCTCTTCTAACATTGCTAGGTGCTTTCGTCCTGAAATCCCCTTCACCAGAATTCCATCCAAGTACACCTTGGAGCATATTCCCTATGATCCGTTGGAATATGGTACAAGCTGACAAGACCCTGAAGGGCAAGTGAGTATACTCATATAGGCTCTTTGGCGTGTTGATCATAACATATTTGTGGAAAGGCTGGTCAACTTCAAATTGAAGATAGGCATGGCTCATATCTACGTTAGTGAACATCTGGCCACCTGCTAGCTTGGCATATAGGTCTTCTATTCGCCGCATGGGAGACCTATTCAGTTTGGATACCCAATTGACCGTAATTTTGTAATCTCCGCAGAGGCGGACCGATTTGTCTGGCTTAAGAATGGGGCCGATAGGCTCTTCACAATCTGCGAATTGCACGGGTCATATTATACCTAGATTTTCCAGGTGTCCAAGCTCGGTCCCTACCTTATCCAACAGGGAATATGAAACCGGCCTTGCTCTAACATATTTAAGCATACCAATTTTGGCTCTGGCTCCTTTTACTTTTCCGAGGGAAGACTTTGGATTATTTGCTGATGACTTCATACAGTCCTCCCATACTCAGCCTGAAAATTTCTATCTAGTTCAGCCTTATCCGCTGGAGTCAATCTCTCCCCATAAGACTTGGTCCCTGTCCCTGCTCAACAATGAGTGTAAGCTGGACCTATTGCTGCCTGTAGGTCACCGGGGTCATTGTTGCGCCCTTAATCTGCCTGTAGTCTGGCCCGATTGTCTTCTAAACTCAAGGGTTGGATAGCAGTGTGTAGGAGATCAAATGTCTGCTCTCTAATTACAGAGAAGGCAGGGGATTTGAGGAAAAGCTTTTTTTCCCAGAGGGTGGTGACAGTCTGGAATGCACTGCCTGGGAGGGTGGTAGAGGCAGGATGCCTCACATCCTTTAAAAAGTACCTGGATGAGTACTTGGCACGCCAGAACATTCAAAGTTATGGGGCAAGTACTGGCAAATGGGATTAGGTAGGTAGGTCAGAGGGCAGAACGGTGGCGCAGTGGGTTAGCCCTGCTGCCTCATGGCACCGAGGTCCCAGGTTCGATCCCGGCTCTGGGTCACTGTCCATGTGGAGTTTGCACATTCTCCCCGTGTTTGCGGGGGTTACGCCCCCACAACCCAAAAATGTGCAGGGTAGGTGGATTGGCCACGCTAAATTGCCCCTTAATTGGAAAAAAATAATTGGGTACTCTAAATTTTTTTTAAAAGGTAGGTAGGTCAGGTCTTTTACCTATGTCAGTGTAGACTCGATAGGCTGAATGGACGCTGCTGCACTGTATTTTCTGTGATTCTGAGATTCTGAAGCTGTTGGTTTTCGACTGCAGTTTGTTCAGAAAAACTTCTTTTTACTCCTCGTCACCAATGTAATAACTTTGCCAAGGCTGCCGCGACATGCAGAACATGCATCCGAGCCCAGGGACCTACGAAGATGCAGGGTTTTTTTCCTAAATTTAGAATACCCAATTATATTTTTTCCAATTAAGGGGCAATTTAGCATGGCCAATCCACCTACCCTGCACATCTTTGGGTTGTGGGGGTGGAACCCACGCAGGCACGAGAAGAATGTGCAAACCCCACACAGACAGTGACCCAGGGCCGGCATTCAAACCCGGGTCCTCAGGGCCGTAGGCAGCAGTGTTGACCACTATGCCACATGCCACCCTGAAGATGCAGGTTTTAAGCTCTCACTGTACATCTCCTATTGGACGATCTACCACCCACTTAATAGGGGAATTCAAATTCCACAAAGCCCGCAGGGCAATCGATTGACAATCCTCCGTGTTCTTCATGGTCACCATAATATGGTCTGTATCATTTTGCCCTAGTTATACAATTTACCAGTACACTGGTCCCAACGCAGTTTAGGTGAAGACTGTCCAAAATGTCCAGTGAGCTGAGTTAGCCATTGATGGTTAGAGAACCAGTTTTGAATCCGTAGAATCCCGACAGCACAGAAGAAGGCCATTCAGCCCATCAAGATCTGCACCAATCCTCTGAAACAGCATTCTACCTCGGCCCACTCCACTGCCTATCCCTGTAACCCTGTGCATTGATCAATCCACCTAACTTGCACGTCTTTGAACTGTGGGAGGAAACTGGAGCACCCGGAGGAAACCCACGCGGATGCAGGGAGAATGTGCAAACTCCACACAGACAATCACCCAAGGCCAGAATCGAACCCAGGTTCCTTGCGCTGTGAGGCAACAATGCTAACTACTGTACAATCTGTGTTACAGTTAAATGCTAAATGAAAACCTGAGTAGATTTTAGGAAGGGATCGACCCTCAAAACACCTCACTTACCAAATTCCTTGATTAAGCACTTAGTTCCCAGCTGCCACCTTTGTGTAAATTGCTTCATACTCAAAATAATTGCATTTGTTTGAGTTAGCTGTGAAATGCCTGAACAAGTCAATGAATTTTGGGGTAGAAACCCTTCTTGGCTAGCAATATAAAATGGCCGTATCACATGAGTCATTTTTATACTGTCATACTGAAGGCAATGGAATTAAATATCCTACACAGGGTACAGTGGGTAGCTGATCCACCCCTGCCCATTTTGTGCACCTGGCGAAAGAGCATTTCTACACCCCCTGCACCCCCTCCCCCATACCCCCTGCCCCCATATCCGATCACTCGTAATGAGTGACTTCCTTCTCGGCTGTAAAATATATAAATAGTAGCGCTGAACTGGGAGAAAAGAATCTACACAACTGCATACCCTAATGAGATAGGAGGCTGTTTAAACAACATTGGATAAAAAACCAATTGACACTGACAAACCTGTGAGAAGTCGAACAAGGAGGCAAAGATCAATCACTTACTAATGATTGGGTTAAGCCGAGTCTCATTGTTGAAACTGTGATAATTGGGACATAAATATCTGCTCCAAGGAAAAGCAGATTAACGACCGTCTGGGTTTGCAGAGCCTCGTAGTAAACAAATTAAGACATAAATAGAGATAACCATCCAACTCAAAAGAAGCCAAGTTTCTGAAGGGAAACATACAAAGACCATGGTCTAGCCTGAGGTAAAATGGCTGTCAAACAAAGAAAGCGTAAAGGCCTTTATTGAGATTAGATCTGTGCTGTCCTGTGATTGTCTCTTTATTTTTTTATATAAATTTAGAGTACCCAATTATATTCTTTCCAATTAAGGGGCAATTTAGCGTGGCCAATCCACCTAACCTGCACATCTTTGTGTTGTGGGGGTGAAACCCACGCAGACATGGGGAGAATGTGCAAACTCCACACGGACAGTGACCCAGGGCTGGGATTCGAACCCGGGTCCTCAGCGCCGTAGTCCCAGTGCTAACCACTGCACCATATGGCTCTTTATTAAAGTGTGGGAAAAATGCATCTGTTAAATTATTCGGAGGTGAATATATACATATTTACCTACAATTACATAAAGTAATATTCCTCATGTTTCTCCCTTCTCTCTACTCAGCATCCCATATTCTAAACATTTACAGAGTTGGTTTATACTGTGCCAATATGAGTTTTCTTTTCCCAACAGGTCGATGTGCTACACCGAGTTTGAGGCTCAAGAGTGTTAGCATGTTTTCCATTTATGTTCTTCTCATTTTCAGCCTGCACTTCTAGCGAGCAGCAATTTGAAAAAGAGTTTGAGCCAAATGTGCAAGTCACTCCGTCAGTACACAGCCTCTCCATCAGCGAGAGCTCGGCTGTGCCTCCTTGTGGTGACACATGGCAACTGGGTCCCTCATGGCTCCAAGCTAAGCTTCAGAGAAACATGGAGGAGGTTGGCAGCCAGACATGCAGTGTGCAGGTTCACCAGCGTGTGGACACACCTTGGTGTTCATGAAGCAAACTCAGAGCTATGGGTGAATAGCAACACTAATTTATTGATACTATGGAAGAGTTGAAGACTAAGGGAATAAATGCTGACAAAAATCTGGAATGGAACCCAAAGGTGGACTGATAGTTTAACATGTCATCTTTCTGGCGGCGTCTGCACCCAAGATCGTGCTAAATGTAGTGCTTTGTATTCCTTCGGGTTCAACTGAGAGATCAAGAGGGGGACCCAAATGTTGGTCAGCCCAGGGTCTCGAGAAATGTTGTGCCCTGGCGAGGATGCTCCAGTTCCTCTGCTCAGTGCTAAAACAACATGGGAGACAGCAGTTATGAATGATAAGCCCAACTCGATTGATGTAGAGAATGGATGCTACAGGATGTCAGAAACAATGGAGGAGCGACCATCTTGTGTAACTGGTCAGCCACTGCCCACCAAAGTCAGGCAATCCACGACTAGTAAGGTTCTGACCCACCACGGTCCATCTGCTTCAGTGGGTGCTTGGAGCTCAGAGTCTGTGTTCAACAAGTGGACTGAATCCATCGCAACAGGGAAAGAAACAAAACAAAGAAAAAGAAATAGGATGCCAACACTTTTATTGGCAAGCTGTAACATCAGGACGATACGTACAGACAAATTGCAGCTGGTCAGTAAGATGCACAAGACAGCTGTGATCGACATGGAACTCAGTAGACTGAGCATTGACCTGGATCTCTAAATGAGACCAGGCTCACCAAGAGCAGATCACTGTAAGAAAAACATTACACGTTCAGAGTGTGGTCAACCACTGTGTTCCTATATTAAGGGTTGTACGGTAGAACCTGCACTACAGGTTCACCTGGGCCCCTGCATGCTAGCTCCACCCAGGAGCCAGATTATAAATATGTGTGGCCTTCAGCTCGCAGCCATTTTGTCAGCTGCTGTAGGAGGCCACACATCAGATACTAATAAAGCCTCAGTTTGAATTCAACTTCGTCTCCAGCCAAATTGATCGTGCCTCAATTTATTAGTATCTGATTCAGAAGATGGAACTCCGGATTAAACCAGATCGACTGCAGCTGGATCCCCACGCAAGCGACGCCAGAAAGGACTTTCAGCGCTGGCTAGCTTGTTTTGAAGCGTCTATCAACGCGGCGCCGACCCCTGTTCCAGAGGCTCAGAAGATTCAAATCTTGTACTCCAGACTCAGCTCTAAAATCTTCCCGCTGATCCAGGATGCGCCCAATTACGCTGATGCTATGACTCGACTCAAAGAAAATTATGAGCAGAAGACGAACACGCTCTTCGCCAGACACGCGTACTCAACTACCTGGTGAGTCAATCGAAGACTTCTGGAGGGCCCTGATCCCACTAGTTCGGGACTGGGACTGCCAGGACGTTACAGCTAAGAAGCACTCAGATCTCCTTATGAGGGACGCTTTTGTAACTGGGATTGTGCCCGATGTTATCAGGCAGCGGCTCCTAGAAGGGGCCACGCGCGACCTCGCAGAGACTAAAACACTAGCGCTTTCCATGATGGTCGCACTGCGCAATGTCCAGTCCTACGCCCCCAACTGCGTGGCCCACTCCTCCTACGCTTTATGTGCCCCACAGGTAGCCGCCCCAGCGGGGGCGCTACCCACCCAATACGCCTGCGCTACGCGCCAGCCAGTGATCTCCGGGGGCCCCCGATGCTATTTTTGCGGTCAACAAAGACACCCCCGCCAATGCTGCCCGACCTGCGCTGCCCTTTGTAAGGCCTGCGGAAGAAGGGCCAATACGCAGCGGCGTGCCAGGCCCGCTCAGCCGCAGCGGTCGCCCCCAGCCCCCCCCCCCACCCCAGTCACGGACAATGGGCGTCGCTACCCTCTCCTCCTTCCCAGGCGAGCAAGGGGTGCCGCCATCTTCTCCCCCGCACAACACGTGCGTTTCATGGGCGCCGCCATCTTGCTCCACCCCCGCAACATGCATTCCCACAGCACATGGAGACCATCGGCATTTCTGGACCCCAACTCAGCGGCCTCCTCACTAACCGAAGATCAACCACGACTCGCATCCATGGCAATCAACCAGTCCCGACCACACACTCTGACCAACGCATCCACCAGCGTGAAAGTCAACGGCCACGTGACCTCCTGCCTACTGGACTCCGGGAGCACCGAGAGCTTTGTACATCCAAATACGGTAAGGCACTGCTCCGTTACGGTACACCCTACCAATCAAAATATCTCCCTGGCCTCCGGATCCCATCGCGTAGCGATCCGGGGGTACTGCACGGTCCACGCTCCCAGTCCAAGGTGTAGAGTTCCACGGTTTTCGCCTCTACCTCCTCCCTAAACTCTGCGCTGCACTTATCCTTGGCCTGGATTTAAAGTGCAACCTCCAGAGCCTTACCCTTAAATTCGGCGGACCCTTACTACCCCTCACTGTGTGCGGCCTCGTGACCCTAAAGGTCGATCCGTCTTCCCTCTTTGCCAATCTAACTCCAGATTACAAACCCGTCGCCACCAGGAGCAGACGGTACAGTACCCAGGATAAGGCCTTCATCAGGTCTGAGGTCTAGCGGTTGCTTCGGGTGGGAGTCATCGAGGCCAGCAACAGCCCCTGGAGAGCTCAAGTGGTAGTGGTTAAGTCTGGGGAGAAAAACCGAATGGTCGTGGACTACAGCCAGACCATCAACAGGTACACGCAGCTCAACGCGTACCCACCCCCACGCATATCTGACATGGTTAACCAGATTGCACAGTGCCGGGTCTTCTCAACGGTGGACCTGAAATCTGCTTACCACCAGCTCCCCATCCGTAAATCGGACCAGCCATACACCGCTTTCGAGGCAGACGGCCAGCTATATCACTTCCTCAGGGTCCCCTTCGGCGTCACCAATGCGGTTTCGGTCTTCCAAAGGGAGATGGACCGAATGGCCGACTGGTACGGCTTGCGGGCCACGTTTCCGTACCTAGACATCTGCGGCCATGATCAGCAGGACCACGACGCCAACCTCGCTAAATTTCTCTGCACCGCCACTTTCCTCAACCTCACGTATAACAAGGAGTAGTGTGTGTTCCATACAAACCACTTAGCCACCCTCGGGTACGTGGTACAGAACGGAGTTCTAGGGCCCGATCCCGACCGCACGAGCCGCCTCATGAAGCTTCGCCTCCAAATCTGCCCCAAGGCCCTCAAACACTGCCTGGGGTTCTTCTCGTATTACGCTCAGTGGGTCTCAAACAATGCGGACAAGGCCCACCCACTCATACAATCCACTCATTTCCCCCTGACGGACGAGGCCCAACACGCTTTCGCCCGGATCAGCGCTGATAGTGCCAAAGCTGGAATGCACGCTGTAGACGAAACACTTCCTTTCCAAGTAGAAAGCGACGCATCGGACGTCGCCCTTGCCGCCACCTTCAACCAGGCAGGCAGGCCCGTGCATTCTTTTCCCGCACCCTCCATGCCTCCGAAATGTGGCACTCATCCGTCGAAAAGGAGGCCCAGGCTATCGTTGAGACTGTGCGACATTGGAGGCATTACCTGCCCGGCAGGAGATTCACTCTCCTCACTGACCAACGGTCGGTTGCCTTCATGTTCAACAACACACAGCGGGGCAAGATCAAAAATGACAAAATCTTGCGGTGGAGAATCGAGCTCTCCACCTATAACTACGAGATTAAGTATCGCCCCGGCAAACTCAACGAGCCCCCAGACGCCCGATCCCGAGGTACATGTGCCAGCGCACAGGTAGTCCGACTCCGGGCCCTGCACGACAGCCTTTTTACCCAGGGGTCACTCGGTTGTACCACTTCATTAAGGCACAAAATTTGCCCTACTCCGTCGAGGAAGTAAGGACGATCACCAAGGACTGCCAGGTCTGTGCGGAGTGCAAGTCGCACTTCTACCGGTTGGACCGCGCGCACCTGGTGAAGGCCTCCCGCCCCTTTGAACGTCTCAGCGTGGATTTCAAAGGCCCCCTCCCCTCCTCCGACCGACACACGTATTTCCTCAGTGTGATCGATGAATACATGGCATCTGCCACCGTCATTAATGCCCTTAATTCTATCTTCACTCTGTTCGGCTTCCCTGCCTACATCCACAGTGACAGGGGATCCTCATTCATGAGTGATGAGCTACGTCAGTTCCTGCTCAGCAGGGGTATCGCCTCCAGCAGAACGACGAGCTACAACCCCCGGGGAAACGGACAGGTAGAAAGGGAGTATGGAGCGCCGTCCAGCTGGCCCTACGATCCAGAAATCTCCCGGCCTCCCGCTGGCAAGAGGTCCTCCCTGATGCACTACATTCTATTCACTCATTACTTTGCACTGCTACCAACAGTATAACGCATGAACGTCTTTTTGCCTTCCCCAGGAAGTCCACATCCAGGGTATCACTCCCAATTTGGCTCACAGCTCCGGGAACCGTGCTACTCCGTAAACATGTGCGGCTCCACAAGGCGGATCCGTTGGTGGAAAGGGTGCACCTGCTCCACAAAAACCCACAGTACGTCTACATGGCATTCCCCGACGGCCGCCAGGATACTGTCTCCCTCAGAGACCTGGCACCAGCAGGTTCCACCCCCGCACCACTCCCGTTGCCCCGGCGCCACCCTCCCCTCCCCCGGCTCCACCCTCCCCTCCCCCGCCGCCCCCATCGCCCTCCCCAGGACTGTCCGTCCTCCCCCTGCCCACCCCCGTTGATGAAGAGTATTTCGGCACACTCCTGGAGTCAACTTCGACCACGACAGCACCAACATCGCCGGCTCCACTTCGTCGATCCCAGAGGACGATCAAGGCGCCGGACCGGCCTAACCTCTGACCGGCCCACCGGATGACCAGAGACATTTTTTACCATTCTGTAAATATTAAAGATTGCGAATTGTATGTAGTTATCCACCACCCCCGCCGGACTCAATTTTAACAGGGGGTGAATGTGGTAAACCACTGTGTTTTTATATTAAGGGTTGTACGGTGGAACCTGCACTACAGGTTCACCTGGGCCCCTGCATACTAGCTCCGCCCAGGAGCCGGGTTATAAATATGCGTGGCCTTCAGCTCGCAGCCATTTTGTCAGCTGCTGTAGGAGGCCACACATCAGATACTAATAAAGCCTCAGTTTGAATTCAACTTCGTCTCCAGCCAAATTGACCGTGCCTCACAGAGCAAGAGATCAGAGAAAACATGTGAGGAAGGTTCAGACTTCACTGTAAGTAATGTATTATACTCAATGATAGAACCCCTCACAAATTGCTCAGATGTGTTCTTTCCTTTGGCCTCTCAACCCAAACAGGGCCGGTCAACCTCATGATATGTGTATTGCTATGCCCCATTACAGAGGTGAATGACCAGTTTTATGAGGAGTTTGACGCTGTTATCAGCAAAATCCCTGTCAAAATATCTGTACCTTCTGGGGGTTTCAATGTGACAGTGCACACGCATCATGAGGTATGATCCTCCGACCTCGGGCATCATGGTCTGGGAAAGGTAAATGTGAATGGACAAAGACTGCTTGAACTTTGCTGCTGCCAGAAGCTTTGTTTAACTAACACCTTCTTTCAGGACAAACACTGCCACAAGGTGTCCTGGAGACATCCACAATCAATTGGCATCAGATCATCACCAGATGTGACTCTCTGAACAACATTCTCAACATGTGCATCTACCACAACGCAACTGTGATTCAGGTCACCCCCTGGTGCGCACCAGGATTAGGGCACCATCCTTGAAGATTTTTTGCTCAAAGCAAAAAATGACTCATATAAATGTCAGCCAAAATGCACACCCAGAAAAGAAACAAACAGTCCCTTAACTCAATTGAACAAGGCACTCTCAGGCGTTCCCACAGAGTGCAGAATTTAATGGAACATACTTTGAGGCACTATCTATAACACCATACCATTAACAGATGGGAAGCAAGAACGGAAAATGCTGATCAGTTTCAAGTTTACATCATTGTGATGGAACTGGTCATTGAAGCCAAATGGTCCACTGTCATTAATTACAAGAGAGAACCCAAAGAGAAAATACTGAATGCACTAAGAGCCTCTCGAAGTAAAGTCCCAATGGCTGCTAGTGGTCTGCCAATGTGTAGTGGTTACAACTTTGCACAAACATCCATATGTCCTTCAATACAAGGAATGCTAGGAGCATTCCTTGATGATTCTCAATGTTCAGCACCATTAACGACTCCTCAGATATTGAAACAGACCATATCCAAAAGCAGCAAGACCTGGACAGACTTGGGCCGACAAGTAGCAAGTAACATTTGTGGCACACAAGTGCCACAAAATGACCCTCCCAAATAAGAGAAAATCTAACCATTACCCCATGAAATTCAATAGCATTACCATCACTGAATCCCCCACTATCAACATCCTGGGGGTTACCATTGACCAGAAACTAAACTGGACTAGCCATATAAATACAATGGCTCCAAGACCAGGTCAGAGGTTTGGAATCCTGTGGTTTGTCACTCACCTCCTGACTCTCCAAGACTTGAACAAGGCACAAGTCAGGAATGTGATGGAATACTCCCCACTTGCCTGGATGAGTGCCGCTCCAACAACACTCAAAAGCTTGACACCATTCAGGACAAAGCAACCAGCTTTATTGGCACCCTATCCACCAGCTTAAACATTCACTGCCGCCACTACTGACGCACAGTGACAGCAGTGTGTACCATCCACAAGATGGAATGCAGCAACCCAGTTAGTCAGCACCTTCCAAACCCATGGTTGCTACCATCTAAAAGGACGAGGGCAGCAGATGCATGGGAATGCCACCACCTGGAAGCCCCCCTCCAAGCCACTCACCATTCCGACTTGGAAATAAATCGCCGTTCCTTCACTGTTACCGAGTTAAAATCCTGGAACTCCCTCCTTAACAGCACTGTGGGTGGATTGCGATTCGAGAAGACAACCTTCACACGCCAACTAGGGATGGGCAATAAATGTTGACCTAGCCAATGAAACCGGCATCCCATGAATGAACAAACAAAAAGTCAGAAGGGATTGGAAAAGCATCAGGTACATCAGCAAACAAAACAGCTCCATTGAGAACAAAGACAGGGCAGGTCACCATCTACTGCAATAAACAGGAGAGATGGGAGTTGGAATTTTATTTTGAGTTGTACACCGGGGAGGACACTGTCACTAGAGAAGCTTTGGATACGTTAGAAAGCCTGCCTGTCATGGCAGAGTTGGGTATCAAACCTAACGCAGAGGAGCTTAGCAAAGCTATAGACTCAATATGAGGTGGCAAAGCTCTAGGTGCTGAAGCAATACCTCTAGTACTCATTAGTATGGGAAACTGGCACTTCTGCAGTATCTGCATGAATATCTCTGTCTCCTTATCTGATGGAGGGAGGGCGCAGGACCCCAAGATATGAGTGGTACAAATATTGTGATCCTGTACAAGAACAAATGTGTGTACACAGTTATTGCAACAGTCAACGAGGCATCTCCCTGCAAGTAACCTTCAAACATTGATATATTCCCAAGTCGGAATGGTGCGTGGCCTGGACGGGAGCCTCCAAGTGGTGGAGTTTCTGTGCATCTGCTGCCCTTGTCCTACTAGATGGTAGGGGTCATGGGTTTGGAAGGTGCTGACTAAGTTTCATTTCGGTAAAATATTTGCCCATGTTGCCCTTGTCAGACTATAGATCCTGGCACAATGCACCTACCCCGAATCCCAGTGTTGTTTCAGAACTGTAAGGTTTACAATTGACATGGGGCTGGATTCTCCGCTGCCGGGATTCTCCATTGCACCGGCAGCCCGGGGATTTCCCGACAGCGTGGGGCTGCCCACACCGGGGAACTACATTGGCCGGGGGGTGGCGAGACGGAGAATCCCGCCCATGATCTTCTCAGTCTGGCAGGTGCTAAAGAAGTGCAGTGGACAAAGGAGCACACTATATGTTGCCTTCATTGATCTCACCAAGGTATTCGGCCATGGGAGCAGAGATGGTCTATTTAAGTTGCTGGAGAAAATTGGCTGCCCACTGAAGCTGCTCAATGTGGTCTCCTCTGCATGATATCATGATGGGTCAGGGCAGCTATGACAAGGCAACATCAGAACTCTCTGAAATTCGCAGTGGGGCCAAACAAGTTTATGTTCTGGCACCAACACTCTTGCCATTCACCGTGCTGCCGTCTTATGCCTTCATCTACAGAGGGTGTCTCCATATATACCAGAACTGACAGAAAGCGTTCACAACCACCCAACATCTTTCTAATCAATGCTGCATTTTTGAAGTGTAGTCACTGCTGTAATGCAGGAAATGCGGCAGTTAATTTTGCATACTGCAAACTCCCACAAACAACAATGTGATAATGACCAGATAATCTTTATGATGTTGATTAATGGATAAAATATTAGCCAGGACACCAGGAATGATTCTTTTTCAAGATAGTGCCATGGGATAATTTACATTCAACATAGCAGCCGGATGGGGCCTTGCTTTAATGTAACAGCACCTTCTGAGCTAAAATCATAGAACATAGAACAGTACAGCACAGGACAGACCCTTCGGCCCTCGATGTTGTGCCGAGCATTATCCAAAACTAAGATCAAGCTATCCGACTCCCTGTCATTCTGGTGTGCTCCATGTGCCTATCCAATAACCGCTTGAAAGTTCCTAAAGTGTCCGACTCCACTATCATATCAGGCAGTCCATTCCTACACTCTCTGACACCCTAACAATCCTGAAATAAAAACCACACAAAAGAGTTTCACAACAACTTTACTCAATGGATGTGATTCTCCGGCCTCATTGATTTCATAGAATTTACAGTGCAGAAGGAGGCCATTCGGCTCATCGAGTCTGCCCCGGCTCTTAGAAAGAGGACCCAACCCAAGGTCCACACGTCCACCCTATCCCCATAACACAGTAACCCCACCCAACACTAAGGGCAATTTTGGACACTAAGGGCAATTTAGGTGGCCAATCCACCTAACCTGCACATCATTGGACTGTGGGAGGAAACCGGAGCACCCGGAGGAAACCCACGCACACACTGCGAGGATGTGCAGACTCCGCACAGACAGTGACCCAAGCCGGAATCGAACCTGGGACCCTGGAACTGTGAAGCAATTGTGCTATCCACAATGCTACCCGTGCTGCCCTGAACTCTCCCTGCGCTCTCGCTCAAGCGTAAGGAGGCCAGTGGACAGTGGGAAAGGCCAAAAACTGGCACCAAACAGTCTGCGATTGCCACCCCAGTACTTGGCAGGGGGTGGGGGACCCTCTGCAGGGGTTCCGCCATGGGGGGTGTGAGGGGGAAGGTGCTGGGTGCTGCGGAGGGCAATCGCTCACGGAGCCACCATGCCAACCCCTGGATCCCAACCCCATTCCGGTGGCAATCCTTGATCCGTCTGCCCCACTGATCACCCATAACCCCCCCCCACCAACCACCCGACCGCTGAGGCCTCTGGCCTTGCCGTTGAAGGCTATTGCTAATAGGGAACTGACAATTATGGTTAAGCTAGCACTTGACACATGCAAAGTGGGTTCCCGTGGGTGGGCGGACTATGTAGCATGTGGGAGTCATTGCCTAGCATCCCAATCACACCTTGATGCCTGGACACTGTGCTTGAACACTGTGGGAGGCAGCACCGCACACGCGGCAGCCACCATCCAAACACCCAGGGGATGGGACACAGCTCTGGGGTCCACTGCCGGCGGCTGGGTGAGCATCACGGGGGGTGGGGGCAGGGGGGGATGCCTGGAGAGATGGTAAAGGGTCCAGGGGTCAGCCTGCATTAGGGAAGAGAGTGACAGAGGCAACATAATGGTTGTGCAAAAAGGCGTTTAATGTGCTGTACAATACCCCACTCCTGATGGTGCCGTCCCCAACCCCCCAGCCTCCCCAGCCCCTAACCCCCATCCCTCCCCACCCCCGACCTACCACCTCCCTCACCCCCACCCTTATACCCCGGTGCCCTCAGTGATCCTCAAAGTTCCTGGCTCTCCTAGCTCTACCAGAATGTCTTGGTGTTTTCCCAGGATACACATCAGAGGTGGAGGCAGCCAACTGCTTACCTCATCCCGTGGCCTTTGGTGCCCCATTGCGGGCGTCCTCTGGCGGCTCTGGGGCTGGAGGGCCCCGGCTCACTTGTCTGTGGCACATGCAAAGCTGGGGTTCAAACCCCGACTGCCTCTGCATCAATTGGCTCTGCCAGCCCCGACGGCTCGCCATGGTCCATACCATAGTCTCAATGCCCCCAGCGATGTTCCTCAGTGACTGAGAATCCTCTGCAGTGCCTCAACCATGCCCACCTGCGACTGGGACAAGCTCCACAGCGCCTCGGCCATGCCCATCCTCGGCGGGACTTGTCCTGCAGAACCTCATCAAAGTCGTCCTGGTGTTGGATGACATCCCCCAGGGAGTTGGACATTCTCCTGAGGCCTCAGTCAGGGGCGTCACCGACAGCATGACATCTTGGACAACTTCACTCATGGTGTACCAGGCTCTCCACTGTGGTCACCACCCTAGCAGTGTTGGCCTCGGTGCCACTCACTGCCGGCGCCATCTCATGCGCCTGGTGTGCTCTGGGACTCCTCCAAGTGGCTATGGATCTGCTAGAGTGACACTGACATCTCCCTCTGAATGTCCCAGCCAGTCCCTATCGTCTCCATCAACTCTGGGTAACCCTGTTCCAGAGGCTCAGCATCAAGCTGGAACCCAGCTGGGTCCTGGGATCCAGCAGCCCTCCGACTGCTATGTTGCCTGGGGGTTCCTGCCTCCATCTGATGTACATCAGAGGCAATGTTGTGCTCACCAGATTGTGCCCCAGGAGTCTGACCATCAACATTTCCCAACGGGATGTGTGTATCTGCGCTGGTGGAGGGTGGGGATGACACTGTGCCGCACCACTGTGGCATCCTCGGAGCTCTACTCCGAGGTTGTCCTCGGAGTCAGGAGATGGGGCCGCCCGGGATGGGTTGGCGCCATCGGCTGAAGGACTTTCAGGAGAATGGACATGTGGTCAGTGCGAGGGATGGGTCAGTCAGTAAAGCAATCACTACTCACATTTGACAGGTCCCTCAGATGGAGCCCAGTGGTCCCTCACCTCTGCGGCGTCTGCTAGCCTCTGCCTAAGTAACCAATCTATCCTCGGCCACCCCAGTCACCTCCAGGGCCCGCTCCTTGAAGGGGGTGAGGATTCTTATGTCTGTCACCCCTCCGCCAGTCTGGACCCTCTCCGGCCGATTGTAGGAGAGCTTCTCCTGAGGAGACATAGAGAGAGCATCGTTAGCCACACGCACGGTTCAGTGGTGGGAGAGGGGGTGTGAAGGTGGAGTGGAGGGAAGGAGGGCTCTGGGTCACTTGGAGAGTTGGGAGGGTGGATGCTCCCATGGGGGGGCAGGGGCGGATTGGCGTTGGCGTCTACTTACTCGTGCTGCCCGGTGTGGGTCTTTGACGTTCTTCCTGCTGGCCAGTCCTCTCGGTCATACTATTGGAACTAATGGCTGACGCCACCTCATCCCTGACAGCAGTGGCTGCCTTGTGGCTCACTCTCTGGAACCCCCGGGGGAATAGGATAACCCTCCTTGTCTCCACCACGTCCAAGAGCCTCCCCAGGTCAGCATCCCCCAATTATGTGGTGTGTCTCCTGGGTGCCATTGTTGCGAGCTGGCTGGGGTTGGCTGAGCAAGTGCAGTTTAAGTGCTGCTCGACCTTGTGAGCAGGGGGCTGGCGAGCACGGTCCCGGCGAATCAGCAGGCGAGGCGTTTTTTGCGTCGAGAAGCCCGTGAGGCTTTGTAATGTTGAATTGCGTTGCCGGTTTCTCTGGGCCGAGCGCCGGGAGGCTCGAGGCAATTCCCGCTCACTACCACCTTAGAAATTCTTTCCGGAGAATCGCGCCCAATATCCCTTCAAATCATACATACTGAACTGAACTATTCACCCCTTAATACCTGCTGATGCATTTGAAAATTAATCTTCAGCTATGCACTGCCCTTTTTTTGACCCAGTGTTGAAATTCATTTCATAGACATTTACTGAGTGCCCCTGCCTGGCGTAAAGCTCCTTCAAATTTCAACCAAAGTGTCTGCAGAGTGACTGCTGGAAAGTTCAATTGGGTGAGACTGCTGGTGGCCTTGGAGAGTGACCTCAAGCAGTGACTCTGGTGGGCCCAGTTTCAGACAGTTCCACTCCAGTATGAGTGGCAGCAATATGGGCAGGCTGGCTGAGAGACAATATTAAGGCAATGGAGAGCATGAATGTTGTCATTCTGAGCGAGTTGCAATGTGTTTAGACGATGACCTGTCATCGCTGAATATTTGGGATTATGTAGATCCTGTGAGGTGTGGGTATGGGGCTGGAAGCATTGGTAAATGTGTGAAGTTGAGGTGAAGAATTTGAATGTTGTGGGCATGAGTCCTAATTGTTGATGGATGAGGGATGGGGCTGTGGAGTATTGAGTGGTGTGAGAGGCTGGTTGGATAGGGGATGTCATTAGAAGATGCATTTGTTGACCTTGACCACTCATGTGAGGCCTTTGAACTTTTTTGTGGGACTGCATCCAGGGTTAGACTCTGAGAATTCACCTATACAAATGCAAAGTACTGCAGATGTTGGAAGTCTGGAAGAAAAAGAAAATATTTGGACATATTCAGCAGGTTAGACAGCAAAAATGTTTACATTTTAAATGTAAATTTTCATCAAATTTTAAACTAGGAATTCACTTCCCTGGCCACCTACTCCCATTCTCTTTGCAGCATTGCCTTAGGTTTTCCAGGTCCATTGTAGAAACAACCTTTTTCTTCTTTCCACATCCTGAACTGAGTCCTTGGGCACTGCATCAGCGAATTTTGGAGCCCTCTCGCAAGCTTGTTGTTCTCTTGACAGTCTGCAATTACTTTCATAACCAATTAGAGCAGCTGCTGAAGACTGTGTCCCCTTAATAGGGGCAGGCTACCTTTAAGATGTCAGACTGACTCTTAAGTCATGCTGGCCACACACACACATGCCTGGTTCAACCTGCATTGTGATCCCCAGGCCTCCTAATGAACAAATATTTAGCTCATTCTCTATTCGACTATTACATAGATCCATGACATTGTACAGGGTATGTTGTGGGTGAGTGGAGCAACAGCAGGGAATGTATTCCTTCTAATCTCAAACAACTTTGGAACTTTTTCGTTTTCCTTGGTCATGCAAACAAAATCTGTGACTTAGCCCAAAAGTGCAATTTTGAAACTATGGTCTCCCATGTGATGCAGTGTCGGGCGGTGCAGTGCGCTGATGCACCACCGCTCCCAATCAGCACTGACGTGAAGGAAGCTCCATTGTCGACTTTGTGCTTCATCGTGAAGAATTTCAGTAAGAAAACAGAAGCTAACAAAGAAATATCTGTGCAAAAGAGGCTACGTAACTTTGACATGACCCATTTAATTTGTGAGTTCCAATATTTTGAAATTAACTTTCAAAGTCTGATCAAAGGCTTCCTTTAGTTTTACATCGCAGGGGATTTAGTTGTAATCTGTATGAACTGCCAAACCAAAATTAGTGATTTTATAAACACTGGTAACATGAAACTATTTAATCAGAAACTGGCAGAAATAGAGAGAACCTTAAAAAGATTCAGATGTGCCGGGCTTCATATTTTAGAAATAATTTGAACTGTTCTGAGGCTGCTGTAATCATCCCACTGAAAGCATTCCAAATCCCATCAATCTTTGAAATCTGAAAATTATGCCTCATTCTCCGACTTTGATTAGTGGCCTTTTATTTTGAGAATCAATTTAAAACATTGCATAACATTCAGTGACTTCACTGTGAAAACGTTCTCAATAAAGTATATTTCTAGGAAGAAATATTAGTGGGATCGGGATTAGTTTTTAGTCTAATTTGCAATATAACTTCATTTCTGGTACTCAGCAGCTATTGGCTGCTGGTATTAGCCAACAATTTGCTGAAGGAAATGGAACTAATTTATTTTACCAGGCACTGAGAATTATTTTCCCAGATATATTAGGAAACGCTTAGATTGCACTTTTGCCCAAACTTTCATTTGCTAGGAGTGCAGATTGGGTTGTGAAGGTCAAGATGTCACATTTTCAGGGAAATTAAAATGGCCCAAATCTTCCATTTCGAGTGGGTCGAACTCCATAGATATCCAGGCTAGGGCAGCATGGTAGCATGTGGTTAGCACGGTTGCTGAGGCTGGTTTAGCACAGTGGGCTAAACAGCTGGCTTGTAATGCAGGACAAGGCCAGCAGCGCGGGTTCAATTCCCATACCGGCCTCCCTGAACAGGCGCCGGAATGTGGTGAATATGGGCTTTTCACAGTAACTTCATTCAAGCCCACTTGTGACAATAAGCTATTATTATTACTATTATTATTCACAGCGCCAGGGCCCCAGGTTCGATTCCGACTTGGGTCACTGTCTGTGTGGAGTCTGCACGTTCTCCCCGTATCTTTGTGGGTTTCCTCCGGGTGCTCCAGTTTCTCCGACAAGTCCCAGAAGACGTGCTGTTAGGTGAATTGGACATTCTGAATTCTCCCTCTGTGTACCCGAACAGGCGCCGGAGTGTGGCGACGAGGGGCTTTTCACAGTAAATTCATTGCAGCTTTAATGTAAGCCTACTTGTGACAATAATAAAGATTATTATTATTATTTAGATGTCAGAGGTAGGTTCTTCGCTCAGAGAGTAGTAAGGGTGTGGAAAACCCTGCCTGCAACAGTAGTGGACTGGCCAACATTAAGGGCATTTAAATTGTCATTGGATAGACATGTGGACGATAAGGGAATAGTGTAGATGGGCTTTAGAGTGGTTTCACATGTCGGCGCAACATCGAGGGCCGAAGGGCCTGTACTGCGCTGTAATGTTCTATTGTTCTGTTTCTATTGTTATTAAGTATTGCTGAGAGACCCTTGGAGGTCTCCACATACTGACAGCACTGGACTTGCTCAGGAAGTTTCAACATCCCCTGACTATCACCGCAACCCCCGACCACTCCACACCCCTGACTACCACCCCAACCCCCAACCATTCCACACCCCTGACTATCACCCAACCCCCGACCATTCCACACCCCTGGCTACCACCCCAAACCCCCGACCACTCCACACCCCTGACTACCACCCCAACACGCGACCATTCCACACCCCTGACTACCACCCTAACCACCGCCCACTCCTCACCCGTGGCTACCACCCCAACCCCCGACCATTGCACACCCCTGACTACCACCCTAACCACCGCCCACTCCTCACCCGTGGCTAACACCCCAACCCCCGCCCATTCCACACCCCTGGCTACCACCCCAACCCCCGACCATTCCACACCCCTGGCTACCACCCCAACCCCCGACCACTCCACACCCCTGACTACCACCCCAACCCCCGACCATTCCACACCCCTGACTACCACCCTAACCACCGCCCACTCCTCACCCGTGGCTACCACCCCAACCCCCGACCATTCCACACCCCTGGCTACCACCCCAACCCCCGACCATTCCACACCCTGGCTACCACCCCAACCCCCGACCATTCCACACCCCTGGCTACCCCCCCAACACCCGACCATTCCACACCCCTGGCCACCACCCCAACCCCCGACCATTCCACACCCCTGACTACCACCCTAACCCCCGACCATTCCACACCCCTGGCTACCACCCTAACCCCCGACCATTCCACACCCCTGGCTACCACCCCAACCACCGACCATTGCACACCACTGGCTACCACCCTAACCCCCGACCATTCCACACCCCTGGCTACCACCCCAACCACCGACCATTGCACACCCCTGGCTACCACCCTAACCCCCGACCATTCCACACCCCTGGCTACCACCCCAACCACCGACCATTGCACACCCCTGGCTACCACCCTAACCCTCGCCTACTCCACACCCCTGGCTACCACCCCAACCACTGACCACTCCACACCCCTGGCTACCACCCTAACCCCCGCCTACTCCACACCCCTGGCTACCACCCCAACCCCCGACCACTCCACACCCCTGGCTACCACCCTAACCCCCGCCTACTCCACACCCCTGGCTACCACCCTAACCCCCGCCTACTCCACACCCCTGGCTACCACCCCAACTCCAGACCACTCCACACCCCTGGTTACCACCCCAACCCCCGACCATTCCACACCCCTGGCTACCACCCCAACCCCCGACCATTCCACACCCCTGGCTACCACCCCAACCACCGACCATTCCACACCCCTGGCTACCACCCCAACCACCGACCATTCCACACCCCTGGCTACCACCCCAACCCCCGAATGTTCCACACCTCTGGCTACCACCCCAACCACCGACCATTCCACACCCTGGCTACCACCCCAACCCCCGAACGTTCCACACCTCTGGCTACCACCCCAACCACCGACCATTCCACACCCTGGCTACCACCTCAACCCCCGACCATTCCACACCCCTGGCTACCACACCAACCACCGACCATTCCACACCCCTGGCTACCACCCCAACCCCCGAACGTTCCACACCTCTGGCTACCACCCCAACCCCCGACCATTCCACACCCCTGGCTACCACCCCAACCACTGACCATTCCACACCCCTACCACTGACCATTCCACACCCCTGGCTACCACCCCAACCACCGACCATTCCACGCCCCTGGCTACCACCCCAACCCCCGACCATTCCACACCCCTGACTACCACCCCAACCACCGACCATTCCACACCCCTGGCTACCCCCCCAACCCCCGACCATTCCACACCCCTGGCCACCACCCCAACCCCCGACCATTCCACACCCCTGGCTACCACCCCAACCCCCGACCATTCCACACCCCTGGCCACCACCCCAACCCCCGACCATTCCACACCCCTGGCTACCACCCCAACCCCCGACCATTCCACACCCCTGGCTACCACCCAAACCTTCGACCATTCCACACCCCTGGCAACCACCCCAACCACCAACCACTCCACACCCTGGCTACCACCCCAACCACCGACCACACCACACCCCTGGCTACCACCCCTGCATCTGAGCCCCTCTGTAAGAGTTAGAGTCAGACTTTGGATGGTTCGAACTTATTTCACAGAATGGTTACTCAGGAAAAGCAAGAAGCATTAAGACCAGTTCTAATTCCTAGTAACTGTATTCCGGACACCACCCCCACTGCAGACACTACATCTACCCAAACTTCAAACTCCCTACTCCACCACGCACTCTCAGTCCCCCATACCACTTGTTTATCCCACAACACCCAACTGCCCCCCCCATCACCACTGGCTTCTCCCCACCCCTGACCACCACCCCAACCCTCACCACTCCCCATCCCTGACCACCCCACACCCCCGACCCGACCAGCCCACACCCCGACCACCCCACAGCCCTGACCACCTCACACCACTGACCACCCCACCCCCCAACCACCCAACCCCCCTGACCACCCCGTACCCCTCACCACCACCCAAACCCCCGACCATGCTTCACCCCCGACCACCCCACACCCCTGACCACCACCCCAACCCCCACCCCTCCACACCCCTGACTACCACCCGAACCCCCACCACTCCCCACCCCCGACCACCCCGCACCCCTGACCACCACCCGAACCCCCACCACTCCCCATCCCTGACCACCCCACATCCCTGACCACCACCCCAACTCCCGGCCATTCCCCATCCCTGACCACCCCACACCCCTGACCACCACCCCAACCCCCACCAATCCCCATCCCTGATCACCCCACACCCCTGAGCACCACCCCAACCCCCACCCCTCCACACCCCTGACCACCACCCGAACCCCCACCACTCCCCACCCCTGACCACCCCACACCCCCGACCATCACCCCAAAACCCGACCACTCCCCATCCCTGACCACCACCCCAACCCCTGACCACCCTCCTCCTGACCACCCCAGACCCCTGACCATCACCCCAACTCCCGACCACCCTCCACCTGACCACTCCAAACCCCTGACCATCACCCCAACTCCTGACCACTCCCCATCCCTGACCATGACCCAAACTCCCGACCATTCCCCATTCCTGACCACCACCCCAACTCTCGGCCACTCCCCATCCCTGACCACCACCCCAACTCTCGACCACTCCCCATCCCTGACCATCACCCCAACTCCCGACCACTCCCCATCCCTGACCACCACCCCAACTCCCGACCACTCCCCATCCCTGACCACCACCCCAACTCCCGACCATTCCCCATCCCTGACCATCACCCCAACTCCCGACCACCCCACACCCCTGACCATCACCCCAACTCTCGACCACTCCCCATCCCTGACCACCACCCCAACTCCCGACCATTCCCCATCCCTGACCATCACCCCAACTCCCGACCACTCCCCATCCCTGACCATCACCCCAACTCCTGACCACTCCCCATCCCTGACCATCACCCCAACTCCCGACCACCCCACACCCCTGACCATCACCCCAACTCCCGACCACTCCCCATCCCTGACCACCACCCCAACTCCCGACCATTCCCCATCCCTGACCAGCACCCCAACTCCTGACCACTCCCCACCCTGACCACCACCCGAACCCCCGACCACCCTCCACCTGACCACCACCCCAACTCCTGACCACTCCCCATCCCTGACCACCACCCGAACCCCCGACCACCCTCCACCTGACCACCCCCACCCCTGACCATCACCCCAACTCCCGACCACTCCCCATCCCTGACCACCACCCCAACTCCCGACCACTCCCCATCCCTGACCACCACCCGAACCCCCGACCACCCTCCACCTGACCACCACCCCAACTCCCGACCGCACCCCATTTCTGACTACCACCCGATCCCTGACTAAGCTCGGAGGTCCGGGTGAGAAATGTGCTGTCTAAGGTTGGAAAATAGGAATGGAGTGACAAACCGATGGTGACTGTCACAGCATAGGAAATCTGGCCCAATGTTGGGACACAACTCAAATTGTCACTTTGAGAGGAAAACACTTAACAGTTCTAATTATCCTTCATTAGAACTGAGAGTGTTTAGAGATATAACAGCTTTAAACAAGATATGGAGATGCCGGCGTTGGACTGGGGTGAGCACAGTACGAAGTCTTACAACACCAGGTTAAAGTCCAACAGGTTTGTTTCGATGTCACTAGCTTTCGGAGCGCTGCTCCTTCCTCAGGTGAATGAAGAGGTATGTTCCAGAAACACATATATAGACAAATTCAAAGATGCCAGACAATGCTTGGAATGCGAGCATTTGCAGGTGATTAAATCTTTACAGATCCAGAGATGGGGTAACCCCAGGTTAAAGAGGTGTGAATTGTATCAAGCCAGGACAGTTGGTAGGATTTCGCAGGCCAGATGGTGGGGGATGAATGTAATGGGACATGAATCCCAGGTCCCGGTTGAGGCCGCACTCATGTGTGCGGAACCTGGCTATAAGTTTCTGCTCGGCGATTCTGCGTTGTCGCGCGTCCTGAAGGCCGCCTTGGAGAACGCTTACCCGGAGATCAGAGGCTGAATGCCCTTGATTGCTGAAGTGTTCCCCGACTGGAAGGGAACATTCCTGCCTGGTGATTGTTGCGCGATGTCCGTTCATTCGTTGTCGCAGCGTCTGCATGGTCTCGCCAATGTACCACGCTTCGGGACATCCTTTCCTGCAGCGTATGAGGTAGACAACGTTGGCCGAGTCGCACGAGTATGTACCGCGTACCTTGTGGGTGGTGTTCTCACGTGTAATGGTGGTATCCATGTCGATGATCTGGCACGTCTTGCAGAGATTGCCATGGCAGGGTTGTGTGGTGTCGCGGTCACTGTTCTGAAGGCTGGGTAGTTTGCTGCAAACAATGGTTTGTTTGAGGTTGCGCGGTTGTTTGAAGGCAAGTAGTGGGGGTGTGGGGATGACCTTGGCAAGATGTTCATCTTCATCAATGACGTGTTGAAGGCTGTGAAGAAGGTGTCGTAGTTTCTCCGCTCCGGGGAAGTACTGGACGACGAAGGGTATTCTGTCGGTTGTGTCCCATGTTTGTCTTCTGAGGAGGTCGGTGCGGTTTTTCGCTGTGGCGCGTTGGAATTGTCGATCGATGAGTCGAGTGCCATATCCCGTTCGTACGAGGGCATCTTTCAACGTCTGTAGATGCGTGTTACGCTCCTCCTTGTCTGAGCAGATCCTGTGTGTACGGAGAGCTTGCCCATAGGGGATGGCTTCTTTAATGTGTTTAGCGTGGAAGCTGGAGAAGTGGAGCATCGTGAGGTTATCCGTGGGTTTGCGGTAAAGCGAAGTGCTGAGGTGACCGTCCTTGATGGAGACGAGTGTGTCCAAGAATGCAACTGATTTTGGAGAGTAGTCCATGGTGAGTCTGATGGTTGGATGGAACTTATTAATGTCATCGTGTAGTCGTTTCAGTGATTCTTCGCCGTGAGTCCAAAGGAAAAAAATGTCATCGATGTATCTGGTGTATAACGTTGGTTGACGGTCCTGTGCGGTGAGTAGGTCCTGTTGAAACTTGTGCATGAAGATGTTGGCGTATTGGGGTGCGAATTTGGTCCCCATGGCTGTTCCGTGCGTCTGGATGAAGAACTTGTTGTCGAAGGTGAAGACGTTGTGATCCAGAATGAAGCGGATGAGTTGCAGAATTGCGTCTGGAGATTGGCAGTTGTTGGTGTTGAGTACTGAGGCTGTTGCAGCAATGCCATCGTCATGGGGGATGCTGGTGTAGAGTGCCGAGACGTCCATTGTGACGAGGAATGTTCCTGGTTCAACTGGTCCATGGGTGCTGAGTTTCTGTAGGAAGTCCGTCGTGTCGCGACAGAAGCTGGGCGTACCTTGTACGATGGGTTTCAAGATGCCCTCGATGTAGCCAGAGAGGTTCTCACACAGGGTCCCATTGCCTGAAACGATAGGGCGGCCTGGTGTGTTGGCCTTATGTATTTTCGGGAGGCAGTGGAGATCTCCAATGCGGGGAGTACGTGGGATGAGAGCACGTAGGGTGCTCTGAAGATCTGGATCCAAGGTCTTGATCAGTCTGTTAAGTTGGCGGATGTGTTCCTTGGTTGGATCCGCGGATCAAGGGCATTCAGCCTCTGATCTCCGGGTAAGCGTTCTCCAAGGCGGCCTTCAGGACGCGCGACAACGCAGAATCGCCGAGCAGAAACTTATAGCCAGGTTCTGCACACATGAGTGCGGCCTCAACCGGGACCTGGGATTCATGTCGCATTACATTCATCCCCCACCATCTGGCCTGCGAAATCCTACCAACTGTCCTGGCTTGATACAATTCACACCTCTTTAACCTGAGGTTACCCCATCTCTGGATCTGTAAAGATTTAATCACCTGCAAATGCTCGCATTCCAAGCATTGTCTGGCATCTTTGAATTTGTCTATATATGTGTTTCTGGAACATACCTCTTCATTCACCTGAGGAAGGAGCAGCGCTCCGGGAGCTTTAAACAAGGCAGGGAGAGAGTGGTGCGGGAAGTGGAAGAGTAAAGCAGGTAGGTCTGTGATAGGCTGAAGGAAGGAGTGATTAAATGACAAGTTAAAAAGTGACCTAATCGAACACGAGATTTACTCTGTTCACCTTGGAAATTTTCTCTTTCCTTCCTCGTGTTATAAGCTTGTGCCAAATTGTAACTTTCTCCTTTCACTTCTGCGACTTGAGTTTGAACCCATTCCAGTGGATGGGATGAAAGTCATGTTTCTCTCCTAGCTGCAGTAAGCTTCAGTGAAATACGTTTTGTATTCTCAATTTGGTTTCAAATAAGAGTGTGCAACATTAACTGTTCCAATTCTTAAAGGTAAAGTGCACCCTCATCAAATATTATAAAGCCATTCCCACTGTAATTTTCTTTAAGTTCTGAAACTACTGGCTTGAAACATCAGGTCAGCTATATGTTCACCTCTGGGGAAGCATGAATAAGAACAGCACTGAAGACACCGCTCAGCATTTCTAAGATTGTACGAAAGGGATGTGCTGTACAAAATATCAATTCCAAGCCTGCTTCCGACCAACCATTCATGTTGACTTTTCCTTTCTTTGATGAGCAGCTAATCTTTAATACAAAGGACATCAGCAGATTGGAAGTGGTATGATTCACTCAAATCCGCTGAAAATGGGTATTTGAGGCCTTGTGGGTGAGGCTGGAGCTGCAGAATACAATGTAAACTCTGATTTGCACTGTTACACTCACACATTGTTAACAATGAATATAGCGCCATGCTGAGCAACAGGAATGGAGATGGCAAACAATTCCCATAACTCTGCCCGATGACTAATTTTCTGTTTTCTTTTTCTTCATATAACAACAGCTTAAACTTATATTTATATAGTGGACAGGATTTATTGGTCCCACTCATCCCTGGGCTTGAAACTCCCACTGGAGGGTCAACGGACCTGTCAATGGTTTGTCATATTGTTCCTCCCGCCCACCATGTTTACCATGGCAGGCAGAATGAAAAATTTACCCCAGTATCTTTCATGTGATGAAATGGCTTAAGTCACTTTACTGGGAGATTATAAAACAAAGGATGGCACTCTGCCATGTTTGGGTTTGACACATCTGCCTTTCCATAGTCATGTGACTATGCCATGAGGCTGCTTCTGGAGGCAGACATCTTAAGACCAGTTCAATAAAGTTCTCTCAAAGAAACACTGAGAAATATCTGTCCTTAAACATGAAACATGCCACATAAGGAGATATTATGTCAGAATCCAAAGCTTGGTCAATGTTTCATCATGTGTTTGAGGTTCAAATGGAGTTCTTCAGGATTTACCTAATTTCCATAAGTGAGCTACTCAAGACTAGTTTGTTAAAACCATTATAATTGATTTTCAACTTTAAGTACATCTTAGGAACTTTGCAGGAGTTTGGACTTCTACTTCGAGATATCTTACTTAGACATGCGCCATTACATGATAGTTACATCAGCAGCAAGAACTTCTGATGTTAACCCTTTACACTACAGTCAAATATATAGTTTTTAAGCAGCATCTAAATGAAGGAAAGAGAGATAGACAGGTGGAGAACTGTGGGGGGGGGGGGGTTTCCAGAGCTTCGGGCCAAGGCTAATGAAGATACAAATGTCAATGGTGGAGCAATTAAAATAGGAGATGTTCAGGTGGCTGGAATTCAAGGAGCATTGCTGTCTCTGAAGGCTGTGGGGCTGGAGGGTATTACAGAGATAGGAATGGGCATGACCATGGAGCGATGAAAATGTTAAAATCAAGATGTTGCTTGACTGGGAGCCAATGGTGGGGTGATAGTGGAAAAGGAAAATCAACAATGGTTTCATAGTCATCATTAGACTTTCAATTCCAGATTTAATTCCAAATGGGGTTTGACCCCAAGTCCCCAGCGCATTACCTTGGGTCTCTGGATTATTAGTCCAGTGACAATGCAACTATGCCACCACCTCCCCTAAAGTAGATGAACTGAGGGTTATCTTATGGAACTGGAAAGAAGTGTTATTGTGGTGGCACAAACATGATATCGGAAGCTCATTGTTAAGGCACGCTGATGATAAATACATAGAGGGCTGGTTATAGAGGGTTGGTTTAGCTCAGTGGACTAGACAGCTGGTTTGTGATGCAGAACAAGGCCAGCAGCACGGGCTCAATTCCCTTACCAGCTGAGAATTCTGAATTCTCCCTCTGTGTACCCGAACAGGCGCCGGAATGTGGCGACTAGGGGCTTTTCGCAGTAACTTCATTGCAGTGTTAATGTAAGCCTAGTTGTGACAATAAAGATTATTTATTGTTTTATTCAAATCCCACGAGGGAAACTGGAAACAACTGCCTCACATTTGTTTTTTTTTGCAATTTGTGCAGTATGACAAGAGGTTTTGAAATCCAGAAATTCTGTCCCCGACTACTTGTGATGATTTTATAATAAAGTAAATGTTTATTGAGAAATAGGAAAAAGATAAAATAAAATAGAATTACACTAAAACTCAACAATTGCTTCACACAGAACCAATAGTTTAAGAAAGTCCACACAATCTTAAGCTAACCTTCCCACATCTGTTCTGCAACTCCTCATAGATATCAAAACCTATAAAAGGCCAGTATTTTTTAATATCAATTTGTGCCTTTAATTCTCTCCTGGGTTGCTCTCTGAGGTTAACGGCAGCTGACTCTTCAGACCTGTCTTTGTTCACACTGCTTGTTGGGTGTCAACCCGCTATTCCTGCTGTGTGCTGAGATTTAAAACAACCCCCATAGGATTCAGTATTTCCTGAAATACATTAATTCACTCAATCCCTTTCAAAATGCTCTCTCCCAGGATTGATTAACTTCATTTCTATACTTGCTTTCCTTTAAAATTCTAAAAGCAATGTTCACTCTCTCCATCTTTTATTAATGAGACCTTTCCTTTACACTCTACATGTCTTCTCCTCTGCATTCAAATCTGTTCCTGTTTTGTATACATCCTTATTAAATTATCTTAGGTAAACAAAAGGTTGAAGTATTGCTAGGCTCATTACCATACCAACCCCAGTTTAGATTAGTCACTCTGTCCCTTGTTTTAATGACCACTCATAGCCCAACAGCTAAAACAAAGTCAAGAATTTTACCAACAGAAACACGTTACAATTTCTTGGGTTTTCCTCACACTCGTCTCAAGATCAAATTTGACTGCCAAGGTTGCAAATGGCTTAATTTTAAATTCTTGCCATGGAGAAGAATGAAGTCAGTAGCTTGGGAATGCAGTTTGGAGTGGGGACCAGAAACAATGGCTTCGGCCTACCCAATATTTAATTGGAGGAAATTTCTGCCAATGCGGTATTGGATGTCAGATAAGCAGTCTGATAACTTAGTAACGATAGAGGAGTTCATAGATAGATCTGTATTTCATAGAATTTACAGTGCAGAAGGAGGCCATTCAGCCCATAGAATCTGCACCGGTCCTTGGAAAGGACACCCTACCCAAGCCCACACATCCACCCTATCCCCATAACCCAATAACCCCACCCAATCATTTTGGACACTAAGGGTAATTTTGCAAGGCCAATCCACCAAACCTGCACATCTATGGGCTGTGGGAGGAAACCGGAGCACCTGGAGGAAACCCACGCACACACGGGGAGAATGTACAAACTCCGCACAGACAGTGACCCAAGCCGGGAATCGAACCTGGGACCCTGGAGCTGTGAAGCAATTGTGCTAACCACTATGCTACCATGCTACCATGTTGGGAGAGGTTGCTGTGAGGTGAGGTTGCTGTGAGGTAAGGCTGGGTGTTGTCACTATGTAGATGAGCAAAGGGTGGAGGCCAAGGATCAATTCTTGGAGGTCACCCGAGGTAATGACATGAGAACAGGAGAGAAGCCATTGTAAGCGATTGTTCAGCTATGATTGGATAGATAAAAATGAAACTGGATGAGAACAAGCTCATCCAGATGAATGACAGTGGAGAGGTAATAGCGGAAGATAATGTGGTCAACCATGACAAAACAGACAAAAGTGGCCCTATTCTGCTCCTGCGCCTTATGGTTAAAACTGAGAAGGGCGAGGGGGCAAGGTTTAACTCAAATTCAAAGATGCTGCGGTCAGACATTTTACTGTGAAGCTGCACATCACACCATGGTCACATCTCAACAGCATAGAGCGAGCAAACCCACACACTGATTTTTAGTTGATGTCACCATTGTTGATATGGGCGTTTTGGCATTTCTGGAACTTTTGGCCACAATTTGAAAGCCCTCCTAAATCACACCTGCACAGTGGAGTCATGGATGCTATGGGAGGCCAGAGGGTGAACAAACTCTGGCTTCAATATTAATCACTGAGGTGCTTTAAAATCATCAAAGCTGCACCTTTACATTTGTTGGAGTTTCACGGGGAAGGGATGAAGAGGTAGTGGTGAGGCACTGAAGAGTATCACATCACCGCTCACAATCTCCAACCACTCCCCTCCCCCTCCAAACAATATATGGACCTGTGAGATGGAATGGTCAGCAGGGATCACCCGGGAGGACAGTGGAATGTGATCCTAAAGCCAGGAGTCAGACTTTATCAAACAATGAGGAGCACCAGAGCTCATCTCACAGCGAGTCGTCAACATCCTCCGTTCCGTGGACAACTCAGGGTCAACACCCTATTGTAATTCTGGTAGGCCCCTCAGATGGGGAAGGGCGAGCTGGGGTGGTGGGATGGACTGAAGTGGGCAAGGACAGGGGACGAAGTGAGAGGCTATGGGGAACAGGGCACCACTTGAAAGGGGGTTGAGGAGAGTATGGAGAGGTGGGACAGGGTGGCGGAGCTTTCAGTGGCCAGGCCTCTTAGTTGCAAAATCTGAAGGTGATGAGGTGATGAGGTTACCACGTGTGCAGCGACCCTGGAGCACACATTGTGCACCCTGCCCTGCCAGCCTGACAGCACGGCTCCATGCCAGATCCTCCTGGACAACCGCCTCGTCCTCCTCTTCTGATGTGGCCTGGTGTTCTTCCTGCTCCTCCAGCATGTCCCACCTCTGCTGGGCAATGTTATGAAGGTTGCAGCAGGCCAGCACAATGTCCAACACTTTCCTGGGCAATATTGGGGAGCCCGAAGAAAGTGGTCCAGGCACCGGAACCGCATTTTTAGGATGCCCATGCACTGCTCAATGACAGTCCTGGTCACTGTATGGGCATCTTTCTAGCAGTTCTCCACCTCAGCCTGGTGCCCACAGACAGTTGTCATTACTGGGCGGGGGGGGGGGTGGGGGGTACAGGACGATGGGAGCTGGAGCGTGGTGGGCAGGCAGGGCTTGCAGCCAGCTGGTGGTTAGCCGATAATGTGACTGGTGAGGCCTCTGCCCTGAGAGGGGCTGTGTGTCAGGGAACGTGCCAAGTACCAAGGTGCATGTGCCCTTTGTTTGCGCTCTGCTATTCACATGCTCCCCCTGCAGTGGGGCTTCACTTCTGATGAACGCACTAAGAAGTGCCACCACCTGGTGGGCCACTGATAGAGCTTGGCTATGCCCATCCCATTGATGGGTCAGCTGGGGTCTGAGGGTTTCCAGAGGGTTGGCCTGGGTTGGCTCCCAGACGACCAGAGGCTCTGTAAACATTGACAGGGCACAGTGAGCAGTCAGCAGATTAAGTAGCCAAGGGCCTGTTACTTGTACGAAATGGGCACGTTTAAAACAAATACTGCAGCAATTGCGGTCTAAGCGAGGACACCCCGATCACGAGGGGGACACCCCAAATCCAGATAGCTGTCACCAAGTCGCTCTCCACTTCTCCCCCGGCCCTGACAGCAACCCCGCCCCCCCTCCCCGCCAAGCAGGCGCAACAATTTCTAACAGTTTTTAACACTTACCTTCATTCTGTCCCTCAGCAGCCATGGCAACCAGTCACTACTGAGTAAACTGCACTCGCATGACTTCCGCCTGGGCGGAGCGGAGATTAGCGGAGGCCCAGAGCATACCAGATCCAACCCACTAATGACATGTAAGCGAATGTAAATGGCGGTTTTGCATTTAAATGACGGCCTTGCATGTCGTCGCCGCCGCGGGTTGCAAACCCTGTCATTGCCACCAGCGAGGGACTGGATCATGGCATTTGATTCGGCGCCGGGTGTGAACGTTGATTTTTGCCGGGCATCCGATCCTCTGCCTGGTTGTGATTCGCGTTTCTGGCATTGAGGGCGGAGACTTTAGTCCAGGATGTCTGTGCTGCTTTGAAAGAAATGCAGGCCAGAGCTGCTTTGAAAGAAATGTAGGCCAGAGATGCTTTGTTTTCAGAGTTGGAGCTCAATTAGTTCAAAAGCATTCGTTGAACTCTGAGAGGCTGCATCATCATGGAGATGGGTGGAGCTTAAGGAAGGTCTGGAAGTAGCTGTTGGTTTGGACCTGTTATGGTTTACAGCCAACAGTGAAGTCCTGGGAATGTTAGCAGGCTCTTGAAAATTAGGGCTCAGAGAAGTCTTGGGGAGCTGAGGAGGTTGCAGAAAGTGACTAGTTCCAGGCCAGACAGTTAGGATTCAGAGAAGTCCTGGGACCCTTTTACAGCCATGTGAGGCTGGGAGACTGGAGTCTGGAGAAGCATGGGGCAATGCCAGATTAGCAGTCTCTCAGAGTTTGAACTCTGCTGGTAATTAGATCTGGTGTGCAACTTGTGAATCCTGTAGAATATAGTTTCAGGAGAGGCGAATGAATCATTTGGAGGTGAACATAGACTCCATAGAATCCATAGAAGGAGGTCATTTGGTCCATCAAGTCTGCATCAACCCCCTGAAAGAGCACTCTACCTAGGTTCACTCCCCTGCCCTATCCCTGTACCCCAGACATTGACCATGGCCAATCATTGAACAGTCATTGAGGTAGTCTGAGTCAAAACACCTCTTTAGGGAATTCAGGGGTTAGAAGGTGAAGAGTTGATGTCTCTCATGACGGATACAAGGTTGTAATAACATATTGCGACCCAGAGCGGTCTGTGAAATCTGGGTGGATTCCTGTGAAATCCATGAGTTCTTTGTTGCATCTGCCATTTGATGTTCAGTGTGATGTGTTTGATCTTTTTTTGTTGTGTTAATTCTCAATGCTGGGCTATAAGTTAGATATTGTAGATTATTTTACTTTTCTACCTTTGTATAATAAAGTTTATTTTGTTTGTTTAGAACCATGGAATCCTGTGTCTTTGTTCTCCTTAATATGAGTGTAAAATCTCAGACACTTTTGACCAGCGTATTAATCTTTATTGATGAGGCAAACAAAAGACAATGCAAGTGTATAAATCCAATACTTTTATTCAACAAACAGTAAAAATCAGTTACCCAATTTACCTTAAATTATCCCAAAATATTACTAAACGGCCCCAAGATTTATGATACTATCCATGCGGATGAACACAGTTGCGCTGTGGGTCTGATTCTCTATTTCCTCAGAGTCTTTCTTCATTGCGAAGGTGAGTCTCGCACATTGCTTCTTCCATCTCTGTTGCATGGAGCCTTCGCTACTCGCAGGTCCAGAGGTTTGATTCCTTTACCTCTCTCCGTGCCTTTCCAGAATGTTCTCCAGCCCCCAGCCGATGAGCTCACAGGGTGGGAGTGGCACCATCCAATGAAGTTACTAATGGCTACCCAGCAGGTCACCAGGGGGGGGGGGGGGGGGGGGGGTCCATTTCCTGATGCATTGTTTGTATGTAACCTTGTTTACTCAAAACAATTGATCATGAATGGAGCTGATTATCTCTTGGTGGGTGATTGATTTACTCAACCATGTGAATAGAGCCAATTGTCTCTTGATGGGTGATTGATAGGGCAGGTCCAGACATGTCCTGCCTGGTTGAGTTTCAGTGTATTCGAACTTGGCCAAGTTTGAATTCCCATCAGGCTGTTTTCTGGAGCACGCTGTGCCTTAATTTAAAAGGTCTAATATTTCAATTTAAAGTGTCCTATTTTATCGGGCCTAAAATCCAGATCATTCCAAACTACCACATCCAGATGGGTAACTTTCCTACTTTAAACAAAAAGTTACTGGTCCCTTAATGAGTCATAACATAATAGCTAGTGTGTGACCACATGAAAAACTTCCTTCATGGCTGTGCACACTTTCCTGGTGGCTTCCCTGGCTCAATGTCTGTTATTATTGTTGTGGGTCTTACATGTGGTTATAATGGAATTGGACTTACAGATTAAGCCAGAGGCTAGACTGTTGGTAAACTTCACCTTTTATTGAACATTAGGCTAACTATGTCCAATACAGATTCAAAACAAGGCTCTACATAGAACTATCTTTCTTTGTGCTCTGTTACCATGTGATGTTGACCATTGTGGTAGTCTGTGTTAGGAGGATTACGGTACCTAGTAATGCTGGAATACCATTGGTGGAGAATGTACTTGTTCCCATTGGATAAGCTTGCATGTTAGCTCCGCCATGCAAGGCGGGGTATAAGAGCCCGTGCTGCCCCAGCAGCTTTCTTCTGTACCTGCGCTGCTGGGGGAAACATCTAGCATATTAAAGCCTTCAATTGTCTCCAATCTCGTTTCTGAGGTTATTGATTGTGCATCAATTTAATACGCTAGATTTAAAAGGATGGAGCTCCGAATCCAGCCGGAGTGTCTGCAAATCAGCCCCCACACGGCAAACTCAGCGGCAAACTTCAAGCACTGGCTAGCGTGTTTTAACGGATATCTCGGAATGGCCGAAAACACACCCACGGGAGAACAGAAACTGCAAGTCCTGCACTCGAGGATGAGCCCAGAAATTTACACCCTCATCGAGGACGCGGACGACTTCGATACAGCAATGGAGCTGCTGAAAGGACATTATATTCGCCCGGTAAACCAGGTGTACGCCTGACATCTGCTAGCGACGAGGCGACAAATCCCTGGGGAATCGCTGGCAGAATTCTACCGTGCGCTCCTGGTGTTGGGGAGAAACTGCAGCCGCCCGCAAATTTCGGTGAGCGACCACACAGAACGTTTGATCCGGGACGCTTTCGTTGCAGGTATGCTGTCCTCCCAAATCCGCCAGCGACTGCTGGAGAAAGACACCCTAGGCCTCAAGGAGGCACGGGCCCTTGCCGGCTCCCTGGATGTGGCCTCCCGAAATGCCTGCACTTACGTCCCCGACCGCGTGGCAGCCCTGGGCAGCGTGGAACCCCCCCCCCCCCGCGGCCGACCCCGAGACATCTCCCACCCCCCCACAAGCTTGTGCTACAAGATGGCCTGGCAACCCCGGGGGGGCCCCGCTGCTATTTTTGCGGGCAGGCCAAGCACCTCCGGCAGCGCTATCCGGCCCGCGCATCCACCTGCAAGGGATGCGGTAAAAAGGGCCACTTCGTGGCGGTATGCCAGGCCCGGGCGGTCGCTGCGGTCTCCGGTGGCGAATGTTGACCGCCACCACAACCCTCTCCATGGTCCCCGTGTGGCCAGCGGGCACCGCCATCTTCCTCCTCCAGGGCCACGTGCGGCCTCCGAGTGCCGCCATCTTGACCCGCGGACGCCATGTGCGATGGATGGGCGCCGTCATTTTGTGAACCCCCAGCCATGTGCGACCAATGGGCGCCGCCATCTTGGATGGACTCACAGGACCCCAGCTCAGCTGACCACACACCGCCCGAAGAGAACATTCAACTACTGCCACGAGTAGCCTCGGTGACCCTGGACCAGTCTCGGATCCGAACACTATCGACTGCTACGACGACGGTGCTTATCAACGGGCATGAAACGTCCTGCCTAATCGACTCTGGGAGCATGCAGAGCTTCATACACCCCGACACGGTAAGACTCTGTTACCTCCCCGTCCACCCCGTTACGTCCTTCCCCACCTCTGCGCGGCCACACTCCTAGGATTGGATTTGCAGTGTAACCTCCAAAGTCTAACGTTCACATTCGGCGGCCCGATACCCCTCCTCACTGTCTGCAGCCTTGCGACCCTCAAGGTCGATCTGCCCTCCCTGTTTGCGAACCTCACCCCGGATTGCAAACCCGTCGCCACCAGGAGCAGACGGTATAGTGCCCAGGACCGGATTTTAATTAGGTCAGAGGTCCAACGGTTACTGAAGGAAGGTGTAATTGAGGCTAGCAACAGCCCCTGGAGAGCTCAAGCAGTGGTGGTAAAGACCGGGGAGAAGCATAGGATGGTCATCGACTACAGTCAGACCATCAACAGGTTTACACAGCTGGACGCGTACCCTCTCCCCCGCATATCCGACCTGGTCAACAGGATTGCGCATTACAAGGTCTTCTCCACGGTGGATCTTAAGTCCGTCGACCACAAGCTCCCCATCCGCACTAGTGACCACAAATACAATGCCTTCGAAGCAGATGGGCGGCTCTACCACTCCTTAAATGTTCTCTTCGGTGTCACTAACGCGGTCTCGGTCTTCCAGCGCAAGATGGACCGAATGGTTGACCGGTACGGTTTACAGGCCACATTCCCGTATCTGGATAATGTCACCATCTGGGGCCACGACCAGCAGGACCACGACACCAACCTCCGAAAATTCCTCCAGACCGCAAAAATCCTTAACCTAACGTATAACAAGGATAAATGCGTGTTTAGCACTGATCGCCTAGCCATCCTCGGCTACGTAGTGCGTAATGGAGTGATAGGCCCCGACCCTGAACGCATGCGCCCCCTTATGGTGTTCCCCCTCCCGCACTGCTCCAAGGCCCTGAAGCACTGCCTAGGCTTTTTTTCTTACTATGCCCAGTGGTTCCCCAACTATGCGGACAAGGCCCGCCCACTGATCCAATCCACAGTTTTTCCCTTGTCGATAGAGGCCCGCCAGGCCTTCAGCCGCATCAGAGTAGACATTGCAAAGGCCACGATGCATGCCATCAATGAGTCCCTCCCCTTCCAGATCGAGAGCGACGCGTCCGACGTAGCTCTGGCAGCCACCCTCAACAAAGCGGGCAGACCCGTGGCCTTCTTCTCACGCACCCTCCATGCTTCCGAAATCCGCCATGCCTCAGTTGAAAAGGAGGCCCAGGCCATAGTAGAAGCTGTGCGACATCGGAGACATTACCTGGCCGGCAGGAGATTCACTCGCCTCACTGACCAACGGTCGGTTGCTTTCATGTTTGATAATGCACAGAGGGGCAAGATAAAAAACAACAAGATCTTGCGGTGGAGGATCGAACTCTACAACTATGAGATCTTGTATCGTCCTGGGAAGCTAAACAAGCCTCCTGATGCCCTATCCCGCGGCATATGTGCTAACGCACAAGTGGACCGCCTCCGAGCCCTCCACGAGGACCTCGGCCACCCGGGTGTCACTCGATTTTTCCACTTCATCAAGACCCGCAACCTGCCCTACTCCATCGCGGAGGTCAGGACAGCCACCAGGAATTGCCAAATCTGCGCTGAGTGCAAGCCGCACTTCTACAGGCCAGAGAAAGCGCACCTAATAAAGGCTTCCCGTCCCTTTGAACGCCTCAGTATGGATTTCAAAGGCCCCCTCCCCTCCACCGACCGCAACACGTACTTCCTGAACATGATTGGCGAATACTCCCGGTTCCTTTTCGCCATCCCCTGCTCCGACATAAAAGCCCTCCATGGTATCTTTATGCTGTTCGGTTTCCCCGCCTACATACACAGTGATAGGTGGTCCTCCTTTATGAGCGACAAACTGCTTCAATTCCTGCTCAGCAAGGGCATTGCCTCGAGCAGGACGACCAGTTACAACCCCCGGGGAAACGGACAGGTAGAGAGGGAGAACGGAACGGTCTAGAAGACCGTCCTACTGGCCCTGCGGTCCAGGAATCTCCCAGTCTCCCGCTGGCAGGAAGTCCTCCTGGATGCCCTCCATTCCATCCGGTCACTGCTGTGTACCACGACCAACCAAACACCTCACGAACATCTCCTTGTCTTCCCCAGGAAGTCCTCCTCTGGGACCTCGTTCCCGACCTGACTGGCAGCTCCCGGACCCGTCCTGCTCCGAAAACAGGTGCGGGCGCACAAATCGGACCCATTGGTCAAGAGGGTCCATCTCCTCCACGCTAACCCCCAGTACGCCTATTTGGATCAATTATACATTTATACATTTAACATCAACCCTTTATACATTATCCCACAACCCCCTCCCCTCCAAAGTTTCTGCCTTCAGCGCTAGTTCACAATCTCCCCAACCTCGTTCCCCGTTCTCTCACAGGCTGTGTAGGATTCAGGTTCTCCATGTTCTCTCTTTCACTCGTAGAATGGTATTTAAATCTAATGGTTCATTTTTTAGGTTCTCTTCAAGTGTGATGGCCCATTGCAGGAATAGTCTTCTTCTTACAGAGTGTGCTTCTCATTCTTCTGAGCCTCTACACGATATGATCCCAGATTTTGTGTATTATTCACGACTTGGTTTTCTCTAAGGTCTCTAATCCAGGCTTATTCACCTGGTTGGAGTTCTGGTAAATCCTGCCAGAGGGTGGGCTGGCTCAGGACTATTCCGATCAGGAGGTGAACTCACAACATACTTCATTTTTTTTTGTGCATTATATATTTGGTGCCAGTGGAATTTTGGCATTAATTGCAGTTTCTGGTCTGATTTTCACGAACTCATCCTTCTTCTCCCTCACTCTACCATTCACCTGAGGAAGGAGCAGTGCTCTGAAAGCTGGTGATTTGAAACAAACCTGTTGGACTTTAACCTGGTGTTGCAAGACTTCTTACTGTATATTTATGCTTTTAGAGATGGCATGAGCATATGTGAAAGAACAGGAAGTTGAGTCCATAATGATCTTCCTGTCAGAAGTTCTGACAGAGCTAAACCATTTTGATGTGAAATAGAACAGCATTCAACATTGATAAATTGATGACATCATTTTTTTATTTAACTAAGTTTTGACCATTGTTTCTCCTCTCTCGGCCTCTTGTGGGTGCCTGGGTGAACTAGTTGTGTGGAGAGGTCCACAGTCTTCCACAAGTTCCTCGAATCCTGCATTACAATCTGTGGACCATTATCTGAAATGACAAGATCTGGAATGACATGTGTGTCAAAAATGTATTTTAGTGAATCGCTGACTATTTCTGAGGCTGGTCCATAAAAACATTTAACCTCAAGTCAACTTGTTGCCAATCGGCACCGGAGTAATTTTGCCAATTAATAATGATTCTCTTTAGAGTCGCTAGGTATCAAATGATACCACCACACGGCTTTATCGGATATCAATCAAAGGATCACACAACCAGTTAGTCAGTTCAAGTTCAAAGATGGTTTATTTACCCACAAGGATTACTTCGACATACAACACAAAACACTACAAGTGTTTTGAACTTGTACCAAAACTCCAGAACTCCATCCAGGTGAATAAGCCTGGGTTAGAGACCTTAGAGCAAATCAAGTAGTGAATAACGCTACACCTAACAACTACAATAACCTATACTTAACGTCAGGGCAACCGGCTCTATGCAGATGGACAAGGCCTTTGTCCGGATCTTGCGTGGCTGGGTGGAAGAAGTGGCTCTGTTTCTGCTGGGCTCAGCTGTCTGGTAGCGATCGTTGGTCTTTAACTTGTCTGTCTGGTCGTTATGCTGCACTTGTGTTGGCATAGGCCGGATCAAAGAGAGACCGAGCACATGGGTGTGTCTCTTCTTATCCCTCTGGGATTTTGCGCTCTTTGGGGGGATCCTTAACTTGGACCCAATAATTCGACAGGCTTCGATCACTGCCTTCGATTTTGGCCAATAAAGGGGCGGGTGCCTTGATGGCTGGTCATGTCCTTAGTGGCCATTGACCTTGGCTGTTTGGGCTCCCTGAGTAAAGGGAGTGGTGCCAATTAGTCTGTATTGGTTACCTGAGTACAGTTCTTTTGTTCTGGGGAAATGGGCCATTAGAATGCAAACGGGCGGGGGTTTCGATCGCATCTAGCTATCTGGCTTGCAAATACACACACAAGCTCTGAGTCTGTCTGAGTCCTGGGTTGGCCATAATGAAATGAAAATCGCTTATTGTCACAAGTAGGCTTCAAATGAAGTTACTGTGAAAAGCCCCTAGTCGCCACATTCCGGCACCTGTTCAGGCAGGCTGTTACGGGAATTGAACCATGCTGCTGGCCTGCCTTGGTCTGCTTTCAAAGCCAGCGATTTAGCCCTGTTCCCATGATCCTTTGCAGGTGGCCATCTGAGATGGCTACACACTGAAGTAATAGCCACCAACAATGAAGAATGTTTCCCCCATGAGCTCAAAAAGATCCATTCTGAGATATTCCCATGGTCTGGTTAGAAATGAAGATACCATCAGGTTCTTTTTGACCTTGGTTTTGGATTCTACAAGTGATGTAACTCATAATCACTTCGTCGAGTGATTTTGAGATCCCGTGCCACCAAACTATATTTTGCTTCCTAACACAATGCTTTGTAATGCCCCAGTGTCCCTTGTGTATTCTTTCAAGGGTCTCGCGTCTGAGGGTTCTTGATATGGCCAGCAACTCATTGTAGGCTACTAAATCATACAGAATACTGAGATGTGGGTTGTTGGTCCATTGCAGGGATAGTCTTCTTCTTGTAGAGATACTTGCTGCAATTACTTAGGGCCTTGGTGAGGTGTAGCCATCTGGGATGGCCACTTACAAAGGAAACATGGATACATGCAAAGATTCAAGGGAAATATGGCCAATACAGGATTCAGGCAAACTCAGAGCCTAAATATATATTTGCTAACAGGGAACCAGGCAGTATTGAAACCCCTAGCTGATTTGCATTCTAATGGCCTATTTCCCCAGGACAAAGGACTGGTACTCAGATATCAGATACAATTCCAGACACATCGGTGTCACTGCTTTCACCCAGGAAGCCCAAACAGCCAAGATCAAAGACCGCTAAGGACACGCCCAGCCATCAAGGCACCCGCCCCTTTATTGGCTCAAATCAAAGGCAGTAATCGAAGCCTGCCGAACTATTAGGTCCAAAGCTAACGACCGCCCAAAAGAGTGCAAAACCCCCAAAGGATAAAGAGAGACACTGTCATGTGCTCGATCTCTTTTGGCCCTGGCACACCGGCACTCTTCGGCCCGGCCTATACCTGAAGCCAACTGCAGCACCACGACCAGAAGCAAGTTCAAGATCAACGATCGCTACCAGACGAATGAGCCCAGCAGAACCGAAGTTACTTCTCCAGACTCACCACTCCGGATCTGAACAAAGGCCTTGTTCCTCTTCCAAAGCCGAGTGCCTGAAGTTAAGTACAGGTTGTTGTAGTGTTCAGTATAATTTAGCTTGTAGCGTTTTTATGTTGCATGTGTGAGTTAATCTTGTGTGTAAATAAACTATTATTGAACTTGAACTAACTGACTGGTTGTTGGGCCTTTGATCAATATCCTGTTGAACCTTGTGATGGTATAATTTGATACCTGGCGACTCTGAAAGCAATATCCTCATTAATAACGGTCAGACTAATATCTGACTGAAGTAGATACCCCAGACATGGCAACATAATTGGTGACGCTGGTGGGATGGTATTCCACTCATTAAAAGAGCAACAGTATTGGCCTCTCCAGTGTAAATTGGCAACATTATTGGCGACCTCTGACGGGACCCGACCTAGAAGTGATTTTGTCACTCTGAGAGAACCCACAAAACGTTGAATTAGAAACCCAATTGGAAAAGTGAAAGGAACCACAAATGTAAGACCCGTATTGATCAAATCTCCAAGATTTGGAAGTGTGTAGTCATTTGCATGCGTACTAACAGGGATATAAGGTAAACTCGTTAGATTTTGTTGCGTAAAACTATCGGGAGTTTTGTGAACCGGAAAATAACTTAGGTCATACCCGCTGTTTGCATAGCTGCCCTATTTTCCCCTGTCCCAAATTTAGGATACAGAAAAGAGATACTAGTAGAAATGGCAGCAAAGGCAATGGAACGCCTTATGAACCCGCAGGAACCCAAGTTCGCAGCGACCAGTAGAGCAGAGCAGTCTCCCCAAAGGGAAGAGGAACTAAGGAAATACTTAAAGGGGAAAGGATGGCCCCTTTGGTCTGAGTTTTGTTCGAATGAAGAGTCAGGTCCTGGTAGTATAGGACAAACTTGGTTGGACAACCTAACCGAGATACACAAGAAGAGTTTAGGAAAAATTCGTAAGCCGATGGCAATCGTGGCACAATTGCGAGGCACAGAGGAGGTCGTGAGGACGCTCTGCAGACAGCTTGTAGAGAAAGAGGAGAAGAGTGAGGGAAACATTAGCAAGTGTGAAAAAATTAATGAGCAACTACGAGAGCAGGAGCAACAAAATACATGGCTGATGTCAAACGGGCACACCAATCTTGTTTAGTTCACCTAAGCAGCTTTCAGACACAATACGATAAGGCCTACCAAGATGCACAACGTGCAGTTTTGGTAAGAGAAGAGATGGAACAACAGGTAGAACAGTTAAAGAAGCAATGCGCAGATTCGAAGGCAGCTTTACGAGCACTCCACAGTTCCACAATGGAACAAAGGCAGAGTTGAGTAGACCACGCCAAATGCAGGCAGCAAATTTCAAGGTTACAGTCACTGCTCTCAGTGTAAAATGGTTTCAGAGACACCTTTGGACCAAATTTAGACCAGGAAATGGCCCCGATTAGCAGGAACTCAATGAAACTGCCTATAGATATGTAGAAGACACTGAGGATCAGAATAGAGCCCCCCAGGCCCTGAAAAGGAAAGCACCCGCACCACCGACTGCACCGGCAGCACACCCCCCCATGAATCCAGTCACCACGCAGCGCAAGTCACCGATTGACGATGAACCCGATTTCGTGTACACCACCCCACTAACCATCACACAATTGAGAGATGCCTGCGCCAAAATTAAACCATTCCAACCCACAGCAGACCCGCACCATTTCTTTGAGCGAGAAAGACAACAGACAGTTATGTACGGTCTCGACGAACCAGAGGAAGTGAAGCTTATAGTGATGAGCCTTGACCCATCCGTTAGTTCAGCACTACCTGATCCATGGAATGTAGGAGGAGGAAGCCTCCAGGACATGAAGGCAGCTATTTTAGATGCAATTGGTTATAACAGAGGAGATCCCGTAGAAGGTCTAAATCGCTGCAGACAAAAGAAGGGAGAGCATCTGACTGCATACGCAGGATGCCTTTGGATACACTTTAAAGCGGTATTTGGAGATTTAGTCCGTGCACACTTAAATGTCGAAAACACAACCAAATGGACCCGTATTTTAGTCTCCCACGCCACAGAAACAGGTCAAAAAGCCTGTGCGAATTATGACCCCTCAGACGCCACACAGAATGAAGTATGGGTTCTGAAGAGACTTTCTAGAGATTGGGAACAATCTCTACATAAAAAGGCAGAGCAGGAGAAGGCAGAAGCAAACATGAATCCAGTAAGGACACATCAGGACCCCGCATGGGTAACGAAGGTAAACATGACGGCCAGCACCACAGAGCACAGGGATGCTAGAATTGTGGACAAAAGGGACATTACGCCTGTGAATGCAATGCCCCCCCCCCCCCCCCCCCCCCCCCCCCCCCCCCCCCCCCGCCGAACCAGCAACGGAATCAGCAAGCGAATGCCCCACATTGGAACAATGCCAGGCCTATACACAGTGTTAGCGCCTGCCCAGGCAATTCTGCCATAAATAGCACAGATTGACGGTGTTCGGATTCCCCAACTTGGGTCTGCGACACACTCTGGGACAAGTCAGGTAGACCAGTAATCACAGGCACAGTCCGGGGACACCCCGTTGAGTTCCTTTGGGACACAGGAGGGTCCCGCACCACTTTAAACTCCTCCTCAATGTTTCAGCGAGACAATGGCCCACTACAGACACTATCACTCTTAGCGGATTTACAGGACATATCCAGCAGGGATATATTACGGCCCCCGTAGATATTCAAATCAGGAACGTTAATACCAAGCACCCCGTTGTTTCAGTAGATTTGCCCCGAACAGCAGAACACATTTTATGGATCGACTTCATGAGTTCACACAACCTTTCCTTTGACCCCGTAAATAAGTGCGTTTGGAAAATGGCTAGAACAGAGAGAGCCCCCGACACCCTCACAGTAGGAGACTACGAACACAGAATCTGCTCAGTAGGCGACTATTAGTTTTATACGCAAGCCATTAGTACAGATAAGACGATTAGAGAGGTCCTAAGAAAACACAAAGCATCCTTCACCCAGCACAAGCACGATTGTGGAAAAATTCCAGGAACAGTCACAATTACAGGTCCCGATCCCAAGCCCCAGAAACAATACAGCTTCCCACAGCAAGCCGAGGGAGAAATTGCAAAAGTAATTCAAAGTTTGTTAGACCAAGGTTTAATTCGGCCCGTAGCCTCAACAAACAATGCCCCAATTTGGCCCGTAAGGAAACCAGACGGTTCATGGAGACTGACCATCGATTGCAGAGAACTCAATAAAGTAACTCCATCAGCAGCCCCCACCTTTGCCACGAGTCCCGAGACAATGCTGAAGCAGGGACTACAGTCAAGGTATTTTACGGTACTGGACATTAGCAATGGCTTCCGATCCATTCCATTAGATAAGAATTTCCAATATAAATTCACCTTCACGTTCCAAGGACAGCAATATACGTGGACATGCCTTCCGCAAGGTTTCCACAACTTGCTCCTACAAAATTAATACCAAGAAAGAGCACATTTCGCTTCTTTCCGACTTATTAGGCCTCCTACACTCAATTGGATGTAAAGTTAACCTGAAAAAGGCCCAACTTAAACTTGATTCGGACGCTGGCGACAGCCCTCCAGACTTATTGGAAATCAACAACCAATGGCACAACCGCCCAGGCCCCAGTCGCTCAAGCCCCAGGAACCCCGACCGAGATATGTTTGGCCCCTCATACTCCCTTCCATTGCCACAACCAGAGCCACCGCCACCGCCCGACAATAGAAATGTTCCCTTTGCAGCTACCGCCCCTTCTGACCAAAGAATTCCCCGTTGGCACCACGATAACTCTTGTCGATTGATGCTGAACGACGATTCGCATCCCACGACAGTCCACGCGGCCACGGCACGAAAACGCCAGACACGAGTTTGGCAACCTGGAGATGGTGATGGCTCAGGGTCTGACTCCCGTTATGGTAACCCTTTTACGATGCTTTTTAAAATGGAACCCTGAGGTGTCCAGATGATGAGAAAAAGGAACCGATTGAGATTTACGGTGTCCTATTTTCTGATGGAGCCTCCCGCCTTTATTTCTGGAATTTCTTGGCACACTTTATTCTTCCGGTCTCGGATGATTAATTAATGTCGCCCGTCCACTAAATTTCTTGATACAGTCATGATTACTCTTCTGCACATTGTCGGAGTCCATGGGCGGGATTCTCCGCAATTGGCTCGATGTCCGCCGATCAGAGCCAAAAACGGCGCGAATCAGTCGGGCATCGCGCCGCCCCAAAGGTGCGGAATCCTCCGCATCTTGAGGGGCCGAACCCTAACCTTGAGGGGCTAGGCCCGCACCGGACTGATTTCCGCCCCGCCAGCTGGCGGGAAAGGCCTTTGGTGCCCCGCCAGCTGGCGCGAAACTGACTTTGCCGTGCGGCGCATGCACGGGAGCGTTAGCGGCCGCTCACGGCATCCCCGCGCATGCGCAGTGGAGGGGGTCTCTTCTGCCTTCGCCATAGTGGAGACCATGGCGAAGGCGGAAGGAAAAGAGTGCCCCCACGGCACAGGCCCGCCCGTGGATCGGTGGGCCCCGATCGCGGGCCAGGCCACCGTGGGGGCACCCTCCGGGGCCAGATCGCCCCGCGCCCCCCCCACAGGACCCCGGAGCCCGCCCGTGCCGCCTTGTCCCGCCGGTAAGAGAGGTGGTTTGATTCTCGCCGGCGGGACAGGCATTCCAGCAGCGGGACTTCGGGTCATCGCGGGCCAGAGAATCGCCGGGGGGGGGGGGGGGCCGCCAACCGGTGTGGCGCGATTACCACCCCCGCCGAATATCTGGTGCCGGAGAATTCGGCAACCGCCGGGGGCAGGATTCACGCCAGCCCCCGGGGATTCTCCGACCCAGCGGGGGGTCGGAGAATCCCGCCCCATATTGCTACAAATTTTTTCCGCTCGTTTAAGGTCACCCAGGCAGTGGAGTAAAGGCACTAATCCCCGTCCTGCCTGAAGACCTCCTATGTATTCGGTCAGCCAAGCTTGGGTAGTGGAGCAATGGCACTGATCACCACCCTACCCGGGGATTCCACCCATTCTTGCCCTGCCGCGGCTCATACGCACCCCATGTTCCCATCACTGATTTGGAAAAGTTTTTAAAACTCTTTACTGTCTCTGGCAGGTCTTTGTTTCCCCTGATCTGTTCTTTTTTGTGTGTGGTTTAAAGAATGCTCTTTGCCACAGTCTGCACTCAACTTTGGTTTCCGGCAACCCTTCAGTCGCTAACCCCAACTGCTATTTACATGTTCAACACACTTGGTTGAAACAAAATTTGCTGCTATTACAAAACTACCTCAGCGCTGGGCGGAGAAATTATCCTCCCACTCAACGCATCGACAACAAGCTGCGAGATTCAAACACAAAGAACAAAGAAAAGTACAGCAGGAACAAAAGAAAAACAAAGAAAAGGAACAGGCCCTACGGACCTCCAAGCCCTTGCCGACCATTCTGCCCATCTAAACTAAAATCTTCTACACTTCCTGGGTCCGTATCCCTCTATTCCCATCCTATTCCTGTATTTGTCAAGATGCCTCTTAAATGTCACTATCGCCCCTGCTTCCACCACCTCCTCCGGCAGTGAGTTCCAGGCACCCACTACCCTCTGTGTAAAAAACTTGCCTCGTACATCTCCTCTAAACCTCGCCCCTCGCACCTTAAACCTATGCCCCCTAGTAATTGACTCCTCTACCCTGGGGAAAAGCCTCTGACTATCCACTCTGTCTATGCCCCTCATAATTTTGTAGACCTCTATCAGGTCGCCCCTCAACCTCCGTCGTTCCAGTGAGAACAAACCGAGTTTATTCAACCGCTCCTCATAGCTAATGCCCTCCATACCAGGCAACATCCTGGTAAATCTCTTCTGCACCCTCTCTAAAGCCTCCACATCCTTCTGGTAGTGTGGCGATCAGAATTGAACACTATACTCCAAGTGTGGCCTAACTAAGGTTCTATACAGCTGCAACATGACTTGCCAATTCTTATACTCAATGCCCCGGCCAATAAAGGCAAGCATGCTGTATGCCTTCTTGACTATCTTCTCCACCTGTGTTGCCCCTTTCAGTGACCTGTGGACCTGTACACCTAGATCTCTCTGACTTTCAATACTCTTGAGGGTTCTACCATTCACTGTATATGCCCTACCTGCATTAGACCTTCCAAAATGCATTACCTCACATTTGTCCGGATTAAACTCCATCTGCCATCGCTCCGCCCAAGTCTCCAAACAATCTAAATCCTGCTGTATCCTCTGACAGTCCTCATCGCTATCCGCAATTCGACCAACCTTTGTGTCGTCTGCAAACTTACTAATCAGACCAGTTACATTTCCCTCCAAATAATTTATATATACAATGAACAGCAAAGGTCTCAGCACTGATCCCTGCGGAACATCACTAGTCACAGCCCTCCAATTAGAAAAGCACCTTTCCATTGCTACTCTCTGCCTTCTATGACCTAACCAGTTCTGTATCACCTTGCCAGCTCACCCCTGATCCTGTGTGACTTCACCTTTTGTACCAGTCTACCATGAGGGACCTTGTCAAAGGCCTTACTGAAGTCCATATAGACAACATCCACTGCCCTGCCTGTATCAATCATCTTTGTGACCTCTTCGAAAAACTCTATCAAGTTAGTGAGACACGACCTCCCCTTCACAAAACCATGCTGCCTCTCACTAATTCCTTGGACTTCAGAATGGTTTTTTTTTCGGCTGTATTATCTCCAAAATAGTTGGTTTAAAAAAAAATGAGGGAGTCACGCCTGGTGACAATTCTAATGGGAAATTGATATTAAGGAGAAACAGACAGATAAACGAGATATTAAACAAAGGTAATAACAGATATTATGGTTGCACCCCCAGGAATATATGAAGATACAAGGAACAAAAAGACAAGATGAAGACAGAACTGATGACCTCCATTATGATCATCATTGGATCACTACAGTTGCGCGCGTCGACGGCCCCTGTACCCACACTGCATTGGCCCCAAATACAACCATACCACACGAGTCCGCTAGCCCGGACACCACACCTCACATGAAAATAAACACTGATACCCCCACATGGTGCGAAAACATCGTAAATTGATATTCCCTCTCATACACGGTAGAAGCCCTATTGGTAATTGCAATACTCTGCAGTGTCGTTCAGCCACTTAGACTTCGAAATTGGCGAAGGCCAGCCTCCCGCTCCCCGATATATACACGCTGAGCCACTTTTCTCGGACTTCAACAGACCCCACACTCTTTTTGAACCCTTTTCTGATAAATAAAGTTCACGTTTCGGTCAATGTAATAAGTTAAGTAGGAATGTGATGCTGCTATTGTTTAACATTTTTGTACTGTAATATAAGTTCTTTTTGGTTATTAGCTAGCAGCGTAAGTGTAGTTTAGGTAAGGACAGTTCGAGGTTCCCCTTGTGTAAAGAAGTTAAATGAATAATGAAATGTTATAGTGGCCCCTTAGAATTTATGAATGTGTGATGTATTAAAACAAACTTAGGTCAATGCTCCAATACATAGGACAGAGTAGTATAGAACCTGTCCTTGACCAAGGGTACCCAGCACACCAAAGAACAGATGAAGGATCAGTATTGTGATTCACCACGCTTCGCGCTTAGGATCAAGAGGACGGACGGTAGCCATCTGGGATGGCCACTTACAAAGGAAACATGGATACTTGCAGAGACTCAAGGGAAATATGGCCAATACAGGATTCAGGTAAACTCAGAGCCTAAATGTATATTTGCTAACAGGGAACCAGACAGTATCGAAACCTCTAACCGATTTGCATTCTAATGATCCATTTCCCCAGGACAAAGGACTGGTACTCAGGTATCAGATACAATTCCAGACACATCGGCGCCACTCCCTTCTCCCTGGAAGCCCAAACAGTCAAGGGCAATGACCACTCAGGACACGCCCAGCCATCAAGGCACCCGCCCCTTTATTGGCTCAAATCGAAGGCAGTAATCGAAGCCTGCCGAATTATTGGGTCCAAAGCTAAGGACTGCCCAATAGAGAGAGAAACCCCCAAAGGATAAAGAGAGACACTGCCATGTGTTCGATCTCTTTTGGCCCTGGCACACCGGCACTCTTCGGCCCGGCCTATACCTGAAGCCAACTGCAGCACCACGACCAGAAGCAAGTTCAAGATCAACCATCGCTACCAGACGAATGAGCCCAGCAGAACCGAAGTTACTTCTCCAGACCCAGCCACTCCAGATCTGAACAAAAGCCTTGTTCCTCTGCCAAAGCTGGGTGCCTGAAGTTAAGTACAGGTTGTTGTCGTGTTAGGTATAATTTAGCTTGTAGTGTTTTTATGTTGCATGTGTGAGTTAATCTTGTGTGTAAATAAACTATTATTGAACTTGAACTAACTGACTGATTGTTGGGTATTTGACCAATATCCGGTTAAACCTTGTGGTGGTATGATTTGATACCTGGCGACTCTGAAAGCAACATCCTTATTAATAATGGTCAGACTAATATCTGACTAAAGTAGATACCCCAGATGTGGCAACATTATTGGTCACGCTGGTGGGATAGTATTCCACTCATCAAAAGAGCAACATTATTGGCGTCTCCGGTGTAAATTGGCAACACACACCTGGATTATTGTGTGCAGTTTTGGTCTCCTTATCTGAGGAAGGATGTTCTAGCTATAGAGGGAGTGCAGTGAGGGGTTACCAGACTGATTCCTCGGATGGCAGGACTGAGGAGAGATTGAATCAGTTCGGATTGTATTCACTGGAGTTCATAAGAATGAGGGGGATCTCATAGAAACCTATAAAATTCTAACAGGACTGGACAGGGTAGATACAGGAAGGACGTTCCCGATGGTGGGTATGTCCAGAACCAAGGGTCATGGTCTGAGGATATGGGTTAGAACATTTAAGACAGAGATGAGGAGAAATGTCTTCACCCAGAGTGGTCGGTCTGTGGAATTCGTTACCATAGGTAGTAGTTGAGTCCAAAACATTGTATGATTTCAAGAGGCAGTTAGACATAGCACTTAGGGTGAAAGGGATCAAAGGACATGGGGGAAAGCAGGATTAGGCTATTGAGTTGGATGATCAGCCATGATCATAATGAATGGCGGAGTGGGCTTGAAGGGAAAAATGGCCTCCTCCTGCTCCTAGTTGTTCTATGTTTCTGTGTTCTCTGAGAGGCTGGTTTAGCACAGTGGGCTGAACAGCTGGCTTGTAATGCAGAACAAGGCAGCAGCATGGGTTCAATTCCCATACCAGCCTCCCTGAACAGATGCCGAAATGTGGCGACTAGGGTTTTTTCCACAGTAACTTCATTGAAGCCTACTTGTGACAATAAGCTATGTTTGCGATGCTTGAAGTACTATTTCAGGATGAAGTTGTTCAGAAAGTATTCTGACTATCCATTCTTGCAGTATTCTCTTATTTTTGGCACATTCTTCATCTGCTTTCTGTACTTGCTGTATTTTGTTCAGCCTCTTTGTATTTGCTCGTAGGAAATTGTGGTCAATATATGACTCTACATCCTCAACAAGGTTTACACCCTGCTTTATAGGCTCTCCAAAAGGGATCCATGATGTTTGCCTTGTACATATTTGTCCGCTTCCTTCATCTGCGGTTATAAGGGAAATCGTCTGTCTTCCCAATCTCTTGGTCATAGACACCTGAACTATTTGTTCCAGCCTCCACTGGCACCAATGAGAAGCTGATGGTAAAAGCAAATTACTGCGGTGAGGCACGATCAATTTGACTGGAGACGAAGTTGAATCCAAACTGAGGCTTTATTAGTATCAGATGTATGGCCTCCCACAGCAGCTGGCGAAATGCCTGCGAGCTGGAGGCCACGCATATTTATAACCCGCCTCCTGGGCGGAGCTAGCATGCAGGGGCCACAGGTTAACTTGTAGTGCAGGTTCTACCGTACAACCTCTAATATCAGAACACAGTGGTTTACCACATTCACCCCCCTGTTAAAATTGAGTCCGGCGGGGGTGGTGGATAACTATATACAATTAGCAATTTTAAATATTTACAGAGCAGTAAAAAAAATGTGTCTGGTCATCCGGCGGGCCGCTCAGAGGTTCAGCCGGTCCGGTGCCTTGATGGTTCTTTGAGATTGACGAAGTGGTGACCGCGATGTTGGCGCTGTCGTGGTCGAAGTTGACTCCGGGAGTGTGCCAAAAGCCTCTTCATCAACAGGGGTGGGCAGGGGGAGGACGGACGGTCCTAGGGAGGGTGATGGGGGTGGCAGGGGAGGGAAAGGGGGGCTCCGGGGGTGGTGTGGGGGTGGAACCTACTGGTGCCAGGTCCCTGAGGGAGTCAGTATCCTGGCGGCCGTCGGGGAACGCCACGTAGGCGTACTGTGGATTTGCGTGGAGCAGGTACACCTTTTCCACCAACGGATCCGCCTTGTGGAGCCGCACATGTTTACGGAGAAGCACGGTTCCCGGAGCTGTGAGCCAAGTTGGGAGCGATATCCCGGATGTGGACTTCCTGGGGAAGGCAAAAAGACGTTCATGTGGTGCACTGTTAGTAGCAGTGCAGAGTAATGAGCGAATGGAATGTAGTGCATCAGGGAGGACCACTTGCCAGCAGAAGGCCGGGAGATTTCTGGACTGCAGGGCCAGTTGGACGGCCCTCGATACCGTCCCATTCTCCCTTTTTACCTGTCCGTTTCCTCGGGGGTTGTAGCTCGTCGTTCTGCTGGAGGCGATACCCCTGCTGAGCAGGAACTGACGTAGCTCATCACTCGTGAATGAGGATCCCCTGTCACTGTGGATGTAGGCGGGGAAGCCGAACAGAGTGAAGATAGAATTAAGGGCTTTAATGACGGTGGCAGACGTCATGTCGGGGCATGGGATGGCGAAGGGAAACTGGGGGTATTCATCGATCACACTGAGGAAATATGTGTGTCGATCGGAGGAGGGGAGGGTGCCTTTGAAATCCACGTTGAGGCTTTCAAAGGGGCGGGAGGCCTTCACCAGGTGCGTGCGATCCGGACGGTAGAAGTGCGGCTTGCACTCCGCACAGACCTGGCAGTCCCTGGTGATCGTCCTTACTTCCTCGACGGAGTAGGGCAAATTTTGTGCCTTAATGAAATGGTACAACCGAGTGACCTCTGGGTGACAAAGGCTGTCGTGCAGGGTCCGGAGTCGGTCTACTTGTGCGCTGGCACATGTATCTCTGGATAGGGCGTCTGGAGGCTCGTTGAGTTTGCCAGGGCGATACTTAATCTCGTAATTATAGGTGGAGAGCTCGATTCTCCACCGCAAGATTTTATCATTTTTGATCTTGCCCCGCTGTGTGTTGTTGAACATGAAGGCTACCGACCGTTGGTCAGTGAGGAGAGTGAATCTCCTGCCGGCCAGGTAATGCCTCCATGGTCGCACAGCCTCAACGATAGCCTGGGCCTCTTTTTCAACGGGTGAGTGCTGAATTTCAGAGGCATGGAGGGTGCGGGAAAAGAATGCCACGGGCCTGCCTCCCTGGTTGAGGGTGGCGGCAAGGGCGACGTCCGATGCGTCGCTTTCTACTTGGAAAGGAAGTGTTTTGTTTACAGCGAGCATTCCAGCTTTGGCAATATCAGCTCTGATCCGGGCGAAAGCCTGTTGGGCCTCGGCCGTCAGGGGGAAATGAGTGGACTGTATGAGTGAGCGGGCCTTGTCCGCATAGTTTGGGATCCACTGCGCGTAATATGAGAAGAACCCCAGGCAACGTTTGAGGGCCTTGGGGCAGTGGGGGAGGCGGAGCTCCATGAGGGGGCGCATGCGGTCGGGATCGGGGCCCAGAACTCCGTTCTGGACCACGTAGCCGAGGATGGCTAAGCGGTTTGTGCGGAACACACACTTCTCCTTGATATACGTGAGGTTGAGGAGAGTGGCGGTGCGGAGAAATTTAGCGAGGTTGGCGTCGTGGTCCTGCTGATCATGGCCGCAGATGGTCACATTGTCGAGGTACGGAAACGTGGCCCACAAGCCGTACCTACCGGTCGACCATTCGGTCCATCTCCCTTTGGAAGACCGAAACCCCGTTGGTGACACCGAAGGGGACCCTAAGGAAGTGATATAGCCGGCCGTCTGCCTCGAAGGCGGTGTATCGCTGGTCCGATTTACAGATGGGGAGCTGGTGGTAAACGGATTTCAGGTCCACCGTTGAGAAGACCCGGTACTGGTCAATCTGGTTAACCATGTCAGATATGCGTGGGGGTGGGTACGCGTTGAGCTGCGTGTACCTATTGATGGTCTGGCTGTAGTCCATGACCATTCGGTTTTTCTCCCCAGACTTAACCACTACCACTTGAGCTCTCCAGGGGCTGTTGCTGGCCTCGATGACACCACCCGAAGCAACCGCTGGACCTCAGACCTGATGAAGCCCTTATCCTGGGTGCTGTACCGTCTGCTCCTGGTGGTGACGGGTTTGCAATCTGGAGTTAGATTGGCAAAGAGGGAAGGAGGATCGACCTTTCGGGTCGCGAGGCCACAGACGGTGAGGGGTGGTATACATCCGCCGAATTTAAGGGTCAGGCTCTGGAGGTTGCACTGGAAGTCCAGGCCGAGGATAAGTGCAGCGCAGAGGTTAGGGAGGACGTAGAGGCGAAAGCCGTGGAACTCTACGCCTTGGACAGTGAGTGCGACCGTGCAGTACCCCCAGATCGCTACGTGGTGGGATCCGGAGGCTAGGGCGATACTTTGATTGGTAGGGTGCACCTTAAGGGAGCAGCGCCTTACCGTATTTGGGTGTACAAAGTTCCCAGTGCTCACGGAGTCCAGTAGGCAGGAGGTCACATGGCCGTTGACCTTCACGCTGGTGGATGCGTTGGTCAGATTATGTGGTCGGGACTGGTCGATTGCCATGGAGGCGAGCCGTGATTGATCGTCAGGTAGTGAGACGGCCGTTGAGTTGAGGTCCTGGAAAGCCGTTGGTGTCCATGTGCTGCGGGGTGGACAAGATGGCGGCGCTATGAGATCCTGGGGGTTACAAAATGGCGGCGCCCATGGAACGCACGTTGCGGGGGTGGAGCAAGATGGTGGCACCCATGAAACGCACGTGTTGTGCGGTGGAGAAGATGGCGGCGCCCATTGGTCGCACATGGCCTGGGGAGGAGAGGAGGATGGCGGCGCCCATTGTCCGTGACCGGGGGGGGAAGGGGGCGACCACAGCCGCTGTGCGGGCCTGGCACACCGCAGCGAAGTGGCCCTTCTTCCCACAGGCCTTACAAAGGGCCATGCGGGCCGGGCAGCATTGGCGGGGGTGTTTTTGCTGGCCGCAAAAATAGCATTGAGGCCCCATGGAGATCACTGGCTGGCGCGTAGCGCAGGCGTATTGGATGGTTAGCGCCCCCGCTGGGATGGCTGCGTGTGGGGTTCATGAAGCGTAGGAGGAGTGGGCAGTGCGGTTGGGGGCGTAGGACTGGACATTGCTCAGGGCGACCGTCATCGAGAGCGCTAGTGTTTTAGTCTCTGCGAGGTCGCGCGTGGCCCCTTCTAGGAGTCGCTGCCTGATAATATCAGACCCAATCTCAGTCACAAAAGCATCCCGCATAAGGAGATCTGAGTGCTCCTGAGCTGTAACGTCCTGGCAGTCACAGTCCCCAATTAGTGGGATCCGGGCCCTCCAGAAGTCCTCGATTGACTCACCAGGTCGTGAATACGCGTTGCGAGCGCATGTCTGGCGCAGAACGTGTTCGTCTTCTGCTCATAATTTTCTTTGAGTCGAGTCATGGCATCAGCGTAATTGGGCGCATCCTGGATCAGCGGGAAAACTTTGGAGCTGAGTCTGGAGTACAATATTTGGATCTACTGAGCCTCTAGAACAGGGGTCGGCGCCGCGTTGATATACGCTTCGAAACAAGCTAGCGTGTGCTGGAAGTCCTTTCTGGCATCGCTTGAGTGTGGATCCAGCTGCAGGCGATCTGGTTTAATCCGAAGATCCATCTTCTGAATCTGATACTAATAAATTGAGGCACGATCAATTTGACTGGAGATGAAGTTGAATCCAAACTGAGGCTTTATTGGTATCAGATGTGTGGCCTCCCGCAGCAGCTGGCGAAATGGCTGCGTGCTGGAGGCCACGCATATTTATAACCCACCTCCTGGGTGGAGCTAGCATGCAGGGCCCACAGGTGAACCTGTAGTGCAGGTTCTACCGTACAACCTCTAATTTCAGAACACAGTGGTTTACCACATGCGGATGCTGGAATCTGAAACAAAAGATAAACTGCTGGAAAATCTCAGCAGGTCTGGCAGCGTCTGAAGGGAGACAAAAGAGCTAACGTTTCGAGTCCGATGACAAAGAGTCATCTGGACTTGAAATGTTAGCTCTTTTCTCTCCCTCCAGATGCTGTCAGACCTGCTGAGATGTTCCAGCATTTTCTCAGAAGCTGATGAAATCTCTGTACATTGTAACTACTTTTTTATCATCGAGGTATAAATTGCACGTTAATCATTGCAAAAAATACTGAATTTATTTATGGCATCATTGATTACATTCAACATATACAAGAGACCATAAGGACTCAGTTAATGTTGTCTGTGACTGCAATACTTGCATCTCTACATGGACAGCCGTTGTCACTGCGAACTGCACCAAAGTTAGTCCCTCAATCAGAGAGGGTGAGGAAGCTGAGGGTGCATCAGACTGAAGGAAACCTTCCTCCTGCTAAGCCGATGGTGGACTTCCCTTCTGATTTGAGGAAATCTGCTTCAGGGGTGAAGCTGACATCCTCTCCAGTCACTGTTGTGCCATGTGCATGAGTGCCTTTGTCAGGGCCTTTAGCTCCTCAAGTATTTCATGGATATCTGTGCTGAGGCTCTGACATGACTGCTCCAGTCCACAGAGAGCACCATTCACATTGTGCAGGACATCACACTTCAGGTGTGCAGGGTGAACCAAAGAGGCATGGCAGTAGCCAAGGCCATGAATTTGGAGCAGGACATGGAGCAGTCTTTAAGTGCCATTGTTGTGAGGAATCTACTGATTTAGCAGAGTATTAGCTGTGGAACGCTGATGACTGAATAAGGGAACATATGCCCGGCACTCTCGATACTACTGCATGGAGCTCTCTTGTGGAAGGAACTCACCCACGCAAAGCCCTGCGACATGATCGAGCCCATCACTGCCATGGGTTGCTCCAATCACAAAGCAGGAACTCGCACAGCCACAGGGAACTCTGACAGATGGCTACACATCTGCTGCTGCTGTGTACTTGGAAACACATTACAAGGACTGCTAGCCAGGGATTAGTGTGCTTATATTGGCAAAGCATGCTACTTCTCCAATAGAATGCTAGGCTAGGCAACATTGGGACAGCCTCAAGCAATGTAGCACAACAAAGAGCACCAAACGGGTTACAGGCTCTGATTTCAGCATTAGGTCTATGCCAGCTCAGGATGTCATTAAATGCCCCTAAAAGCAGTAATGTCCCTGCGTCAATAACACAGCATAGTGATAGTACATCTGACAGATTATTAACATCTAAATTGGGTAGAGATCAAGTGACAACAATATCCTAGAGTCATAGTGGCAACATCTTGCAGGATAGGGATCAGTTCACCTATCTCCCCATGAAGCACAAATCCATGCTTGGCTATCATGTCAGAGAGTAAAATCACAGCATTACATCCCATTAAACACACACAACCTGAGAATTCTCAGTGCTATTCAGCACTGAGCCCTAATTTGAGTTTGCAGGGTCAGTGGAACTGCACATTATTAACAGATGGCACCACAACGGCTGTTTCTTTAGCACATGGGCACACTTTGGCCTTTTTGCCTCAAATCTCCCTTCTGCTCCTATGAAAGGAGGCCTTCATAAATAACCTCAGCTGGGTACCGGAATTGAACCTGTGCTGTTGGCCTAATTCTGCATCACAAATCAGCTGTCCGGCCAACTGAGCTAAACCTACTTACCCCCCACCCCCCCACCCCACCTTCCATGTGTATTGAATTGCTGAGGCCACCATGAAAGGGTCAACATGGTTCTGACCTCTTGTGTCAGGAATGGCATCTTGAAGTTAGCTTGTCTATAAAAATGCACCATTTACCACCACAACACCACCCCCTCCAACCCCAGCCAACCCCCTGCCAGGAAGAATTGCCACTAGTTGGTTATTAAACAGTTTCTAAACACAGATACAAGACCACCAGCTCAAACTAAAGAAGTTCAATTTTTAAAAAATAAATTTAGAGTACCCAATTAATTTTTTCCAATTAAGGGGCAATTTAGCGTGGCCAATCCACCTACCCTGCACATCTTTGGGTTTTGGAGGCGAAACCTACGCAAACACGGAGAGAATGTGTAAACTCCACACAGATATTGACCCAGAGACGGGATCGAACCTGGGACCTCGGTGCTGTGAAGCAGCAGTGCTAACCACTGTGCCACCGTGCTGCCCTTAAAGAAGTTTAATTATTGTATTTAACAGTGACAAGCCCTCAAAATTAAAGCTCTCTAAAGTGATGCTGTTTAGTTTCAAGTGTTAGAAGTTGCATGTTCAATGAATCCTGGAATAAATACATCTGAGTCACACTGTGCCAATTATGCAAGGGCATTACTATTCATTGAATTCGATCTGAAATAGACTTGAAATTAATCCTCTTTCGATTAAAATATTCCGACTTTAATAACTAAGGTTGAACAGCCCACTCAAATAAAAATAGTGGGTTCCTATTGAGCCATTACAAAAAAAAACTTTTTAAGAGGTCTGAATAAACTCAGCTGAATTATTTATGAAGTGTATTTATTTGGTTGGGAGAATTTAAATTGCACGACTAGGTATCAGCAGCAACCTGCCGACCTAATCAAGGGTGATAAATATGCATAGTAAAGCCAGTGTTAATCTCCCTTGTGATCAAGTTGCTGCGACAGCAGATTTTACATACTTGTCACCTAACTGAGGCAATTTACAAAGCAGCACTATTAAAAATCCAGATAAAGTCTTAAATGAGCAAAATGCCATGTACAAATCTCAAAGAAATTTGAGACGCTTCTCCATCAACCATTAAAATTATTATCAAATGAAACAATCTTTCCTTATCCCATTTCGGATTTGCCTTGTGATTATTTTAGGGTAACTGTCAAGAATATTGTTAACATTCGTACATTTTTACATACCCATAATAGTAATGAGATAACAGCCACTTTATCATAAATGCCAAGTCTCATGCCCAGTACTGGCATGTCATTTTCTGAACTTAATACAAACTTGATATTTTAAAAAAACTCAACATAAAGACTGGAAAGAAATGTTGGCCCAAGGTTACCTGGCTTCTTTTGTGGATTAGAACCACTGCCCTGTCTCAGGTGAGAATCAAAGAATATCACACACTGATGTGAGTTGATAACCTGCCCGGGAAAAATCAAAGCGGCATTCTCTGATTTGAATGTGTCATTCTGAAACAAAGACGCTGGGCGAAATTCTCTGTTTGGGAGACTATGGGCGGGATTCTCCGGTCCGCCAGCCACTTTCTCGGCCGTGTGCCGTTTGCTGGCAGCAGGATTCCCGCCGCTTGTCAATGGGATTTCCTATTGTAACCACCCCAACACCGCCGTGAAACCCGCTGGCAGGATGCACTGCCAGCAGGTTTTGAATGTCAATGACGGGAGAATTCTGGCCTATGTTCTCCCGCCAGATCTGATTTGAACCTGATTTGCGCGAATGAGGAAGCGATTCTCAATCCTTAGCCATGCAAATTTATGTACGGTGAGGATGGCAAGGGCAGCCCGATAGCGAGGTCCCGTGGCATTGCAATTCAGCTCCACCCCCCTCCACAGCACAATTCAGCTCCACGTTCCTGGATTTTCTGGGTACCTTCCCGCTCCCCTCCATACAGGGCTGACCTGACCTGTGTGCACCCCCCCCCCCCCCCCCCCCCCCCGGCCCAAAGAGACTCCCTAAATAATGGGGCTCCTGAAATAAAGACTTGGAGACTTGGATATCTCTGTGGCTTTTTGTAAGTTCAAGACCTTTTCAAAATAAGCCCCATGTTGATTCCACAACTTGTGTTCGGGTTAGCACTGCTAAAGTTTTGAAGCAGTCAGTTTGTGAAATTCTCTGCCTCGCCGGTAGCAGGGTTCTCGATGAGCAGGAGAATTCAGCATTAGTGAAGAAAAAGGGATCAGCGACTTAATGATGCTTCGGCCCCACTGGCGTCGGGACCAAGGTTCGGGCCCAGCGCCAGTGAGAGGATGCAAAAGGGTCATTAAGACTCATAGATCATAGATTATAGACTAATTTGCATCACTTATTGGGCCAGAGACTATTGTCTGTTTGAAAGAGTAGCTACGAGGTTTGTGCAGGCAGTTCCACCAAAACTATCAAAAGCATCAATTCAGCCAGTCTGAACCAAACTCGGAAACAATCTATGAGGCAACAGGCAACCGGAATGCTAGATTTCAAAGTTCACCTGGGAATCAACCTCCTAAATATTCAGCAACAAGAATTCTCACAACCTGGTGTGTGTGAACTCTTCATTTTACAAGACCCTCACTTCAACTTTAAATCATCAAATGCATTCAAAAGACTACAGGCCTGTCATGTGGAAGACATAAGATCTTAAATCAGTAGGTTGTATCACTGTAATCTGTAAAGGTGCATGACCTTTATCTGTATCCAATCTTTGTGTGTGTGGCTGCATGAGCGAGATCGAGTGTATGTGACGTTACGGTTAATTCAGAGCAAGTGTGTGAGGATAAGTAATCTTTATTTTATACTCATCAAAGGTTGCTGCTGAATTATTTAATTGTAATACACATTCCCAGGGAAAGAAAAGACACACCTCTTTCCTTGCAAAACTTACTGTTTATGGGCAGTAAGAAAGCAAATGGATACTGTCCCTGGTGCAAGTATTAAAATTATTTCAGTTATTTTCCTGCTCCCATCTTTGAACAATGCAAGCAGCCAACATTGAACTGCATTGCATGCTCAGAATGGTCTCACACAGGGGTCAAAATATTTTCTTTTGATGGCTCTTCAGCTTTTTGCGAGGTCTACTTTTCAATTTCGGTGGCTATTTTTTTCATTTTTTCTTCTTACCATCTCCTTTATTACGTGATACAGTCACATACTAACATTACCTCCCGTATACTATTGGTACATGAGGTGTTTGGTTTACACACAAGCAGAATTAAATTAATTTATCAATATCCTCAATAATCATCACCCCTCCATTCAACTTCAAGCACAACACATGAGAAAAATATTAATGTCCTCGACACCACAGTATTTAAATTAGCTCAACAAATCAATAGGCACAAGTGAGCAACAAAATAATTTTTCAAAATAACTGGCGCACACTTCTACACAAAAAACATTACCCTCAACAGGCCTTCTGTGGGCTGATGAGGTCACAGCGAATACATTTTCATCGCATGGGCACAAGAAGGGAAGATTCCTATCTTTTTACTGCATCTCACATTTCAATCTCAGATTTAAATTTAACAATTAATCTAGTATTGATATTGATCTAGCATCAATTGCTGGATACCAAAGAAAGTTCCAAACTTCTACCACTCTTTGTGTGTAGATTTGTTTTCTAATTTAATTCCTGAATGATCAAATTCTATTTTTTAGATTTTACTCCATAGTCCTAGACTCCGCTAAATTAATTGATCATTTACCTAATTACAACACTGATTACGCTTTCAAACTGTTTCATTGATTGTAAAGCACTTTGGGATGTCCTAAGGTCATAAAAAGCATTATACAAATGAAATTTGTTCATTATTATTTGAGATGTTAGTACATATAAAGTGGTTGCATGTTTGTTTCTAACACAGACACTGTAGTTCAAGTAATTCACAGTATGTGAAACACTTTGTGATGTGATAAGACATAAATGTAAATCTTTCTTATGATCTGTTTGGTATTAAATTATCCAATTAACATAGGGCATGATTGTACGGCCTCGTATCATCCCAAGAGGCCTCTCACGAGATTTGCGATGCTCAGGACACCTCGTGAGATCTAATGAGATCTAGCGAGACATTGCGATCTGGATCCCACCCTCACTGGGCAGGATCCAGATTTGTATATTTAAGTGAACAGTTAGCCTCTCTTAAATATATTTGCGCCGGTGTCTCCCAAGGTCCAGGATCGAACACCTATGCCTGGGAGACCTCACCGTGGCACCGTTTAGCACTAGTCCACACAAACGTAGACCAGGCACCATGGCACCTGGGGGGCATCGCTCTGGCCATCGGAGGCCCCGGGTGGTCGGGCTCTGGGCAGGATAGTACTCTGGCACTCCCGCTGCCACCTGGGCACCTGGCAGTGCCACCCATGCACTCTGCAGTGCCCCCCTGGCACTGCCGGGGTGTCTGGGTGGCACTGCCCAAGGTGCAAAGATGGCATGCCAAAGTGCCCGGGTGGCAGCTTGCCTGTGCTGGGGATTGGGGCCGGGGGTGCTGTGCCCTTATGAGGTGGGATGAGGGAGGCTTGAGGACCCCCGAACAAGTAAGTTGGGGTGTTGAGGGGGGGTCCAGAGACCAGAGTGGGGGATTGAAATGGTGACGCGATCTCGTCCTGCACTGATGAGCTAAGCTCGTCAGTGCAGAAAATGAAGGTAAGTGCGGCCTCAGCGGAGTATTCCTTGCTAAGGCCAGAAAAAAGAGTCCCTTTTGGTAGCGGAGTCGTTTTTGGCACTGCAGGTGCTGAGAAATACCCTGCTAAATGCGCTCCAAATGGATTGTCTTTTTCCCAATTAAATTGTGCCCCAGTGTTCATTACAATGGCTTCTGTCTGTCTCCCCATACAAAATCTCCTGAACTTAAAACCACGGACTCCACATTCATTTGCAAGTAATTTATTATCTCTGCGATGTCATGTTTTCCTGGCTTCAAGTTAGCTGTGTATTCCTTTGTTGACAGGTTTGAATCTGTTCTCTCCCCACTGCATTCTCTGTTATCTTCACAGCCTCTGCCCTTGGCAGACTCTCCCCATCGTGTGTGTGTGCACTATCTACAGATTGCACTGCAGGAACTCACAAGGTTTCTTACACAGCACCTTCCAAATACATGACTGCTACCACCTAGTAGGACAAGGGCAGAAGATACATGGGAACGCCACCGTCTGCAAGATCCCCTCCAAGCCACTCACCATCCTGATTTGGAAATATATCGCCATTCCTTTACTGTCACTGGGTCAAAATCCTATAACTCCCTCCCTAACAGCACTGTGGGTGTATCTACAACACATGGACTTCAGCGGTTCAAGAAGACAGCCTATCATCACCTTCTCAAGGGCAATTAGGGATGGGCAATAAATGTTGGCCTAATCAGTGATGTCCGTATCCTATGAATTAAAAAGATACAAAATTCATTAAAATAATGGTATGGACTCAAAAACGCTAACTTTGGGCAGCCCGGTGGCGCAGTGGATTAGCACTGTGGCCTCACAGTGCTGAGGTCCCAGGTTCGATCCCGGCTTTGGGTCACTGTCCGTGTGGAGTTTGCACATTCTCCCTGTGTTTGCGTGGGTTTCGCCCCCACAACCCAAAAAGATGTGCAGGGTAGGTGGATTGGCCATGCTAAATTGCCCCTCAATTGGAAAAAAAATGAGTTGGGTATTCTAAATTTTTTTAAAAACGCTAACTCTGTTTCTTTCTCCAGAGATGCTGCCAGGCCTGTTGAGTTTAACCAGCTTTTTCTGTTTTTATTTCAGATTTCCAGCATCCTCAGTATGTTGCAAGAGGGGGCCAAATTCTCCGATTCTGAGGCTAAGTGAGGAAGATCCGTGGCGTTTTACGTGGAAAGATTTGTCGGCTCCCCCTCACCGATGCTGCGGCCAGTGAGAGGCTACCAGCCACGCCATGTAAAACTCCTGGCCTCCACAAAATAAACAACAGGAAAATGGCTGGATCCGTGGCTGCGCGTGCGCACGCCGACGACCTGCTGCGGTCGCACCGTAAAACATGGCGCCGGCTGTGCGCAGACCCAACCTGCCAGATAGTGCCCCCTGGACACCCCCTCGCCACCCGCTGGCCACCCCCGGCCAGTCCCCCCAGCCCTCGAAGAAGCCTCCAGCCAGCAGCACGGCTCCCACCCGACTGTGGCGGCGCTGGGCACAGTCCGCAGCCACCATGGTGGGTTCCCACATGGCTGGGACAAAATGTGAACCGCGCCATTGTGAACTCGGCCCATCGGGCGAGGAGCATCGGGGGAAGACCTTCAGGTGATGCGCTGAGGCCGTCCCAATGGCGTGCGGAGCATGCCGCGATGAAGGCATTTCAGAGGAGGCAGAGCATACGAAACCTGCGTCAAACAGGCACCGACCCCACTTTCGTGGTAGAAAGGGATTCTCCGCCCGATCGCCGATTACGAAATCGGCATTGTGGAACGGAGAATCTCGCCCAGATTTTGTCCACAGACACAGCGAAGTCCAATGGAAAAAAATGAGTGTGCGGGCCAGAAGAGTGAAAGTTAATCAAAAGAGAAACCTCCAAAACCTGGAAAAATGTGCCAAGTGCCATCTTGAAATGCTCTTGGTCTAGCTGAAAAATCCTGCTCAAATGGAAAGAAAGTCCAGCAGAGGGAGTAGAATTCCATAACTATGGAAAAATAGAACACTTTAAACTGCCTTCCGATCTAAAATGCTGACAACTTGCAAGGGAAAGAAAAAAATATTAAAGGCAAATAAATAACAGCGAAGAAGTGGATAAGGTACAGAGAACAGAAATAAATTTCCTAGGGGAAGTTAATGAAATGGAAGTTAAATATTAGAGTATTAAATTTGAAGTGGATGGGTACCCCACAGAGTTCAAAATTAGATACAGGGGCAGGAGTTTCCATATTATCCAACAAAGTAAAATGGCTTCAGAATACACACAACAGGCTTCATCTATCAAGTTACAGGGTCCAGGTGGGATTATACGGAAAGTCATCGACAAATACTATACTAAAATTGAAGTACAAAAGATAGAAAAATGATTGAATATCATCAAGAATCTTCTTTACTAAGCAGGAAGGCATGCTTAAAATTGAAGTTAATCTATAAAGTTGATTAAGTTGCTGATGAGCTTTACAGCAATCACTCAAGAATGAATTTCTAAGATTATTTACAGGTTTGTGAAGGATGCAGACTGAGTACCAAATCACCGTAAGAACAGATGCTAAACCAATTTGCCTCTTTACACCAAGGAAAGTTAAATTCTTACACATATTCAATGGTGGAATTGAGAGCATACTACAGCAGGAGGTTATCTCACCAGTAAACGGAACAAAAAATGGTGTTCAAGAATGGTCATAGTCCTAAAGCCAAATAGCTCAATTAGAATCTACATGGATTGAACTCAACTTAGCAAATCAATGGAATATGAGATACGCCCGATGGCCTCAGTGGATGAGACTCTTGCCAAATTAGCCTTGTGTACTCTATTTTCCAAATTGGATGCAAACCACGGATTTTGAAAGTTGCCTCTTGACAAAAAATCCAGATTGCTGCCCACTTTGATCACACCATTCGATCATTATTGCTTTAATAGATTAGCATACAGAATAGCATTTGCTCCTGAGATTTTCCAGAGAACAGAGTCTCAAACCCTAGAAGCCATCGAAGGAGTAATATGCCATATGGATGATATACTTCTCCATTGCTGCATGAGAGAAGAACATGAGTGTGAAGTTAGAACTGTCCTGAGAGTCTTACAGGATGCCTAACACTGAATGAAAATGTGAGTTTGCCAAATCTACGGTTAACTTTCTAGGTCAAATGTACAGAACTCTATAGCCCTCAGCCACAAAAAACAAAGGTGTTCAGAGAGTTTCTACAACCCAGGAAAATTAATAAGCATCAGAGATTCCTCGGGATGGTAGACAAGTTCCTCCCAAATTTCACACAGGTCAACAAACCTTTGAGACAGCTGTTGAGGCGGTTAACTGTTGTGTTGGAATGTGGACCAGCAAAACGCTTTTGAGAAAATCAAAAATCTTTTAATTTCCTCTGACATTTTGCACTACCGCCTATTGTAGCAGCAGATGCATCAACTACAAATCCAGGTGAAGTATTATGCCCAGTACAGAGAGACGGTAAATGTAGATCAGTTTATCATACCTCAAGATCGCACAGACACAGAGGAAAGATATGCCACAATCGAGAAGGAAGCATTGGAAGGGTGTGCAAGAAATTATTGGACTACATGATGGGATTACAGTTCAAAATTGAAACAGACTATAAGTCACTAGTCATTCTTCTGAACATGAAAGAGATTCCGGTGGCCAAATATCACTCAATCCAAAGAAAAAATGATGGGCGCAATTCAGCGGACAAAGGCTTAAATCCACGGTTGGGCACATTTGGCGGGGTGATTCTCTGCACTGCAGTGCCAAGTAACACACTGCCAAATGTGCCCAATAGTGGACTTAAATCTTTGTCCGCTTGCTATTCAACGGCACTTTGCTGTTCTTTGGCTTTGGTGAGTTTCTCCCCTCCAAGGCCACACTGAGAGAGATTTCAGCTCGCCAGCAGGAATGGCTGTTTGCAGATTGCGGTGCCATTTTGAGTATCAGCTCCAATTTGCCCCCCGCTACCCCCCCTTTCAGGCCCCCTTCCGGCTTCCTGGCCATCCCCACCCCCCCAACCTTGTCGAGGCCCCTCGGAACCCACTGTCACACCCCTCCAACTGGCAAGGCTCCTCCTAGGCCAGCCCCTGGTAATGCCAACCTGTGACCCTGCACTGCCAGCGTGATATCTTGGCAGTGCCCCGTCACACTGGCAGTGCCACCTGGGCACATTGCGGTGTCAGGGTGGCACTGCCAGTGTGCAAGGCTAACAGTGCTGAGGTGCCTGGATGCCAGTGTGCAAGGCTAACCGTGCTAAGATGCCTGGATGCCAGCGTGAGTGCCAGGCTACCACACTGTTCTCTCCCCGACCACTCAGGTGTCTCTAATGCTCCGCAGGTCTCCTGAGGTGCCATTACGCCTAGTTTATGTTTCTGTAGACCAGTGCTAGACGGAGCTATGACGAGGTCTTGCTGGCATGGTTGTTGACTCCCGGTTGCTGAGTGAATCTGGTGTCCAGGTATTTAAATGAACCTAATGGCTCATTTCAAAACGATGATCCAGATCTGGCCCAGCGAGAGCGAGATCCATTTGCGGCGGGCAGAGCAAGTCGGGTGATTTGCAGTCAGCCTGGCACAGAGGCCAATTTGGGGCTCTCCTGGGATTCATCTGGCTCCACACTGGGTGCAGTGTGATTGCTGAATCATGCCCTATTTATAATTATCTTAATCGTGCAGTGAACAGCGAAGAGCAAAACAAACTACTATCACCATATACGTTTCCATCAAGGCTGTAGCAGTTTCTGGGAATATAATTATTTGATTTTAAAGGCAAGATAGTCACTGATTACTACTCAAGGTGGATTGAAATGAACAAATTGCAAGCATCCTTGGGGAAGCAATCATCCAATCACTGAGGAGAATGTGTGGATCACGCGACATCCCAGACATTGTGGTGTCACATTGCAGTCCGCAATTTCCTATTGAATAATTCCAAAATTTTGTGAAGGAACATTGATTCAATTCACCTCATAACACTCAAACAAATGGAGAAGCTGTGGGAGGCATACGGACCATCAAATAATATATGAGAAAGAATGAGGGTCTTCCTTTAGCTATTCTGAATTACTGAACATCACTGCTACAAAATGGTTTCTCACCATCAGAGTTGTTAATGGGAAGGTGATTGAGAAGACAACTGCTGCAACAGACACTAAAACATTTTGGCCGGGATTCTCCCCGAACCGGCGGGCAGTCCATACCGGCGCCAAAGTGTGGCGTGAACCACTCCGGTGTCGGGCTGCCCGGAAGTTGCGGAATCCTCCGCACTTCCGGGGGCTAGGCCGGCCCTGGTGTGGTTGGCGCCACCCCAACCGGCGTCGAAAGGCCTCCGCTGGCCGGCGCGAGTTGGCGTATGCGCGGGAGCGCCAGCGTGTTCTGGCGCATGCGTAGAACCGCTGGCGTGATTCCTGCGCATGCGCAGGGTGTTTCTTCTCCGCGCCGGCCATGGCAGAGCTTTTCACGCCGGCGGGACTGGCCGAAAACGGGCGGCCGCTCGACCCGTCGGAGCCCGGAGAATCGCCGTGGGGCCACTGCCAACGGCCCCCGACTGGCGCAACGTGATCCCCGCCCCCGGCAAAAAAACGGCGCCGTAGAATTCGGCAGCCGCCGTCGGAGCAGCGGGGCGGGATTCACACCGCCCCCCCCGGTGATTCTCCGACCCGGCGGGTGGTTCGGAGAATCCCGCCCTTTATTTCCTCAAATAATCACGAGATGGTAAAACAGCATGAATACGAACAGGCAAACAAAGAGGCTCGTAATTTTAATTTCAGATGCTGAGCACAAAACCTATCCCTGCTGAAGCCCAGCGAAAGAGTATGGGTATTGTAGCCATCTGGGATGGCCACTTCCCGATTACAAAATGGACACTTTGCAAAGATTTCAGGGAAAATGGACAATACTGAGAAAACAAGCAGGTTCAGGGTTTGTCTGTATATTGGAGCCGCAGCTCCCAGACAAGACCAAAACTGTAGGCCCATTAGCATACTAATGGCCCATCTCTGGGAACAAAAGAGTAACATTTGAATAACCGATACTAAGGCAGACACCCCGGCGCCAGAGCAGACCGAATTAAAGCAGGCCAACGGCCACCTAGGACACGCCCAGCCATCAGGGCACCCACCCCTTTATTGGATGAGATCAATATGATTGATCAAGAAACGGCCCAATTGATTGGGGCATTCAGTCTCTGATCTCCGGGTAAGCGTTCTCCAAGGCGGCCTTCAGGACGCGCGACAACGCAGAATCGCCGAGCAGAAACATATAGCCAAGTTCCGCACACATGAGTGCGGCCTCAACCAGGACCTGGGATTCATGTCGCATTACATTCACCCCCCACCATCTGGCCTGGGCTTGCGAAATCCTACCAACTGTCCTGGCTTGACACAATTCACACCTCTTTAACCTGGGGTTACCCCTCTCTCTGGATCTGTAAAGATTTAATCACCTGCTAATGCTCGTATTCCAAGCATTGTCTGGCATCTTTGACTTTGTCTATATATATGTTTCTGGAACATACCTCTTCATTCATCTGAGGAAGGAGCAGCGCTCCGAAAGCGAGTGACATCAAAACAAACCTGTTGGACTTTAACCTGGTGTTGTAAGACTTTGTATTGTTTCTTTAGGCAGAGCTGACATAGACCATTCTTCGAAACAATGTTGGCATCTGCAGACAGGACCTAAAGAGTTCAACAGTTCATTCATTTTCCAGAACATTGATTGTACGTTTTGCAGACTAAGTATTTCTAAAAATAATTTGATTTCCCAGTATGTATTTAATTAATTTCTTAAAGGACCCCAAACAATTAATAAATCCAACAATATAAGACCAACAGAAAGAAGGCATAATAATAAAAATAACTCCACAACTGAGATCACACAGAATTAAGACAGACCAAGGATAAGAAACAAGACAATCCTCTCCAGCCACCCAGGAGGAGAACATTCACACTGACAGAAGAGAGAGTGCGGAATGACCTTAACTTCAGAAAAAGTTCAGAACAAGAACAGGGAGATTGGTCAAGGCACCTCAGAAACTAACCTTGTGAAGTCTAAAACTTTGGGGGTGGGGGGGGGGGGGGGGGGGGTGGGGGGGGGGGGGGGGGGGAGGAGGTATATAAAGATGTGTACAGTTGGGATGAAGATTTGGTGGGAGATGTAAAGGGCATCAGAAGTACATGATGCTGATATAATGATGATGCAATGATGATGGAGCACCACACGATTGAGGAACTGGGTCTGGAGGTAGGAGAAACTCCAAGCTCGTGCCGAGCTCCCAGTATGTACCTAAAGCTGTAAATAAAGAATATTGGTTTTAACAAACTACAGTCTCAAGTAGATTACTTTGGGAGAAGAAACCAACCCTCAAAAAAACTCATCTGGACACCAATCACACAGCAAACCAGTATGCAGCTTATTTCTTATCATGACAGCATTGAATTAATTATCAGCCGTCACCTGCCTGTGGCATCATGTAGCTGAAGTTACTCATTGATCACTGCTACACAATCTATTACATAACATATACCTCTGCATTCCCGACATTCTTACCATCACCTACCACAGGAGACATCCTAACTCAAACACTTAAGGCAATTCATCAGACACTGCATTCACTCACTGAATGCAGAGTCCATGTAAGAATTAGGCCATGAAAATAGAGAACAGCCGGCTTTATGCAATATGCTGGCAGCTAATATAGGTGGGCAAAGGCCAGACTACAGATGTAACTACATTGGAAGTCACTTCCTCACTAATTAGCGTGATAATTTGATGAGTATGATTATTCTGTCTACGCTGAGTGTCATGTCTCTCCACGTGAGTTCAGATAATGTGATTAAATCTCTGAAAATCTGCACTGCACACTCAATGTTTCCATGAATGGAACATTAATGTTTTCACAAACATATTGGCCCATTGCTTCCAAGCTCCAGGGCAGTGTTCCTCCCCAAAGATGTGCTGGGGAACCAGACCCATAGGTTCCCAATTGAGGACTGCACAGCCTGAGAAGATCAAAGTTCCAACGGGCAATCACCCTGTAACGTCTGAAAATGTGGCTTAAATTGCAAACACCGACTAGTTCTGACTGTCATACTGCAACAGTTACCCAGAAAAAATTCAAAGAAGTAAAATCACTTCAAGCTTCTGGGTAACGAAAGCAGTGACCCCCCCCCCCCTCCAACATCCCCTACCCCTCTACCCACCCTGCCACCACCCCCCCATTACCCTCTAACCTCTCCCACCCCCAGACTACCCCCCAAAGCCCCCACAGGTCTCCCCACCCAGCCACCCCCAATATTGCCTGACCTACCCATTCCCACTGCCTAGGCCTGACCCAGTCTCCCCCCAACCAGGAGCCCAAGCTGACCCTCACCACTCCCCACCAGTTCCAACCTGACTCCTGCACCGCACAGGCCCGACTCCCGGATCCCCCACCATAAGCTCAGCCAATCCAGCATCACACCCACGCCTCATCACAGGCCCAACTCCCAACAACCCTATCCCCACTGTCCGCCAACAAGCCAGGCCCAACTACTCAGTCAGGCCCCACCTGTCCCGTTTCACCCCAAATCTGGGGCGATATTCTCCGGAAACGGCGCGATGTCCGCTGACTGGCGCCCAAAACGGCGCAAATCAGACGGGCATCGCGCCGCCCCAAAGGTGCGGAATGCTCCGCATCTTTGGGGGCCGAGCCCCAACCTTGAGGGGCTAGGTCGGCACCGGATGAATTTCCGCCCCGCCAGCTGGCGGAAAAGGCCTTTGGTGCCCCGCCAGCTGGCGCGGAAATGACATCTCCGGGCGGCGCATGCGCGGGGGGCGTCAGCAGCCGCTGACGGCATTCCCGCGCATGCGCAGTGGAGGGAGTCTCTTCCGCCTCCGCCATGGTGGAGACCGTGGCGGAGGCGGAAGGGAAAGAGTGCCCCCACGGCACAGGACCGCCTGCGGATCGGTGGGCCCCAATCGCGGGCCAGGCCACTGTGGGGGCACCCCCCGGGGCCAGATCGCCCCGCACCCCCCTCAGGACCCCGGAGCCCGCCCCACGCCGCCTTGTCCCGCCGGTAAGGTAGGTGGTTTAATTTACACCGGTGGGACAGGCATTTTAGCGGCGGGACTTCGGCCCATCCGGGCCGGAGAATCGAGCGGGGGGGCCCGCCAACCGGCGCGGCGCGATTTCCGCCCCCGCCGAATATTCGGTGTCGGAGACTTCAGCAACCGGCGGGGGCGGGATTCACGCCAGCCCCCGGCGATTCTCCGACCCGGCAGGGGGTCGGAGAATCTCGCCCCTGATCTTATACACTTAACTTCTCTCTGGCTTGTTAGAGACATTTAAATTTGGCTGGATCTTTAAACCTACCTGGTTTATGGCAGCTAGTGCCGTAAAATAGGAGACATGACTTACTTACCTGCGACTGTTGACCTGGGGGATTTGCTGCACAACACTGATCTCACCTGGCTTGAGTTGGAAGGTTTGGGGACATAGGGGCAGCTGAATTTCAAGGTGAATAACTATGAGCAGAATGGCAGTCTGACCCAATTGCAACTCCATCGGAAGCTATATTGCGTTTTCATAAATAACTATTGAAGATTAGTCCTCCTCTTGTTGGTGGACCAGTTTAAGGAAGCGCTTCCAACTGCAGACTGTGGGCAAGTGACATACACAGGGGCAGCAGGATGGTGTTGCGATGGCCACTGAAGAGGATAATTTATTTCTGGAGGACAATTCTGATGTAAGCTTTGACTGGCAGAATTGAAATAATAAAATTGATTGCATCATTTTACAATGTTTTACAATCTAATATCTCCCAGAGAGATATTTAAAGATAATCCAGACAAATCATGGTTGTTGTTTATGAGTGCATGAGAGGCAGAAATTATGCAGCAGTAGCAGGTGTAGTACAGGAGGGATTCTTGTGTATCTCAGTGTAACACAAAGACAGTCCATTTGAATGCATTTTTGACACTCCTGGCCTTAGCATATGTCATGTGGAGTGTGTCTACAATCCAGGAGGCAAGTTCTCAGACCCAAAAGCTCGTATAAGGCTATAGGCATCCTTAAAATGGAAATGGTGTAGATTTCCTTGATATGTAATTACTGTTTATATTTATAAAATATATCGGAAATAAATTGACTTTTGGAATTTGTTCTAATACTGAGTTTAAGAGCCACGAGGTTTTGCTGCAGCTTTATAAAACTCTAGTTAGACCACACTTGGAATATTGTGTCCAGTTCTGGTCGCCTCATTATAGGAAGGATGTGGATGCTTTGGAGAGGGTACAGAGGAGATTTACCAGGATGCTGCCTGGACTGGAGGGCATGTCTTATGAAGAAAGATTGAGGGAGCCAGGGCTTTTCTCACTGGAGCGAAGAAGGAAGGGAGGTGATTTGATAGAGGGAGACAAGGTGATGAGATTCATGGATAGAGTGGATAGCCAGAGACTTTTCCCCAGGGCGGAAATAGCTGTCACAAGGAGACATAATTTTAAGATGATTGGAGGAAGGTATAGGGGAGATGTCAGAGGTCGGTTCTTTACACAGAGAGTGGTGGGTGTGTAGAATGCACTGCCAGCAGAGGTGGTGGAGTCAGAGTCATTAGGGACATTTAAGCGACTCTTAGACAGACACATGGACAGCAGTAAATTGAAGGAGTGTAGGTTAGGATGACCTTAGATTAGGATAAATGGTCGGCACAACATCGTGGGACGAAGGGCCTGTACTGTTCTGTACTGTTCTATGTTCTATGCTCTAATACGTGAATTAAATGTAAATTGTGTTCCTAAGCAATTCTAGTAGCTGGTCAGATTGCATGTGGAAAGCAAGTTTGAAAGTGAGAGTGTGAGTGGCGAGAATATCAATAATATAGAAATGTACAACATGTTTTTTGTGCCACACATGCATTCAACCCCAGTGACAGAGAAGTTTCTGTCTTTCTCAACGATCACTGTTTATTGGACACGTCTTAAGTGTTTTCGAGAGTTTATATTCAAAAGCAATTATTTTTTAAATTCGTAGTTCAATGGAAAATGTTTGATTTTTTACAATCTATTGAGTGTCATCCTGTTCGTTGTCAATGAGTCTGCTCTGTAGTTAGCTACTGGACAGCTAGCTATGACATGCCAACTTGATGAAAGAACACAGCAAGTACCATTGGGTACAGAAGCTACAGAGGAACTACTTTATTCCCTTTCAATCTTTACAATTGCACTGAGCCTAACAAGTGGGAAAAACATAAAATTAAATGATAAAAATTGAATTTGAAAGTCAGCATTTAATCACATTTAGGCATGAAAAACCTTAAAAGCACCATGAAGTGTGAACGCCTTCGCCGTTCACATCTGGTCTTACCCGGCGGGACCTCGGCGTCTATCCTGTCGAGGGCGGCCTGGTGGTGGTGGTGGTGGTGGGGAGGGAGGAGGGGGAGGGGGAGGGGGTGAGCGGGGGGGTGGGGGCTGGGGGTGACCCCAGGGGGGGCCTCCACCATGGCCTGGCCCGCGATCGTGGCCTCTCCTGGTGGGGACCTCTTTTGCTCTGCGCCGGCCCCTGTAGCCCTACGCCATGTTGCGTTGGGGCTGGCATGGAGAACGAAGCTACCGCGCATGCGTGCATTCGCGCCGGTCACAGTGCACATGCGCAGACCCGCGGCACCCATTTGACGCTGGTATCGGCAGCTGGAGCTGCATGGCTCGCTCCAGTGCCGTGCTGGCCCCCTGTAGAGCAGAGGATCGCTACACTTAACGATACGATGACACCGTCATTAATCTCTCCAGTTTTTACGACGGCATCAACACTCTGCCGTCAGATAGGAGAATCCCGCCCCATGTCCCGTACCAGCTTCCCCGACCAGGTGCCGGAATGTGGCGACTAGGGGCTTTTCACAGTAACTTCATTTGAAGCCTACTTGTGACAATAAGCGATTTTCATTTCATTTCATTTTCATTTCATTTCATTTTCATTTCATTTCATTTCATGTTCCAGGAACAAGGCCCTCTGAGATGTTGATATATATTGGGGGCGATTCTTCGGAACCCGGCGGGGTGGGCAACTCCGGCGCGAAGGAGTGGCGTGAACCACTCCGGTGTCGGGCCGCTCCAAAGGTGCAGAATCCTCTGCACCTTCAGGGGCTAGGCCGGCACTGGAGTGGTTTGTGCCTTCCAGCCAGCGCGGAAGGGGCTTGGCACCACGCCAACCGACGCTGAAGGACCTCCGCCGGCCGGCGCGATTTGACGCATGCATGGGAGCGCCAGTGTGTGCTGGCGTCATCCCAGCGCATGCACAGGGGGGGGTTCATCTCCGCGCCATCGCGGAGCGGTACACCAGCTGGCACGGAGGAATAGAGTGCCCCCACGGCACAGGTCCGCCCATGGATTGGTGGGCTCCGATCACGGACCAGGCCTCCATGGGGGCACCCCCGGGGCCAGATCCCCACACTGCGCCTCCCCGAGGACCCCGGAGTCCGCCCACGGAGCCAGGTCCCACCGTTAAGTACCTGTCGTAATATACGCCGGCGGGACCCGCCGAAAATGGGCGGCCACTCGGCCCATCGCGGGCCGGAGAATCGCCGGGGGGGCCGCTGCTAGCGGCCGCCGACCGGCGCAACGCGATTCCCGCCCCCGCCAAATCCTCGGGTCGGAGAATCCCGCCCATTACATATATTCAGTTATCAAGTAAAAAGCCAAAATGTGGGATGCTCTAATGATAAGGAACGTACATCTGCCAGTGACCCTGGAAAGCAATCAGCAATATGATAATCACCAGATCATCTGTTTTTATGATGCTAGTTGGGTAAATTGCACATTATCTTTTCTGTCCACATACATGAAGCAACACCAAGTTATACTTACAGAGCACCTTTGTCATCATAAAACACCCCAAGATGTTTCACACGAGCATTATGAAACAAGGTGTCATAATATGCACCCATGCACATCATGAGGTAAAAACAGGCAGTGACAGAGACCCCCGTGAGCCAATCAACATACAGAACAGAACACGACCAATCACCAGACAGAACACCAGAGGGGGGCTTCCAACTATAAAACACACGAGGCATCAGCACTCTGCCTCTTTCCACTGGAGACAACTGCAGTGACAGTCAGGGTGTACAAATCATTCAATACCTTCTACACGTGGATCAGAGCTAGCCTGGTCTAGATAGTTCATGTTAGTTTACTTAGAGCAGTAGAGAGTCAACCCACAGGCAGCAGTGTGCTTTGTTACTGAAGTTCAATAAATCTTATTGAACCAACACCTACGTTTGATTTATGCTTGATCATTTAACTGCATCGTGTTGCAGTCCGTGTTACCCCAGGGTGAACAAAATGACACAAGGTATGAGCCCGAGTTACATAAGTAGATATTAGATCAGATGACCAAAAACCTGGTCAAAGAGTTAGATTTCAAGCAGTGTTTTAAGAAAAGAATGAAAGATAGGGAGGCAAAGAGGGTGTAAGGAGGGAATTCCGGAGCTTGGGAGCCAGGTTGCAGCAGTGCATCCTGTAGATGGTACACATGGCTGCCTCTCTGGGCTGGTACTTGACAGAGTGGATGTTTAAGGTGATGTTTAGCTACCAATTAATTGGACCACATTGTCCTGAATGGTGTTGATCTTCTTGAATATTGATGGAACTGCACTCATCGAAGCATGTAGAGTACATTCCATCACACTCCTTGGGCGTCATTCTCCGACCCCCCGCCGGGTCGGAGAATGGCCGTTGGCCGCCGTGAATCCCGCCCCCGCCGCCGCCGAAGTCTCCGAAGGGAGAAAAGTCGGCGGGGCGTTAATGGCGCCGCTGCCGCGGAGAATGTCACGGGTCTGCGCAAGGCAGCCGATTTTCGGCCTGCCGATATTCTCCCTTCCGGATGGGCCGAAGTCCCGTCGACGTGATGACCGTTCACGTCGACGTCAATCAAACCTCCTTTTCATCGGCGTGACCCGGTGCTCCAGGCTCACGCCGACCAGCGAGGAGGTGAGTGACGGCCTGGGGGGTTGGCTCTGGGCAGGAAATGGCGTGGCCGCAGACTGATTGCCTGAGGAGAGGTGTGTCTCGGCTTGTGTGTGTGTGCGGCGGGGGGGGGGGGGGGGTGGTTAGAGTAGGCTGGGCTCCGGGGGAGTGCCGGGAGGGGGTCCGTGCCGGGGTGGAGGTTGGGGGTCCGTGCCGGGTGGAGGTTGGGGGGGGGGGTCCGTGCTGGGGTGGAGGTTGGGGGTTGGGGAGGGGGTCCGTGCCGGGGTGGAGGTTGGGGAGGGGGTCCGTGCCGGGGTGGAGGTTGGGGAGGGGGTCCGTGCCGGGGTGGAGGTTGGGGAGGGGGTCCGTGCCGGGGTGGAGGTTGGGGAGGGGGTCCGTGCCGGGGTGGAGGTCGGGGGGGTCCGTGCTGGGGTGGAGGTTGGGGGGGGGTCCGTGCTGGGGAGGAGGTTGGGGGTTGGGGAGGGGGTCCGTGCCGGGGTGGAGGTTGGGGGGGGGTCCGTGCTGGGGTGGAGGTTGGGGGTTGGGGAGGTGGTCCGTGCCGGGGTGGAGGTTGGGGGGGGGTCCGTGCTGGGGTGGAGGTTGGGGAGGGGGTCCGTGCCGGGGTGGAGGTTGGGGAGGGGGTCCGTGCCGGGGTGGAGGTCGGGGGGGGGGGGTCCGTGCTGGGGTGGAGGTTGGGGGGGGGTCCGTGCTGGGGTGGAGGTTGGGGGTTGGGGAGGGGGTCCGTGCCGGGGTGGAGGTTGGGGGGGGTCCGTGCTGGGGTGGAGGTTGGGGGTTGGGGAGGGGGTCCGTGCCGGGGTGGAGGTTGGGGAGGGGGTCCGTGCCGGGGTGGAGGTTGGGGAGGGGGTCCGTGCCGGGGTGGAGGTTGGGGGGGGGGTCCGTGCTGGGATGGGTGTTGGGGAGGGGGTCCGTGCCGGGGTGGAGGTTGGGGGGGGGGGGGTCCGTGCCGGGGTGGAGGTCGGGGGGGGGTCCGTGCTGGGGTGGAGGTTGGGGGGGGGGTCCGTGCTGGGGTGGAGGTTGGGGGTTGGGGAGGGGGTCCGTGCCGGGGTGGAGGTTGGGGGGGGTCCGTGCTGGGGTGGAGGTTGGGGGTTGGGGAGGGGGTCCGTGCCGGGGTGGAGGTTGGGGGGGGGGTCCGTGCTGGGGTGGAGGTTGGGGGTTGGGGAGGGGGTCCGTGCCGGGGTGGAGGTTGGGGAGGGGGTCCGTGCCGGGGTGGAGGTCGGGGGGGGGTCCGTGCTGGGGTGGAGGTTGGGGGGGGGGTCCGTGCTGGGGTGGAGGTTGGGGGTTGGGGAGGGGGTCCGTGCCGGGGTGGAGGTTGGGGGGGGGGGGGTCCGTGCCGGGGTGGGTGATGGGAGGGCAAATGAGTTGGTCCACCTGGCCAGGTGCCAGCCTCCAACAGTTGGACCCATGCGGTCCATGCCACCTGGCTGGGGGGAGGAGGGGATATGGGCAATGATGACATGTCGTCGTTCCCCTCCCCCCCACCAGGCCGTCATGTTTTCAGACCATCCAGCGATGTTGGCCGCCGTGGTGGCAGCCGCTCATGTCTATGTTGCCCTGGATGAGGAGGAGGAGGAGGAGGAGGAGGAGCGTGCCAGAGAGGCGGCGCAGGCTGCCGCAGAGGGGCAGGCGGCAGCCGCCCAGGCTGGAGGGACACCTGACCGACAGGACGAGTAGGGGGAGGAGGACGTCGCGGCCCCACGGCAACGGAGGCACCCGAGGGCGCCCCGTGTGTACCGGCCCCGGCAGTCATACCAGGACCTCACGGACCGGGAATGCAGGAGGAGACTCCGGATGAGCCGGGAAACCGTGGCACACATCTGCCACCTGCTGGCACACCTGTCACCGCGTGGCACTGGCGGGGGACACCCTCTCCCCGTGTCCGTCAAGGTTACGGTGGCCCTGAACTTTTATGCAACGGGGTCATTCCAGGCACCGAGTGGGGACCTGTCCGGCATATCGCAGACATCGGTGCATCGGTGCATCCGGGCAGTGACAGATGCCCTTTATGCCATGGCGCACCGCTACATCCGCTTCCCCGTGGACCGGGCCAGCCAAGATGCCCGGGCCGTGGGCTTCTCTGCCATTGCCGGGTTCCCCATGGTCCAGGGCGCGATCGATGGGATGCACGTCGCCGTGCGGCCACCTGCAGATAACAGGGCCGTGTTCACTAATAGGAAGGGGACCTATTCGATGAACGTACAGGTGGTCTGCGACCACCGCATGATGATCCTGCACGTCTGCGCCCGTCACCCAGGCAGTGTACACGACTCATTCGTGTTGTCGCGGTCATCCATCCCCGGCATGTACGAGGGACGCCATCCCCGGCTGAGGGGCTGGTTGCTGGGTGACAGGGGCTACCCATTGCGATCGTGGCTGATGACGCCTATACGGAGGCCACGCAATGAGGTGGAGAACCGCTACAATGATGCCCATGTAGCGACAAGGGGAGTGATCGAGAGGTGCTTTGGCGTGCTGAAGATGCGTTTCAGGTGCCTGGACCTCTCTGGGGGCGCCCTCCAGTATCGGTCAGATAGGGTCGGCCGCATCATTGTGGTGTGCTGCGTCCTGCACAACATAGCCCAGCAGAGGGGCGATGTGCCGCAGGCAGAGGAGGGCGGAGTGGAGGAGCAGCAGGAAGAGGCCCAGTCCTCCCCAGATGAGGGGGATGGGGGCAATGGTCAGGGCAGACGGGGTAGACACAGACGGGTGGCTGTCCACCGTTACCGGCTGGCCCAGCGGGCACGGGACAGACTGATAGACGCCCGCTTCACTGACTAGATGGGCGTGGGAATCGGGTAGTATGGCCACAGACCGCACACCATGACAACAGCCGACCACCCACACCCCCCACCCATCCACCCACCCAGCACCCTCACCCCCCTCCCCAACCCCACACACCCCACCCGCATGCACACCACCCCCCCACTCCCAATTGCCGATCCACCGGCGGCACAACGGGCCGGGCTCACCCAGTTGCGGGTGGACGCGTGTCTATCGCAGGCCATGGAGAATGATGACAACCCGCCTCCGATGAGCTCCTGGCTCTACATCGTTGGACTATGTCTGACCCATGGCCACAGTACCACCATCCACCCGGACCATCCCTGCATGCGGCTGTGACACTGCAGCGCACGGTCCCGTCCTCTGCCCGGGGGATGTTGATGGCGGCCCAGGGGGAAGGGGGCAGACTCACCTGGAGCTGAGGTAAGACCACCCCTCACACACACACTTGCGCTCAACATACATGACACCCCCGCACACTTTGGACAGAGCACAAAGGCAGCTTCGGTAGGTGTAACATTGACTTTAATAACCAAAGGAGTTCATGCACGTGCCCTAGTGCCTAAAACTCATCTGTGCCCTGCACCCGTGCCAACTTACTCAGTGTCTAATTGTTTGGCCTTACGGGCCCTTTGACTACGTCTACGTGGTTCCCCAGACGGTACAGCAGAACTGGAGGTGGACTCCTGTGATTCCTGCCCTCTGACACTGGATCCCTTTGGCGGCCGTTTCCTGGGGCGTCCTGGCCTAGATGGGCCAGGCTGCGGCCCGGGCGACTGGGATGGCGAGCTGCCAGCCTGTCCTGCCCGTTGCCCACCCGATGCACCTGGGACGGAAGGGGGGGAGTCCGAGGTGTCGCGGTGTACCGGGACCTCCCCTACAGAGGGAGCCGGGACGGACCACACCACCTCCTCCTCCCTCGGGGTGCCCGATGGCCCCCAGGCCTCTACATGGGTGGGGGATGCGAACGGACTGGCCATCCGACGCGCCCCCGACATCTGGCGCTGCCAGTCCTGGAGGCCCGTGCTGGTATCGACAGGGGTCTGCAGGTTTGCAGCCATGGAGCCCAGGGGGTTGTCGAACCCTGTCTGCGACAGTGCGACGCCAGCTCGCACATGGCCACTGGCGCCGATGCCCTCAGCGATGGCCTGCTGAGACTGGGCCATGGCCTGCAGAGACTGGGCCATGGCCTGCAGAGACTGGGCTATGGCCTGCTGAGACTGGGCCATGGCCTGCTGAGACTGGGCCATGGCCTGCTGAGACTGGGCTATGGCGTGCTGAGACTGGGCTATGGCGTTGAGCGCCTCTGCCATCTGGCGCTGGCACTGGCTCATGGCCTCCTGTGAGAGGGCAGCCATTTCCTGGGCCACAGACGCCGCCTGCACGGAAGGCCCCAGGCCTCGCAAACCGTTCCCCATGTCTGACACCGTCGCACCCATTGCCTCCACCGCGGACGCCACCCGTGCGCTTTCAGCCTGGGTGGCACGCATGACCGGGACCACTCCCAGCTCCTGGACGCGGGTGGACTCCTCCACCTGCGACCGCAGCCGCCGCAAGCCACCCGTCACCCTATTCGCTCGTCTCCGTGTCGGTGGTTGCATCGGATCTATGTGTGGGTGTGGTAACTGCAGGAACCCGGGATCCATCTGGGCGGCAGATGTTCGCTTGGCCTGGGCTGCCCTCCGACCGCCCGGTCCCTCTGCTGCTCCTACCTCCACCTGCTGTACCGGGACGGCTGTGTTGTGCGCACCAGTGAGTGTACCAGACGCCTCATCACCTAAGTGCCCAACCGTGGTGAGTGTTTCTGCGATGGTGGAGGGTGTTGGTGACAGCAGTGGCGTTGTGTCGTGCTCTTCGTCCCACTCTGAGTCCATGGCACTTTGGGGTGGGGGTTCGTCTCCACCCATCCACTCTGAGTCACTGTCCGGTATTTCGTCTTCCCGGGTAGGGGTGTCCCGGGTAGTGCTGTCCCGGGTAGTGCTGTCCCGGGTAGTGCTGTCCCGGGTAGTGCTGTCCCGGGTAGTGCTGTCCCGGGTAGTGGTGTCCCGGGTAGGGGTGTCCCGGGTAGGGGTGTCCTGGGTAGTGGTGTCCCGGGTAGGGGTGTCCTGGATAGTGGTGTCCTGGGTAGTGGTGTCCTGGCTCGGATGTGACGGGGGCCTGTGGCTGCCCCCCTCATCGCTGGGTGGTCGCTCCCGCACGTGACGGGGGTGTCGTCTCCCTGTTGCTCCAGGTCTCTCCGTCTCCCGTGGTCTCCGAGGGGCATCCTGCGGGCGGTCTGCATCTGCGGGGATGGGTGCCTGGACGTTTGGTCCTGCGATACACAATGAAGCATGCATGGTTAGACATCAGGCAGTGATCAGGTGATACGGGAGAGGGGGATATAGGGGAGGGGGGATATGGGGACGGGCTGTTGGTGGCTCACTTGCTCGTGGGGCCCCGACCTCTGCATCAGCAACCTCCCGGTCCTCAGGTCCGCCAGCCAGTTCCAGGGCCCTTTCCTCGTGTACGGTCAGTGGCCTCTCATCAGCGGGCCCTCCTCCAGTCCTCACATGCTCCCTATTTTTGTGTGCGCGCTTCTCCTGGGGGGGGGGGGGGGGTGGTGGCAGGGGTAAAAGGCAACAGTGTTAGGCAGGTATATGAATGCACGCCATCGGTTGCGCGTGCAATGCAGAGGTTAAGGTTAGGGCTGGATTCACTTGGGGATATGGGGGATATGGGGGAGGGGGGGATATGGGGGAGGGGGGATATGGGGGATATGGGGGAGGGGGGATATGGGGGATATGGGGGAGGGGGGATATGGGGGAGGGGGATATGGGGGATATGGGGGAGGGGGGATATGGGGGATATGGGGGAGGGGGAATATGGGGGAGGGGGATATGGGGGAGGGGGGATATGGGGGAGGGGGGGATATGGGGGAGGGGGGATATGGGGGATATGGGGGAGGGGGATATGGGGGAGGGGGGAATATGGGGGATATGGGGGAGGGGGGATATGGGGGAGGGGGGATATGGGGGATATGGGGGAGGGGGGATATGGGGGAGGGGGGATATGGGGAGGGGGGATATGGGGGATATGGGGGAGGGGGGATATGGGGGAGGGGGGGATATGGGGGAGGGGGGGATATGGGGGATGGGGGGATATGGGGGAGGGGGGGATTTGGGGGAGAGGGGATATGGGGGATATGGGGGACGCTCACCCTGCCTGCTCTGACGAGGTCGTTCACCTTCTTGTGGCACTGGGTGCCTGTCCGTGGTGTTAGGGCCACAGCGGTGACGGCCTCTGCCACCTCCCTCCACAGACGCCGGCTGTGGCGTGGGGCAACTCTGCGGCCGTGCCCGGGATACAGGGCGTCCCTCCTCTGCTCCACCGCATCCAGGAGCGCCTCCACATCGCGTGACTCGAACCTCGGGGCTGAGCGACGGCCAGCCATCAAGTCGGGTGTTGCGGTCGGCTGTTCCGGTCGGGTGGGGGGGAGCTGCGCGGCCTTATGAGCCGTCACGCCGTGCAGCGCATATGACGCTGCACGGCGTGAACCACTGCGCAAGCGCGGATCCCGTTACATCGCTGCTAGCCCATTTCGGGCCGCAGACTATCGGCCCATTTTTATGACGTGACGCAAGTGGGATTTGCGCCGTTTTTTGCGCCGATCGGCGGAGTTTCCGCCGATAACGGAGAATTTCGCCCCTTATTTGTGCCTTTTAGATGTTGGACAGACTTTGAAACTTCAAGAGGTGAGTCACCCGCAGAATATCTATTCTCTGATCTGCTTGTGGAGCCACAATATTTATATGGCTGGTTTAATGAATTTGCGAGTCAATGATGAACTCCCCCCACCCCACTCTCCCCACCTCCAATCCCACTGGCAGGACTTTTCTGGAGGGAAAAAGGTGGTTGGATCAAATGATGGTAATGCCACTGAATGTGAAGGGAAAATGGTTAGATTCTCTCTCGTTATGGTCATTGCTTGCACCTGTGTTATAATAATGTTACTTGCACTTCTGAAGCTACAAATCCAATCCTCAATGTTATTCATGTCTTGCTGTATGCAGGCATGGACTGCTTCAGTATCCGAGGAATTGTGAAGGATCACTGCAAACATAATTTGTAACCTTAAGTCGGAAGAATGGTCATTGATAAAGCAGCTGAAGATGGTCAGGCCCGGAACACTAGCCTGAGAAACTACTGTGTGATGTCCTTGGGCTGAGGTTGGCCATCAACAACGACAACCATCTTCCTTCATGCCATGTGTAACTGAAATCAGTGGAGAGCTTTGCTCCTATTCTCAATGTCATCAGTTTTATTCTGGCTCCTTAACGCCATACTGATCAAATGCTGCTTCAATATCTAAAACAGTCACTCTCACTTTACTTCTGGAGTTACTTTCTTTCTGTTTAGACCAAAACTGTAATCAAGCAGCTCTGGCAGAGCAGGTTATTGTTGTGTAAGTGATGAATGATAGCACTGTCATCAACATCTTCCATCACTTCACTGATGATTCAATGTAGACTGAAGGGCCGTTAATTGGCTTGATTAGATTTGTCCTGCTTTTTCATGGACTGGACATAGTTGAGCAATTTTCCACATTGCCAATGTTGTCATTATACAGGAAAAATTTGTTCGGGGCACAGATGGTTTTGGAATTCAAGACTTCCAAACTACAACCAGGATGATGTTGGGGCCCATAATCTTTTCTGGATATTTAAAGGGTTACAAAGCAGAGTGAAACAGGTAACTATCATAATTAATGCATTAATTAGCAACTTGGTTCTTTGAGAGGGTAGCAGGTGGCATAGTGGTTAGCACTGCTGCCTCAGGTTCAATCCCGGCCCTGGGTCACTGCCTGTGTGGCATTTGCACATTCTCCCCGTGACTGCGTGGATCTCACTCCACAACCCAAAAGATGTGCAGAGTAGGTGGATTGGCCATGCTAAATTGCCTCTTAATTAGAAAAAAAAAGAATTGGATACTCTAAATTTATTTTTAAAAGCTTGGTTCTTTGAGAATCACTTGCATAATGAAGTTGATGCTAACTGTATCCTGTTGGAGTAATAACCTTCCTATTTCATCACGGGGACACTCCTGCCAGAAGAAGTTTGGAAACTAGCCACATTCCATTTATTACCCTATGCACTTTTTGGTATACTGCTAAGTGGTAAAGAAGACCCACAGCTTAGTATTGTACTTCCCAGGCCCCAACGGAGAACTTCAGAAACACATTTTCTCTCATAAACAAGGGGCTGGATTCGCCGTAGCCCGACGCCGAAATCGTGATCGTGGATTTAGCGGAGAATAAGACCATAAGACATAGGAGCAGAATTAGGCTATTCGGCCCATCGAGTCTGCCATAATATCCACTCATGTATATCATGAGATGCAGACAGGCAGTGATTGACACATAGGATGACCAGTAAGCACACAACACAGTGCAGCCAATCACCAGACAGGACACTACCACTATAAAGACAAAGGGCACTAGGTTTCCCGCTCTTTCTGGACCCAGCCACTGAGACAGTCAGAGTCCAGGAGCTAGCAAGCACAAACACCATGCGGTAGCTAGTAAGTCTGGTCAGGCTACTACAAGGTCTCCAGTCAGTTCAGTATAGTGTCGACCCACAGCTGAATATGTATATCAGTTCTATCGTTGAATAAAACAGTGTTGGATCTTCTCCAGTGTTAGACGTCTGTTTCTAGCTTCCCTGCATCGAGTGCAGTCCACATCGAACCTACCTGCCTAACACATCAGAGTCTGCTCCGTCATTCAAACATGGCTAATATTTTCTCAACCCCATTCTCCTGTCCTCTCCCATAACCCCTGATCCCTTTATTAATCAAGAACCTATCTATCTCTGTCTTTAAGACACTCAGTGATTTGGCCTCCACAGCCTTCTGCGATAAAGAGTTCCACAGATTCACCACCCTCTGGCTGAAGAAATTCCTCCTCATCTCTGTTTTAAAGGATCGTCCCCTTATTCTGAGATGGTGTCCTCTGGTTCTAGTTTTTCTTACAAGTGGAAACATCCTCTCCAAGTCCACTCGATCCAGGCCTCGCAGTATCCTGGAAGTTTCAATAAGATCCCCCGTCATCCTTCTAAACTCCAACGAGTACAGACCCAGAGTCCTCAACCGTTCCTCATGTGATAAGTTCTTCATTCCAGGGATCATTCTTGTGAACCTCCTCTGGACCCTTTCCAAGGCCAGCACATCCTTCCTTAGATATGGGGCCCAAAACTGCTCACAATACTCCAAATGGGATCTGACCAGAGCCTTACACAGCCTCAGAAGTACATCCCTGGTCTTGTATTCTAGCCCTCTTGACATGAATGCTAACATTGCATTTGCCTTCTTAACTGCCGACTGAACCTGCACATTAACCTCAAGAGAATTGTGAACAAGGACTCCCAAGTCCCTTTGTGCTTCAGATTTCCGAAGCATTTCCCCATTTAGAAAATAAAATTCCTCCTTCTGAAGTGCATAACCTCACACTTTTCCACATTGTATTTCATTTGCCACTTCATTGCCCAGTCTCCTAGCTTGTCCAAATCCTTCTGCAGCCCTCTTGTAAGTTTGTAGATGTCAGCACCATCATCAGTGACCTTCGTACCTCAAAGACTATACTCCGAGAAAACAGACATCTTGAACTTGAAAAAATTACTCAAGAAAGATATGTTTGTGGTTAAGCTGGTTTAAATTAAAATAAGGTTTTTTAGCTATACAAGTTGCATTGACGTATACAAGATGATAAAACATAAGAACATAAGAACTAGGAGCAGGAGTAGGCCATCTGGCCCCTCGAGCCTGCTCCACCATTCAATTAGATCATGGCTGATCTTTTGTGGACTGATGCTCCACCTTCCGGCCCGAACACCATAACCCTTAATCCCTTTATTCTTCAAAAAACTATCTATCTTTATCTTAAAAACATTTAATGAAGGAGCCTCTACTGCTTCACTGGGCAAGGAATTCCATAGATTCACAACCTTTTAGGTGAAGAAGTTCCTCCTAAACTCAGTCCTAAATCTACTTCCCCTTATTTTGAGGCTATGCCCCCTAGTTCTGCTTTCACCCGCCAGTGGAAACAACCTGCCCGCATCTATCCTATCTATTCCCTTCATAATCTTATATGTTTCTATAAGATCCCCCCTCAACCTTCTAAATTCCAACGAGTACAGTCCCAGTCAACTCAACCTCTCCTCGTAATCCAACCCCTTCAGCTCTGGGATTAACCTAGTGAATCTCCTCTGCACACCCTCCAGTGCCAGTACGTCCTTTCTCAAGTAAGGAGACCAAAACTGAACACAATACTCCAGGTGTGGCCTCAGTAACACCTTATACAATTGCAGCAGAACCTCCCTAGTCTTAAACTCCATCCCTCTAGCAATGAAGGACAAAATTCCATTTGCCTTCTTAATCACCTGTTGCACCTGTAAACCAATGTTTTGCGACTCATGCACTAGCACACCCAGGTCTCTCTGCACAGCAGCATGTTTTAATATTTTATCATTTAAATAATAATCCCTTTTGCTGTTATTCCTACCAAAATGGATAACCTCACATTTGTCAACATTGTATTCCATCTGCCAGACCCTAGCCCATTCACTTAGCCTATCCAAATCCCTCTGCAGACTTCCAGTATCCTCTGCACTTTTTGCTTTACATCTTATCTTAGTGTCGTCTGCAAACTTGGACACATTGCCCTTGGCCCCCAACTCCAAATCATCTATGTGAATTGTGAACAGTTGTGGGCCCAACACTGATCCCTGAGGGACACCACTAGCTACTGATTGCCAACCAGAGAAACACCCATTAATCCCCACTCTTTGCTTTCTATTAATTAACCAATCCTCTATCCATGCTACTACTTTCCCCTTAATGCCATGCATCTTTATCTTATGCAACAGCCTTTTGTGTGGCACCTTGTCAAAGGCTTTCTGGAAATCCAGGTATACCACATCCATTGGCTCCCCGTTATCTACCGCACTGTTAATGTCCTCAAAGAATTCCACTAAATTAGTTAGGCACGACCTGCCCTTTATGAACCCATTCTGCGTCTGCCCAATGGGACAATTTCCATCCAGATGCCTCGCTATTTCTTCCTTGATGATAGATTCCATCATCTTCCCTACTACCGAACTTAAGCTCACTGGCCTATAATTACCCGCTTTCTGCCTACCTCCTTTTTTAAACGGTGGTGTCACGTTTGCTAATTTCCAATCCGCCGGGACCACCCCAGAGTCTAGTGAATTTTGGTAAATTATCACTAGTGCATTTGCAATTTCCCTAACCATCTCTTTTAGCACTCTGAGATGCATTCCATCAGGTCCAGGAGACTTGTCTACCTTTAGCCCCATTAGCTTGCCCATCACTACCTCCTTGGTGATAACAATCCTCTCAAAGCCCTCACTTGTCATAGCCTCATTTCCATCAGTCACTGGCATGTTATTTGTGTCTTCCACTGTGAAGACTGACCCAAAAAATCTGTTCAGTTCCTCAGCCATTTCCTCATCTCCCATTATTAAATCTCCCTTCTCATCCTCTAAAGGACCAATATTTACCTTAGCCACTCTTTTTTGTTTTATGTATTTGTAGAAACTTTTACTATCTGTTTTTATATTCTGAGCAAGTTTACTCTCATAATCTATCTTATTCTTCTTTATAGCTTTTTTAGTAGCTTTCTGTTGCCCCCTAAAGATTTCCCAGTCCTCTAGTCTCCCACTGATCTTTGCTACTTCGTATGTTTTTTCCTTCAATTTGATACTCTCCCTTATTTCCTTAGATATCCACAGTCGATTTTCCCTCTTTTTACCGTCCTTCCTTTTTGTTGGTATAAACTTTTGCTGAGCACTGTGAAAAACCACTTGGAAGGTTCTCCACTGTTCCTCACCTGTTTCACTGTAAAGTCTTTGCTCCCAGTCTACCTTAGCTAGTTCTTCTCTCATCCCATTGTAATCTCCTTTGTTTAAGCACAAAACACTAGTGCTTGATTTTACCTTCTCACCCTCCATCTGTATTTTTAATTCCACCATATTGTGATCGCTCCTTCCGAGAGGATCCCTAACTATGAGATCCTGAATCAATCCTGTCTCATTACACAGGACCAGATCTAGGACCGCTTGTTCCCTCGTAGGTTCCATTACATACTGTTCTAGGAAACTATTGCGGATACATTCTATAAACTCCTCCTCAAGGCTGCCTTGACCGACCTGGTTAAACCAATCAACATGTAGATTAAAATCTCCCATGATAACTGCTGTACCATTTCTACATGCATCTGTTATTTCTTTGTTTATTGCCTGCCCCACCATAATGTTACTATTTGGTGGCCTATAGATTACTCCTATCAGTGACTTTTTCACCTTACTATTCCTGATTTCCACCCAAATGGATTCAACCTTATCCTCCATAGCACCGATGTCATCCCTTACTATTGCCCGGATGTCATTCTTAAATAACAGAGCTACACCACCTCCCTTACCATCCACTCTGTCCTTCCGAAAAGTTTGATACCCTTGGATATTTAACTCCCAGTCGTGACCATCCTTTAACCATGTTTCAGTAATGGCCACTAAATCATAGTCATTCACGATGATTTGCACCATCAACTCATTTACCTTATTCCGAATACTACGAGCATTCAGGTAAAGTACACTTATGTTGGCTTTTTTACCTCTGTTCTGAATCTTAACACCTCGATCAGTAACCTCTCCTAAGTTATATTTCCTCTTAACCTTTCTCCTAATTTTCCTTGTCGTTGAACCCATATCTTCATGTAACAACCTGCCGCGTCGCTTACCATTAATGTTTTCACGTCCTGTTTTATTTCTTTTAGTATTCCTGGTCCTATTCACTGAGCTCCCCTCAGTAACTGTACCTCGTACTGTCGCCCTTTTTGATTTTTGACTATGGCTTTTCTGCCTTACACTTTCCCCCTTACTGCCTTTTATTTCTGTCCCTGTTTTACTACCTTCCAACTTCCTGCATCGGTTCCCATCCCCCTGCCACATTAGTTTAAACTCTCCCCAACAGCTTTAGCAAACACCCCCCCTAGGACATCGATTCCAGTCCTGCCCAGGTGCAGACCGTCCGGTTTGTACTGGTCCCACCTCCCCCAGAACCGGTTCCACTGTCCCAGGAATTTGAATCCCTCCCTCTTGCACCATCTCTCGAGCCACGCATTCATCCTCTCTATCCTGACATTCCTACTCTGACTAGCTCGTGGCACTGGTAGCAATCCTGAGATTACGACCTTTGAGGTCCTACTTTTTAGTTTAACTCCTAGCTCCCTAAATTCAACTTGTAGGACCTCGTCCCGCTTTTGACCTATATCGTTGGTGCCTATGTGCACCATGACAGCTGGCTGTTCACCCTCCCCCCCCAGAATGTCCTGCAGCCGCTCCGAGACATCCTTGACCCTTGCACCAGGGAGGCAACATACCATCCTGGAGTCTTGATTGCGTCCGCAGAACCGCCTGTCTATTCCCCTTACAACTGAGTCCCCTATCACTATAGCCCTGCCATTCTTCTTCCTGCCCAACTGCGCAGCAGAGACAGCCACGGTGCCATGAACCTGGCTGCTGCTGCCTTCCCCTGGTGAGCCATCTCCCTCAACAGTATCCAAAGTGGTATATCTGTTTTGCAGGGAGATGACCGCAGAGGACACCTGCACTGCCTTCCTACTCTTGCTCTGTCTTTTGGTCACCCATTTTCTATCTCCCTCAGTACCTTTCACCTGCGGTGTGACCAACTCGCTAAACGTGCTATCCACGACGTCCTCGGCATCGCGGATGCCCCAAAGTCAGTCCATCCGCAGCTCCAGAGCCGTCAAGCGGTCTAACAGGAGCTGCAACTGGACACACGTCTTGCATATGAAGGAGCCAGGGACAGTGGACGTGTCCCTGAGCTCCAACATCGCACACGAGGAGCATGACATGGGTCTGAGATCTCCTACCATGTCTTAAACCTTCGGTTAACTTCAACAACTACAATTTCAACAAAAAAAATAACAAAGAAAAAATAAATAAATATACCAATGAAAAGAAACAGAAAAACAGAATCACTACTTACCAGGGATGAAAAGCACTTCCTCCCCACCCAGCTTCGAATTCCCACCGAGATTCAAATTCCCAAACTCACTCTTAGCTGTGTCTCACTCCTGGCTCTGTCTTCTCTGGCTCACTGGGAGAACTCCATAAAAGGTACGGATAAAGTACATGTGGAGCAGATGCTACCTCTTGTGGGGCATTCTAGAACTAGAGGTCTTAACATTTAGGTTCTCTTTGAGGTGAGGGACGCCGTCATTGTCCCTCCTGCAGAATGTTTAATGTTTGAGGTGAGGGACGCCATCAGTGTCCCTGCTGATTTCACCTGTGGGAAGTGCACCCATCTCTAGCTCCTCAGAAACTGTGTTAGGGAACTGGAGCTGGAGCTGGATGAACTTCGGATCATTTGGGAGGCAGAGGTGGTCATAGATAATAGGTTCAGGGATGTAGCTACTCCAAAGAATCAAGGTAGATGGGTGACGGTGAGAGGGGCTGGGGGGAAGCAGTCAGTGCAGGGATCCTCTGTGATCGTTCCCCTCAGTAACAAGTATACCGTTTTGGATACTGTTGAGGGGGACAACCTGCCAGGGGTAAGCCACGGTGAACAGATCTCCAGCACTGAGTCCGTCCCTGTGGCTCAGAAGGGAAGGAGGGAGAGCAGGAGAGCAATAGTTATTGGGGACTTGATTGTTAAAGGGACAGACAGATGGTTCTGTGGCAGCGAAAGAGACTCGCGGATGGTATGTTGCCTCCCGGGTGCCAGGGTCCGTGACGTCTCGGACTGTGTTTTCAGAATCCTTAAAGGGGAGGGGGAGCAGTCACAAGTCATGGTACACATCGGTACCAACGACATAGGTAAGAGAAGGGACGGGGATTTAAAACAGGAATTTAGGGAGCTAGGGTGGAAGCTGAGAGCCAGGACAAACCATGTTGTCATCTCTGGTTTGTTGCCGGTGCCACGTGCTAGTGAGGTGAGGAACAGGGAGAGAGTTCAGATAAACACGTGGCTGCAGGGATGGTGTAGGAGGGAGGGTTTCAGGTATGTGGATAATTGGAGCACATTCTGGTTAAGGTGGAAACTGTACAGTTAGGACGGTTTGCACCTGAGCCAGAGGGGTACCAATATCCTGGCAGGGAAATTTGTTACGGCTCTTCGGGGAGGTTTAAACTAATTTGTCAGGGAGCTGGGAAAACGAGCTGTGTTCCAGAAGCCAATGAAGAGAGTAGTGAGGTATTGAGGAGGGTATCAAGGTCGCAGGAGTGTATCGGCAGACAGAAAGGTGGGTTGAAGTGTGTCGACATCAATGCAAGGAGCATCTGGAATAAGGGGCAAAATTCTCCGGAAACGGCGTGATGTCCGCCAACTGGTGCCCAAAACGGCGCTAATCAGACGGGCATCGCGCCGCCCCAAAGGTGCGGAATGCTCCGCATCTTTGGGGGCCGAGCCCCAACATTGAGGGGCTAGGCCGACGCCGGGGGAATTTCAGCCCCGTCAGCTGGCGGAAATGGCGTTTGTTGCCCCGCCAGCTGGCGCGGAAATGACATCTCTGGGCGGCGCATTCGCGGGAGCGTCAGCGGCCGCTGACAGTTTCCCACGCATGCGCAGTGGAGGGAGTCTCTTCCACCTCCGCCATGGTGGAGACCGTGGCGGAGGCGGAAGGGAAAGAGTGCCCCCACGGCACAGGCCCGCCCGCAGATCGGTGGGCCCCGATCGTGGGCCAGGCCACCGTGGGGGCACCCCCCCCCGGGGTCAGATCACCCCGCGCCCCCCCCCCAGGACCCCGGAGCCCGCCCGCGCCGCCTTGTCCCACCGGTAAGGTAGGTGATTTAATTTACGCCGGCGGGACAGGCAGTTTATCAGCGGGACTTCAGCCCATCCGGGCCGGAGAATCGAGCGGGGGGGCCCGCCAACAGGCGCGGCGCGATTCCAGTCCCCACCGAATATCCGGTGCCGGAGGCTTCAGCAACCGGCGTGGGCGGGATTCACGCCAGCCCCCGGCGATTCTCCGACCCGGCGGGGGGTCGGAGAATGTCGCCCAAGGTAGGTGAACTTGGAGCGTGGATTGGTACTTGGGACTACGGTGTTGTGGCCATTACGGAGACATGGTTAGAACAGGGACAGGAATGGTTTTTGGAAGTTCCGGGGTATAGATGTTTCAGTAAGAGTAGGGAAGGTGGTAAAAGAGGTGGAGGAGTCGCATTGTTAATCAAGGATAGTTTAACGGCTGCAGAAAGGCAGTTTGAAGGGCATCTGCCTACTGAGGTAATATGGGCCAAAGTTAGAAATAGGAAAGGAGCGGTCACATTGTTATGAGTTTTCTATAGGCCACCAAATAGTAATAGAAATGTGGAGGAAGAAATTGCAAAACAGATTATGGATAGGTGTGGAGGTCTCAGAGAAGTTGTCATGGGTGACTTTAACTTTCCAAATATTGATTGGAACCTCTGTAGGTTGAACAGTTCGGATGGGGCAGTTTTTGTACAGTGTGTGCAGGAGGTTTTCCTGACACAATATGTGGATAGGCCGACAAGAGGGTAGGCCACATTGGATTTGGTGCTGGGTAATGAACCGGGCCAAGTGTTAGATTTGTTTGTGGGAGAGCACTTTGGAGATAGTGACCACAATTCGGTGTCTTTCACTATTGCAACAGAGAGGGATAGGGCCATATGGCAGGGCAAGGTTTATAATTGGGGGAGGGGTAATTATGATGCGATTCGGCAAGAATTATGGAGCATACGATGGGAACAGTAACTGTCAGGGAAAGGCACAAATGAAAAATGGAGCTTGTTCAAGGAACAAATACTGCATGTCCTTGATAGGCATGTCCCTGTCAGGCAGGGAGGAAATGGCCATGTGAGGGAACCATGATTCACAAAAGAGGTTGAATGTCTTGTCAAGAGGAAAAAGGAAGAGTATGTAAGGATGAGAAAACAAGGTTCAGTAGTGTCGCTTGAGGGTTACAAGGTAGCAAGGAATGAGCTTAAAAAAGTGCTTAGGAGAGTTAGGAGGGGGCATGAGACGTCCTTGGCAGGTCGGATCAAGGAAAACTTTTCAATCTTATGTGAGAAATAAAAGAATGACCAGGTTGAGGGTAGGGCCGGTCAAGGACAGCAGTGGGAACTTGTGCATGGAGTCAGAAGAAATAGGAGAGGCGTTGAATGGATACTTTTCTTCAGTGTTCACAAAGGAGAGGGGCCATGTTTTTGAAGATGAGAGTATGATTCAGGTGGGTAGGCTGGAGGAAATAGATGTTCTGAGGAAGGATGTATTTGCAATTTTGAAAAACCTGATTGTCGACAAGTCCCCTGGGCCAGATGGGATATACCCAAGGATTCTTTGGGAGGCAAGGGATGAGATTGCAGAGCCGTTGGCTTTGATTTTTGGGTCCTCGCAGTCCACAGGGATAGTGCCAGAGGGTTGGAGAGTGGCGAATGTTGTTCCTCTGTTCAAGAAAGGGAATAGGAATGACTCTGGTAATTATAGGCCAGTTAGTCTTACTTCAGTGGTCGGGAAGATAATGGAAAAGGTCCTGAAGGATAGGATTTATGACCATTTGGAAAGATGCAGCTTAATCCGGGATAGTCAACACGGATTCGTGAAGGGTAGGTCTTGCCTCACAAATTTGATTGAATTCTTTGAGGAGATAACTAAGTGTGTAGATGAAAGTAGAGCAGTTGATGTCGTATACATGGATTTTAGTGAGGCGTTTGATAAGGTTCCCCATGGTCGGCTCATGAAGGAGGTGTGGGATAGAAGGAAATTTGGCCAATTGGATAAGTAACTGGCTATCACATAGAAGACAGAGGGTGGTGGTGGATGGAAAATTTTCAGACTGGAGACCAGTTACCAGTGGTGTACAGTGCTGGGTCCTCTGCTATTTGTGATTTTTATCAATGACTTGGAGGAGGGGGCTGAAGGGTCGGTCAGTAAATTTGCTGACGACACCAAGATTGGTGGAGTAGTGGATGAGGTGGAGGGCTGTTGTAGGCTACAAAGAGCCATTGATAGGATGCAGAGCTGGGCTGAAAAATGGCAGATGGAGTTTAACCCTGATAAGTACGAGGTGATTCATTTTGGTAGAAAAAATTATAATGCGGATTACAGGGTCAACGGCAGGGTTCTGAGGAATGTGGAGGAACAGAGAGATCTTGGGGTTCATGTCCACAGATCTCTGAATGTTGCCACTCAAGTGGAGAGAGCCGTGAAGAAGGCTTATAGTGTGTTAGCATTTATTAACGGGGGATTGAGTTTAAGAGCCGTGAGGTTATGCTGCAACTATACATGACCCTGGTGAGACCACATTTGGAGTATTGTGTGCAGCTCTGGTCACCTCACTATGGGAAGGATGTGGAAGCAGTGGAAAGGGTGCAAAGAAGATTTACCAGGATGCTGACTGGTTTGCAGGATAGGTCTTATGAGGAAAGGTTGAGGGAGCTAGGGCTTTTCTCTTTGGAGCAGAGGAGGATGAGAGGTGACTTAATAGAGGTTTATAAGCTAATGAGGGGGATAGATAGAGTGGACGTTCAGAGACTATTCCCTCAGGTGGATGTAGCTGTTACAAGGGGGCATAACTATAAGATTCAGGATGCTAGATATAGGAGGGATGTCCGAGGTAGGTTCTTTACTCAGAGAGTGGTTAGGGTGTGGAATGGACTGCCTGCTGTGATAGTGGAGTCAGATACTTTCGGAACTTTCAAGCGGTTATTGGATAGGCACATGGAGCACACCAGAATGACAGGGAGTGGGATAACTTGATCTTGGTTTCGGACAATGCTCGGCACAACATTGAGGGCCGTACGATCGCGGCCCATGCTTGACTCTCCCCTGTCCATTTTATGGAGTACCTTCTCCTTTACTGGGGACAGCAAGTAGATGTGGCCCTGCCATCTATTCGCTGTATTATGTGGTCCTCCCGCAAGAAAGAAGTGAATATGTTTGCCTTGTGCAATATTTTAAGAATGGGCTTATCAAGTGTGTTTGCTAATTCCTAAACCTCTGAATAGGTATTTAAACGGGACATTCCTTCAATTTGTGCTGTGTTTGTGTAGCAGTGATTGTCCCAGCTATGGATGCAGGATTGTTGCATCTAGCTATGAGGAACTTCTCATTTCAATATCTGCATGTATCTAATCTGTCTTTCCTCAGTGCTAATGCTTGGTGCCAAATGTAAAATAAATGTGTTTCATTGCGAAGTACTATTATTGATAAGCACAATATTTCACCAAAAATTGAAAATGCCTGCGAAGGTTGCAAAGGGACAGTGCATCTTTCATGAAGAATGATCGTTTGGTATTTGCAGATACGCACCAATTGCTCACAGCAGCTGATGGGGTTCTCTGTTGTTTTCGCGGTGTATAAGGCTTAACATTCAATCTATCTGCAGAGGTGAGAGGATGAAGAACAGGGATAATAAATGACTATATAATAGTTGCCTTAAAATTACATAGGAGAGCTGAGCCTTGAAATTGCTGCTCAGATACCTTTTGAAGATTAAGTGTGGGTTCAGAGCATTTACTCTAGCCGGTCTACACACTGTTTTAATGTTTTCTGTCTGTTGGCTAGCACCCCGTGAAACCTCTGCTCCTTACATGCTGTTGCTTCACTTCAGACGAAAATCCTGTTCATGACACTGAATGTTGATGCCTCTTTCCGGACAGAGTTATGGGGCAGACACAGGCAATAGGACAACATAAGGTTAATCTTAAACATAAGGTATATCGTGCACACCTTCTGCTGGCTGTTGGTTTACCATCATTTGGCAGAAGTAGGTGCAAGAGTCTCTCTGGCAAGGGTCACTAAACACGGACAGTTTTGATCTCTAAGAGGCACGTATCCTTGCTGATAGTGTCACCTTCTGGAGTAGCTATTGTTTGCCTTGAACCCACTTTATTGCATCTGCAGCATATCATTTCCCCTGATTTTCCCCTTTAGGACCTGCTTGTCTCAGGCTCACAGGGTACATACTGAGAACTGGTTTGGCGAACCATCCGCATGCAGACTATTTATTGTGGCCCATCTGCTTTCGCACTTACTGATGGTTGAAATGCTGCAGGGTGATTGATTTACACAACTAACTTCTTCACAGTTCTCAGTTTATGGCCTACAGCCCAGAGATCTATAAATCTTCTGGAAGCAGATCCAAAAAAAATTAAAAACTAATTGCTAGATTCCTTTATCTATTGGCAACGTGGGTTAAGAAAGCTATTAAACAGAAGTGCAAGGAAGCAGTGAGGTTCATTCTGCAAGGCCAGAATTCAAAAGCAGAGCAGCTAAATTAAATGCGTGTGCCACAATATTGGGCTGTGTACTGCCACGACATGTTTCCATGTCTCTGGTCACTTCCAGTTTGGTGCCCAATGCTGGGAAGGGAGCTAGTGCAGGAGTGTTGTGTGTGCACTGGAAGCATTAGGAGAGGCTTTTGTCATGACATCAATCAGCTGTTGCCGCTGATTTCACATACATTTCAGGAACCTGTTCTGTGTGTTTGTACTGAACATCTATGGGCAGCACGGTAGCACTGTGGCTTCACAGCGTCAGGGTCCCAGGTTCGATTTCCCGCTGGGTCACTGTGCGGAGTCTGCACGTTCTCCCCGTGTCTGCGTGGGTTTCCTCCGGGTGCTCCGGTTTGCTCCCACAGTCCAAAGATGTGCAGGTTAGGTGGATTGGCCATGATAAATTGCCCTAAGTGACCAAAAAAGATTAGGAGGGTTTATTTGGTTGCAGGGATAGGGTGGAAGTGAGGGCTTAAGTGGGTTGGTGCAGACTCGATGGGCTGAATGGCACTGTATGTTCTATGTTCTATGCTGATCACCGTCAGCTGAACGGGCATTAACAGGGACCTCCCAAGAGTGTTATTTAAAGACCAGTGGCTTCCAACCTGGAGATAAGATGCTTTTGACTTCCTCATGCTTTGGCAAAGATGGTGAAAGTGCTGTAGCTTGTTTTTAGACGTTTTGTGGCAACCTACTGCATACATTCAGGGAGGGAAAGGATTTGGTGACCCAGCTTTGCACAAGGTCTGAGGGCTTCGGGGCTTCTGGGTCTGCAGCATGACCAAGAAATGTATAACAAGGTGCAGAGAGGAAGGAGGAAAAGAGTTCTGCACAGAAGGCCCTGCCCACAACAAGTTTTTTGAGAGTACTTCTCTTACTTCCACTTAACCTGGGAGCGATGCCTGATATAACTCAGGTTCCAATAAAGTGATTACAGAACGGAGCCATCTCCTTCAACATATCCTGGAACTGCGCACTAGGGTGAGGACAGTGCTAGCACTGGCCCTAAAGGTCACAGTGGCATTTAATTTCCATGGCAATTTAATCTTTCCATGTGGGAGAGGGTAACATGCTCAACATCTTCCAGTATGCCATCCATTGATGCAAATATAAGTTGGTGGACACCATTAATATTAGGAGAGGCAAATTCATTGTGCATTTTCTAAGCAGGGGGGAAGATAAGAGAGCTGTGATGAGCGTTTACTGTACTACTGTACCCTTGTCATCATGTACGGTGATGTCCCCTTTAAGACCGGGCTTGGAATTCTGGGGGACTCCGCCTCTGGCTCCGCCCACCTGGGAGCCGTATATAAGGGGCCGTCTTAGCTTATTAAAGCCTTCTTTACCATTTTACTCTCTAAGCGCGTTATTGAGGGTACAACAATTTAATAAGCTGAACTACATCAGGATGGATGCAGGCCTAAAACGAGAGAAGCTCAACCTGGAAGCACGGACACCGGAGGCAAAATACATTTTTAAATACTGGTTCCGATGTTTTGAGGCCTAACTGGACTCCTCAGAGACCCCCATCCCGGGGCCACGCAAGATGTGCCTACTCCACGCCCGGGTGAGTCACAGAATCTCCGCCACGCTCGAAAAGGCGACTACTTATGAAGAGGCAGTCGAGTTACTCCGCAAGCGGTTCGTCAAACCCATCAACGAGGTACACGCCAGGCATCTGCTCTCTACCTGCCGGCAGCGCTCGGGGGAATCGCTAGACGAATTCGTTGAAAAACTCACCGCGCTTGCCAGGGACTGTGACCATCAGGATGTGACAGCGGAAACCCATATGAACCAGCACATCAGAGACCGGCATCCGCTCGTGTCCGGCATCCACTCGACCTACATCCGGCAGCGGCTACTCGAAAACGGGGCAAAATACCTCCAGTACACGCTAGTGCTTGCCCCCTCGCTGGAGGTGGCCCGACATAATTTGGGTACGTACCCCGTGGACTCTGCAAGCCCCCCTCGGACTTCCTCAGACTCAGCCACGCTACGGGCCTGCGCATCGCGGCGACCCGCTCATCCTGGGGGCACGCCGTGCTACTTCTGCGGGCAGGGCCAGCATCCACGTCCACACTACCCAGCCCGCTCCGCGATCTTCAGCGACTGCGGGAAGAAGGGGCATTTTGCTAGGGTCTGCCTGGCTAGGCCCAGGGGCCAGAAAAACAAAGAACAGCCGGCCCGAAAATCAGGCTCTCAGGCCTCGCAATGCGGCTGCGCACCGACTCGACACGACCCATTCTGACGCGTCATCTGCCTCGTGCAAATCATGGGAGCGACCATCTTGTCGGCGGCCATCTTCTCGACCCGACACGTGCAACCGACGGCGGCGGCCATTTTACGAGTCTGACTCGGCTGAGGACTCGGACTACCCACGAGTGGGAGCGATCACCCTCGACCAAACATCTGCAGAACTCGATGATGAAGGTTCAAGTCAACGGGCGCGACACTGCATGACTCTTTGACTCCGGGAGCACGGAGAGCTTTATTCATCCAGAAACGGTAAGGCACTGCTCCTTGCGCACCCATCCCGTGTCCCAAACCATAGCCCTCGCATCCGGATCCCACTCGGTACAAATCAAGCGGTACTGTATCGCGGATCTCTCGGTCCAGGGCACCAAATACACCCATTTCAAACTTTATATCCTCCCCCACCTCTGCGTCCCCCTGCTGCTTGGACTGGATTTGCAGTGCAGCCACCGAAGCTTGACACTGAAGTTCGGCAGACACTTGCCCCCCCCTCACGGTATGCAGCCTTGCGACACTGAAAGTCGCACCCCCCTCGCTATTCGCGAATCTCACTCCCGACTGTAAGCCCGTTGCCACCAGGAGCCGGCGGTACAGTGCCCAAGACATGACTTTTATCAAGTCAGAGGTCCAGCGTTTACTGGGAGAGGGGGTCATCGAGGCTGGCAACAGCCCTTGGAGAGCACAAGTGATGGTAGTCCGGTCCGGGGATAAGAAACGAATGGTCGTGGATTATAGCCAGACCATAAACCGCTTCACGCAGCTTGATGCGTACCCCCTTCCTCACATAGCAGAAATGGTAAATCGGATCGCCCAATACCGAGTATTTTCCACAGTCGACCTTAAATCCGCCGACCACCAGCTCCCCATCCGACCAAAAGTCCGCCCCTATACTGCCTTCGAAGCAGCCGGCCGTCTCTTCCACTTCCTCTGGATCCCCTTCGGCGTCACAAATGGGGTCTCTGTCTTTCAAAGGGCGATGGACCAAATGGTGGACCAGTACGGTTTGCGGGCTACATACCCGTACTTGGACAATGTCACCATCTGTGGCCATGACCAGCAGGACCATGACGCAAACATCGAAAAGTTCCTCCAGACCGCCCGAGTCCTTAACCTGACCTATAACGAGGAAAAATGCTTTTTCCACGCAACCCAGCTAGCCACCCTCGGCTATGTCGTGAAAAATGGAGTCCTAGGTCCCGACCCTGACCACATGCGCCCGCTAAAGGAACTCCCCCTTCCCCGCAGCCTCAAGGCCCTCAAATGATGCTTGGGGCTCGTCTCCTATTACGCCCAGTGGGTCCCCAAATATGTGGACAAAGCCCGCCCATTCATAAAGACCACCGTATTTCCCCCCTCGGCTGAGGCTCGATTGGCCTTCAACAGCATCAAGGCCGATATCACCAAGGCCGCTATGCGTGCGGTGGACGAAACTATCCCCTTCCAGGTAGAGAGCGATGCGTCAGACATCGCCCTGGCTGCTACCCTCAACCAGGCAGGCAGACCAGTCGCGTTCTTCTCCCAGACCCTCATCGCCTCCGAGATTCGACACTCTGCAGTCGAGAAGGAGGCACAAGCCGTTGTGGAGGCTGTACGGCACTGGAGGCACTACATAGCCGGTAGGAGGTTCACCCTCGTTACCGACCAATGCAACACGCAACGGGGCAAAATAAAAAACGATAACATTTTGAGATGGAGGATGGAACTCTCCACCTACACGTACGATATCAAGTATCGTCCAGGGGAGCTCAACGAGCCCCCAGATGTCCTGTCCCGCGGCACATGCACCAACGCACAGGAGGACTGCTTGCAAGCCATCCACAATGACCTCTGCCACCCGGGGGTTACCCGGCTCGCCCACTTTATCAAGTCCCGCAACCTACCTTACTCAACCAAGGAGGTCAAGGTCATGACCAGGGCCTGCCAGATCTGTGTGGAGTGCAAACCGCACTTCTACCGGCCAGACAACACTCGGCTCGTGAAGGCCTCAGGGCCTTTGAGCGACTGAGCGTGGACTTCAAGGGGCCCCTCCCGTCCACCAACCGCAATGCCTATTTCCTCACCGTTATCGATGAGTTCTCCCGCTTCCCATTCGCCATTCCCTGTCCCGACATGACCTCTGCCACCGTGATAAAGGCACTGCACAGCATCTTCACCCTGTTCGGTTTCCCCGCTTATATCCACAGCGACCGGGGTACATCGTTCATGAGCGATGAACTGCGTCAGTATCTGCTCAGCAAAGGCATCGCCTCGAGCAGAACGACCAGTTATAACCCGCGGGGAAACAGGCAGGTGGAGAGGGAGAATGTAACAGTGTGGAAGGCTGTCCTTCTGGCCTACGGTCAAGAAGTCTCCCAACTACCCGCTGGCAGGAGGTCCTGCCCGATGCCCTACACTCCATTACCTCGCTCCTCTGCTCGGCCACGAATGAGACCCTTCACAACCGATTGTTTGTCTTCCCCAGGAAGTCTACCTCCGGGGTCTTGCTTCCACCTTGGCTGACGGCTCCAGGACCTGTTCTTCTCCGGAGGAGCCATAAAACGGACGCCCTGGTCGAGAAGGTCCGATTACTACACGCAAACCCCAGTTACGCCTACGTCGAGTACCCCGACGGCAGGCAAGATACGGTTTTCCTCTGGGATCTGGCACCCGCTGGTTCCCCCACTACAGAAACCCCTTCCCTCGCAGCTCCCCTGCAGGACCCGGCACCCACTACAACACCCCCCCTCCCGGCCCCACTCCCCGTTGGTGGGCACCAACCCGCGCGGCCCCTAGCGCCCCCACCCTGCTGTCGCTGGCACCGCTACCCCTGGCCCCACCTATTCCTCCTGCACCCCAATCCCCTATCCCGACCCGGACCAAGGCTCCGACCACTGTACTCCCGGACGTACCCTCAACTCAGACGTCCGTGTCCGCCGCACCACCGCCCGAGCTGAGGAGGCTGATAAGGACGATCAGGCCACCGAGACAAATGGACTTATGATGGCACTTCACCCTCGCCGGTCTTTTTTTAAAACAGGGGGTGAATGTGATGAACGGTTACTGTACTAGTGTACCTTTGTCATCATGTAAGGTGAGGTCCCCTTTAAGACCGGGCTTGGAACCCTGGGGGACTCTGCCTCCGGCTCTGCCCACCTGGGAGCCGTATATAAGGGGCCGCCTTGTGGGCGGCACCCAGTTCGCACCCGTCTCGGCACCAGGCTAGTTCTTAGCTTATTAAAGCCTTCTTTACCGTTTTACTCCCAAACGTCGTTATTGAGGGTACAACACGAGCACACGGCTTTGCCAGAATAACTGAAGTCCTTTTTTTATTAATAATATTTTATTAAGGTATTTGAAATTTTTTATAACAGTAACATAAACAATGACATCAATATGGTAAGATAAACATTTCCCCCACCCCCCCAGCCCAATCTTCACGCATCTCCACCATACAACAAAAATTGCCCCCCCCCCCCCCCCCCTTTGGAATACTGCATCTGCTGACATTTAAATTTTCCCAGAGAAAGTCGACGAACGGCTGCCACCTCCGGGTGAACCCGACCATTGACCCTCTTAAGGCGAACTTTATTTTCTCGAGACTGAGAAACCCAGCCATGTCACTAACCCAGGTCGCTACACTCGGGGGCTTCGAGTTCCTCCACATTAACAAAATCCGTCTCCGGGCTACCAGGGAGGCAAAGGCCAAGACGTCGGCCTCTTTCGCCCCCTGAACTCCCGGATCTCCCGACACTCCAAAAATCGCTACCTCCGGACCCGGCACCACCCGTGTTTTTAGTACCGTGGACATTGCCTGAACAAAACCCTGCCATAACCCTCCAAGCTTCGGGCATGCCCAAAACATGTGGACATGATTTGCTGGGCTTCCCACACACCTCACACACCTATCCTCTACACCGAAGAACTTACTCATCCTAGCCGCTGTCATGTGTGCCCGGTGGACTAGCTTAAATTGTATCAGGCTGAGCCTGGCGCATGATGAGGAGGTATTAACCCTGCTTAGGGCGTCCGCCCATAGACCCGCCTCTATCTCTCCTCCTAGCTCGTCCTCCCACTTGCCCTTAAGCTCCTCCACAGGGGTATCCTCCGCCTCCGAAAGCTCCTGGTAAATATCTGAAACCTTCCCCTCTCCCACCCATGTACTGGAAACTACTCTATCCTGTATCTGATCACTGAAGTCCTGATGGTGCACATGACTCTATGGGTCCATGTGACAGCAGGGAAAGGAATAGGAACAACACGGACTACCACTCAATTAATGTGCAGTTGTGCAGTCATGCACAATCCAGAACATTGGTTAATGCTAGCTAACCCAGCGGAAACCATGGTGCCTTCCTTCTAAGGTGGTCTGCCATCATTGCCACCCTCCCACCACCAAAAAGAACCAGGGGATGGCTGCTTAGGGACCACAGCAACCCCATTTCATTGCTTGACCATACCAAAGACACTGAATACACAACAAGAGAATTGAAGTCACCGGGAGTTTAGCGAACCAGACCACTGGTTGTCTGGACCACTCAGGGGAACCCAGAATATATTTGTGGTGGTCTGCTGTGTTCTCCATAACACTGCCATCATGAGGGCACTGCTATTGCCAACAGGAACAGGGGAGGAGTTGTAGCATTACCACTAGACTCGTAATCCCAAGACCTATGGTAATGCTCTGGGAACCTGGGGTACTGTGTGCAGTTCTGATCGCTACACTATAGGAAGGAGGGTAATAGAAGCAGGAACCCTCATAACATATAAGAAGTATTTAAATGAGCATTTGAAATGCCATAGCATACAAGGTTATGGGTCAAGTGCTGGAAAATGGGATTCGAGTAAATAGGTGCTTGCTGGCCAGCATGGCATGATGGGCTGAAGGGCTTCTTTCTATGCTGTAAAATATATGGCTCTATAGCTCCCATCCCATGCCACTTACTTGTTGCCAGGAATCAAGCAAGGATCCCTTGTGAAAGCCTCAGTGCATTACTGGCGGCACTCCCACACTCCCTGCCGGCAAGCTACCGGCCTCTGATTGGATGACCGCTCACAGGGTGGGATTTCCCCTGACGTGGGCCTTGACTGTGTGGGAAACCCAACATTGTCCAGGTAAGATTGCCCTTACATCGCATCCAGCTTTCCCGAAGCAGCACTGGGCTCTAATCATTTCTACCCCATCACACAGTCTAAATTCCATCCTACATACGGGCCTAGAGGAGTGTGTTTCCTCATGACCCATCAAAGCTATTCCTCAATCGGTATGACCCCACCTACATGATCTCCAACCCCACCGTGATCGGCGCCCCCCTATCTCTCTGTCCCCTTTCCTCAACCCACACCTTGTCTGCCCTCAGATACTGCTCCTGCAGCCCCCCACCCCATGCCCCACACATCCCTGTGCACCAACACCACTCGATCTCCCTACTCCTCAGCTACATAATTCAGATAGGCAAGCGGCCTGCCAATCAGGAGAACCTGGAAAAAGAGTAAAGTTTGAAAGTTAAGAACTGCCAATTGGAATGCCTGTGTCACCAGCTTGTTGTCTCTCCTCACCTCACTTCAATTTCTGTGTGATTTTATTTATTATTTTAGAACATTACCCTCCCCTTAAATATACCATCCTATTTCTAGTCGACTGCGACTCTGGTCCGAAGCTTTTAATCACACTTTCATGTTTTGCCTGTCTTCTTCTGAGGTCAAGTCATAAACTGTAAGAGTCACTCATTTTACAGGATCTTAATTCATTCTGTCCTTGAAATCTAAATGAGAAAAATGTAACTGCTTTCCTGCAAAGAGACGGCACCAAATGTGGCCAACTTGATATATTTCATGCTGTCAAAATGTAACTCTTCAGGAGTCATCAGTGTTAACCTATAAAAAGTCCATTGTCCAAAGATTGAGCTAATTTTATTTCCATTAGTATTGTGTAAATGCTATTTGCTATTTGAAGCCTTCTTAAAGGCTCAATTAATGCCTTCCTGTTAAACTTCACCTCTTTGACAAAGGGTCATACAGACTTGAAACATTAGCTCCGTTCTCTCTCCACAGATGCTGCCAGACCTGCTGAGATTGTCCAGCATTTTCTGTATTTGCCCTAAATTGCTGTGCTGCACTATATGAATACAACAACTTCGGGCACGATGACGCACCCAACTTGGTGCCAGGACGAGGTCATTGAACCTTGCAAAAGGCCTCTCACGAGGTCAGCGTTGCTCAAAATGCCTCGTGAGATTTAATGGGATTTGGCGAGACATCATGATGTGGATCTCACCTTCACTGGGCGTGATCCAGAGCTGCATATTTAAATGAATCATTAGGCTAACTTAAATATGTCTTTGCGGGATTCTTCCAGTGCCGGGACCTAACGGCCGCACCTGGGAGATCTCACCAAGGCGCCATTTAATACTGGTCCACACAAACATGGACCAGTCATAATGGCCCCTGGGGGAGTCTCCGAGGCCATTAGAAACCCCGGATGGTCAGGGACAGAGCACCCCCTCTGGCACCCAGGCGCCTTGGCACTACCAGCCTGCCACCCTGTCGTGTTGGGTGTTCTGATGCACAAATGATCCAACACGGCTGTAGATGGTACAACTCAGTTTTATTGTCTAAACAACTGTAACATTTAACTACTGGCTTGGGTACGTGCTTCACCAGCTAACCTGTGGACCCAACCCTGTCACTATCTTGGTGAGGCACTCAGCACATGGTGTATGTCTGAGTGGCGCGCTGTGAGCTCTGTGCTCTGAGCTATCACCTGGTAGAATGAGTGGGAACTGAGGTGTTCCCTGTTTTATAGTGCGTGTGCTCTCACTGGTGGTTGGCTGCGATGTTATGCGTGTGCTGGTTGGTCCAACTGCCTGTCCATCAGTGTGTGTGTGTTATTGCACCATGATATGCTGATGTGGATATCATGACACACCCTAGCAGTGAGACTCTGGGGAGGGGAGGGGGGGGGGGGGGAAAGGTTGGGGTAGCCTTCAAAAATGGTGTCCCAACCTGTGAGGAGCCTTTGACTCAAGTGCAGCCTTGTCAGAGAGAAATGTCCCGAGGCTAAAAGAAATGTCAAAGTGCAGCTGAATAGCGGGATGTTTCCCAGCGCGGTAGCCGCCAAGAAACACTCGGCTAAAACGTGCGCAAAACGGACATAGATTTCTTTTGGTTGAATCGTGCCACTCATCTTTGGCTTTAGTCTCAGACATTTTCTTGGGGTCCTGTTAATGCATGCTTTTCCTGTTCCTCAATCTTAAGGCTGTTTCATAACTCTGAGAGGGGAGTAACTGCTGTGGCAAGTTACCATTGTGTGGCGTGGCCCAGTGAGAATGGTCATGACTTTGAGTCTTTGGGTGGGTGTAATATCCCTGCAATTTCTAGAGCTACGTTCAATAACAGGGTGACTGCCAGATCTGATTAGCTCTCTTCTCCACTCTTTAAGATGCCTGTATTGAACAGAGAATGGAAAAAGCATTTGAGAGAAAGATGGTTAATCAGCCCCTTCTTCTGCTCATTGCCAATGCTAGTCACACCATCTGCAGTTAGGCTGATATCAATCATCAGAATCCTTCCATGTTGTCAGAAAAATGGTTCAGAGAGAAAATAATTAGAATTATGTCATAAGCTGCCCTTCTGGTTTTAAAGTTGCATTTCTCTAAATCACTCTTCTGCCAACAGTAATTTCTGTCTATTCATGGCAAGACTACTATAATACACAACATTGTCATAGCAAACAACTTTGTTCATGCAGGAGACTTACATAATCTATTTCTAATTGTTATTTGGGAATTTCATGCAATTCTTCACTGCTAGAAGAGCCACACTATCACACTATTTGCCAGCTGAATAGACAACGGGCGGAATCTTACCATATTTCTTCAAGGTGTCAGGCTCAGACTGAAAACCAGTATCTAGCTCTCCAGTTGCGCAGACCAGTTTTCTCTCCAGATCCTGAGCCTCTCTGGGTTAAAAATATATATGTGGGCAGGGTTTATGGCATCACTCCGGTGGGACAGGGCCTGATAGAGCTGACACCTGGCTCAACAAAGATTGGGGCGCCCTCTTTAAAGATTGCCCCGATCAGAACTGAACACCAACTCCTCCCACCACCCAGCAAGGAGGTATCTGGGGCTTCCTTCTCAACCATCAGACAGTTATTAGGGGCTCAGCCCACGACATTCATCGGGGGTTACCCCCTCAGTGTCTCCGACGTTCCCCCCTAAGTGCCCGCTCACCCCATGCCTGAAAGGTTCCCCCTCACTGCCCGCTCTCCCCCCCCCCCCACCCAGCATACATAAATGGAAATCCCCATGGGTTCCCATGAGGGTCTGCCCTGGCACTGCCTCCTGGCACCAATCCTGTCACAGTTTGGCACTGCCAGTTGGCACTGCCAAGTTGGCATTGCCAGGTTTTCACAGTGCCAACCTGGCAGTGCCAATCTGGCAGTGCCAACCTCTACTAGGGTAAAGTGCCTGGGATCAGCCCGGGCATATCCCTCCCCCTTCAGAGGCTATACTTAAGTTTGCACCCCCAGAGGGGGAGCTGTTGTAAACATCGCCAACGTGATGTCAGTGAGGTTTGAATATTCAATGAAGGGACATCGTTTTTAAAAAAAATTAATTTAGAGTACCCAATTAATTTTTTCCAATTAATGGGCAATTTAGTGTGGCCAATCCACCTAAACTGCACATCTTTGAGTTGTGGGGGTGAAACCCACGCAAACACGCGGAGAATGTGCATACTCCACACGGACAGTGACCCAGAGCCGGGATCGAACCTGGTACATCGGCGCCGTGAGACAGCAGTGCTAACCACTGCGCCACCATGCTGCCTGTGAAGGGGGATCATGTGGCTGATGTGGGGGGGGGGGGGTGAGGCGGGAGCTGGGTAGTGATTTAAAATTGATTCAAATCCATTAAAATATGGTTTTCACTCTTTGTGGTGTGAACCTCAAACTTCGCCAGCGAGGGGTGTGGAAAATCAGGAAACGCAATCTTTCCGGAAGAGAGGTCCAAATCGCTCCAGATTTCTGCCCAGATAATCCTCTCTCGTGGCGAATAGAGGCTGAAAATTGCCCCCATGATCAGCCATAACATCCCTGACTTGTGCCTTGTAGATGGTGGAGAGGTCTTGTGGAGTGAGGAGGTGAGTTTCTCGTCGCAGAATTCCTAGCTCTGACCCATTCTTGTAGTCACAGTATTTATATGGCTGGTCCAGTTCAGTTTCTGGTCCATGATAACTCTCATAATGTCTCTGTCAAATACCAAGAAGAAAGCTTTCCATATCTGGTACTTGAATATAAATACAAAGTTGTAATGTGGAAACACACCATTTGAATCAAACAGTCCACACTAGTGGTTGGAAGGCTCCATAAATGTATTTCAAATTTATCTGATGAGGTAGTTGGTCGACATCTTTTCCCAAAGGTAGAGGAGTCTAGAACTAGAGGGCATAGGTTTAAGGTGAGAGGGGAGAGATACAAAATAGACCAGAGGGGAAATTTCTTCACATAGAGGGTGGTGAGCATCTGGAATGGGCTGCCAGAAGCAGTGACAGAGACGGGTACAATTTTGTCTTTTAAAACGCAGCTAGACAGTTACGTGGGCAGGGTGGGTATCGAGTGATATGGGCCAAATGCGGGCAAGTGGGACTAGCTTAGTGATAGAAGCTGGGTGGCGTGGACAAGCTGGGCCGCAGGGCCTGTTTCCATGTTGTAAACATCTATGACTCTATGACTCTATTTTACGTATGCTCCCTTACCTTGTGATATCCTTTCCTTTGTCTTCTTATTTAATCTGCAGATTAACTTTAAGAGGCAGCTTGGTGGTTTGGAGTGGGGAAGAATATTGTCCAGTACATATTACATGTTCCCAAGTATGAAAAATTGAGGCTATTTTGACAGCTGAGTAATATGATGCATAACTCCATTTGGGACCTAACCATAGACAATTTAATGTTATCAGCTGTTCAGACAAGCATTTTCTGTTTCAGCCCTAAAACTCTGAGCAGACATGTTTTGCTTTGCACGTAAACTTACAGATCCCTTCTCTAAACCAGAATGACTTTATGTTCTGTTGTCACAGGACAGTGCACAACTCCAGGAATCATTAGAGACGTAATGAAACTGTAATTTTCAGATTTATATCTTTGTTTTGTGTTTATTTAATTGTAGATAGCCATGGATCAACATTTCTTACATATACTGTTTAAAATTTCCCTTGCTTAGATCTGCTTTCTATGTAACATTTATGAGTACATATTCTGTAAACGCAAAAACTGGGCGAGATCAAGCATGCACATTCAATTTCTTTTGATAAATGTTTGAAACCTTACAACCTGACAATGGCTGCTTTATACCTGTTACAGACTGGTATTGCAGCAGAACAGGTTGTGTATAATAGACTCTCAGTCTTTTAACTTGAGTCAGTGAGTAATTCAAATTCATGTAGCCAGTTTATTAGCTATTCATTTTAATTTTCCATGACAGGTTTCTCCCTTACACGGTCATACGCTAGTACTACATTCAGCTTTCGACAAAATGCTTCTTTTTCCCTTTTTCTTTTATTCTGGGCAACAGGCTTGTGGGTGCCACAAACATTCTCATACCTTATGCAATTGGTCATCCTTCATGTGTGATCAGTATTCAGTATTAACAGGCTATTAAATTGTGGAAGTTGCCGATGGGGTGTTTCAACCAACATAGTAGTTAACGTTAAGTTCACAATAGGATCTACCTGAAATTTCAGGTAAAATAAGGTCATTCGTAAAGGTTATAAAATGCAGCAGGGTGGTCTTCAGAATGAAAGAAAAAGAATTATTACAGGAAAGACTGGAAAATACAATAGGGCAGATGGGAATGAGAATTAGTATCAATCATAATAGGTGAACAAACTGGAGACATTTATTATCACGGAATTGATTGAGATATTCCAGCTACTGCCGCTTCAGTTCTTTGCCAAAGTTGAGCTTTATAATTTCTGTCAACCCTCCTTTGTTTCCCTCTTCCATCCTGATGGTACAGGTGCCAACCCGTGTCAAGGGATACTGACTGACCTTTCTGATTTACTGCTTCCCATCGATCCAAGGTTCTCAGTTAAAACAAAACAAAACTTGCTTTAAAAAAGCTTTTATTTAACTTTTTCATAAAGCTCAGAACATCCCAGAGTGTGTTTAAGTCAATGAAGTACTTTTGGGGTATGGTCACCGTTTGAATAGGTAATCTAGCAGGGAGTAGGGTGGCATGGGAGCACAGTGATTAGCCCTGTTGCTTCACAACGCCAGGAACCCGGGTTTGATTCCCGGCTTGGGTCACTGTCTGTGCGGAGTCTGCACGTTCTCCCTGTGTCTGCGCATGTTTCCTCTGGGTGCTCCGGTTTCTTCCCACAAGTCCCGAAGGACTAAGGTGAATTGGACATTCTGAATTCTCTCTCTGTGTACCCGAGCAGGCGCCGGAGTGTGGCGACAAGGGGATTTTCACAGTAACTCGCAGTGTTAATGTAAACCTACTTGTGACACTAATAAAGATTATTATTATCTATTGGCAGTAGTCCTGTTGTGTCGGGTGGTGGGTGATCTATTTGCCCATCTACTGGTAGATCTTCCAGGATCAGGATCATCTAAATTATTTAGCACGTTTTCCAGCAGTAAATCTGCAGCTGCTGGTTTATCTGCTTTGGCAGTGGGGGCGGGGCAAGGAGAAGACTGAAAGGCGATGTGAAACCTGTTACAGAGCATCATGCTGTGGGGTTCCAAGGCTGCATGAAAAAACTCAGACTTTTCCTAGTGCAATAATTTACTCTGTGGCCAGCTGCACTAGACAAGGTAGCCTTTTGATTCTTACCCTCCTTTCACACTCTAGTAATGCTAGATGCTTGGAACCAGTGTTGTTAAAGCATTCATGGCCACATTGCTTCCACAGTGTGGTTGGCTTTCCTGAACACTACACTTCCCCATACTGTGTAAATAAATGAGCATTGCTTTTGAACTTACTAACTGGTGTATCGAGTAATTGATCAGTATTCGGTTCTGAACCTTGTGGCGGTGTCGAAAGATACCTGGCGACTCTTGAGCAAACGTGATTAAATAGAGCCAAATTAAGAACCAACCAAAAGTTAGCAACACTACTCAAAAGGTGACCATACCCCAAAAGTACTTCATTGACTTAAACACACTCTGGGATGTTCTGAGCTTTATGAAAAAGATAAATAAAAACTTTTTTAAAGCAAATTTTGTTTTGTTTTAACTGAGAACCTTGGATCGATGGGAAGCAGTAAATCAGAAAGGTCAGTCAGCATCCCTTGACACGGGTTGGCACCTGTACCATCAGGATGGAAGAGGGAAACAAAGGAGGGCTGACAGAAATTATGGTTAAACCGTTTTCACATCAGAATGATGAGCTGCAACTCCAGCCAACTTTGCAAAGTTGAAACACTGAAATATCATCGGCCGGAATTTTCCATCCTGGCCCCCACGCCTCCCCACACCCCTCTGACCACAGCAATGGGTTTTTGGGCTGCAGTGGTGTCTCTCTGTTGGCTGCCAGTGGGATCTTCTAGTCCCCTCAAAGGTAATGGCTGATTACGTGTGACAGGATGTAACCCGACGGCCAATGGCGATCCGCCTCCACCACCGGACACCCCGACGCAGTGGGGCCCTTACAATCTCAGCCTATGAAAAAAAGGATGCTGAGCTCTTGGATAGTTCATTATTTTGAAAGAATTTGGATGGGTTATTCTCATCATTAATACATCACTTGATTCTGTAGGCGTCTTCAGTATCTGATGTCACTTGCTGCAGAAAACCGTAAAAGTGGCACCAAATGGAACAATCTCAACCGTAAACCCCTATCCCCACCACTGCCCAAAATGGGACTTCACATCTTGGCTGAGTAAATGTTCTCAAGACCAAAGTATTGAATATGAAAATCACGGTCAAAAGTAAGCAAAAACCCATGCGAGACAAACGTATATTTGTCGATGTGAAATGTGAACTTTATTGATATCAAATTATCTGCTTAAGAGGCCGAGCCTCTAATATCTGAACTGATGAAAATCCGTGAAGAGAACAAGTGTGACTGGTTTGCTGGCTGAATTTACTTCTCTTTAATCATTTGTTTTCACATCAGAGTGATGAGCTGCATTTCCAGCTCACATTATAATGTTCAAAGATTCAACAAAAAAATTATGAAAGAAGGACACCAAATTTTAGGCTCTTTATTTGGTTTATTAAGTATGTAAGTCAAGCATTGTATTCATTCTCAATTTTTGCTGTATTGTACAATGTAAATAAATTCCATTCTTAGTTCAGTCTGGATGATGCATGTAACAAGTCGATTTTTCTACCTTGCTGCAAACGCTAGAGTCCGTATTGGATGTGAAACATGTTAGGGAAAAGCAAATCGCTAACTCAGTGGAAGGGGACTGCAGTGTGCTCCCCGAACAGGTGCCGGAATGTGGCGACTAGGGGCTTTTCACAGTAACTTCATTTGAAGCCTTGTGACAATAAGCGATTTTCATTTCATTTTCATTTCATTTCATGTGAAACATGTACAAATGTATATGTTTTGGACATAAGGAATGTTTATCTGTCAGGGCAGCACGGTGGTGCAGTGGGTAGCATTGCAGCCTCATGGCGCTGAAGTCCCAGGTTCGATCCCGGCTCTGGGTCACTGTCCATCTGGAGTTTACACATTCTCCCCGTGTTCGCGTGGGTTTCACCCCCACAACCCAAAGATGTGCAGGGTAGGTGGATTGGCCACGCTAAATTGCCCCTTAATTGGAAAAATGAATTGGGTACTCTAAATTTATTTTTAAAAAAGGAATGTGTATCTGTCTAGTGAAACTGCATTTTATTCTGAACATAAATGAAGAAATTGTCTGATAGCCTGATTTGTCACAATGTATTCCTTCTGGCCTACCATTGCCATATTTTATTTCTTTAATGTTTTTTCTATCTTTAATTCTCCTTGGATATGTGCTCAAAATCACTCTAAACTTAACATTGGCAGTCCCACCCAGCCTTCAAATCACTGTCCCATTCCTTAGTAATTAGCACTTTCTGAGTTGCCCACCCCATAATCGGCGGGGCGGGCAACTTCGCCGGGAAGGAGTGGCATGAACCACTCCGGCGTCGGGCCGTCCCAAATGTGCGGAATCCTCCGCACCTTCAGGGGCTAGGCTGGCGCCGGAGTGATTTGCGCTGCGCCGACCGGCGGGGAAGGGGCTTGGTGCCACGCCAACCAGTGCCATAGGGGCCTCCGCCGGCCAGCACGAGTTGGCGCATGCGCGGGAGCACCAGCGTGTGCTAGCGTCATCCCAGCACATGCGCAGAGGGCTTCGTCTCTGCACCGGCCATTGCGGACCACCACGGCCGCCGTTGCGGAAGAATAGAGTGCCCCGACTATACAGGCCTGCCCATGGATCGGTGGGCCCCGATCGCGGGCCAGGCCACCGTGGGAGCACCTCCCGGGGCCAGATCCCCCCGCGCCCCCCCGAGAACCCCGGAGGCCGCCCGCGCCGCCAGGTCCCGCCGGTAAGGACCTACTCTAATTTACGCTGGCGGAAACGGCAAAAAATGGGCAGCCACTCGGCCGATCACGGGCCGGTGAATCACCGGGGGGGCCACCGACCGGCGTGGCGCGATTCCCGCCCCCGCCAAATCTCTGGCGTGGATAATTCGGCAGCCGGCGGGGCAGGATTCACGCCGCCCCCCAGGCGATTCTCCGACCTGGCGAGGGTCGGAGAATCCCGCCCAATAACTCTGAAATTTACCATCATCCTGAAAGGTAAACTCTAATCCAAGACTGTTTTGATGCAACCATTTCACGAGTGAGCATGTTTTTGCTGCAGAAATGTTTGGAACTTTCCACTTGCTCACTTTGCCATGCACATTTCCCAAACCTTGAATAAAATGTGGAATAGTTCCCTGTTGAATGTATTATTATCAAATGGCATCGCTTCAGGATTTAGTCATGCTGCTGTTAATTCATCCCATAAGCTTTCTGAATAATTTAGGAAATTCCCCAGAGCTTTGCTCTATCTTCCATTCTGTTCTTTGTAACTTTTAAATCGCAATCACTTTCTCTATTCATCGTTCAAACCTGCGCTCTATTTTGTTAATGGCTCAATTAACCTGCATATCTTAGTCTGCTCCACTTAAAGGGGAGCTGAATTCATTGCACAAAAGGTGCAGTGGACTGTGGAAGATTTGGAGATTCGTGAAAGCACAGATATTGGAGAAACAAGGCAGGAGTGAGGGGTTTCCTGATTTTCTGATGCATTGTTGGAGACATTACTATGGGAGGTGGAAAGGAGGACAGACACAGGGCGGAAATCTCCCAACTGAGACTAAGTCCCATGGCGGAAGTGAAAATGGGGAGTGTTTCCCGCTGCGGAGGTCGGCAGTAAACCAAGCCATATCCTCTGGGCCTGACCAACCCCCCCCCCCCCCCCCACCCCCACCCCCACATCCACCCCCACAGCCCCACACGCACCCATCCACTGCTGTGATCTAATTCTGCACCTATATCTTACGGTCGCAATACAAGCTGCAGATGGTGAACCTTTTGCTTTGCACCCCTCCCCAAGTCCTTCATCACAACCTTCTTCTTCTGCATTTCTGCTTTTAGGAACCCGAGAACAGCCAACCTGCCAGCCAGTGCCATCCAACAAGTATTTGAATTCCCCTGGAATGGTCTTGCTGGTGGGCAAGAAAACGTGGGCAGGATTCTGTGATCCTGAGGCTAAGTGTTGACGCCATTGTAAATGCCGCTGCGTTTCCCGACGGCGTCAACATGGCCTCAGGATCAGCAATTCTGGCCCCTAGAGGGGGCCTGCACAGCACTGGAGTGACCCTCGCCACTCCAGCTGCCGATCCCGGCATCAACTGGGCACCACGGGATCCGCGAATGCACAGTGGCACCGGCACCAGTGGCTCCCTTCTCAGCACTGGCCCCGACGCAACATTGCATATGGCTACAGGGGCCGGTGCAGAAGAAAGGAGGCCCCCAGCACGAGAGGCTGGCCAGCCGATTGGTAGGACCTGATCGCGGGCCAGGCCACAACGGAGACAGGTTGGGCCCCCCCCTCCCCCCACAGGCCACCCCCGGACCCTTCCACGCCGAGGTCCCGTCGGCTGAGAGCAGGTTAGAACGGCGCCGGTGGGACTCGGGTTTTTTGCTACAGCCGTTCGGCTTATCCCGGGCTGAGAATCGGCGGGGGAGGGCCACGTAGAGCGGCCCCGGCCGGCACCGCGCCGGCGCCAATGGCCGCGGAGAATCGCGTCCCGGCGTCGGGGTGGCGTCGTGCAATTTGCGCCGGTCGCGGCGATTCTCCGGCTCGGCCCGGGCTGAGAGAATCCCGCCCCGTATCTTTGCCTGTAAGGCTTATGACGAGCAGGTGGAATGAATTGATGGCAGGTTTGTTGGAGAATCATTTAATTTTGCCAAGCAATCTCAGTCAACTTATGGAGGTCAGGATGCCATCTGGCTGTAAATATTATTGTAGATACCTTCACTTTTTCATCAGTACCAAGTGATATTGGCATTGCCAATCTTCTACACCCACTGGAAGTTTGATATAGTAGCCTTAAACTTCCAGAGGACAACGAGGCAGCTTGTCTCCAAAGACAAGGAACTAGATCAAAGACCCAACTGATGATTACTGACACTGGCTATGTCGGCCCAACATTGCATTCTGACTGGAGATGCCCTTGCAGCAGCAGAACAGCTCTGCATTCGTCTCTACCGATTAGGCTACACAATCTGTGAAAGCATGAAATACAGTGATTTGAATGCTACCAGGCACTGTCTAACATTTGTCAGGCATAGCATATAATATTTGTACTCAGCTGCCAAGGACTTGGAAACAAAGGAACTAGGAGCAGCAGTAGGCAATTTAGCCCCTCGAGTCTGCTCTGCCATTCAATACAATCATGACTGATCTCCTCTCAGCCTCAACTCCATTTTCCTGCCCGCTCCCCATACCCCTTCAAACCATTACTAATTAAACATCTGTCCATCTCCTCCTTAACTTTACTCAATGCCCGGCATCCACCACACACTGGAGTAATGAATTCCACAGATTCACAGCCCTTTGAGATAGGAGCAGCATGGCGGCACAGTGGTTAGCACTGCTGCCTCACAGCACCAGGGACCTGGGTTAATTTCCAGCCTTGAGTGACTGTCTGTGTGGAGTTTGCACATTCTCCCTGTGCCTGCCTGGACTTCCTCCGGGTGCTACTGTTTCCTCCATTTCCGATGATGATCTGCATAAAGAAATGCTGTACAAAATGTTATGCACGACCGCCGGCCAGTAGGTGGCAGTGTAAACCCACCACATGACCCTGTGGCTGGGCTGGGAAGTTGGGAGTAGGTTGTGTTGGAGGATAGACATATTTTGCAGTAGCTCTACAGTAATTAATTGGTGTTAGTAGTTTATAATTTTATTTATCCAAATTATCCTTATCTCGCAGTTGTTTCATAATAAATTATTTAAACTAGATGTTCTGTAGTTCATCATTCACTTCTGAAGTGTTGGGTGCTCTGAGGTACAGACAAACCAACACGGTTGCGATTGGTACAACGCAGTTTTATTCCATTTAACTATTTATACATCTAACTTGGTACTCAGCACGTTGTGACTGTGTGAGTGTCTTGCTTTGAGGTCCTGGCCCTGTGCCGTCATCAGATGGACTGCCCAGGAAGTGTTGTGTTTCTTGTTTTATACTGTGTCTGCTCTTGTCTGTGATTGGCTGTCGTGTTATGTGTGCTAATTGGACCGTTGCTCTGTCTATCATTATGTATGTGTTATGATGTATGTTTGAATATCATGACGTCCCCTCTTTTTTACAAGATTATGTGCCTACGTCGTTATAAATATAAATGTGTCCTGAGTGCAGCTAAATGTGTGTGTGCGTAATATTTACATCATGTACATGGGGCTTAACTATATACAAGGGGCGATGTCAGGTGTGACATGCTAACGAGGTTGTACCATAACAAAAAGAAAAACAACGTGGAAATTTGGAACGATCAAACGAATGCCTGTAAAGAGAAACAGAGACATGTTATAAAACAGTGGTTGCAAAAGTTCAACGTGTGAACAGTCTCATAAGTCCAGTCTAGTAGGTGGGCGACGAATTCGGGTTGACCGTCAGGGTGGCACACCATTCATCGCCCGGATTGATGGTGTTGACCCGGTTCGCATCAGTGACTGCAACCCGGAAGGCGTCTTGGTCATCTGTGTCATCGGTTTGGATGTCGTGATGTGGAGGCTGAATGGTCCGCATGTTCCTGCGAGGTTGTCGGAGATATGGAAGATCAACAGGTTGAGCCGCTCAACAGTAGGCAGCGTAGTGGCCCATCTTGCCACAGCGTAGGCATTGTCGGGTTTTTGCAGGACATTGCCCTTTTAAATGTGCAGCTCCACAGTTGCCGCACGTCATGACGTCATGGCGTTCATTAAGCCAGTTCGGTCTTGCGCGGGCACACCTGCGCAGCACGTCCCTCAGTGTTGCCGTAGGTTTTGGCGCGCACAAACGCGGGAGGCCTTGAAAAGCGCGCGAAACGGCTGCCCTCATCCGGGCGGCGGGCCGGGATAAACTCAATTGCCTGGACAAGTTTGGCCTCGTGGGTGGCCTGGCTTGCCGATTCGGTCGCGCTGGACCCACTCCGTGCCGATTCGGTCGCCTGAAATTGGGCATAGCGGCTAGTCGCATTCTCATGCAGGGCACAGGCTTCAACTGCAGATGCTAAGGTCAGGCCTTTTATTTTTAGAAGCTGTTGGCGTAGGCTGCCCGAGGCAACCCCAAAAACGATCTGGTCCCGGATCATGGACTCTGATGTGGTGTTGTAACCGCAGGACTACGCGAGTATGCGGAGGTGCGTCAGGAAGGACTGAAAGAGCTCATCCTTACCTTGCAGGCGCTGCTGAAAGACATACCTCTCAAAGCTTTCATTGACCTCAACGTTGACGTGCTTGTCGAGCTTGAGGAGGACCGTATCATACTTAGCTTTGTTCTCACCTTCCGCGAACACCAAGGAGTTGGATGGCGTGCTGACCTGCGGTAGTGAGGAGCATGGCAATCTTCGTTTCGTCCGAGGCACCCTGTTTTTCATTGGCCTGCGTGAAGAGTTCGAAGCGCTGCTTGAAGAGCGTTCAATTTATGCCCATGTTCCCAGCGACTTGCAACGGCTGCGGTTTGTTGAGGGTGTCCATGGCTCAGGATGGCAGATTTGCTGGTAGGTATCGATTCACTTCTGGTACCATGAAGTGTTGGGTGCTCTGAGGTACAGACGAACCAACACGGTTGCGATTGGTACAACACAGTTTTATTCCATTTAACTATTTATACATCTAACTTGGTACTCAGCACGTTGTGACTGTGTGAGTGTCTTGCTTTGAGGTCCTGGCCCTGTGCCGTCTCCAGATGGACTGCCCAGGAAGTATCGTGTTTCTTGTTTTATACTGTGTCTGCTCTTGTCTGTGATTGGCTGTCGTGTTATGTGTGCTAATTGGTCCATTGCTCTGTCTATCATTATGTATGTTTTATGATGTATGTTTGAATATCATGACAACTTCGGCCAGTCTACAGAATATAACACCTCCCACAGTCCAAAGACATGCAGGTTAGATGGATTGGCCATATTGAATTGCCCCTTAGTGTCCAAAAATGTGAAGGTTAGTTTAAAGCATTATTGGGATAAGGTGGGGGAGCGGGCTTCGGTGGAGTGCTCTTTCAGAGGGTCAGTGCAGACTTGATGAGTCAAATGACCTCTTTCTGCGCTGTAGGGATTCTATGAAGTAATTCCTTCTCATCTCAGTTTTAAAACCGCAACCCCTTATTCTAAAACAATGACCTCTCATAGGTTGCCCGCCCGTTCTACATCTACTTTGTCAATACCTTTTATCATCTAATATACCTCAATTAGATCTCCTCTCATTCTTCAAAACTCTTGAGTGTCTAAACTGCTTAATATGTCTTCACAAGACAAACCCCTCATCTCTGGAATCAATCTGGTGAACCTCCTCTGAACTCCCTCCAAGGCAATTAAATCCTGCCTCAAATAAGGGGACCAAAACTGTAACCAATGCTCCAGGTGCAGTCTCACCACCTTTACTTTTATATTCTAACCCTTTAGCTATAAAGGCCAACATTCCATTTGCTTTGCTTATTGTCTGCTGTACCTGCATGCTAGTTTTCTGTGACTCATGCACAAGGACACCCAGATCCTTCTGCATCGCAGCATTCTGAAGTTTCTCTCCATTTAGACAACAATTAAATAATAATCGGAACCTTTGGGTGCACTAACCTTCTGTCAAGCAAAGAATGTGTACTTTTATGTGTCCAACGAGGGGGCACAAACACCTCTGACATTCCCTATATTTCCCTGCTGCTCTTCCTTCAAATTGTTTAGTTATTGGGGGCTTCTCACTGGAATTCCCCTCATTCCACTAACTGAGCTGCACAAAGGTTAAAAGCAACAGGTGCTGTTAAAAACTGAAGTGAAGACAGGAAAATGCAAAACCTTTTCCCAGAAGCGAGGACAAATATTTGCTGAACCTTCTTACTGTGCCCTCTCTGCCCAATGACCTTGACATACAGTTGACCCATTTGCCTCCTGGGCACCCACTGTTAAGTGAGATGATCATTCAGCGGGCTCACTTTGTCTAACTATTCTCACCAGGGCGAAACCGACAATACCAGATTGGCCAACTGTTTTTATAACAGACCTGTCAAAGAAAAGGAAAATTGAAAAAGGTGTAAAATGGATGGGTAACACACTACTACCTATTGGTGGTCCGCAGGAACAGTTAAACACAACCCCACCTCAATATTTTGCATGCACAGGTTTCTGGAAATAGCAGGCAGGATGAAATGATCTCATTCTGCTGTAATAATAATCTAATGAAAGTCTCTCCTGACAGCCGGGAGCTTATTACCCTAGCTTTTCTTACAAATGGGTGCACAGTGCAAAGAGGTGGAGATCAGTGGAATAAATCGATGCACAATTGCCGACTCAGGTTTTCCCAATTCACACCTGAGAAATGGGCACACCTAATAAGCGGTTAGTGCTACAGTTTTGGTGTTCGAACGGGCTTGCAGTCATCTGGACAATTGTACTGACAAATACACGATTCTCAAGCGATTTGGAAGTGTGGTGACCTAATGTAGTGCAAAAGGTTGCAATTTGCAGATGTCAATTGCAATCATTTTTCCAAAGTGATATTAATTTATATTCAACTTGCACCTGATACTTGGGATCAAGGAATTATCATTTTTATTGAAACTGGGTGTAATTATCTGGTCAATCTCTTGGGAAACAAGCTTATAATTAAATCTGTGAGCCTACCATCAGGCTACGTTTAGTGTTCCAACGTCCTAAGATCCATGAATATTGGAATATGGAAGCAGTGAAATTTGTAAATATAATCGAATAAATGAGACCAATAAATCACCAATAAAGTCCAAAGACTGCTGTTACCTCAAAGGTTTTATTTTGCATATCTAAATATTAGGCAATTGGTTCAGTTTTAGTTTAAAGAAACAAACGTGTTTGGGAAGCTTTCTTTTCTTTTGAAAGATTATAGAACACAGAAGAGCCGCCCATCATTTACATCGCTTAGTTTCTATGTACAAATGTGGCAATAATTTGTCTATGCACATATATTCTGTTTTCCTAATCAAATAAATGAGCATTTCCAAGAAGATGCTGTCCCTTTAAAAACATTGGGATGCTGCACGATTCCTGGTGAGCTGCAATCATGTGAAATAATCAACATTGCTTCAAGGTCACAAAATGCTCATCAAAGCACATATATCTTTGGCTGGTTGCACATGTATGTTGTGATTTATATTGTTTGAATTAATGAAACTGACCTGAAATTGACAAGTTGATGACAGTGTGAATGATGATAGTACCGAACCTCAGGCTACACAAGTGGGGATCTGCAACCTGGCTAACATATTGTGGATCAACCTTGAGGCCTTTTATTTTGTGCAGTTAATAGAAATTTTCTGCCAAGATGCATTTTTCTGATACAAGTACACTTCTGCTCAATATCTCTGTTTTTCTTGCCCTGTCACAGGAGAAAAAACAAAATTCAGCTCAGAAATTTCAGGAGCCCCCCTCTGCTTCTGGAGGTGTGACAGAGAAGAGGTTCTCTTCAGCCTTCTGCCCGAGGTTTGATTCTACCCTAAATCAAAGGGAGGGGATAATATGAATAATAAGGGGTACGTGACGTACTGTCAACGGGGTTCAACCCAGGATGTCGGAGTGGCATCTAACAACGATTCTGGCGAAGGCCTGGTCTTCTTGCCTGGCTTAATTTTTCAAAGGTAAAGGTATTTTACTGTCTGCTTTTCCAATTCACAATGTGGACAAAGCCACAATCAATCTGCCTGAAATCTATTGCGATTAAAGTATGGCATTATCGGGCTCACTGATAATTATGATATGGTAACGACACCAGCTTCCTGTGTGTAGACTCACTAGTGGTGGTAAGCTGGAAGTTAGTTTCTGCAGGTGGGCTAGCATCAGCTAGTTCCACTGTCAAATATGGTGTCAAGGTGGTTGTGTGGCATGGGGGAGGGGGGGGGGGGCGGCGGGCGGTAGAACAAGCACCCTGGGCCCACCGGAATTTGACAGAATGGACATGATTTGAGCAGAAACCAGGTGGCAATGGGTAATGCGCCCTGTCCCAACCGCTTCCTCCCTGCCCCTAGTAGTGATTCCATGTCCAAAATGGGCTGACATTTCTGGGCCAAAACCTTTTCCTAGAATCATAGAATTTACAGTGCAAAAGGAGGCCATTCGGCCCATCGTGTCTGCACCAGCCCTTGGAAAGAACACCCTGCTTAAGCTCATGCCTCCACCCTACCCCTGTAACCTTGCGGACACTAAGGGCAATTTAGCATGGCCAATCCACCTAACCTGCACATCTTTGGGCTGCAGAAGGAAACCGGAGCACACGGAGGAAACCCATGCAGACATGGGGAGAACGTGCAAACTCCACACAGACAGTCACCCGAGGCCAGAAATGAATCCGGTTCCCTGGAGCTGCGAGGCAGCAGTGCCACCATGTCGCCCCTTTAATTTATAAAGGCATTGAAACAAATATATAGCTGAATGATCATATGAAAATGAGAGAGCAGAACAAGAGAATGATAATGTATGACAACAAAGAATTAATTAGGATATTCAGAACATCTATTCTGTTAGGTTACATTCCACAGCATGATTTACCGCCATGGCATTTAAATTAGTTTAAATAAACTAGGTTCATGTCAAAGTTGAGGAGCATCGGGACTGTAAAGAAACATGTCTCATGGGATTCTCTCCTTTAGTCTAATGCTGATTTTCTACAGAGTCGCAGAACAGCTCCCTCCACCAGCCCCCACCATATCCCCCCTCATCAACTGAAGGTGATATCTCAGGATCAAGCTTATTATCATCAATTGGAAGGGTTCCAGGATCATTTATGTCACTATTGGGTTCCTTGTTCTGAATCTGGAGTGGAACAAAAGGTGAACTGATAGCAAAATATATCAGGCGCAATTCTCCAGACCGGCGACTAAGTGCCCCCACCAGCAGGAAAATCAGAGTGATTCCCGCAGGGGCTAGGAGGGACCCTGACATGCGATTCCATGGCACTTACAAAACTCTTTACCCTCAGTAGGGTTTCCAGTGCCATTCAAAGGGACACCAGGGTTCTTGTTGGACCCTGGAGGCATTTGTAGGGCGAGTACTCACCCCTTTGCCATCCCTTGGACTGCAGGCCGCCAGGCGCCTGGTTCTCAGGACTTGCACCAATTCATGCCAGTGGGACCCTCAGTTAGGGGGTGCTGGAGCATCCGAGCAGGTAGTTGAAATGGACGTCCCATTCGTACATTACATGCAAAACAACTCTGATGAGCTATTTGCATTTTCCCGCCGGTTCTGGGTGGGAACCTCGTCGGGGATATCAGGAAATGCGTCAGGGCTGGTGGGGCAGGCTGGGAGACTCGGAACAGGTTTCAAAACCGGTGTGAAACCAGTTTCTGGCCCGTCGTCCGATTCACCGGGCCATTGGGATTCCCTCTGCTGGAGGACAGCTGGGAAAACCCGGCCATCACCTTTCCAGCAACTCTAGTACCAAGCTGATGCCAAACGTACTTCTTTGCATTCCTTTTCACTCAATCATGGAGCTTGAGAGGGGTCCCCTATTGTTTGGTCGTTCCACGGTCTCCTGGAGAGGATGCGGCAGTTTTGTTTTAGAGCAATAACACAACACGGCAGACAGCAGTTACACGTGATAAGCTCAACTCGCTTGATGTAGAGAATGGATGTTACGGCTGTCTCTGATAGTGGGAGGGACCATGTGGTCAGCTTCCGCCCATTTCAAGTCGGGTAGCCCCCCAACTAATAAGCTAATACCCACCACCGTCCATCTGCTTCAGCGGGTGCTCGGGCAAGTGGACTAAAATATTGCACAAGCCAAACAAAGAAAGCAAATGAGAGGAAGATGCTAACTCTTCGATCAGCAAGCTGAAACGTCTGGACAATGACCACGAGGTTGAATGATTTGAAGCTGGTCAATAAAATGTGCAATACAACTTTATGGGCGGGACGGTAGCAAGACGGATAGCACTGCTGCCTCACAGCACCAGGGACACAAAGTGGGACCAGGGAACATGCTTTGAGGCACCATTTATCATACCACACTTTCAACTGATAGGAAGCAAAAGCAGAATAATGCTGACTGGTTCAAAGCTAACAACGCTGTGATGGATCCGGTCATTGAGATCAACCAATCTGCTTTCACTATTTACAGGAGAGATGTCAATGTGAAGACTATGGGCGCAGTCTACCAGCCTCGTTGCACCCAAACAGAATCGAGACATTGTAGTCGATGCCGGGAGAGGCCTCCTGCAGGCTTCGCAATGACCAGTACGCCTCACGAGATCTACCAGCTTCCCCAGGGAGACCACAGGGTGACAGTGCCAGGGTGCTCTGGTGCCAGCTGGCACTGCCAAGGGTCAGGGCCTGAGGGAGGCGATGCCCATGAAAAAGAGGTGAAGGAGTGTATGAAGGGTGTGGGAGGGGTGCAGAGCGGGTACGAAGGCCGCAAGCTTAGGGAGTGAAGGGTGGGGTTCCTGGAAGGGGGGTGTAGCCACTTAAAATGGCCAACTCCCGATTTAAAATGGCGAATGGCAAAGGCTGATGGGAAAGTCAGCCAACAAGACAAAAACGAGCAGCTGCAGGTTGGCTGTGTATTTACCTCTGGAAAGGCCAGACAAGATCGATACCAGCAACCAGCAGCATAACAAAACACCAGCCATCTGCATACTAATGAGCAATCCCCGGAAACAATAAGCAACGTTTAGACACACAAAGCAAAACCAGACTCTTCGGCGCCAGCAGGAGCCTACACAAAAGGAGGTGAACGAGCACCTCAAGACCGCCCATCGATCAGGGAACCGCTCCAGCATTGGAGAAAATCGAACCAAGTGATTGGTACAAAGTCCAATCACTTGGGACCAGGTACAGGGTCCGCCCCGAAAGGCGGGAAGCCCCTGGGAACTATAAGAATTGAGCCCCAAGTTCAAATCGCTCTCTTCGCTCTTCTCCACCGCTTCTCCAGCTCTTCACTCTTCAGCAGCTGGTCGAAACTGTAAGTCTTACTTCAACGCTCGCTACGAGATAGGCGGTCCTAGCTACCAATCTGTACCAACTTCGAATCCCGCAGGCTCAGAACTCGAACGAAAGGCCATTTGTTTCCCTGACCTGGTGGGCCAGTTCCAAGTTAAGTATTGGCCTGTTAGTTGTAGAAGTAGCTTAAACATAGAATTTGTGCATGAGTAGTGATTCCTGAGAATAATAAATGTGCTTTGATTTAAATCTTACTAATCGGTGTATTGGATTATTGATCATTACTTGGACTTGAACCACGTGGCGGTATCATAAAGATACCTGGCAACTCAAGAGCAAAGGTAATAAAACAGAGCAATTAAACTAAGGCAAAGTTAGCAACAGGGGGAGGAAGGGGGTGTGGTAAGTCCTGAAAAGGTGGGTCCTCAGCAACCATATTGTGGGGTGTCATCACTTGGGGAGGTGGGGAGTGGTGTTGGGGTCCATGTGTGTGAGCGGTGACATTGCCCATGGGTGAGGGGTGTAAAGGACCCACTAGCTCACTTAGAGATTGGGGCCCGATCTTTGAGGAGACAATCTGGCCAGCGGGTTCAGCTACCCAGTGGTGAAAATAATTCTAAGTGTGGGCTTGACCGGTGAAAAACTCCCCCGGGCCCAAAAACCGTGACTAAGTTTGGTTAGATAGCAGTGGGGAACTCACTGACAGAACCCAGGGTGAAACTGCCAGCAAACCCCCCCCCCCCCACAAATGACACTTGGAAACTTCTCCATTGGATCGCACTCTCTGACTGCACAAAGAGCCACTCGAATTCAAGTCGAACAGACTACTCGGCCACGCGACAATCAGTGCTGGTTACAATATTGCCAGGTATCCTTTGGCAAAAGGAATGTCAGGAGCATCAAAGGATCAAAAAGGTGTTGTGTTATGTACTCTGGGATAACACGGGCTGCAACTGGATGCAGCTTTAACCAAAAGATACTCCAGACCTTGAAGTTCAATCTGATTTATTGAACCAGTAGCACAGTTAGCACAGTTCTCCATGAGTTTGACTCTCTGCTAACCTAAGTGTGGTTACTCAGTCTGACTGAACCAGACTAGCTCTTAGCCACGTGCTGGAGGTGTGATACTGTAAATACACCATGACTCACTCTGTAGATGTTCATCAGTGGAAAGAGGCTTGTGCCTTTTATAGTGAGATACCACCCCTGAGTGTCCTGCCTGCTCATTGGTCAAGTCCTGCTCTCTGTGTTCATTAGCTGCCTGTCTGTGCCTGTCTGTGTATCATTATCTGCATGTCTGCATATCATGAGAAAAGGCATCAGGTTCATCAGCAAAGAAAACAGCTACATTGAAAATAAAAGCAGGGGAGCTTGTTGTTATATTATTTTTTCTTTTCGGCTGCTTGTCCAACCAGTGGCCTGTAAATCCCCATAATTTGGCTCCTGCAGCCACTGTTGAAAATGCTGCCAGGACAGGGAAATTAAATTCAAGGTTATGCAAGGAACTGATCCTCCAATCACAGGTTGTTCCTTTCCCATGTTTGCTGCGAATAGACTGAGTTGTGAGCCTATCAGCAGCAAATGAGGGAGAGAATCTAGCCTCTGATTGGCGGAGCAGTGAATAAAAAAGTGTGCTGACGGCTGGGGCTGGGTCGGTGTGGTAGGGGCGCATGGTGTGGAGACAATGGTGCATTGGGAGGGGCAGGGTGGCAGTGGACCTGTTGGGATGTTGGGCAGAAGGTATGGCGGGAAGGAAAGAGGCTGCTGGTCTCGGGGGCGGTGGGGGAGGGGGGGGGGGGTGCGGAGGAGGGCAGAATTTGTGACAGGAGCAGGCAGAATTGTGGCAGGGCTAGGGGGGCAGGCAGAAGGTGCTGCCTGGCCTAAAAAGAGACAGGAGCTTCAGGACTTAAATTAACAAAGACACGGGGCATTTACACAATGAGTGATTGGTGTTTATATCTGTATACCAACAGGACAAAGTACTCAGTGGTGCTCAAACAGCCTGGCAGCAAGACAGTGCAAAATGGTAAATAGTCAGGTCAGGCGAGTGACCAGCGTGAGGCATGATGGATAGCAAGCGAGGGGGAGTCCAACAAAACAAAAACATACAACAAAAATAACCATCATAAAAGTCAGTCCACAGAAACTTGCAATTATAATGGATGGAGCTTCAGAAAAGTGTTCAAAAGCGACTATAATGACACTCATCCCAGTTATTATAGGAAAAGAAGGGTCAAAGGAATATTGTCAAAATGTCCACAAACTTCCCTAGTTTGAATTGGAATATTTTTGACCTATTAGCCCAGGGATTCCCAAACCTAAGTCCACGGAACCATGGGAGACGTGTGTGTGTGTGTGAGAGAGGGTGCATGTATGAATATGTGTGTGTGTGTGAGTGTGTGAGAGAGGGGGAGAGAGGGCGGCATCTATGTCTGTGTGTGACAGAGAGGGCGACGTGTGTGTGAGAGAGAGAGAGAGGGGGGAATCTATGTGTGTGTGTGCGGCAGAGAGAGGGGGCATCTATGTGTGTGTGAGACAGAGAGGGAGATGAGTGTGTGAGGGAGAGGGAGACGTGTTTGTGTGTGAGAGAGGGAGAGAGAGGGGGGCATTTATGTCTGTGTGTGACAGAGAGAGATATGTGTGTGTGAGAGAGAGGGAGAGAGAGGGAATCTATGTGTGTGTGTGCGGCAGAGAGAGGGGGCATCTCTGTGTGTGACAGGAGAGGGAGACGTGTGTGTGTGAAAGAGGGAGAGAGAGGGGGGCATTTATGTCTGTGTGTGACAGAGAGAGATATGTGTGTGTGAGAGAGAGGGGGACATCTCTGTGTGTGACAGAGAGGGATACGTGTGTGAGAGAGGGAGATGTATGTGTGTGTGAGAGAGAGAGGGGGCTTCTGTGTGTGTGACAGTGAGAGATGTGTGTGTGATGGAGAGGGAGGCGTGTAAGTGTGTGTGTGAGAGAGAGAGAGACGTGTGTGTGTGAGAGAGAAACATGTGTGTGAGAGAGAGATTCGTGTGTGTGAGAGAGACACATGTGCGTGACAGAGGGATACGTGTGTGTGTCTGTGTGCGCGTGTGCGACATAGAGGCTTGTGTATCCAATATGAACATTAGCTTTGTAGCATCACTTCTATTGAAATGACAAACAGTAAAACTTCAATATTTTTTTAATACGAAAACGCTTAGATAACCATTTCTAAAGTGGGTACTACTTCCAGGGGTTAATGTTATGTGGTCATCGGAGGGTGGCTTGGCCAGGGGCTAATGTGAGGGGCCATGTAGCTGACAAAAGTATTTGTGACTGTGTGCCTCTTCCTAATTCCTAATATATGCATGGAAATAGCTACAAAAGACATGTTTACATTTGATTTCTGTGTTCACATCTATTGTGCGGTTAAAAGGGGTATTGACATTATGAGAATGCTTGGGGTTTCCTGATGCACTTGGGAAGACAATAGCGGTTCCACGAGTTGAAATGTTTCGAAAACCCTGTATTAGCCAAATTAAAAATGTTCAAATGGCGCACAGAACTCTAATTTTTTGATTTAGGTGTGTCTAAACCAAACAAGCAGGCCATAAAAATTCACCTAACAATGAAAATGAAGGTCTGCACAGGCTGAACACGTCAGGATTAACAGCAAGAATGAAAATATCTCCAAAGAGATGGACTACATTGGAAGACCGGTTCATTATCAGGTTAAATTTTTGTATTCATCGACCAGAGTTCACATCATTTCAACAACAGCCTACAGAATCCATAGACCACTTCATCAGCAGATGCAGAGAATGTGATTTTTCAAACATAGAGCTAGCAGACAGAATTGTTGAGTTGCTGATCACATCCACTCCTACAGATGTCATTACACACAATGACGTAAACTAAGTGTAACCGAGAACAAATCAGATCCATTCCAACTCAATTACTGCACAGTCCGACTGTAACTAGGACAATATCCCATTTGCAATCAGGAATAACATGCAAGAATGACAATCCAACATATCACTGTGAGCAAGTAAAGAACTTGAATATCTACAATTGTCATGATCTTCCCAGTCTGGCAATTGCTAGAGAAATGCCATGAACAAAGGAGCACACTATATGTTGCCTTCGTTGATCTCACCAAGGTGTTCAACCAGGTCTATTTAAGCTGCTGGAGAAAATTGGCTGCCTGCAGAAGCTGCTCAATGTGATCTCCTCTTTTCATGACAACAAAGTCAGCTATCATGGGACAATATTTGGAACCCTTTGAGATGCACAGTGGGATCAAGCAGGGTTGTGTTTTGACATTGACACTCTTTGGAATTTTCTTTTCTTTGCTGCTGTCATATTCCTTCAGGTCATCCACAGAGAGTGTCTATTTATATACCAAAACTGATTGAAAGCTGGTCAACCTTGCTCCTTGAGATCCAAGACAAAGGTACACCATTTTTTCATCAGAGAGTTGCTCTACACTGACGATGTTTCACTAACATTCCATGCGTTAGACATAGAACAGCAAATGGACAGATTCTCTCACGCTGTAAAGAGTTTGGCTTGACGATTAGCATCAGAAAGATGAATGTCATGATCCAGGATGCTGCCATAGTACCATCTATCAGCATTGACAATGTGACACTGAAAGTTATTGATAGCTTCACATATCTCGGCTCTACAATCACCAGCAATCTGTCACTTGATGCGGAAATGAACACACACATTGAAAAAGCTGCAGCTGTTATGTCCAAGCTGAGTAAGAGGGTGCAGAACAGCAGAAATCTGACTGCCAACACCAACCTGTGAGTCTACAAACCTCCATCCACAGTGCACTCCTCTACAGTGGGGAGACCTGGACAACATAGACTAAAGAGGAGAAAACGATGAACAGTTTCTACCTTTGCAGTCTCAGACATATTATCGGTATCGCTTGGTATGCCACGTTCACCAACTCAGAGGTCCTGGAGTTACTCATTCAATCAGCATACACTCACTACTGAGCCAAGGACAATTGTTCTGGCTTAGCGACCTCACTGGATGGAAGGTAACCGTACACCCAAAGATCTATGTACGGTGAATTGGTCACAGGGTTATAACCGTCTGTGCATCTATATCTCCACTGCAATAACACAAGGAAGTGAGACATGAAGATGGTGGATATTGACCATATCAACTTAGAGATAGTTGAGAATGGACATGACCCCTGGAGGCTGACAATTTGGAAGGGCATTAGGTCTGCTAGTCTGGCCCTGGTGATCCTTTCCTCCCACACACAGTGTCCAGCTCCAGCTACAATCTTTATTGAGGACTGGATGCTGTCCCAGCAGTAGCCACCACTTCCACGGGCACTTCTGGGTCCTGAGAGCTGGTGACCATTTGATTGCAAGGTTGGAAGGCTCATCTTAAGCCAATCAATGGCCTTCCAACTGCCAGCAAATCAGGGATAGGCTTTCTCCTTACACGTATGCCAGGGGAATGGGGAAGGGCGGGTGGGAGTTAACACCTACCAAAGTGCAAAATGTTACCCCAAGTCTCATTACAATGCACGCAGCGATACTTGAGCAGAGAGATTAAACTCTCAAGGGTCAGTTCTGGTGGAAAATTGGATGGCAAGGAGCTATCGTTAAAAACTGGATTTTCTTTCCTCGCCCATTCTGATTCCACCATGGAAATTCTGTTCCACTATTTTTCAGTGTAATTGGATTTAAATATACACCTTGGTTCAGCCACTGCACAGATGCTGTATTGATTAGAAATAAGGGATTTTACTGAAGCTTAGTGAGGCCTTCATAAATCATACCATGTCGAAGCCATCTTCAATAAAGGATTTGCTTACAGTTTCTTTGCTGGCTAACCTACCCTTAGGGAGCTTTGCTTGACAGTCCCAGTATTGGGCTGGTATCTATCAACTTGACAAGGAATAGAGTGCTTTTGTCTTGATAGTTAAATGTAGATGTATTTCTCTTCGAAGACAATACTCTTACTACCTTTCCACTGAAATTGCACATTTTTGTATTGGCAGAAAAATATCTGGTAATAGATATTAGCTCAATTTGTCATTGACAGCAAAGTCAAATATTCTTTGCTTAGTCCTGGTGAAGAAATATAATTCAGTGCAGTTTTCTTAACTGAACCATATTGATGTGTTGGGTGTTCTGGATCACACAAAGGTCACCAACACTTGAAGTAGTGCAACACTATTTTATTAAAAGGTTAACTATTTAAACATACTTGAACTGTGGGTAAATACGATACTAGCTTAAACTAAAGACTTTTGCCTTGTCCTAACCAGTTGATGCACTCAGCACATGGTGAATGTCTGTGTTGCAGGCTGTGAGCTCTGTGCTCCTAGCTAGCTGCTACTCAAATGAGCGGGAACTCTGATGCTCCCTGTCTTTATAGTGCGTGTGCTCTCACTGGTGATTGGCTGTGGTGTTGTGTATGTGTTGTGTATGGACACTGTGTGTCCATCAATGTGTGTCTGCACCATGATATGCTAGTGTATATTATGACATCCTCCCTTTTATATTAAAAAATGTGCCTGCGTGACAATAAATAGTGTGCAGTGAATGTTCCTGACTACGTGTGTGCGAAATATTTACAGGACTATGTACATAAAACTAAGCTATTTACATGGGAAGTTGCCTGGCGTAGAAAAAACAGTGTCACACAAATAACGAGATGAACACTATATACAAACCACTTGAACGATTAAACGGAAGAACAGAACAGACCAGAGAGTCCATTAGTGCACAAAGTTCACAAATTAAGTCTCTGAGGTGGGCGATGAATTCTGGTTGATCGCCTCAAAGGTGGGTCAGGAACCACCAGCTGAGGAGCGGGCTGGACTGCGTCAGAGTGAGGAGGATGTAGAGTCACCGGAATCTCCGCATAGTCCAGGTCAGGGACAACAGGAGGGCGTGGCACTGGCAGAGGATCACGTAGCGAGCGCGGAACGAGACGAAGGGCACGTCGACTACGGCGCAGAATGGAACCATCCGGTAGACGAACCAGGAACGAGCGGGGAGCCACCTGCCGAAGAACCACAGCAGTTGCAGACCAGCCACCATCCGGAAGATGGATACGGACGTTGTCATCTGGAGCCAGAGCAGGGAGATCAGCTGCACGGGAGTCATGAGCCGCCTTGTGCTGTGCACGAGACAGTTGCATTTGTTGAAGGACTGGAACGTGGTCGAGGTCTGAGACGTGAATGGACGGCACCTTCGTCCTCAGGGTGCAACCCATGAGCAGCTGGGCTGGCGACAGGCCAGTGGGCAGTGGGGCCGAGCGATAGGCCAGCAGGGCGGGGTAGGAGTCGGATCCCGCATCGGCAGCCTTGCAGAGGAGCCGTTTGATTATGTGGACGCCCATCTCCGCTTTGCCATTGGACTGGGGGTACAGGGGACTGGATGTCACATGCACAAAGTTGTACCTCCTGGCAAAGTTGGACCATTCCTGGCTTGCAAAGCAGGGGCCATTGTCCGACATCGCAGTGAGTGGGATGCTGAGACAGGCAGCACGGTAGCATTGTGGATAGCACAATTGCTTCACAGCTCCAGGGTCCCAGGTTCGATTCCCGGCTTGGGTCACTGTCTGTGCGGAGTCTGCACATTCTCCCCGTGTGTGCGTGGGTTTCCTCCGGGTGTTCCGGTTTCCTCCCACAGTCCAAAGATGTGCAGGTTAGGTGGATTGGCCATACTAAAATTGCCCTTTGTGTCCAAAATTGCCCTTAGGGTTGGGTGGGGTTACTGGGTTACGGGGATAGGGTGGAGGTGTGGACCTTGGGTAGGGTGCTCTTTCCAAGAGCCGGTGCAGACTCGATGGGCCGAATGGCCTCCTTCTGCACTGTTAATACTATTCTATACTAGGTGTCCTCACAGGCACGGATGATTGCAGACGAGTGATGTCGTGCAAACGTACCACCTCCGGGTAGTTTGAAAAATAGTCTGCAATCAGAACATAGTCCCTGCCCAGTGCGTGCAACAGGTCGATGCCGACCTTGGACCAAGGGGACGTGACTAACTCATGGGGCTGTAGGGTCTCACGTGGTTGGGCCGGCTGGAACCGCTGACAGGTGGGGCAGTTGAGCACTGTGTTGGCGATGTCGTCATTGATGCCGGGCCAGTACACTGCCTCTCGGGCCCGTCGGCGGCACTTTTCCATGCCAAGATGGCCCTCGTGTAGCTGTTCCAAGACAAGCTGGCGTATGCTGTGCGGGATAACAATGCAGTCCAGCTTCAGGAGGACACCATCGACTACCGCCTGATCATCTCCGATGTTGTAGAACTGCGGGTATTGGCCCTTTAGCCACCCGTCCATTAGGTGGCGCATGACACGCTGTAGCAGGAGGTCAGCCGCAGTCTCACGTTGAATTTGGACGAGGCGTTCATCCATGGCCGGTAGATTGGAGGCCACGAAGGCCACATGGGCATCAACCTGGCAGACGAATCCCACTGGGTCACACGGAGTGTTGACTGCCCTGGACAGAACGTCGGCTATAAACAGGTCTTTGCCCGGGGTGTTTACGAGCTGGAAGTCGTATCGCCGGAGTTTGAGCAGAATGCGCTGGAGGCGAGGCGTCATGTCGTTCAAGTCTTTTTGTATTAGATTGACCAGCGGGTGATGGTCAGTATCGACGGTGAATTGGGGAAGGCCGTACACATGATCATGAAACTTGACGACACCGGTCAAAAGGCCCAGGCACTCCTTTTCTATCGGCGTGCAGCGCTGTTCCGTGGGGGTCATGGCGCATATGCAACGGGGGCCCATGATGAGGCCTCATCGCGTTGCAGGAGCACTGCCCCAATGCCAGATTGGCTGGCATCGGTCAAAATTTTTGTCTCTTTGAACACGCGCTGGAGGCGAATTATATGCTCCTGCGGGGTGGTGGACCAAATGATTATGTCGTCGACATAGACACGAACACCTTCAATGCCTTCCATCATTTGTTCCATGATCCTGTGAAACACTTCTGACGCCGATATGATCCCAAACGGCATCCTGTTGTAACAATATCTACCAAAAGGGGTGTTAAAGGTACACAGTTTCCTGCTGGATCTGTCTAATTGAATTTGCCAGAATCCTTTCGAGGCATCAAGTTTGGTGAAGAGCTTGGCGCGAGCCATCTCGCATGTGATCTCTTCGCGCTTGGGGATTGGGTAATGCTCCCTCATGATGTTGCGATTCAGATCCTTTGGATCAATGCAGATTCTGAGCTCGCCGGAAGGCTTTTTTATGCACACCATGGAACTGACCCAGTCGGTTGGTTCTGTAACTCTGGAGATCACTCCTTGGTCTTGGAGGTCCTGCAACTGCTGCTTGAGGCGGTCGTTGAGGGGTGCTGGGACTCTGCGAGGTGCATGCACCACAGGCATGGCGTTCTGTTTAAGTAGGATCTTGTAAGTATATGGGAGCGTGCCCATGCCTTCGAAGACGTCGCGGTGCTGGTCGATGATGGCATTGAGTTGCGCCCTGAAGTCAGCATCAGGAGAGAGAGAGTGATCTCTTTGAACGAGGTTTAGCAGATTGCACGCCAAGCAGAGAGTCCTTCGAGGAGCCCACGATCCCGAAAGGAAGGATGGCTTTTCGTGACTTGTGCATCACTTTGAGTTGGCATGAGCCGGTAGCAGGAATGATGTTGCCATTGTAGTCCAATAGCTGGCAGGCCGATGGAAGAATGGTTGGTTTGACATGAAGGCTTTGGAAAGCAGACCACGCCATGAGATTGGCGGAGGCACCAGTGTCCAGGCGGAATGGTATTTGGGACCGGTTGACCGTCAGGGTGGCACACCACGGGACTTCCGGGTGCGGCGATGACCAGCTGAGTCGCACGTTTCGGCAGCTCCCGGTGAAACGGACTTTTGGGCTCTTGATAGGAGCCCCAACGGCAATTTTGACGGCTAAAAACACTGTGCGGTAAACCAGAAGGGAATCCCCCCTGGATACGGATGAAAAAAGGAGAAAGTGGCCGGATTGCAGTGGATCCTTTAGAACAGCGGCAAGGAAGGCAAGCAAAAACCAAGATGGCGTCGGAAGGTGGCAGTTTAACATGGGGCCCTGAACAACAAGAGTTCTTGAAATGCTGTGTGGAAGAGCTCAAAAAGGAAATGAAGAAAGAGCTGTTGGCCCCGATACTACAGGCGATCGAAGGGCTAAAGGAGGAACAAAAGACCCAGGAGCGGGAGCTTCGGGTCGTGAAGGCAAAGGCAGCCGAGAATGAGGACGACATACAGGGTCTGGTGGTGAAGACGGAGATGCATGAGGCACATCAGAAACGATGTGTGGAAAGGTTGGAGGCACTGGAGAACAACGCAAGGAGGAACAACTTGAGGATTTTTGGTCTTCCTGAAGGTGCGGAGGGAGCGGACGTCGGGGCATATGTGAGCACGATGCTGCACTCGTTAATGGGAGCGGAGGCCCCGGCGGGTCCGTTGGAGGTGGAGGGAGCATACCGAGTGATGGCGCGAGGACCGAGAGCAGGAGAAATTCCCAGAGCCATAGTGGTGAGATTCCTCCATTTTAAGGATAGAGAAGTGGTCCTTAGATGGGCAAAGAAAACTCGGAGCAGTAAATGGGAGAACGCGGTGATCCGCGTTTATCAAGACTGGAGTGCGGAAGTGGCGAGAAGGAGGACGAGCTTTAATCAGACCAAGGCGGTGCTTCATAAAAAGAAGATAAAATTTGGAATGCTGCAACCGGCAAGACTGTGGGTCACATATCGAGGGAGGCACCACTACTTTGAGACGGCGGATGAAGCGTGGACTTTTATTGTGGAAGAAAAACTGGAATGAGCGGGTTATTAAAAAGAAAGTTTGAACAAAGTGGTGGGGCGAATGTGGGGGGCGAAGAGGGGGGTTAAAAAGGGGGGAAAGAGGAGTTTTATGTACTAATCCTGCGATGTGGTAACTTTTCTCTCTTCCACAGGTGGTGATGGGGGGTGGAGGGGAGGTGGAGGAGATGGGGCGTTGGCCATTGGGGGCGGGGCCGAGGGAGAAGCGCGGGAAGAGAGAAGCAGGAAGGAGGGGGCGTCGCACGGTGCGAGCCGAGGTCACGGGGGGAAGCCGAGGTCGGCCAGAGTTTGCTGACTTCTGGGAGCAACATGGGGGGAGTAATTACGCTAGCGGGGGATCTAGCGGGGGGGTGGTGGGAGGGGGGAATTACTGGGCTGCTGCTGCTGGGGAGAGGGGGGAGCTGGTATGGGAGGGGATGGGCGGGGGGGCACCGCCTGGGGGAGATACAGCTGCGTGGGAACCGGGTGAGGAGCTGGAAAAAGGGGATGGCTAATCGACAAGGGGGGGGGTAGGAAGCCCCCCAACCCGGCTGATCACATGGAACGTGAGAGGGCTGAACGGGCTGATAAAGAGGGCACGGGTACTCGCACACCTTAAGAAACTTAAGGCAGATGTGGTTATGTCACAGGAAACGCACCTGAAACTGATAGACCAGGTTAGGCTACGCAAAGGATGGGTGGGGCAGGTGTTCCATTCGGGGCTAGATGCGAAAAACAGGGGGGTGGCTATATTAGTGGGGAAGCGGGTAATGTTCGAGGCAAAGACTATAGTGGCGGATAACGGGGGCAGATACGTGATGGTGAGTGGCAAACTACAGGGGGAGACGGTGGTTTTGGTAAACGTATATGCCCCGAACTGGGATGATGCCAATTTTATGAGGCGGATGCTAGGACGCATTCCGGACCTAGAGATGGGAAAGCTGATAATGGGGGGAGATTTTAATACGGTGTTGGAACCAGGGCTGGATAGGTCGAAGTCCAGGACTGGAAGGAGGCCGGCAGCAGCCAAGGTACTTAAAGATTTTATGGAGCAGATGGGCAGTGTAGACCCGTGGAGATTTAGCAGACCTAGGAGTAAGGAGTTCTCGTTTTTCTCCTATGTCCATAAAGTCTACTCGCGAATAGACTTTTTTGTGCTGGGAAGGGCGTTGATCCCGAAGGTGAGGGGAACGGAGTATACGGCTATAGCCATTTCGGATCACGCTCCACACTGGGTAGACTTGGAGATAGGGGAGGAAACAGGAGGGCGCCCACCCTGGAGAATGGACATGTGACTAATGGCAGATGAGGGGGTGTGTCTAAGGGTGAGGGGGTGCATTGAAAAGTACTTGGAATTCAATGATAATGGGGAGGTCCAGGTGGGAGTGGTCTGGGAGGCGCTGAAGGCGGTGGTTAGAGGGGAGCTGATATTAATAAGGGCACATAAAGGGAAGCAGGAGAGTAAGGAACGGGAGCGGTTGCTGCAAGAACTTTTGAGGGTGGACAGACAATATGCGGAAGCACCGGAGGAGGGACTGTACATGTACAAAGGCTACATGTAGAATTTGACTTGCTGACTACGGGCACTGCAGAGGCACAATGGAGGAAGGCACAGGGTGTACAGTACGAATATGGGGAGAAGGCGAGCAGGTTGCTGGCACACCAATTGAGGAAAAGGGGAGCAGCGAGGGAAATAGGGGGAGTGAGGGATGAGGAAGGAGAGATGGAGCGGGGAGCGGAGAGAGTGAATGGAGTGTTCAAGACATTTTATAAAAAATTATATGAAGCTCAACCCCCGGATGGGAGGGAGAGAATGATGGGCTTTTTGAATCGGCTGGAATTTCCCAAGGTGGAAGAGCAGGAAAGGGTGGGACTGGGAGCACAGATCGAGGTAGAAGAAGTGGTGAAAGGAATTAGGAGCATGCAGGCGGGAAAGGCCCCGGGACCGGATGGATTCCCAGTCGAATTCTATAGAAAATATGTGGACTTGCTCGCCCCGGTATTGACGAGGACCTTTAATGAGGCAATGGAAAGGGGACAACTGCCCCCGACTATGTCTGAAGCAACGATATCGCTTCTCTTAAAGAAGGAAAAGGACCCGCTACAATGCGGGTCCTATAGACCTATTTCCCTCCTAAATGTAGATGCCAAGATCCTGGCCAAGGTAATGGCAATGAGAATAGAGGAATGTGTCCCGGGGGTGGTCCACGAGGACCAAACTGGGTTTGTGAAGGGGAGACAGCTGAACACGAATATACGGAGGCTGTTAGGGGTAATGATGATGCCCCCACCAGAGGGGGAAACGGAGATAGTAGTGGCGATGGATGCCGAGAAAGCATTTGATAGAGTGGAGTGGGATTATTTGTGGGAGGTGTTGAGGAGATTTGGTTTTGGAGAGGGGTATGTTAGATGGGTGCAGCTGTTGTATAGGGCCCCGATGGCGAGCGTGGTCACGAATGGACGGGTATCTGCATATTTTCGGCTCCATAGAGGGACAAGGCAGGGATGCCCTCTGTCCCCATTATTGTTTGCACTGGCGATTGAGCCCCTGGCGATAGCATTGAGGGGTTCCAAGAAGTGGAGGGGAGTACTTAGAGGAGGAGAAGAACACCGGGTATCTTTGTATGCGGACGATTTGTTACTATATGGGGCAGACCCGGCGGAGGGGATGCCAGAAATAATGCGGATACTTGGGGAGTTTGGGGATTTTTCAGGGTATAAATTGAACATGGGGAAAAGTGAGTTGTTTGTGGTGCATCCAGGGGAGCAGAGTAGAGAAATAGAGGACCTACCGTTGAGGAAGGTAACAAGGGACTTTCGTTACCTGGGGATCCAGATAGCCAAGAATTAGGGCACATTGCATAGGTTAAATTTAACGCGGTTGGTGGAACAAATGGAGGAGGATTTCAAGAGATAGGATATGGTACCCCTGTCACTGGCAGGGAGGGTGCAGGCGGTTAAGATGGTGGTCCGCCCGAGATTCCTCTTTGTGTTTCAGTGCCTCCCGGTGGTGATCACGAAGGCTTTTTTAAAAAGGATTGAAAAGAGCATCATGGGTTTTGTGTGGGCTGGGATGACCCCGAGAGTGAGGAAGGGATTCTTACAGCGTAGCAGGGATGGGGGGGGCTGGCACTACCGAGCCTAAGTGAGTATTATTGGGCCGCTAATATTTCAATGGTGAGTAAGTGGATGGGAGAGGAGGAGGGAGCGGCGTGGAAGAGATTAGAGAGGGCGTCCTGTAGGGGGACTAGCCTACAGGCTATGGTGACAGCCCCATTGCCGTTCTCACCGAGGAACTACACCACAAGCCCGGTGGTGGTGGCTACACTGAAGATTTGGGGACAGTGGAGACGGCATAGGGGAAAGACTGGAGCCTTGGGGGGGTCCCCGATAAGAAACAACCATAGGTTTGCCCCGGGGGAATGGATGGGGGATATGGACTGTGGCAAAGAGCAGGAATAACGCAACTGAAAGATCTGTTTGTGGATGGGAAGTTCGCGAGTCTGGGAGCGCTGACCGAGAAATATGGGTTGCCCCAAGGGAATGCATTCAGGTATATGCAACTGAGGGCTTTTGCGAGGCAACAGGTGAGGGAATTCCCGCAGCTCCCGACACAAGAGGTGCAGGACAGAGTGATCTCAAAGACATGGGTGGGGGATGGTAAGGTGTCAGATATATATAGGGAAATGAGGGACGAAGGGGAGACTATGGTAGATGAACTAAAAGGGAAATGGGAAGAAGAGCTGGGGGAGGAGATCGAGGAGGGGCTGTGGGCAGATGCCCTAAGCAGGGTAAACTCGTCGTCCTCGTGTGCCAGGCTAAGCCTGATTCAGTTTAAGGTATTACACAGGGCGCATATGACTGGAGCACGGCTCAGTAAATTTTTTTGGGTGGAGGATAGGTGTGCGAGGTGCTCGAGAAGCCCAGCGAATCATACCCATATGTTTTAGTCATGCCCGGCACTACAGGGGTTTTGGATGGGGGTGACAAAGGTGCTTTCAAAAGTAGTGGGGTTCCGGGTCGAACCAAGCTGGGGGTTGGCTATATTTGGGGTTGCACAAGAGCCAGGAGTGCAGGAGGCGAGAGAGGCCGATGTTTTGGCTTTTGCGTCCCTAGTAGCCCGGCGCAGGATATTGTTAATGTGGAAAGAAGCCAAGCCCCCGGGGGTGGAGACCTGGATAAATGACATGGCAGGGTTTATAAAGCTAGAGCGGATTAAGTTTGTTCTAAGGGGGTCGGCTCAAGGGTTCACCAGGCGGTGGCAACCGTTCGTCGAATACCTCGCAGAAAGATAGATGGAATGGAAAAAAGAAGGCAGCAGCAGCCCAGGATGGGGGGGGGGGGGGGGGGGGGGAGGGGGGGGAGGAGGAACCAGAAGGACTCTCAGGGTTGTTAATATATACTGTATAATATGTATAGGTCGTTGCTACAGATAATTATATATTGGACTGTTAAATTATATTTTTGGAGAGTGTTACTTGTGATGAGGCAGTTGCCAATTAGGGTTAGTTTTCATTTTTGTTATTTATTATTTATTCATTTTCTGTTTATAAAATAGGTCATTGTTATTTGTGTTGTTATAATATTGTGTAAAGGATGCACAATGTACTGTGTTGGTTGACCAAAAATTTTCAATAAAATATTTTATTTAAAAAAAAGGGTGGCACACCACTCATCGTCTGGATCGATGCTGTATACCGACAGCGGCTGGTGTCTTTGCTTCGGGGACAGCCTGTTTTTCGTTACGACACCGACGCAAAAAGGCGCCTTCAGCTCCTCGGTGTCACTGCTGTGCGGGAGGTCGGAATCGGACTCGGTGACTGTGGGTTGAATTGCCCGAACATTCCTGTGAGGCTGGCTGAAGCGATATGAATTGGCAGGCTGAGCTGCTCGACAGCAGGAAGCATAGTGGCCAAGTCTTCCACATCGTAGGCATTGTCGAGATTTTGCGGGGCATTGCCGCTTTAAATGGACGGAGCCACAGTTGCTGCATGTCGTTACGTCAGCACCACCGCGCCACTGCGCATACGCTGTGCGGTCATGCATGGTGCGTGTCTGCGCATTACGTTCCTCCACGTCGCTGTCCCCTCATTTGGTGTGTACAAGCGCGGGAGTCCGCGAAAAGCGCGCAAAATGGCCGCCCTCGTCCAGGCTGAGGCCCTGGAGGTGCTGAATCATTTGGACCCATTCCGCCTCGTGGGGACCTTGCCGCGCCCTTTCAGCCGCTTGTATATGGGAGTACGGACTGGTGGCATTTTCATGCAGGACACAGGTCTCGATGGCGGTGTATATACTGGTGTATATTATGACACATATTTCACATCATTGTTCAATGAACCAAATTGACAATCTTTAAATTTCAGGAAGCTTTAATGATGCAAAATTAATGAGTCAGAAATGCACATGGAGAAACTGACATCCGCAGCACACATGTACATGGAAAACACATGCACACAGGAGGAGGCTCCATAAACACCCCCATCCTCAATGACGCAAGTAACACTCACACAAAGGCAGAAGTATGATTTTGATATTCTTTCCTGAAGTATGAACGATATTCAGTCAGAAATCCTGAGTTGCTGATCCATCTATGCCTCTTCCTGATCTCCCGGCATCATAGATGCCAATCTTGAGTAAATTTGATTCACTCAATGTGATGTCAATATATGATTGAAAGGATTGAATATTGCAAAGGCTATGGGGTCCTGATAACATCTTAGCTGTAGTACTGAGGACTGGTCCTCCAGACCTAGTCACACCCCACGTCAAGCTGTTCCAGTGCAGCTACAACTTCGGCATCGATCCAGAAAATGTTAAAAATTGCCTAGATATGTCCTGTTCATAAAAATCAGAACAAATCTAACCCAGCCATCCCATAAGTCAACTGTCAGTTATTAGAAAAGTGATGAAAGATTTTTTTGTTATGATCCCAGTTTGTGTTATAACTGGACGGAAAGATCCCAGATTGGAACCCTGACTCAAATGACCAAAACTTTATTTTATTTTCTAAAACCTAAGGGAATAGAGTCACAGGACTGCTAATTAGTTTTAACAACAAGAAAAAAAAACATTGATTAAACATGAAAACATTGGATTATGATGCAATCCTTTACTCCCCCCTGAGCTTAACAAGCACACACAGACTCTAACATTAACATGAATTACAAAGTACATCTTAAGCTACAATGATTTCATCAACACAAAGTCCCTTTAAGCTCCACTGCCAAAAACATGCTTTAAAATCTTTTTTCACAATAATGCTTTCCATTAACAATTTACATTGCAAAATCAAGTCTGGGCTTTGCAAATGACTCTTCTAAACAAAGCTTCCACTCTACATTTAGCAGTGAATCCAGTATCCAGGTTTTACCGCTTCCCGGTTAAGATTTCCTTGCCTTGATTGTTGTACAAACTGTTCACAATTGTTTAAACTAGCCACGTTCAGATTTTATTAAGTTGGCATCAAGCTTTTGGTTTATCTCTGAAGTCTGTTTTCTCACTTTAAATCTGGTTACTGCAACAAAATAGAAAATGCTGGAAAATCTCAGCGGGTCTGGCAGCATCTGCAGGGAGAAAAAAAAGCTGGCTTTGACAAAGGGTCAACTGGACTCGAAATGTTAACTCTGTTTTCTCCCTACAGGTGCTGCCAGACCTGTTGAGATTTACCAGCATTTTTTCTTTGGTTTCAGATTCCAGCATCCGCAGTAAATTTGCTTTTATCCAGTGGTTACGTCAACTGTCTCCTCAACTCAGAACACTTTGGGCGCGATCTAATGGAAAGGTTTCTTGGTGTGGTAGCGATTGGGAACTGTTGTTTCCCGACGGCCGACTGGGCGAGGCTGTCACGGCATGTAATGTTAATTAGAGCACTTAATGATGCCCCACCTGCTTTACACAGGATAAGACTGTCCTGCCAGCTGATTTGGCTACACCGCGCTCAGCAGCTCCCTGCTAACGAGGAGAAGCAGCTCTTAAACTGATCCCACAGAGCAAAACCCAGACAGCATGCAGCCATGTCACTGCGCAGACTGGCCCCATGTTTCGGTGATGCCAACGAGGCCCAACTATTGGATATTGTGGAGTCCAGATGGGATACCCTGTTACCCGAGGGGATCAGAAGGTCAGCCACAGGGCAGCAAATGCCACCTGGGAGGCAGTGGCATTACTATCATTGCCAGTTTCCTATTAACAATAGCCTTCAGCATTGTGGCCAAAGGTCGGCACGGTTGGTGGGGTTTAGGGTGACTTTCGCCGAATTACCATGGACAGGGTTCTGTCCTGGGTGTGTTTGATTTGACATACAGGAGCTGATGTTGTCCCTGGTGTCGGTATCCACGATCCAGGGGGGGGGCATGTCGGACCCTTGGGCACTGAGCCCCTTGCCCCCCCCAGAACAGTGGTGACCCCCCACGATCCTCACAAATCCTCATAGCCTTGAAACTAAATATCCCGAGGCCTTGTTCATCTTGGCTGGGGACTTCAATCAGGCCAAGCTCAAGAGCGTACTACCAAGTTACCACCAACATGTCGCCTGCTCTACTAGAGGCCCAAACATCCTGGACCACTGCTACACAAATATCAAACATGCCTACCGCTCTATCGCCCGCCCACACTTTGGCAAATCTGACCACAAGACTGTGCTCCTGCTCCCGGCTTATGAGCAAAAACTGAAGTGGGAGAATCCATCAAAGAAAGTCGTGCAATGTTGGTCTGAGGAATCGGATGATCTCCTACGGGACTTCTTAGAGTCAGTGGACTGGTCAGTATTTAAAAATTCTGCGACTAGCCTGAACGAGTACGCCACTACAGGAGCTGACTTCATTAGTAAGTGTGTAGAAGACTGTGTGCCAAAGAAGCAAATCCACGTGTTTCCCAACCGGAAACCCTGGATGAACAGGGATATCCACTGCTTGCTGAAGTCGAGGTCTGAAGCGTTCAAGTCAGGCGACCCTGACCAAAACAAGAAAGCTAGAAATGATCTAAGGAAATCCATCAAAGATGCCAAAAGACAGTACCGGACCAAGCTCGAGTCCCAGGCTAGTCACACTGACCCCCGCCGACTATGGCAAGGTCTGCAAGACATAACGGGCTACAATATGCAGGCATGTAAAATCTCCGGCTCCAACGCACCCCTCCCTGATGAGCTCAATGCATTCTATACCCGCTTTGAGCAAGAGGTTAGCGAGAGCGCGTCCTCCACCCTGGAAGCCTCGGTTGAACTTGTATCCGAGGTCACCATTGCAGATGTCATAGCAGCCTTCTTGAAGGTCAACCCATGGAAAGCCACTGGCCCGGATGGGGTACCCAGATGAGCACTTAGGTCTTGAATGGATCAGCGGGTGGGGGTATTCGCAGACATCTTCAACCTCTCTTTACAACAATCTGAGGTCCCTATCTGCTTCAAGAAGATGACCATCATCCCTGTACCAAAGAAAAGCCAGGCAGTGTGCCTTAATGACTATTGTCCAGTGGCTCTGACATCCATCCTTATGAAGTGCTTCAAAAGGTTAGTCATGGCACAAATCAACTCCAGCCTCCGGATTGCCTTGATCCACTGCAGTTCGCCTACCGCTGCAACAGGTCCACAGCAGACGCCATCTCCATGGCCCTGCACTCTACACTGGAACACCTAGATAACAAAGAGACCTATGTCAGACTCCTATTTATTGGCTACAGCTCAGCCTTCAACACTATTATTCCGACAAAACACATCTCCAAACTCCGTGGCCTTGGCCTCGGCTCCTCCCTCTGTGACTGGATCCTGAACTTCCTAACCCACAGACCACAATCAGTAAGGACAGACAACAACACTTCCTCCATGATCATCCTCAACACCGGTGCCCCACAAGGTTGTGTCCTCACTCCCCTACTATACTCCTTATATACCTATGACTGTGTGGCTAAATTCCCCTCCAACTCGATTCTCAAATTTGCTGATGACACCACCGTAGTGGGCCGGATTTGAAACTGACGAGACAGAGTACAGGAATGAGAAAGAGAATCTGGTGAACTGGTGCGACGACAATATCTCTCCCTCAATGTCAACAAAACAAAGGAGATTGTCATTGACTTCAGGAAGCGTAGTGGAGAACATGCCCCCGTCTACATCAATGGGAATGAAGAAGAAAGGGTTGAGAGCTTCAAGTTTTTAGGTGTCCCTAAGACCATAAGACATAAGACCATAAGATCATAAGACATAGGAGCAGAATTAGGCCACTTGGCCCATCGAGTCTGCTCCGCCATTCAATCATGGCTGATATTTTCTCATCCCCATTCTCCTGCCTTCTCCCCATAACCCCTGATCCCCTTATTAATCAAGAATCAAGAATTAATCAAGAATCCAGATTGCCAACAGCCTCTCCTGGTCTCTCCATGCCGACACTATAGTTAAGAAAGCCCACCAATTACTCTACTTTCTCAGAAAACGAAAGAAATTTGGCATGTCAGCTACGACTCTCAGCAACTTTTACAAATGCACCATTGAAGCATTCTTTCTGGTTGTATCACAGCTTGGTATGGTTCCTGCTCTGCTCAAGACCGCAGGAAACTACAAAAGGTTGTGAATGTAGCCCAATCCATCACGCAAACCAGCCTCCCAGCCATTGACTCTGTCTATAATTCCCGCTGCCTCGGAAAGGCAACCAGCATAATTAAGGACCTCACGCACCCCGGACATACTCTCTTCCACCTTCTTCCATCAGGAAAAATATACAAAAGTTTGAGGTCACGTACCAACCGACTCAAGAACAGCTTCTTCCCTGCTGCCATCAGACTTTTGAATGGACCTACCTCGTATTAAGTTGATCTTTTCTCCACACCCTAGCTATGACTGTAACATTACATTCTGCAGTCTCTCCTTCCTTCCATATGTACGGTATGCATTGTCTGTATAGCATGCAAGAAACAATACTTTTCACTGTATCCTAATACATATGACAATAATAAATCAAATCAAATCAAAACAGTAATTTCACTAGTTTCGCGTTTTTAAATCAGTGTACTAAACGGCAACTGCTTGCTGTGGAGCCGGTTAGATCACAGGAGGCCATTAGATGGGGGGTCTTTCCCATAACGGGATGGAGATTGGCCTTAATTGGTGATAATTGTTTCTTGCCATGCCGCTGGGGGATCCAGACCTTGCCAATGGGAAAGGGCAGGTTTGATCGGAATGCCTGGCGCTTCCCGATTTTGGACTCACCCGCGATTTCGGATTCGCAGCCGGCGCGGTCGTTGGATTGCACCCTTTCCCCCTTGAATTCTCCTGGTCTCTGTTCTCTTAACTTCAGTCTTCCTCAGACATTCCTTATGTCTCAATTGCCTGGTTATCTGGACTGTATCTGGTTCTTTGGGAAGTGTACCTCTTTGCAGTTCCCTTGTCCTGTCCAGTTTGCTTCTGACAGAGTTGAGATATACTCACTCCCCAGTGTCCTGTCTCCAACTGCAATCAAATTCAGCTAAGAACAAAATCTTTCTATCTTGAAAGGCATCTAGTTGCTAAGTAACTGCTGCTACTTCTAATCATTCTTCATGCCTTTAGTAACTGAGGAAGCCAGCGGTAGTGGAACAAGGATTTATTGAACTTTGTACAATATTCTTCCCATGGCAGTAACTCTCTCCCAATCAAGTCCCTGTTGGGACACTCAACAGCTCCGGGTTTGTTTGGGCCGAATTTATGTGTAGGTCTAACCTGCTTACTGATGTTCAGTTTTGGGTTCCACGGCCACAGATCTCTGAACATCATTTCAAACTTGGTTCAAACATGGACAAAAAAATAATTCCAAAAGTGTGCTGACAGTGACTGCCTTTGATATTAAGGCAGCGTTTGATTACAGGCAGCGTTTGATTACACTGAGATATCACATAACCATAACAAAGTGGAACTCAAAGGGAATCAGGGGGAAAGTGTTCGACTAGTTGGAATCCTAGTTACCACAAAGGATGATGGTTGTAATTGTTGGAGGTCAGTTATCTCACCTCCAGGGCATCACTGCAGGTATTCCTCAGGGAAGTGTCCTGGGCTCATCCATCTTCACTAATCGCCTTTCCTTGAACATAAGTTCACCGTTAATGGCACAGTGCTCATTCTATTCACAACTCCTCAGATACTGAAACAGTCCGAGTTCATATGCAGCAAGATCTGGGCAACATTCAGGCTTGGGCTGATGAGTGGCAAGTAACATTCGTGCCACACAAGTCTTATGTAATGGTCATTTCCAATAAGAGAGAGATTCTATATCCCTTTGACATTCAATGGTATTAATATCACAGAATCCCCCACCATCAACATCCTAAGGGTGACCAGAAATCTAACTGGATTAATCATATAAATACTGTGGCTACAAGAGCAAGTCAGAGGCTGGGGAATTCTGAGATGAGTAATTCACTTCCTGGCTCTCCAAAGCCTGTCCACTATCTTCAAGGCACATATCAGGACCGTGAAGAAATACTCTGCAATTGCTTGGGTGATTATAAATGAGTTCAGCTCCAATAGCACCCAATATGTTCAACACGTATAGGACAAAGCAGGCAGCTTGACCAACATAACATCCACTGCCTTAAACATTCATACCGACCACTGCTGCACAATGTGGATTATCTACAAAAATAATTTGCAAGGATCCAATGACAACACCTTCCAGTTAACTTGAAACCTTTACCACCTCGAAGAACATGGGCATCAGATGCATGGGGACACCAGCTGCAAGCTCCTCTCCAAGCTACACACTCTGCTCACGTGGAATTTAGTCACTGTTCCTTCACTGCTGCCGGGGCAGAATTCTGGAACTCCTTATTGCAGCACTGGGAGTGCTCCAATGCCACATGGACTGCAGCGGTTCAAGAAGGTTGCTCACCACCATCTTCTCCAGGGCAATAAGAGATGGGCAATGCTGACCTTGTCAGTGATGCTCATTCTTTTACTGAATAAAATGCAAACACGCGCACAAACACCCACTTGCACAATTCATGTATGAAGCCCATGCACACATACACAAATAGACATGCATGTGAACGCACATGCACAAACACACATGCACAAACACACACAGACATTTAAAAAAACATTTTTTAAAAGCACACAGTTAAAAAAATATAAATGGTACCTGAATAAAAACAAAATGAGATTTGTCCTCTGGTTTTCTTTAAAGGTGTTTTTTTCAAATTATCTACGCAGAAATGCTGACTGAAGAGTACTGATGTTTCCTGGGAATTAAGTAGACTGCACATGCTGGGACTGTACAATTCAAATTCAGCTCACATAGTCACAGCTCTGCGCAAAAATATCAGGTTGTGCAGGCACAAAATGTACTCAGGCGAAAGATATGGATAGGATTGTTTTATTTATAGGACTGTGAGAGAGAAGTGATGGATTACAAGAAATAATTCACAGAGTAACTTTATGATAATGGACTTTATGAACTTGAAGAGGAAGAAGAAGATACACGTTCTTCAATGTCAAGGAAATTATCGAATGACCCAGCACAGGAGGCCATTTGGCTGTTGTGCCTTTCCCAGCTCTGACAATTAATTCCAATCCCCTGCACGTTACCAAAAGGCCACCAAATGTTTTGTGTTCAAGTATTTTTCCAATTCCTTTTCAAAGCTATTGTTGGATCTTCCATTACTCTTTCTGGCAGTGCATTCCAGGTCATTACAACTCGCTGCGGAAGTTTTTTTCCTTTAAGTATGTTACCTGAAATCGATGTTCTCTGGTTACTAAACCTGCAGCCACTGCAAACAGATTTGTCTTATTCACCCTATCAAAATCCTTCAAGAATTTGCAAACTATAATCAAATCTTTGATCAAATGTCTCTGCTTTCAGGGGAATAATGCTGGTTCATTCACATAACTCTGGTACCTATCTAGTACCTCCTTTGCACCCTCTCAAAGGCCTTAACACCTGTCCTAAAGATTGTGTCCAGAATTTAACAGAATTCAGATGCCTCGTCGTGCCCAACGTGGTGCCAGGACAGGGCCGTTGAATCTCGCGTGATTTGTGACACTTGAATCGCCTCATGAAATTTAACGAAATCGCGGGATGTCGTGATCTGGATCTCGCCCTCCCTAGGCATGAACCAGCTCAGTTAAATATGTGTTCGTGGGATTCTGCCAGCGTCGGAGTGGCAGCTAGTGGGGTTTCCTAGGCCATTAGAAACCTCAGGGTGGTCGGGGACAGGTCAGTGTGGCACCTGCACTCCCTCAGACACCCGGGCACATTGACACTGCCAGCCTGGCACCCTGGCATTGCCAGCCGGGCTACTCTTCCTGCCAAAATTAATCACTTCATGGTTTGCAGCGCTAAATTTTATTTTGTATGGTACTAACTTGAACCCCACCCCACTGGCATATCTTTCTCTCCGGCAGCGGGAATTCACACTGGTCCAATTTCTGACTGGACAAACCAGGCATCAACATTTAAACAAATTAATTAATGGAATGTGGGCAACGCTGGCTGGGGCAGAATTTTGTTGCCCATCCCTAACTGCCCTTGAACTGAATGGCTTGCTAGGCTATTTCAAAGTCAACCACATTGCTGTTGATCTGGAGTCACACGTAGACTAGGCCAAGTAAGGATGGTGATATCCTTCCCTAAAGTTCATTAGGTTATTATGACAAATCTGTTGTGGTGGAATTTGCACCTCGGTCAACAGAGCACTTCCCCGGGTCTCTGGATTTCTAGTCCAGTGACAACCATTATGCCACCACCTCCTCCTTGACAAGAAAGTTTCGATCACTTACCTGAGAAGCCATGGTTTGGAGCACCGGAGGTCCCCACAATCCCAGGCATAATGCGTGTCAAAGAGATGACTGGTGAGGCAGGGTGTTGGAAGAGTGGGGGAGGTGGAAACCGGAAGACTTGGGGAATATGCAAGGTCAGGGTGGGCATGAGGACAGCGACACGTGTGAACTCAGTAGTGAGGGAAGGCATTTGAAGGGTAATAGTGATAGGCTCTTGTGTGATGTGGGCAGAATGTTCAAAGGTAGCCAATGAGAGGTTGAAGGTACACCTGGAGGGGAGGCATTGATGATGATGGGGAATAGGGGATGGGTTACAGAAGGAGGGGAAAAGATGTTGTGGTCTGGAATGCACTTTTCTCATGGGAGAAGAGCAAGTGGGTGAGTGGAGCTGAAGGTTAGTTCAACAGGATACAGAAGGAGAACATTGATAATCTATCCTGACAAGGCAAAGGTACAGGGGGTAGTGGAGGAAAGGGAGTAGTGTGACTGGGAGGCTTCTGGCACATGGGCACAGGAGCCATAATAAAGAGAAAAGGCTCAAGGCACAGGTATCATTCAGGGGAACATACATGCATTCTTGGTCACCCCAGAAGTGGAGGGGTGGGTGTGTGTGTGGGGGGGGGGCAGGGGGAGGAAGGATTGTGCACATCCCTAAACACAGAAAAAAACCAGGAGATGTCCATGAGTTGAAATGATTCAGACAATTACTGTCACGTGAGAGTACCTTTAAGAAATGGGTGTTTGTCAAATAGCTGTAGTGGATGTACCTTTAAAAATTGGTGTTTATCAAGTAGCTGCAGTGATGTCAGAGTGTGGTGGAGCTGGGCCGTCTGTCTGCTTTTACTTTTGTTTTTGAGCTGGTGGCTACAGTGTGTGTGCTTAGTTTCGTTCTCAGAGTTGGAGCTGCATCCAGCCGAACAAGGTGTAATTTTGATCTCTCTCTGTATGAAAAGAATGTCTTCAGATCACTTGCTAATTTAAAAGTGATAACTGCTCTCAGTAGAGAATTTAAACCTGATGTATTTGTTAAAGATGGTATTTGTCTTATGGATGTTGCTAGGAAAGAGTTACATATAGAGTACTGTATTCTTTGGGGGGAGTATTTGAGTTGACAGTTGCTAAGATGTTTACTGTGTGTTTATAAAATTTTAACTGAATTCATATAATAAACTTTGCTTTGTTTTAAAAGTACTTTAGATCTCTGTTGCATAGCACCTGTAAAGTGGGCCCTTGTGCTCCCCATAACCAAAATCTATTCAAAGTTGTGGGTCAGGTGAACTCCATGATACATTTTGGGGTTCTCTAAACCATGGCCCATAACAATACATTACAAAGGTGCAATAAATATATACAATGATCGTATACCCGTGTTCACATTGTGAACTTAATACTTCTTACCCTACCACAAGCTTATCCATGGCTAGAATGATGGAGTGCAGATCACAGCATATACCAGTAGAAACTCAACATTCTGTTGGACCAATATCTCCAAGGCATCTGTCATCTTCCCCATAGAAATCTCCATATGCTCACGTACTGAAATCATGAAATCAGGGAGCATGCAGACACACTCCTCCTTCTCTTTGTCGCTCTGTTGAAGGACTCTGACACCTCTGCCTGGTGTTCCTCTGCATCTCTTTGATAATCCAGCATCTGCTCCAAGGCTGCTTCCAGAGGCTCAGCATCTGACTCTGGCCTGGCACAGGGTTCTTCTTCAGCAGTCCTCTGAGCACCAGAGACCTTGTTTCTCACTGCCTTCGCCTGCTGAGAACATGCCTGTGAGGTGATCGCCAGAGAGTGAGCCCCAGCCTAACCAAGGTGTGTGTCTCTGGGCTGGTGGAGGGTGCAGGGGCTGACTCTCCCTGTGTGAAGATGTTTTTGTCATTATCTGAGCTCTCCTGCGGCTGGGCCTGAGCTCTGGTGTGGGGGTTGGCCTCCCCCTCTTCCTGCTGGCACCAGGAATGGAGAGAATCGAGAGTGATTGACTGCCTAGGCTGCACACTCCCTCGCCCTCAGGTTTTGATTTTCAGGGATTAAGTATTGCTTCCTCACTGGATACTTGGGAGAAGCTGACCTCATCTTCAGCACAGGTACAGGTACAGGCACAGTCACGGACCTCCCCTGCCAGCTCAGCATCCTGCTGTTCAAATTGTGTGAGGGGCCGGACATGACCCCTCTGATCTGCTTCCTTTCCTGCCTGCTTCTCCTACATGAAGATAGATGGATTATGAGCACTTCTGATGAAGGAGCAGGTCACATGATACAAATTATGTGGTTAATATGTGAACAACTGAGTCCCCAAGCCTGTCCACCATGTACTAGGCACATGTGAGCAGTTTGCGGGATTATTGTCAATTTGCCTGAATAGGCGTTGCTTCAACAGCTCTCAGGAAGCTGGACACTATCCAGGATGAAGCAGACCCCTTTCAGTGCCATCGGCATTCAAACACTCTACCACAGGTCCATAATGGCAGCTGTGTGGGCTATGTGAAAGATGCTGCGTCGCAAGGCTATTGCAGAAGCCCCCTCCAGACATACGAGCTATAGCAGCTAGAAGGTCAAGAGCAACAGAGCCATGGCATCAGCAGCACCTGAAAGTTGCCCTCTACTCCAGCTTGCCCCCCCCCAACCCCCCCACAATATGTGTGCCTTCAGTGTGGTTGGGTCAGAGACACACAGTTGCTTCCTTACCAGCAGACAACATGGACTGCAGTGGAACAATGAGGCAGCACCCAAGAATCTTCTCAAGGGCTTTTAAAGATGGGCAACACAGATGCTGCTGAGGTCTTGTGGTGCAGTGGGTAGCATCACTGCCTCTAGGCCAGAAGCTTTGGGTTCTAATCCCACCCTAGGACTTGACGATCAATAGAAGACGTGTTCATAATGAGGCCAAACAGATTGAGTATCAACCTGCAAAATCCTTCCAAGACACCAATGACAGGTGGTATAGTGGGAGAGACTCCTGGTCATCCATGCTTGGTGCAGAATGGCATCCCTCAAGCTATAAGCCTCTGGTGACAGGCTAGCAACCTGTTTCAGGACAGAATTCACAATGGGAATAGATGAAAGTCTGCCTTGTGTATCAAGAGGTGTGTGAAGTGAAACAAGAATTGTACAGGTACTGGCTTTGCCATTGATGCCTATGCCAGATTCAGAAAATGGTGAGGTACGTATAGGGAGGAAAAGGTTCACTTACCTTGCAGTGCAGATTCAATCACTCATCAGGGGCGAAATTCTCCGGAAACGGCGCGATGTCCGCCGACTGGCGCCCAAAACGGCGCAATTCAGTCGGGCATCGCGCCGCCCCAAAGGTGTGGAATGCTCCGCATCTTTGGGGGCCGAGCCCCAACCTTAAGGGGCTAGGACGGCGCCGGACGAATTTCCGCCCCGCCAGCTGGCGGAAAAGGCCTTTGGTGCCCCACCAGCTGGCGCGGAAATGACATCTCCGGGCGGCGTATGCGCAGGAGCGTTAGCGGCCACTGACGGCATTCCCGCGCATGCGCAGTGGAGGGAGACTCTTCTGCCTCCGCCATGGTGGAGACCGGAAGGGAAAGTGTGCCCCTACGGCACAGGACACTGTGGGGGCACCCCCCGGGGCCAGATCGCCCCACACCCCCCCCAGGACCCCGGAGCCCGCCCGCGCCTCCTTGTCCCGCCGGTAAGGTAGGTGGTTTAATCTACACCGGCGGGACAGGCATTTTAGCGGCGGGACTTTGGCCCATCCAGGCCGGAGAATCGCGCGGGGGGGGCCCGCCAACCAGCGCGGCGCGATTCCCGCCCCCGCCGAATATCCGGTGCCGGAGACTTCGGCAACCGGCGGGGGCGGGATTCACGCCAGCCCCCGGCGATGCTCCGACCCGGCGGTGGTCGGAGAATCTCGCCCCTGTTTCCTCCTCTGCATTTCTTTAGCACTGAGCACCATGGCGACCTCCCCTCACTGAAGTGGGCCTCCAGCTTCCATCTATGGGAAAGAATATTTCCCTCCTGTCCGACACAGCTCAGAGGAGATCATCGAGGCCATCTTGGTGCCCTGAAGTTCTGATGCACTGATTCACTGGCTGTCCAGATGCATTTTGAAATAAGGGGCGTCATTCTCCGACCCCCCAGAGGGTCGGAGAATGGCCGTTGGCCGCCGTGAATCCCGCCCCCGCCGAAGTCTCCGAAGGGAGAAAAGTCGGCGGGGCGTTAATGGCACCGCTGCCGCGGAGAATGTCACGGGTCTGCGCAAGGCAGCCGATTTTCGGCCTGCCGATATTCTCCCTTCCGGATGGGCTGAAGTCCCGTCGACGTGATGACCGTTCACGTCGACGTGAATTAAACCTCCTTTTCATCGGCGTGACCCGGTGCTCCAGGCTCACGCCGACCAGCGAGGAGGTGAGTGACGGCCTGGGGGGTTGGCTCTGGGCAGGAAATGGCGTGGCCGCAGACTGATTGCGTGAGGAGAGATGTGTCTCGGCTTGTGTGTGTGTGTGTGCGGCGGGGGGGGGGGGGGGTGGTGGTTAGAGTAGGCTGGGCTCCGGGGGAGTGCCGGGAGGGGGTCCGTGCTGGGGTGGAGGTTGGGGGTTGGAGGGGGTCCGTGCCGGGGTGGAGGTTGGGGGGGGGGTCCGTGCTGGGGTGGAGGTTGGGGAGGGGGTCCGTGCTGGGGTGGAGGTTGGGGGTTGGAGGGGGTCCGTGCTGGGGTGGAGGTTGGGGGTTGGAGGGGGTCCGTGCTGGGGTGGAGGTTGGGGGGGGTCCGTGCCGGGGTGGAGGTTGGGGGGGGGTCCGTGCTGGGGTGGAGGTTGGGGGTTGGAGGGGGTCCGTGCTGGGGTGGAGGTTGGGGGTGGTCCGTGCTGGGGTGGAGGTTGGGGAGGGGGTCCGTGCCGGGGTGGAGGTTGGGGGGGGGTCCGTGCTGGGGTGGAGGTTGGGGGGGTCCGTGCTGGGGTGGAGGTTGGGGAGGGGGTCCGTGCCGGGGTGGAGGTTGGGGGGGGGGTCCGTGCTGGGGTGGAGGTTGGGGGGGGGTCCGTGCTGGGGTGGAGGTTGGGAGGGGTCCGTGCTGGGGTGGAGGTTGGGGAGGGGGTCCGTGCCGGGGTGGAGGTTGGGGGGGGGGTCCGTGCTGGGGTGGAGGTTGGGGAGGGGGTCCGTGCCGGGGTGGAGGTTGGGGGGGGGGTCCGTGCTGGGGTGGAGGTTGGGGAGGGGGTCCATGCCGGGGTGGAGGTTGGGGAGGGGGTCGGTGCCGGGGTGGAGGTTGGGGAGGGGGTCCGTGCTGGGGTGGAGGTTGGGGGTTGGAGGGGGTCCGTGCTGGGGTGGAGGTTGGGGGTTGGAGGGGGTCCGTGCTGGGGTGGAGGTTGGGGGGGGGTCCGTGCCGGGGTGGAGGTTGGGGGGGGGTCCGTGCTGGGGTGGAGGTTGGGGGGGGGGGGGTCCGTGCTGGGGTGGAGGTTGGGGGGGGTCCGTGCTGGGGTGGAGGTTGGGGAGGGGGTCCGTGCTGGGGTGGAGGTTGGGAAGGGGGTCCGTGCCGAGGAGGGTGATGGGAGGGCAAATGAGTTGGTCCACCTGGCCAGGTGCCAGCCTCCAACAGTTGGACCCATGCGGTCCATGCCACCTGGTTGGGGGGAGGAGGGGATATGGGCAATGATGACATGTCGTCGTTCCCCTCCCCCCCACCAGGCCGTCATGTTTTCAGATCATCCAGCGATGTTGGCCGCCGTGGTGGCAGCCGCTCATGTCTATGTTGCCCTGGATGAGGAGGAGGAGGAGGAGGAGGAGGAGGAGGAGCGTGCCAGAGATGCGGCGCAGGCTGCCACAGAGGGGGGATATGGGGATATGGGGGAGGGGGGATATGGGGGAGGGGGGATATGGGGGATATGGGGGAGGGGGGATATGGGGGGGGGGATATGGGGGATATGGGGGAGGGGGGGATATGGGGGATATGGGGGAGGGGGGATATGGGGGATAGGGGTGAGGGGGGATATGGGGAGGGGGGATATGGGGGAGGGGGGGATATGGGGGATATGGGGAGGGGGGATATGGGGAGGGGGGGATATGGGGGATATGGGGGAGGCTCACCCTGCCTGCTCTGACGAGGTCGTTCACCTTCTTGTGGCACTGGGTGCCTGTCCGTGGTGTTAGGGCCACAGCGGTGACGGCCTCTGCCACCTCCCTCCACAGATGCCGGCTGTGGCGTGGGGCAACTCTGCGGCCGTGCCCGGGATACAGGGCGTCCCTCCTCTGCTCCACCGCGTCCAGGAGCGCCTCCACATCGCGTGACTCGAACCTCGGGGCTGAGCGACGGCCAGCCATCCAGTCGGGTGTTGCGGTTGGGTGTTCCGGTCGGTTGGGGGAGCTGCGCGGCCTTATGAGCCGTCACGCCGTGCAGCGCGTATGACGCTGCACGGCGTGAACCACTGCGCAAGCGCGGATCCCGTTACGTCGCTGCTAGCCCATTTCGGGCCGGAGACTATCGTCCCATTTTTATGACGTGACGCAAGTGGGATTTGCGCAGTTTTTTGCGCCGATCGGTGGACTTTCCGCCGATAACGGAGAATTTCGCCCAAGGTGCTCGGATAATGAGGGCAGGGTGCATGTTATGAACCTCGCGCATGCAGAATTAATTAGGAAGGAAGCACCCAATTGGGTATAATGGCCCACCCCACTCATCAGTGGGGAACACTGCCACAGAATTTATGGTGGGAAGGGAAAATTTTGTCCAGGTCATTGATAAATATCAAAAAGAGCAGTACTCCCAACATTAGTCCCTGGGGAATTACACTGTATACTACCCCACCCCCTGTCTGGAAATAACTGTTACGTTTGCTGTATATCTTATTTATCCCAGAGCAATGCAGAGATGACTCCTGTTTTAAAACTTTATTTACAATACTTTAAAACTTCTCATAACTTACAGAATTTCCAACACACATGCAGCAGAATTCTCCGTCGGCGGGACCCTTCGCTTCCCACACCCACGGGTTTTCTGACGGCTTGGGGTGGCCACAATGGGAATTGCCATTGGCCGGCTGCCGGAATGAAGGATTCCACTGCCGGCAAGGGCACGCCATGCAGGAAAGCGTGGCTGGCAGACTGGAGAATCCCGTCCATGGTCTTTACTGGATCGCAGATCCTTTCCAGAATATTCCGAGTCTGCTGTCAATACTTAACTCTCCAGTTCCACCAACACGCTAAAGCAATCAAGCACAGTGACAAGGATTGGTTAACAGACTAGCATAATCAAAGATAGAGGAAATAAACCACTGAACATTACATTCTCTGCTTTCTGTCCCGCAGCCAAATTTGTACCCATGCTGCCGCTGGACTAGACCAATTTCTCTGCTTACATCATGGTGATTTTTAGCTGCTATGGGGTCTGTTCAATCTAGCCTGTCTAGTTGAGGGTTTTTAAAGGTACTCTATGGGAAAGTGATGTAAGCCAGGTCAATTGCTGGGAAGCTTCTGCAAATTGACCACCTCTAATGAAACTCTTTGAGTGAGGCTTGGCTACCAAGGTCAGAAGATACTGCACAAAATGTTTTTATTTCCATATATGTTTTCCACTTTGAAGTGCCCCATCTGAACTGTGACGTTTGGGGTGTAACCTTTTCCAAGTGACAGGCATGTGCTGATGCGAGAGTGAAATAAAAAACATTTTGTGTGTTACAGTAACAAGGGAAGATGTAAGTTATACGTTTCAGTGCTTCGATTTCTTTATTCTATTCGATAATATGTTTCATGTTTACCCATTACCTCCTCAGGAAAGCTGATGATATTGCAAAAACAAAAAGAGGAAGAAAAGAAACTGGAAGGACAATTGACTTTTCATGGCAACATTTGGGGGAAGAGGGTGGCATGGTAGTAATGAGATTGGACTAGTATTCCAGAGGGCCAGACAAATGCTCTGGCGATACAGGTTCAAATCCCACTGTGGCAGCTGGTGCAATTTAAATTCAATTAATAAAATCTGGAGATGAAAACAAGTCTCAGTAATGGTGAACATTGAATCTAACATCATTGTCATTAAAAACCCATCTCGTTCACTAATGTCCTTTAGGAAAGGAAATCTGCCATCCTTTCTTGGCCTAAATATTACTCCAGACGCCACAGCAGTGTGCTTGACTCTTAACAAGAACAATTACGGCAATTAGGGATGAACAACAAATGCTCTCCTTGCAATTGGCATGCACATCTCATGGAAAAATAAAGCCACTGATCCATAACTCCACTCCTTCCAAGCACTGGAAGCTCATTTGAGGAGATGCAAAATAGCTGGGTTGACCTTAGCCACTAAAATTCTATTTTTAAATGTCTCCTTCCTGCTTTAACCTACACAATCAATCCCCTGAGATCAACTGCATAGGTTAAGGTAGCTCTTTAAGTTTTAAGCCCCATCTCAACAAACCTGGCTGGCACTGTCTTTCTTTTGTGAGGGCCACGAAGAATCCATCACGAGTTTGAAGAGTCAAACCGAAAGTAACCTTATTTACAACAATACTGCTGTTTCCTTAGCTAGCCGATACCACATTGGCCAGCTCTATTTATACAGCTGTCACTACTAGTGATTGCTCCGCCCCTGCCCCCCCCCCCTCCCCCCCCCCGTCATTGGGGGAGCTCATACTCCCCAAGAAACATGGAGCAACCAATTGTCCCCAGTCAATCGGATCCGGGCAGGTTATAACAACTTCCTAAATTGCTAGGTTGCTAATGGTGATGAGTGCATCATACAACATAGTCATATCATAGAATCATAGAATTTCTGCAGTGTAGAAGGAGGCCATTCAGCCCATCGAGTCTGCATTGACTATTGGAAAGATCACCCTACCTAGACCCAAGTCCCAACCCTATTCCCGTCACCCAATCTAACCTTTTGGACACTAAGGGCAATTTAGCATGGCCAATCCATCTAACCTGCACATCTTTGGACTGCGGGAGGAAACCAGTGCACCCGGCGGAAACCCACGCACACACGGGGAGAACATGAAAACTCCACACAGTCACCCAAGGCCGGAATTGAACCCGGGTCGCTGGCGCTGTGAGGCAGCAGTGAGGACCACTATGCCGTCCCATCAATGTCTAATTTGACTATGTTATCACAGATGTATCTGATGTCCTCATTCAACTTGATTTGATTCTCTCCATTGGAGAAGTTAGAGGTCCAACTGGTTTGGCCTGTTTGATTGGCCATAGTTTGTCAAAGTCATGAACTGCAAGAAAAAGAGAGCAAAAGAAAGCAAAGAAGAGCTTGACAGATGTTGAAATGGCTGTAATTTGTGGAGATGTTAAACAAAAACTAAATGTTAATCCAGGAAAAGCCAACTGAAATAGAGAAATAATGGCAGGCGAGAAGGAATGGCAACAAAACAAAAGGAAAAAATGAAAGCTGAAACAATGTTCGTAGAAAATAATGTGGAAGAACGATATAACTTAGAATCAGTACTGGCTCACCACTATTAGGTATTAAAATGAATTGGCATATTTAAAAGTTAAGAAAGAATTGCAAGCTAATAACCAGCCATATTGGGAAAAGAAATGTTTCCTCTTAGCCTACAATTTATTTCAACTTCTTTTGTGCTGGAACAGTTTGAGTTAGATCCACCTTTATACTTTTATACATTTACATTGAAATTATTTTTAAGCTAACATCTAATTGTATTCTCCAGCAGGAGCTACATATCAGCAGTGATTATGCCACTTATTATTCAGAGGCTTTACTCTACGACTGAGATAGCAAGAACCAAGGAGATCCAGATGTGTAAATTCAATGTATGTATTGTAAGGATGTGCCACCTACACCAAGGGAACAGCCTGGCATAGTATACTTCCCTCAGGGACATAAATATCCTTTTAAACCCAGGCCGGAAGAAGAATGTGGTGGCCAGCTATGTTAGAACACTGCCAAAACACAAGCAGAAGTAATATGAGCACCTCAGGAAAGGGTTCAAGCGGTCATTAAGTGCATCAGAATTGAAATGTAATTGGAGAGGGTAAGGTTGTTCTGGAGGCTAAAGGTTTCAGTGCACACTGGCAAAACAAACTTTCCCATGCTGGCCATCATTGATGACCCATGATCCTTGAAAACAAAACTGACAAAGGCCAAAAACTGACTGAAAATAACTTCAAACGTAGCATTCATACATAACAAAACTGTTCCAAGTTTTGAATGGAGCCTCTGAAAACAATGGAGAAGCGAATGCACTGATGAACTATGCAACTACCTTGGTTTTGTTTGCAATCAGGCATATGAGAGATAATTCTCCATAAAATGTGTGCACGGGAGGACACCTGGAAAATTGATGGCTGTAACATCCAAAGTCTAATGCAACTCATTTATATTAAATTACTTTCCAAGATGCTGGAAATCTGAGGAATTTTGAGGGTCTTGGGGGTTGGAAATGTTGGAAAGTCTCTTGTGATTCCAGTGGCTTCCAGCCGGTCAGCCTGCTGAACTGCTTGGGAAAGCTGCTGGAGAAAATAACTATAAGCTGCCTCCAAAAACATGTCAAGGGCATTGATTCCTTCAAACAGGCCAAGGAATTTAGAAGGAATTTATTTACATAGTGAGTTGTGAGAATGTGGAACTCTCTGCCACGTGGTAACATCAATATATGTGGTTCTGAACCAACTTCTGTTCCTCATTTATCAAAAAAGACATTTTAGCAAATGAACTATGACAAAGGCTTTCTCATAGTTTGATGCTGATATCACAATTTGGCTATCCACTAGATAATTCAAAGAAACAGAATGATTCCTAAAATACCTGACTCCATTTTAATGCTGGAGGAATGGCTACAGTGATGGTAAATTCTGTAGAAAAACACACTCCTTCGTCTCTGAAAGAAGAAAGCACAAGGGATAGAAATTGAAGATTGAGTAATAACCTATCACATCAGCAAATGTATTCCCAGAAAGATCCAGCATTGCTGGCATCACAGACAGCAAATAATAAGTCTGCTGCTGGCCTTACCTCGGTATCAATCCAATCCTGGAATTCGACCATTGATCCTGGTGCACCGAGACAGCCATAGATTAAATGAGGCAAAGAATCCAGATCGAAGCAATAAATGGAACATTTCGCAAAGGACATGGGGGATCATCAATAGATCTTCCCGTGAGATTGTGGAATATGAATTCCCCTATTAAATGGGCAGTAGCTTGCCCAATAGGAGATGTACGGGGGGGGGGGGGGGGGGGGGGAACTTAAAACGCTCTGCTCCAACCTGGAACTGTATCTCTGTAGGTTCCTGGGCCTGGATGCAAGTGTTGTAAGCCATGGCAGCGGCCTTTGTCGTACTACAATAAAGGGATTCATTAATGCAAGACTGGCCTTGGTGAAGTTATTATAAACTACATAGACTGAATTTAGCTAGATCTGAAAGAGCAGAGTGTTAACAGCTTGGGAAGAGGCAGGCTCGCACACAACCCCAATGTTGTGACGTCAGCTCTGAATTGTACGAGTGGCGGGAAAGATGGGAGACGGCCTTGACGCTGTGATGCAGCAGAGCTTCAGTTGAGGTTATTTAGAAGGCAATTAACCTGCAATTGAATGGAATTTTATAGAGCACTTTGTATTTCACAAACAGAGCCAGGGAATCTTGGGCCTTTTCAGAGCCACAACCAGGGAAATGTAGCAGCAACAAGGTGAGGCCTCACTGCGGCCTCTTTCAGCCAGCCATTTTGAAAGTCTTTGTTGGGTCGAAGGGGAAGAATGAAGAACGAATGCCATTTCTCACCAGCGGCAGGACAACCCTAAGGGTGAGCACAGCATCAGGTGGTGGTCATGTATGGGTGGCACCAATTATGGCATGAAGCGTGGATCTATATTGGACAGAGGGGCACTGGCGTCTGTTCAAAAGTGGACAGCAAGGGGAAGGTGAACTGCAAGAAAAGTGCATGAGTGGGGATGAGACCAACTGGTATAGGACTGAACTATCCAGTCTTCATGTCACTAGCATTAAATGGACAAGTGATATAGTGGGATGGAGGACCAGGCACCAGCCTGTCCACAGCTGCAATAGCAGGAGGGTCAGCTTCCAGGTGAGCCTGCCAAGAGGTGCATATGGGGTAATGCCAACTTGCTTTCCATTGAAAAAGATGAAAGGTTTGCCTCATCTATCTGAAAATGTCTGAGCTTTTCTGCCCCACCCTAATTGCCATTCAGAGATGGATTCCTAGGGACAAGGGTTACCCGTTGCTACTCATGCTTGTGAGGGACACTCACACCACAGCAGAGGCAAAATACAGGACCTGCAACAGGCCCACCCAAACGATCATCGAGCAGACCATTAATTAGGCTGCTGAAGATGAGATTCAGGTTCCTTGACCAAACTGGTGGAGCCTTTCAGATATTCCCCACTGAGGGTCTCAAATGATAATGGTCTGTTGTGCTCCACACAATCTAGCACTTCAAGGGGTGATGGGAGGTCCTGCATAATGAGGACATAATTGTTTACCACTCCTCATCTGACGAGGAGGCTGTTGCGTAGTCAGTGCTGCATAAGGAAGCCTTTGCACTGGAGCCGAGGGGCATCAAGCGATGCTCAAGGGATCCGAAGGGAAGGGGAAATTGAAACCGGAAGCACATGATGAAGGCCCACTCAATTAGTGGTTGGCAGCCAGAGTTGGAATGAGGCGATGGCAGCATCATTACCCACCGTAGTGCCATAGTTAAAGAGCCAGCAGCATTCAAGCCCTGGTTGAAAAGGTTTTGCCTCACAAACTCTCCGCTGCAACTATCCTGAGATGTCTAAGGCCTGCCTGAATCAAGCATCCAGCAACTAACACCAGCCACCCCCACTCTGCCCCCAAGCAGAAAGGACCCACCCCCACACCGCAGACGCCAAGAGCCTTTGACCTCACCCGGCAGCCAGAAGTGCCAAATGATGACGGCTGATTTCAACAACAAACGCTGCAAAAATGGACAGCTGATTATCCCACTGAGATGTCTCGATGCATCAGAAGGGAAATGCATCCTTTGGGAAGCCTCTCCCGGAAATGCGCTGTCCTGAATTACCACAGGCAAGCTCCAAAGAAGGGAACATTATGGAGAACACACTCTGGCAGAATTAAGGAGGTCATTGACCTCTTGTGGACCCAAGTTTGCGGGGTGGGGGTTGGTGGGGGGGGGGGGGGGGTTGGGGGGGGCGGGGGGGGTGACCCACAGCTGCTGACATCCTCCATAATATCTGTGGTGTTGGGTGTTCTGAGGTACAGATGAACCAACACGGTTGTATTTGGTACAACGCTGTTTTATTTCAACTTGTTATTTACCGATCTGTCCTGGTACTCAGCACGTGGTGACGCTCTGAGTGTGATGTTAATCAGGTCCTGTCCTTGTCCTGGTCTCCAGATCTACTGGCCACCAGGTGTCGTGTTTCTTCTCTTATACTGTCTCTGTCCTTGTCTGTGATTGGCTGTCGTGTTATGTGTGCTGATTTGTCTGTTGGTCTGTCTATCATGATGTGTGTGTTTGAATATCATGACATCCCCCCTTTTTTTACAAGATTATGTGCCTACGTGGTTATAAATATGAATGTGTCCTGAGTGCAGCTAAAAGTGTGTGTGTGCGTGATATTTACAGCAGGTACATGTGGCGTAACTATATACATGGGGCGATGTCGGGTGTGTCATGCTAACGAGGTTGTACCATAACAAAACAAGAAGAAAAAACTTTGAAGTGTGGTCCGGTCAAACGAGATCTGGAATGATAAAACAGACACATGTTACAGTACAATAGTTTCTAAACTTTAACGTGTGAACAGTCTCTAAGTCCAGTCTAGTAGGTGGGCGACGAATACGGGTTGACCGCCTCAAGGGTGGGTCGAGAACCACCGGCTGAGGTGCGAGCCTGGCCACGGATGGCGACAGAAGTGGCATGGTATATGGCAGCTCCACGAAGTCACTATCAGGAACCATTGGAGGACACGGCGTCTGTGTGTGGTTCCGTTGCGAGCGTGGAAGTAGGCGAAGGGCTCGCCGATTGCGCCTACGCACCGATCCATCCGTTATGCGTACCAGGAACGAGGTGGAGTCTTTTTCTTTTTATGTTTGTGGTGGTGCTGTCGGATGGCATCTTGTAGATGATGGGTCGTTGACATTCAAGAGGTACCATCAACAAAATCATTCAAGGTCATGGATGTGCCAGATGTTGAAGTCGGATGGTTCTGGCCACATGCAGTGCTGGAAGGGTGATTCTGCTGAGAAACGTTGAAGCATGTCGCTTTGGAGACAGAATTGCTGCTCGCATCAATGTCTGGTGATGGTGTGAAACTAGAACCTTGCATCTGATAGGAAAACGCTATCTGGCCAGGCTGGGGTGCAGCAAATCCTGGGCTGTAACTAAGGCATCCAGTCTGTAGTGCAGATTGCGCTGGCGGTAGTCCGCCTTCGGTCTTGATTCCATTAGCGGGCAATCCGCAGTGCTGGCCTGTTTGAGAATATGCTGCATAGACTGCTGGCTGCTGCAGGCTTGAATACTGGGTCTGTCCAGCATGAGCTGTCATTGGCCGCACTGTCGGTGTGGAACAAATGTGTGGACATAGCTGTGGTGTAAATTGGTGTATTCCTCTTGGACTGTCACTGCTGCTTGTTATTGCTGACCCAGTGTGATTGTCACGTGATCCATCTCCTGTCGTTGTGGCATCTGCTGTCACCCTGAGCGTGCCATCACTGAGGTTGCGACACTGCCTGTCTGGAGTAAAGTCTGGCTTACGTGAATCAGAGTTGGCGTTTGGTTGCTCCCCATCTGGAGTCTGGTCTGTTTTTTGTTGATGCTCCCCGTCCGGAGTCTTAGCAGGTTCACTGGAGTCAGCTGAGATTTCTTGAAGCTGCACTTCTGGAGTCGGAACATGCAGGAATGCATTGACTAGTGGAGAGGTTCGAGCACTTGAGGGTGGAAGTAGTGTGGTGTCACCGTAGTCACCAGTGGTCTCACCGTGATCGTCGAGTGCCTTGGTACGCACTAGCTGAGGTCTGTCACTTTGCACCTTTTGCATGGGAAGTGGGATGCTGTCGTCACTCGTTTCACATACCGTGGATAGATCCTCAGTAACTGCTTGCTGTTCACTAGGGTTGGGTAAATTGTCAGAGTTTTCATCTGGTGGTGCAAACCATGTCGGTGGACTGTCATTGTCTTGCCGTTGTCCTTCATTTGGGCTTTTCTTCTTTGGAATATTAAATCTTCCCCCAGACATTGCAGAACCTTGTTCATTTCCCTCAATTTCTCCCATATGTAGGGCATCAAATGTTGGATCCAATGTTTCTTTCGTCATTGTACTAGTTTCCAAAGAACAGTCCATTTCAATTTTCTTCTCAGTTACTTCATATGTATCTTTTTCTAATGTACATGCCTTCATAGTCTCTGGGTCTGATTTTGCTGAGACTGGCACAGTCACAGTCTCTCTTTTACTGTTCTCAATTGCCCACTTTCTACTCCCCAGACATAAATGCTTACTCTCTGGAGTTAATGTGGTACAATGGATAATCGGGTCGACCTTATCTGCATGTTCACCATCACTGGAAAGCACAATTGGTTCACTTGAAACTGCTGCGGGTTTTAAGTGCTTTGTCTGGCTACTCGATGTTGGTGTCCTCAGGATTCTTGCTCCAATGTTCTGCTCATTTATCAGTGGAGTGTGCATAGGTTCAATGCGATTAATATTCCCATCAGGGTTTGAAGAGTCATTACTGACTAACTGCTGGTCCCTGAAGTTGGGACTTGGTGGTTTTGTGTTGAAGGGAGACAGTTGGCCCTGCTGTAGATATGATTCAGGTTGTGTTATTTCCATTAAATGAGGATCAATGTCTTGTCCATTTTTTCGATCCATACTAAAGTAATGGCAATTTTCAGTCTGCTCCTTGCAAGTTAGACATACAAGTAATTTCTTTAGCAAATCCTCAGCATCCTTCTGTGACTGCAGCATTATTAATATCTCTTCGGCTATAATGATCCTGAAGGTCAGTGCATAATCCTTTTTTCTTCGGGCTTGGAAGAGGCGATTCCTTTGGCTTGTCTTCATTTGGGCTTGAACAGTCATCAGCGCTGTGCCCTTCATTGTAGCATGAGAGACCGTCATGGTCGTCCTGCTGTGCAGTGGAGCATGGAAGACTGTTATAGCCTTCTTGCTGTTTACGTGAGCATGGCAGACTTGCATCGTCTGCTGCTAGTTGGTCAGAGGAGGTTGCTAGACCCTCATGGTCTTGTTCCTGCAAGGACTGCGCCTCGGAGTCATGCGTTTTTGCCATTGTGGAGTCTGTCCACGAGCTTGCTGTGGAGTCTTGTGATACTGGAGTCACTTCTTGTGCATGCAAGGACTGGGGTGTGGAGTCTTGCATGTCTTCTTTCATAGAGTCGGGAACGCTGAGCGGGACGTGGACCATGCTCTGTGTGGCAACAGGCCGCTCTCTGTGGGCTTGTACTGCTTTCTGTCTCTTAATTTCAGGCTGCAGCATCATCCTGCACTGATGAGTTGGGACGTCATATCTGCTGGGTTGAAGATCCTCAGATTCGAAAAGTGAATCCGCATCTGCATCGGATTCAATGTGGGGGTCGCCAATGTTCAACACGAAAGGTTTGTCCGAGTCATAGTCGTATAGGACCATGGAGCTGTCATTGGGCTCGCGAGGTCCAGAAAAAAATGTAAAGATCGGTATCGAAGTATTCGAGGTCGGAATCATCGGTTTGTGCGTAGGTAACTGCTTGTTGCAGGGTTCTTCGGAGGTTAAATTCATTTCCTGGTTCAATTTGAGGCATTGTGCTGTCATTCCAGGTGAAGGAAGGTTGTTTTACAGCTTTAAAAGATTTTTTTTTTTTGATTTGGGACGTTTCCCCTTTAAATTGGATTTGGGACGTTTCCCCTTTAAATTGGTGTGGTCTGGGGCCTCCGGCGTCATGACGCGCGTGACGTAGCATGTAGGAAGCGATTGCGCATGCGCAGATCGCTGTTCCTTTACCGATGGCCGTTTTCTTGATTGCGCATGCGCCGCGTCCTGCGCATGCGCAGACGAAACGTCCGGTTCTGCGCACTTCTCGCGCAACTGCGCTAGTGTGGCCGCCAATTTAGCAAGATGGCCGCCGACCTCGACCCAAATCTTTCTCAGGTCCGGGATTTCGGCCTCTGGGAATTCGGCCTCCGGGATCCCGACCTTGAGGTGTGTACTGCCACTTTTCTTACCTTTCCTTGCCGATTGGAGTGTGTTTTCCTCACAGTATTTGGCGAATTTGTCCAGGACTGCCTGGAAATCGTACCTGTTTGGCCCCTTGGAGAACTTGAATTTTTAAAAGATTTCTTCTGCTCCTGCACCGGCGATGGGGAGGCCAGGTGCCTCCCCATCATCGGCCAGGTCTTTGAGTTCGACTGCCACCAGGAAGAATTCAAACGCTTGCCGGAATCGCTGCCAGTTTTCGCGGAGATCGCCGTGGCACTGGAGCGGCTGCGGAACCGGGAGCTCGTACATCTTGCCTGGGTATTGCTGGTTGTCTCTGTACGCTGAGGTATGGATCCACTCACTGGTATCATGTGGTGTTGGGTGTTCTGAGATACAGATGAACCAACACGGTTGTATTTGGTACAATGCTGTTTTATTTCAACTTGTTATTTACAGATCTGTCCTGGTACTCAGCACGTGATGACTCTCTGAGTGTGTTGTTAATCAGGTCCTGTCCTTGTCCTGGTCTCCAGATCTACTGGCCACCAGGTGTCGTGTTTCTTCTCTTATACTGTCTCTGTCCTTGTCTGTGATTGGCTGTCGTGTTATGTGTGCTGATTTGTCTGTTGGTCTGTCTATCATGGTGTGTGTGTTTGAATATCATGACAATATCCATCCAGGAGAAATGGTTGGACAGGAGAGAGATCATCTCACTATCCATTGGGAAAAGGACCTCATCTTTCCCTTACATCCCAGCATTGTTAAATGTTGGGGTCAGCCAGTGTCTTACCTCCCATTTGTTGACAGCAACCTCCTGTCCAGTGTTTGGGTCCACAGTTAAGCATCTGGATTTCAGGAGTCTCATTTCAGCCACAGGCATGGAGGAATCCAGATTGTGGCTAAAAAGGCATTCAACACTGTTGCTGAGGCAATCCTGCATGGCAGCACAGCATGTAAGCTTGGCAACCTTTGAAAGGTGACTCCAGATCTGCCTTTCAATCAAGTGATGCCAGAATTGGCGTCACATTGCCTGTCCTTTACCGTCCACTGGATAGGCCTCATGGCTCCAGGCTGTTAATTAGCTGCCCACCGCATACTTAACCACGCGGCATTTGAAACATTACACACCCTGCAGGTTTTCTGTAGGTTTCAGATCTTGGTAACATTTAATCACAATGGCTCCCAGGGTTTGCTGAGTGACAATGACATCTCAGAATGTCCCCAGTATAGTAAGGGTTAGGAAATGGCAATAAACACTGGGCCACTGGTAGCAAATTCCCACAGCGTAATTCTCCGTTGGCGGGATCCTCCAGCCCACGGGTTTCCCGACAGCATTGGGGTTGCCACAAAGGGAAACCCTATTGGCCGGCAGCGGGAACGCAGAATCGCACTGTTGGCGGAAGGGCGCCGCACCGGAAAACGTGGCTGATGGGCCCGAGAATCCCGCCCCAAATATTTTGCGCAAGGCAGAAACATTCACCTCACTTCTGCTGGGGAATCTCATGATGAGCAGAAGAATGAGTTGGCAGATTTCCCAGCCTCATTCGTAAAATGTCTGCCTAGAGAGCCAGTGTAACATGAACGCAAATTCCAGATCATTTAACAAACTGTTGGAAGTCATACTACAACTGAAACAAGACGAGGAGAACTAAGAGATGTGCTTTATCATCCATTTCTTTTCCTTATGCTTGTCACAAATTGTAATCCAGAACTGACAATGAGCAGAAACAGCCCCGCTTCAATTGATTATTTGAGTTAGGACTGGAAATGGTTTCTTTATGAAATCACCAGCCCTGTGCATCATGCCAGTCTTAGTTTGTGCTTATGACTGCCATACACTACCCCAACAAAGAGAGTGAAGGTGCTACATTATGAGAAAGGAACAACTGGCATCTTCATAACACCTTTCAGAGCCTCAAAAAAAAATCCAAGAGCCCTATAACCAAGGAATCATTTTTAAAGTGCAGTTATTGTTGTCTAGGCTAATGCTGTAGCCAATTTATACACTGCAAGGTCACACAATCAGCGCTGAAATAAATGACCATTTAATCTGCTTTTGGTGGTGGTGATTGTGAGGTAAATATTTATCAAATCATTGGGGATTTTTTGAGTTCGGCCGTGGGATCTTTCACAAAACATTTATGATTGACAGAAAAATTGTCCTCCCACAGAACATGCCTGAACTTGCAGTTTTTCAATCTGCAATGTATCCAGCTGAAAATGACAGAGAATGGAAACCTCAAGGGTAACCAATTTTAGGAGTAACCAGAATATGTTTTCCTTTGCCTATCTGAACAATGTAAAGCACAAACTCTTCAACTTTTCTGAGGCACTTGTGGAAGTAAAGTCATGCACAGTAAACACTCGCTGATGTTCTATAACTGCACTTTTCAAGTATATTAGGAGTTGGTGACAGAACATTGTTAAAGGCATTTTAAACAGGTAAAACTTAGCTAAGTTTAATTCATCTTTGTAAATGTACAATTAATTCGCTTCCCATTTATCCAGAAGCAAATTTGTAGGAAAGGTACCAATAAAAAATTAATATGGGTCAAGAAAAAAGAAAGAAATTGAGAAAAATAGTTCCAATCGTTCCTGCAAGTATCTTAACAGGTTGGAAATTGTAGTTTTTTAACTGTTCGATCAACTAAACCCCACATTATGGTAAAGGTAAAAACTGCCTACTGTGGGTGGGATTACCCCCTACATGGCGTGTTTTGTGGCAGCCCATCATTGGCTGTCAGCAAGATTTTCCAGTCCCGTTGATGTGAATGGGTTTTTCGATGGCTCGCACCCTCCACCACTGGGGCGTGGAGGCGGAGGGGGGTGGGGTGAGGTGGCGGGGGGAGGGGGTGGGGTGGGGGACACACGCCATTGTTGGGACCAGAAGATGGCGCCAGCATGAAGTGTGATGTTCTCTGCTTTCAAGATAAGGATGGCTTTGATGTGAAGTGTTCAACAAAGAACATCAAGCTATGTTGATTAACAAAGCTAATTTATTAACACTACTTATAATAGATTCAGACATCTTACTAAGATACAAAGGTTGCTAAATAAACTGCTAGAATTCTATCTACAGATCTCCTGAACATTATCCCGCCTAACCACCTTCTCCCAGAATCATGGGTGTCACGTGATCTACGTGGCCGCTCTTGATCACCATCTGGTGGTTAGATTCATTTACATAAAATTGTTAACCCTTCATTTACCATACAATGTCCATATTGTCACAGGAAGGGTCGGAAAATTTCAGCCGATGTTTGCAGATCTCTGAAATCTTTTCTTAAAATTTAGGGGGCAATTTAGCATGGCCAATCCACCGACTCTGCACATCTTTGGGTTGTGGGGGTGGAGTCCCAAGCAGACATGGGGTGAATGTGTAAACTCCACACGGACAGTGATCCAGGACCGGGATCGAACCCGGGTCCTCAGCACCATGACGCAGCATGCTAACCACTACACCACTGTGCCGCCCCCAGATCTCTGAAATATTTTTGATGTACAATGTATCTTACCATTTTTGGATTAGTCCTGTCCCCAATCTGCTATTCTCAATGCAGCATGACAGATTTATTAATTCATTTGTGGAACTGGGAATCTTTCCAAATCCTTTCAGCAGGAATGTGCACCCTGCCTCCATTTCCTCACTCTTGCAACACCCCAATTTTAGTAGCATAACCTTTGATTCACCACAATGAATATCAAAGGAGATATGCTGGAATAATAAAAGTTCTTTTAGATAGTAGTGGTCTTGGTTTCTCCCTTGGCAATAACCCAGGATGGGGCTATCTTCAGATATTTAAACTACTCCATGTTTGACATAATATTCTGGCCTGGAGAGCTGTGAGTAGATATCAGAAGATAAACAGACTAAGATAGAGGCAATGTTGGCAGAACTGCTGACATATCACCAAAGTTATTTCTCTACAGCTGCTAAAGACAAGCTTGGCTGGAGATTGGGCTTTATTTATAGCACTTTTTGAGGAGAAAATTAATAACACTTCCATTAAAGACAAGGTTCAAGGCCTTTACTCAAACAAATGTTCCCCGACAATCAATTGGACCCAAAAGCGAGTGTGGAGCATAATACTCAATTAAACCATGCCCGTTACTTCCAGCACAGGCAGCAAGCAAACATCATGCTGCTTGCTAATTTAAATGAGTGTAGCCTCCAACCACGTTAAGCATGCTATTGAGTGGTTTACATGCCAGAGCATGGGATGCAAAATTGTGAGGCTAGTGTGAGTTAAGTCTAGCCTCTGTTATTTAAAGTCAGCCGGCACCTCTTAAAGGAGAGGTGCATTTTCGTTCGAACAGGTGCTGGATATCACTCCAAGAGTCAGTTTGGCCTGGCAGTGACACAAGAATGGACAAAATGGCAGAGAATGGGCTCCTAAGATTTTTCAACACTGCATTGGAGGTCTTGAGCTGAGAAATGCAAAGGAGGAGAGATACAGGGGTATGGAGAGTTCAGCAGGTGGTGAGTTTCAATCAGTGAAATGGAGATGTCTGACACACTGTTCCTTGCTGAGGTTCCGATGGGAGAATTTCTCCCTGAAGCCCTAGGGTGGTTACGGTTGCCTGTTCATCTCTGCTCGTCCTCTTTCCTCTTCCAGCAGCTTGTCTTGCTCTCTGTCACCTCCACGCATGTTTTGGCCAAGGAAAATACAACTTACTGCACCCATGTCTTGAAACTAGTGGTTTGTGCATGACAAAGTCCTTCAGTGCATACCACACCACACCTTGTAGACTCCAGTAACATCAAACAATTCTGGAAACCACCAAATGCTTCGACAATTGCAGCAACAGCCAGTTACAATCAATAAGTAACTAAATCTGAAAGCAATTTCAGATTGTGTTGGTGGGAGTGGGAGTGGCCTTTCCTGTTGCTGAATATATGTTTAACTGGGTATGTTTATGAGATGGTGAAGGCTGGAGAAAAAGGATGAGGGACTAAAGGAGTGAACTAACCCTTTACATATATCCAATTAAAAATAAATCATTCTTGGGATGTGGGCATTGCTGGCTGGGCCAGCGTTTGTTGCCCATCCTTAATTACCCTTGAACTGAGTGGATTGCTAAGCCATTTCAGAGGGCATTTTCTTTTTTAAGAGTCAACCACATTTCTGTGGATCTGGAGTCACATGTAGGCACATGAAGGCCAGACAGGGCGAGGATGGCAGATTTCCCCTTCCCTCAAGGACATGAGTGAATTAGGTGGATTTTTACGACAACCGACAATGGTTTCATGGTCATTGTTATATTTTTAATTCTAGATTTCACCATCTACTGTAGTAGGATTCAAACCCACACCCAGGGTATTATCCTGGGTCTTTAGAGTACTAACCCGGTGCAATAACACCCCCCCCTCCCCCCCACTCCCCCCCCCCCCCCCCCAGGAGCAGGAGTAGGCCATTCGGTCCCTGGAGTCTACTCCGTCATTCAGCAAGATTACTGCTGATCTAATTGTGGCCTCAACTCCATGTTCCGCCCACTTCTAATACCTTTTGGTTCCCTTGTTAGTCAAGAATCTATCTACCTCTACATTAAAAATATTCAATGACCATTCTTCCACCACTGTCTGGGGAAGAGAGTTCCAAAGACTTACAATCCTCTGAGAGAAAATATTTCTTCTAATTTCTGGCTTAAACGGGGCCACCTCCTTTATTTTCAAACTGTGTCCCCCAGTTCTAGTCTCTCCCACGAGGGGAAACATCCTTTCATCCACCCTGTTAAGTCCCCTCAGGGACACCTCTCAGAGATCACCTCTCATTCTTTGAAACTCCAACGGATACAGGCCCAAACTTTCCTCAGAAGATAACCCTGCCTATCCCAGGTGTCAATAGAGTGAACTATTTTTCATACTTTTATGTTCCATGGAATTTAAATTCTTCCAACTGCGAAGGTGAGATTTGAATCCTTGATCCAGAGCCTGGCACTCTGGATTACTAGTCTAGTGACATTACCACAACACCACTACCTCCTATTTCTGGCTTGGTAATCCAACTGTATTTTTTCACAGGATGTGGGCATCACTGGTTAAGGCAGCATTTGTTACCATTCCTTTTTTAAAAAAAAAATTTTATTGAAAATTTTTGGCCAACCATCACAGTACATTGTGTATCCTTTACACAGTAATATAACAATATAAATAACAATGGCCAGTTTTATAAACAAGAAATAAATAATATATAAACAAAAACAAAAACAAAACTAAATGGCAACTGCCTTGTCCCAGATAAATATTCTCCAAAAATATGTTTTAACAGTCCAATATACAATTATCTATAACAACAACCTATACATATTACACTTATATATTAACATCCCTGAGAATCCCGCTGGTTCCTCCTCCCCCCCCTCCCCCTCCCCCCCCCCCCCCCCCATCCCGGGCTGCTGCTGCTGTCTTCTTCTTTTCCATTCCCTCTATCTTTCTGTGAGGTATTCGACGAACGGTTGCCACCGCCTGGTGAACCCTTGAGCCGATCCCCTTAGGACGAACTTAATCCGTTCCCGCTTTATAAACCCTGCCATGTCATTTATCCAGGTCTCCACACCCAGGGGCTTGGCTTCCGTCCACATCAACAGTATCCTGCGCCGGGCTACTAGGGACGCAAAGGCCAAAACATCAGCCTCTCTCGACACCTGCACTCCCGGCTCTTCTGCAACCCCAAATATAGCCAACCCCCAGCTTGGTTCGACCTGGATCCCCACTACTTTCGAAAGCACCTTTGTCACCCCCACCCAAAACCCCTGTAGTGCCGGACATGACCAGAACATGTGGGTGTGATTCGCTGGGCTTTTCGAGCATCTCGCACACCTATCCTCTACTCCAAAAAATTTGCTAAGCCGTGTTCCAGTCATATGCGCCCTGTGTAACGCCTTAAATTGTATCAGGCTTAGCCTGGCACACGAGGATAATGAGTTTACCCTACTTAGGGCATCAGCCCACAGCCCCTCCTCAATCTCCTCCCCCAGCTCTTCTTCCCATTCCCTTTCAGCTCGTCTACCATAATCTCCCCCTCGTCTCTCATCTCCCTATATATGTCTGACACCTTACCGTCCCCCACCCATGTCTTTGAGATCACTCTGTCCTGCACCTCCTGCGTCGGGAGCTGCGGGAATTCCCTCACCTGTTGCCTCGTAAAAGCCCTCAGTTGCATATACCGGAATGCATTCCCTTGGGGCAACCCATATTTTTCAGTCAGCGCTCCCAGACTTGCAAACGTCCCATCTACAAACAGATCTCTCAATTGTGTTACTCCTGCTCTTTGCCATGTTCCAAATCCCCCATCCATTCTCCCTGGAGCAAACCTATGATTATTTCTTATCGGGGACCACACCGAGGCTCCCGTCTTTCCCCTATGCCGTCTCCATTGCCCCCAAATTTTCAGAGTAGCCACCACCACCGGGCTTGTGGTGTATTTCTTCGGTGAGAACGGCAACGGCGCCGTCACCATGGCTTGTAGGCAAGTCCCCCTACAGGACGCCTTCTCCAATCTCTTCCACGCCGCTCCCTCCTCTTCTCCCATCCACTTACATACCATTGAGATGTTGGCGGCCCAGTAGTACTCACTCAGGCTCGGTAGCGCCAGCCCCCCCTATCCCTACTACGCTGCAAAAATCCCTTCCTCACTCTCGGGGTCTTCCCGGCCCACACAAAACTCATGATACTCTTCTCAATCCTTCTAAAAAAAGCCTTCGTGATCACCACCGGGAGGCACTGAAACACAAAGAGGAATCTCGGGAGGACCACCATTTTAACCGCTTGACCCTCCCTGCCAGTGACAGGGATACCATGTCCCATCTCTTGAAGTCCTCCTCCATCTGTTCCACCAACCGCGTTAAGTTTAACCTATGCAATGTACCCCAATTCTTGGCTATCTGGATCCCCAAGTAGCGAAAGTCCCTTGTTACCTTCCTCAGCGGTAAGTCCTCTATTTCTCTGCTCTGCTCCCCTGGATGCACCACAAACAGCTCACTTTTCCCCATGTTCAGCTTGTATCCTGAAAATTCTCCAACCTCCCCAAGTATCCGCATTATCTCTGGCATCCCCTCCGCCGGGTCTGCCACATACACCAATAAATCGTCCGCGTAAAGAGATACCCGGTGTTCCTCTCCTCCCCTGAGTACTCCCCTCCACTTCCTGGAACCCCTCAATGCTATTGCCAGGGGCTCAATCGCCAGTGCAAACAATAATGGGGACAGAGGGCATCCCTGCCTCGTCCCTCTATGGAGCCGAAAATACGCAGACCCCCGTCCATTCGTGACCACGCTCGCCATCGGGGCCCTATACAGCAGCTGTACCCATCTAATATACTCATCTCCAAAGCCAAATCTCCTCAACACCTCCCACAAATAATCCCACTCCACTCTATCAAATGCTTTCTCGGCATCCATCGCCACCACTATCTCCGCTTCCCCCTCTGGTGGGGACATCATCATTACCCCTAGCAGCCTCCGTATATTCGTATTCAGCTGTCTCCCCTTCACAAACCCAGTTTGGTCCTCATGGACTACCCCCGGGACACAATCCTCTATCCTCATTGCCATTACCTTGGCCAGAATCTTAGCGTCTACATTTAAGAGGGAAATAGGTCTATAGGACCCGCATTGCAGCGGGTCTTTTTCCTTCTTTAGGAGAAGCGATATCGTTGCCTCCGACATAGCTGTCCCCTTTCCTTCACCTCATTAAAGGTTCTCATCAGTATCGGGGCAAGCAAGTCCACATATTTCCTATGAAATTCGACTGGAAATCCATCCGGTCCCGGAGCCTTCCCCGCCTGCATACTCCTAATTCCTTTCACTACTTCCTCTATCTCGATCTGTGCTCCCAGTCCCACCCTCTCCTGCTCCTCCACCTTAGGAAATTCCAGCCGGTCCAGGAAGCACATCATTCTCTCCTTCCCCTCCGGGGGCCGAGCTTCGTATAATCTTTTATAGAATGCCTTGAACACTCCATTCACTCTCTCAGCTCCCTACTCTATCTCTCCTTCCTCATCCCTCACTCCCCCTATTTCCCTCGCTGCTCCCCTTTTCCTCAATTGATGGGCCAGCAACCTGCTCGCCTTCTCCCCATACTCATACTGTACACCCTGTGCCTTCCTCCACTGTGCTTCTGCAGTACCCGTTGTCAGCAAGTCAAATTCTACATGTAACCTTTGCCTTTCCCTGTACAGTCCCTCCTCCGGTGCCTCCGCATATTGCCTGTCCACCCTCAGAAGTTCTTGCAGCAACCGCTCCCGTTCCCTACTCTCCTGCTTTCCTTTATGTGCCCTTATTGATATCAGCTCCCCTCTAACCACTGCCTTCAGCGCCTCCCAGACCACTCCCACCTGGACCTCCCCGTTATCGTTGAGTTCCAAGTATTTTTCAATGCACCCCCTCAACCTTAGACACACCCCTTCATCTGCCATTCGTCCCATGTCCATTCTCCAGTGTGGACGCCCTTCTGTTTCCTCCCCTATCTCCAAGTCTACCCAATGTGGAGCGTGATCCGAAATGGCTATAGCCGTATACTCCGTCCCCCTCACCTTCGGGATCAACGCCCTTCCCAAAACAAAAAAGTCTATTCGCGAATAAACTTTGTGGATATAGGAGAAAAACGAAAACTCCTTACTCCTAGGTCTGCTAAATCTCCACGGGTCTACTCCTCCCATCTGCTCCATAAAATCTTTAAGCACCTTGGCTGCAGCCGGCCTCCTTCCAGTCCTGGATCTCGACCTGTCCAGCCCTGGCTCCAGCACCGTATTGAAATCTCCCCCCATTACCAACTTTCCCACCTCTAGGTCCAGGATGCGTCCTAGCATGCGCCTCATAAAATTGGCATCATCCCAGTTCGGGGCATATACGTTTACCAAGACCACCGTCTCCCCCTGTAATTTGCCACTCACCATCACGTATCTGCCCCCGCTATCCGCCACTATGGTCTTTGCCTCAAACATAACCCGCTTCCCCACTAGTATAGCCACCCCCCTGTTTTTCGCATCTAGCCCCGAATGAAACACCTGCCCCACCCATCCTTTGCGTAGTCTAACCTGGTCTATAAGTTTCAAGTGCGTCTCTTGTAACATAACCACGTCTGCCTTAAGTTTCTTAAGGTGTGCGAGTACTCGTGCCCTCTTTATCGGCCCGTTCAGCCCTCTCACATTCCACGTGATCAACCGGGTTGGGGGGCTTTTTACCCCCCCCCCCTTGTCGATTAGCCATCCCCTTTTTCCAGCTCCTCACCCGGTTCCCACGCAGCTGTGTCCCCCCCAGGCGGTACCCCCCCGCACACCCCACCCCATTCCGGCTCCCCCCTCTCCCCAGCAGCTGCAACCCAGTAACTCCCCCCTCCCCCCCCCCCCCTGCTAGATCCCCCACTAGCGTAATTACACCCCCCATGTTGCTCCCAGAAGTCAGCAAACTCTGGCCGACCTCGGCTTCCCCCCCGTGACCTCGGCTCGCACCGTGCGACGCCCCCTCCTTCCTGCTTCCCTATTCCCGCCATGATTATCGTAGCGCGGGAACAAAGCCCGCGCTTCCCTTTTGGCCCCGTCCCCCCATGGCCAACGCCCCATCTCCTCCACCTCCCTTCCTCCCTCCACCACCACCTGTGGAAGAGAGAAAAGTTACTGCATCGCAGGATTAATAACATAAAACTCATCTTTCCCCCCCCTTTTTCCCCCCTCTTCGCCCCCCATACTCGCCCCACCACTTTGTTTCAAACGTTCTTTTTTGATAACCCGCTTATTCCAGTTTTTCTTCCACAATAAAAGTCCACGCCTCATCCGTCGTCTCAAAGTAGTGGTGCCTCCCTTGATATGTGACCCACAGTCTTGCCGGTTGCAGCATTCCAAATTTTATCTTCTTTTTGTGAAGCACCGCCTTGGCCCGATTAAAGCTCGCCCTCCTTCTCGCCACCTCCGCACTCCAGTCTTGATATACGCGGATCACCGCGTTCTCCCACCTACTGCTCCGAGTTTTCTTTTCCCATCTAAGGACCATCTCTTTGTCCTTAAAACGGAGGAATCTCACCACTATGGCTCTAGGAATTTCTCCTGCTCTCGGTCCTCGCGCCATCACTCGGTATGCTCCTTCCACTTCCAGCGGACCCGCCGGGGCCTCCGCTCCCATTAACGAGTGCAGCATCGTGCTCACATATGCCCCGACGTCTGCTCCTTCTGCACCTTCAGGAAGACCAATAATCCTTAAATTATTCCTCCTCGCGTTATTCTCCAGCACCTCCAGTCTTTCCACACATCGTTTATGGTGTGCCTCGTGCATCTCCGTCTTCACCACCAGGCCCTGTATATCGTCCTCGTTCTCGGCAGCCTGTGCCTTCACGACCCGAAGCTCCCGCTCCTGGGTCTTTTGCTCATCCTTTAGCCCTTCGATCGCCTGTAATATCGGGGCCAACAGCTCCTTCTTCATTTCCTTTTTAAGTTCTTCCACGCAACATTTCAAAAACTCTTGTTGTTCAGGGCCCCATGTTAAACTGCCACCTTCCGTCGCCATCTTGGTTCTTGCTTGCCTTCCTTGCCGCTGCTCCAAAGGATCCACTGCAATCTGGCCACTTCCCTCTCCTTTTTCCATCCGTTTCCAGGGGGGATTCCCTTCTGGTTTACCACACAGTGCTTCTAGCCGTTAAAATTGCCGTTGGGGCTCTTATTAAGAGCCCAAAAGTCCGTTCCACCGGGAGCTGCCGAAACGTGCGACTTAGCTGGTCATCGCCGCACCCGGAAGTCATTTGTTACCATTCCTATTTGCATTTGAGAAGATAGCGGTGAGTCTCCTTCTTGAACCGCTGCATGTGGTGTAGGTACACCCACTGTGCTGTTAGGGAGGGAGTTCCAGTATTTTGACCCAGTGACAGTGAAGGAACATCGACCAAATCAAGATGGCGGAACTTGCCGATGATGATGACCCCATGCATCTGCTGCAATTATCCATCTGGCTGATAGAAGTTTGAAAGGTGCTGTTGAAGATGCCTTGTGAGTTGGTGCGGTGCAACTTGGAGATAGTACACAATGCTGTCACTCCAACACTGTGAAACACAATCCCAATTCTGCATGAACCAACTTTCCCACCATTACTGGTTATCAGTTTGTCTCCTTTGCCACAATATCAAAATTAAAACCACCACAAAATATACATTCCAATCCAAATTTGTAAATCAAAGATTTCCATAATCCAGACAAAAATTAACTAATGAGCCTTGTGCATTCCCTGAGGTGCCAGTCCTCCATGTATTTTTGCCTCTGCTAGTGCTCCCACACAGTGCTATCCCATGCTTGGTGGTGGACAGCTGCTAACCTCGAATGGGGGAGCTTGCTGATGGTCTTTTAGGACAACGGAAAGCTGCAGGTTTGAGTTTCGAATAGCAGAGAAGGTGTCAAATCCTCATCACACACTAACTGACATCACTCCACATGCTGCAGCTCACACTGCAAACTGCAGACACAACTTTAAAGGCAAAAAGGGCAGCACGCTGGTGCAGTGGTTAGCACTGCTGCATCACAAGGCCGAGGACCCGGGTTCGATCCCGGCCTTGGGTCACAGTCCGTGTGGAGTTTGCACATTCTCCCCTTGTCTGTGCGGGTCTCACCCCCCACAACCCAAAAGATGCGCAGGTTATGTGGATTGGACACACTAAATTGCCCCTTATTTGGGATTAAAAATAATTGGGTACTCTAAATTTATTTTAAAAATCTTTAAAGTTAAAATGACACCCACGGGTCTGAATAATCTGGCACCAAAGAGCCGGATTTAGCAGCTTTGGTGTTTTTTCTCCTGGTGGATGCAGGATAAACAAGAACACTCCTCCTGGGGAACCAGGGCACTTAATTGCACTTAGGTAGCCAAAGTCATGGATAATTTTGTAGCCTGTTGGAGAAGTGAAGGGAACTAAATAACTAATGCAAGGAGGTTTAAAAAGTCTAGAAAGGAAAATAAATACAAAAGTTAATTAAGTTATGGACTCCTATAGTCTTCCTTTCAAGGTATATTGAAAAATGTTTTCCTTTGTTTAGAGAATGAGAGCAGCCAGAAGACCTATATTGATCATTATTATAACAGGGGTGAGCACAGTCAGAAGTCTTACAACACCAAGTTAAAGTCCAATAGGTTTGTTTTGAATCACTCGCTTCTGGAGCACTGCTCCCTCCTCAGGTGAATAAAGAGGTGGGTTCCAGAAACATATATACAGACAAAGTCAAAGATGCAAGACGGTACTTTGAATGTGAGTCTTTGCAGGTAATTAAGTCTTTGCAGGTAATTACCTGCAAAGACTTAATTACCTGCAAAGACTCACAATCAAAGTATCGTCTTGCATCTTTGACTTTATAAATACATATGTTTCAGGAACCCACCTCTTCATTCAGCTGAGTAAGGAGCAGTGCTCCGAAAGCTAGTGATTCGAAACAAACCTGTTGGACTTTAACCTGGTGTTGTAAGACTTCTGACTGTGCTCACCCCAGTCCAACACCGGCATCTCCACATTATTATTATAACACGCATGCAGTGCAGTGATGTAAGTAAATGAAATTTCAATCATTGTGCTGTGTACTGGTTGTGTGACTTACACTGTCCCTTTTACATGTTAAACATCTGCAGATAATCCAAACCCAGATTAAAAAATCAACAGTGTTCAAGGAAGGCATGGACATGATGGGCTCCTTCTGTGCTGTAACTTGTCTATGATTCTAAAGGTTGCAAAGAATGCAAGCTCGAGTGGCAGGTGCTTCAAGACATTAGATCAACCTCCTCCCATGATGTTCTCTTGAAAATAAAGGAATGAAATGTTGTTACAGCCAACACAGAATTCAGATAACTTGTCATGAAACGACTCCGTGCTTCCCTGGCAACACCACAAATGTGTAAAGATGTGACCGGTGTAGACTCCATCCCTTACTGAGGGAGCTGAGCCATTTTATGCCAGGGAGGCCGATGCAATCCACTTTCACATCAGTTTGACTTTTCTGTGAGGATTAATAAGACTTCTTTCTACCGAATTATTTTCTGTGTATTGTACCATGTGGACAGTAACACAACTGGATTTGCAGAAAGCAGCTGATAATTTTCTTGAGAATTCTGTTATTAGTTATTGTGCTTGCTTAACAGTGCAATATGATTGCTAATTAGCTGTTCTCCTTTGCTTGTGATTTTAGTTTTGCCGATAAAATATTCAAATGATTTATTCCAAGGTCATGAAAATGCTGTTCTTTTTCTCATGGAGAGTGGGGGTTGGCGGAAAGGGTTGTCTTACGAGATGTAGCATTTTGTACTGGCATAAGGGTATATTCCGCTCTACAATTATATATTCTGGCGTGATCCCTTTGGGCTAAGAATACCAATTTGTTTGGCTGATTTCTCAAGTGCACTTTTACCTTGAACAAATAAAATTAAAAGACATTCTAAACAGTTGTGAACCTCCTGGCTGCTGTCAAAGGCTCAATTGATAACTGAGGAAGTGAGGAAAATAAACTTTTCGGGTCTCAGGCTAGATTATTACTCTGGTTTGAGGTAGCGGACTACACCTAAGGAACCAGTTGAGCTGTCAACATTGACTTTGCTACCTCCAAAAGAGTCAAAAGGAATAAATAATGAATTTAGACAGTAAGAGTTCCTGCCCAGTGATTGATACTCTTATTGGGAGGCCTATTTATATGAATATTAGGCGTTGATACTGCAATCCCACACCCTTTGCCCCACACGGCATGTGGTCAAATGTCCTGTTAACGCTCTTTGTTTAGTTTTACACATGAGAAGCTACAAGTTAATTGAAGGCACCTAATGTTCATGGAACAGTCACAGGTTAGGGGAGAAGGGTAGGATAAAAATGGAGAAGAAAACAAACTCAAACTTCACAGAACAGCTCGTGTATAAAAGTAAACAAATCTTCATACATAAAGTTTGGATGAAAATAATTGGCAAAAGTAGCCTTGAAGTTTACTTCATAGAGTGTATTCAGGACAATTTCTTGGAACAATACATCCTAGAATCAACCTCAGAATAGGCAATTGTCAACCTGCCGATTTGTAAAGCGGCAAAATTAATGAATGATCTCACAGAAAAGGAGTCTCTCGGTAAGAATAATCATAACGTGAAAGGTCTGGCATTCAGTTTGAGCACAGTACGAAGTCTTACAACACCAGGTTAAAGTCCAACAGGTTTGTTTCGATGTCACTAGCTTTCGGAGCGCTGCTCCTTCCTCAGGTGAATGAAGAGGTCTGTTCCAGAAACACATATATAGACAAATTCAAAGATGCCAAACAATGCTAGGAATGCGAGCATTAGCAGGTGATTAAATCTGTACAGAGCACCCAACGACACGGGGACGGACACAGAGCACCCAACGACACAGAGGACCAATGCACAGGGGACGGACACAGAGCACCCAACGACACGGGGACGGACACAGAGCACCCAACGGCGCAGGGGACGGACACAGAGCACCCAACGACACAGAGGACCAATGCACAGGGGACGGACACAGAGCACCCAACGACACGGGGACGGACACAGAGCACCCAACGACACAGAGGACCAATGCACAGGGGACGGACACAGAGCACCCAATGACACGGGGACGGACACAGAGCACCCAACGACACAGAGGACCAACGCACAGGGGACGGACACAGAGCACCCAACGACACAGAGGACCAATGCACAGGGGACGGACACAGAGCACCCAACGACACGGGGACGGACACAGAGCACCCAACGACACAGAGGACCAACGCACAGGGGACGGACACAGAGCACCCAATGACACGGGGACGGACACAGAGCACCCAACGACACAGAGGACCAACGCACAGGGGACGGACACAGAGCACACAATGACACAGGAAACCAACAGACAGCACAACACGACACGGGAGACCCCGGACATCGGGCCCGATGATGGCATAGACTTCCCGCCACTGCATTCTCCAACACCCTCCACCATTGCAGAGACTATCACCTCGGTTGGGATCTTTAGTGAGGAGGCTCCTGGGGCACTTACTGATGAGCACCACACAGCCGCTCTGGTATAGCAGGTGGAGGTAGGAGCAGCCGAGGCGCCGGATAGTCGGAGGGCAGCCCAGCCCCAGCAACCAGCTGCCGCCCAGAGGAGTCCCAGGTTCCTGGAATATCCACTCCCACCCATAGATCAGTGAGAGACCCAGGAATCAGACAACGGGATGACGGCCAGCTTGCAGCACCTGCAGACGCAGGTGGAGGGGTCCAACCGCGTGCAGGAGCAGGGAGTGGTGCCGGTCATGCGTGCCACCCAGGCTGAAACTGCATGGGTGCCGTCCACGTTTGAGGCTATGGGGGTGATGGTGTTGGATATGGGTCAGGTTATGCAAGGCCTGGGGCTATCTGTGCAGGCGGGGGCCATGGTCCAGGACATGGCTGCCCACTCACAGGCGGCCATGTGCCAGAGCCAGTTGCAGATTGCAGCGGCACTCCTCAGCGTGGCCCAGTCTCAGCAGGCCATGGCTGAGAGCGTCCGTGCCATTGCCCAGCTGCTGGCCGGCATCGCACAGACCCAGAGCGAGATGGCACCATCCCAGAGGGAGGTGGCACAGTCCCAGAGGGAAGTGGCACAGATTCAAAGGGAAGTGGCACAGTCCCAGAGGGAAGTGGCACAGATTCAAAGGGAAGTGGCACAGTCCCAGAGGGAGGTGGCACAGTCCCAGAGGGAGGTGGCACCGTCCCAGAGGGAGGTGGCACTGTCCCAGAGGGAGGTGGCACAGTCCCAGGGGGAGGTGGCACACTCCCAGAGGGAGGTGGCACAGTCCCTGAGGGAAATGGCACAATCCCAGTCAGGGATGGCCCACTCCCTGAGCTCCATGGCTGTTAACATACAGACACTGGTCGATACCAGAGCAGGCCTCCAGGCCTGGCATTGGGGGCTAGTCTCTCTCTCTCTCTTTGTACTGGGACTAGTCTCTCTGATGCGACCATCAATTCACTAGAGACATGAGTAGAAATAAACTGTGGCTTTAATCAACTAGAACAGTGCCTGCCTGCGACTGATCTAACACTGAGAACCGCCTACAGGTCGACTGCTCTTTATACCTCCCTTCAGGGGGAGGAGCCATGGGCGGAGCCCATACAGGCCCCAACGTCACCTTATGGATAGTGCCATAAAATGGCCCATAGGCGGAGCCCACAAGGGCAACAGCATAGCATAGATACAAATACAAGGGCAACAGCATAGCACAGATACAATGGTGGATTATTAGTATAATACATTCACCACAGCTAGTCTCCCTCTCTCTCTCTGTACTGGGACTAGTCTCTCTTTCTCTCTCTCTCTGTACTGGGATTAATCTCTCTCTCTCTGTACTGGGACTAGTCTCTCTCTCTCTCTCTCTCATTACTGGGACTAGTCTCTCTCTCTCTCTGTACTGGGGCTAGTCTCTCTCTCTCTCTCTCTCTGTACTGGGACTAGACTCTCTCTCTCTCTGTACACAGGCTAGACTCTCTCTCTCTCTCTCTGCACTGGGACTAGTCTCTCTCTCTCTCTCTGTGCTGGGGCTAGTCTCTCTCACTCTCTCTGTACTGGGATAGACACTCTCTCTCTCTGTACTGGGACTAGTCTCTCTCTCTGTACTGGGACTAGTCTCTCTCTCTCTCTCTCTGTACTGGGACTAGTCTCTCTCTCTCTCTCTCTCTGTACTGGGACTAGTCTCTCTCTCTCTCTCTCTCTGTGCTGGGTCTAGTCTCTCTCTCTCTCTCTGTACTGGGAGTAGTCTCTCTCTCTCTCTCTGTACTGGGACAAGTCTCTCTCTCTCTCTGTACTGGGACTAGTCTCTCTCTCTCTCTCTCTGTATTGGGACTAGTCTCTCTCTCTCTCTCTCTGTACGGGGCCTAGTCTCTCTCTCTCTCTGTACTGGGTGTCATGATATTCAAACACACACATCATGATAGACAGACCAACAGACCAATTAGCACACATAACACGACAGCCAATCACAGACAAGGACAGAGACAGTATAAGACAAGAAACACGACACCTGGTGGGCAGTCGATCTGGAGATGAGGACAAGGACAGGACCTGATTAACAAGACACTCAGAGCGTCACCACGTGCGGAGTACCAAGACAGATCAGTAAATAACAAGTTGAAATAAAACAGCGTTGTACCAATTGCAACCGTGTTGGTTCATCTGTACCTCAGAGCACCCAACACCACATGATACCAGTGAATGGATCGATACCCGCCGCCATACCTCAGCGTACAGAGACAACCAGCAATACCCAGGCAAGATGTACAAGCTCCCGGTTCCGCAGCCGCTCCAGTGCCACGGCGATCTCTGCGAAAACTGGCAGCGATTCCGGCAAACGTTTGAATTCTTCCTGGTGGCAGCCGAACCTAAAGACCTGGCCGATAATGAAAAAGTAGAGTTTCTCCTCATCATCGCCGGTGCAGGAGCAGAAGAAATCTTTTAAAAATTCAAGTTCTCCAAGGGGCAAAACAGGTACAACTTCCAGGCAGTCCTGGACAAATTCGCCAAATACTGTGAGGAAAACACACTCCAATTGGCAAGGAAAGGTAGGAAAAGCAGCAGTACTCACCTCGAGGCCGAAATCCCGGACCAGAGAGCGATTTGGGTCGAGGTCGGCGGCCATCTTGCTAAAGGGAGTACACTAGCGCAGTTGCGCGAGACGTACGGCGAACCGGAAGTTTTGTTTGCGCATGCGCGAGACGCCGTGCATGCGCAATCAAGAAAACGGCCATCGGTAAAGGAACAGCGATCTGCGCATGCGCAATCGCTTCCTACGTGCTACGTCACGCGCGTCATGACGTCAGAGGCCTCAGAGCGCACCAATTTAAAGGGGAAACGTCCCAAATCCAATTTAAAGGGGAAACGTCCCAAATCAAGGAAAAAATCTTTTAAAGCTGTAAAACAACCTTCCTTCACCTGGAATGACAGCACAATGCCTCAAATTGAACCAGGAAATGAATTTAACCTCCGAAGAACCCTGCAACAAGCAGTTACCTACGCACAAACCGATGATTCCGACCTCGAATACTTCGATACCAATCTTTACATTTTTTCCGGACCTCGCGAGCCCAATGACAGCTCCATGGTCCTAGACGACTACGACCCGGACGAACCTTTCGTGTTGCACATTGGCGACCCCCGCATTGAATCCGACGCAGATGCGGATTCACTTTTTGGATCTGAGGATCTTCAACCCAGCAGATACGACGTCCCAACTCATCAGTGCAGGATGATGCTGCAGCCTGAAATTAAGAGACAGAAAGCGGTACAAGCCCGCAGAGAGCGGCCTGCTGCCACACAGAGCGTGGTCCACGCCCCGCTCAGCGTTCCCGACCCTACGAGGGAAGCAACGCAAGACTCCAATGCGCAGTCCTTGCAGGAACAAGACCATGAGGGTCTAGCAACCTCCTCTGACCAACTAGCGGCAGATGATGCAAGTCTGCCATGCTCACGTAAACAACAAGAAGGCTATAACAGTCTCCCACGCTCCAATGCACATCAGGACGACCATGACGGTCTATCATGCTACAATGAAGGGCACAGCGCTGATGACTGTTCAAGCCCAAATGAAGACAAGCCAAAGGAATCGCCTCTTCCAAGCCTGAAGAAAAAAGGATTATGCGCTGACCTTCAGGATCATTATAGCCGAAGAGATATTAATAATGCTGCACAGTCACAGAAGGATGCTGAGGATTTGCTAAAGAAATTACTTGTATGTCTAACTTGCAAGGAGCAGACTGAAAATTGCCATTGCTTTAGTACGGATCGAAAAAATGGACAAGACATTGATCCTCATTTAATGGAAATAACACAACCTGAATCATATCTACAGCAGGGACAACTGTCTCCCTTCAACACAAAACCGCAGAGTCCCAACTTCAGAGAGCAGCAGTTAGTCAGTAATGACTCTTCAAACCCTGATGGGAATATTAATCGCATTGAACCTATGCACACTCCACTGATAAATGAGCAGAACATTGGAGCAAGAATTCTGAGGACACCGACATCGAGTAGCCAGACAAAGCACTTAAAACCCGTAGCAGTTTCAAGTGAACCAATTGTGCTTTCCAGTGATGGTGAACATGCAGATAAGGTTGACCCGATTATCCATTGTACCACATTAACTCCAGAGAGTAAGCATTTATGTCTGGGGAGTAGAATGTGGGCAATTGAGAACAGTAAAAGAGAGACTGTGACTATGCCAGTCCCAGCAAAATCAGACCCAGAGACTATGAAGGCATGTACATTAGAAAAGGATACATATGAAGTAACTGAGAAGAAAATTGAAACGGACTGTTCTTTGGAAACTAGTACAATGACGAAAGAAACATTGGAACCAACATTTGATGCCCTACATATGGGAGAAATTGAGGGAAATGAACAAGGTTCTGTAATGTCTGGGGGAAGATTTAAAATTCCAAAGAAGAAAAGCCCAAATGAAGGACAACGGCAAGACAATGACAGTCCACCCACATGGTTTGCACCACCAGATGAAAACTCTGACAATTTACCCAACCCTAGTGAACAGCAAACAGCTACTGAGGATCTACCCACGGTATGTGAAACGGGTGACGACAGCATCCCACTTCCCATGCAAAAGGTGCAAAGTGACAGACCTCAGCTAGTGCGTACAGAGGCACTCGACGATCACGGTGAGACCACTGGTGACTACGATGACACCACACTACTTCCACCCTCAAGTGCTCGAACCTCTCCACTAGTCAATGCATTCCTGCATGTTCCGACTCCAGAAGTGCAGCTTCAAGAAATCTCAGCTGACTCCAGTGAACCTGCTAAGACTCCGGACGGGGAGCACCAACAAAAAAAAGACCAGACTCCAGATGGGGAGCAACCAAACGCCGACTCTGATTCACGTAAGCCAGACTTTACTCCAGACAGGCAGTGTCGCAACCTCAGTGATGGCACGCTCAGGGTGACAGCAGATGCTACAACGACAGGAGATGGATCACGTGACAATCACACTGGGTCAGCAATAACAAGCAGCAGCTACAGTCCCAGAGGAATATACCAATTTTCACCACAGCTATGTACACACATTTGTTCCACACTGACAGTGCGGCCAATGACAGCTCATGCTGGACAAACCCAGTATTCAGGCATGCAGCAGCCAGCAGTCTATGCAGCATATTCTCAAACAGGCCAGCACTGCGGATTGCCCGCTAATGGAATCAAGACCGAAGGCGGACTACCGCCAGCGCAATCTGCACTACAGACTGGATGCCTTAGTTACTGCCCAGGATTTGCTGCACCACAGCCTGGCCAGGTAGCATTTTCCTATCAGATGCAAGGTTCTAGTTTCACACCATCACCAGACATGGATGCGAGCAGCAATTCTGTCTCCAAAGCGACATGCTTCAACGCTTCTCAGCAGAATCACGCTTCCAGCACTGCATGTGGCCAGAACCATCCGACTTCAACATCTGGCACATCCATGACCTTGAATGATATTGTTGATGGTACCTCTTCAATGTCAACGACCCATCAGCTACAAGATGCCATCCGACAGCACCACCACAAACATAAAAAGAAAAAGACTCCACCTCGTTCCTGGTACGCATAACGGATGGATCGGTGCGTAGGCGCAATCGGCGAGCCCTTCGCCTACTTCCACGCTCGCAACGGAACCACACACAGACGCCGTGTCCTCCACTGGTTCCTGATAGTGACTTCGTGGAGCTGCCACAGACCATGCCACTTCTGTCGCCACCCGTCGCCAGGCTCGCACCTCAGCCGGTGGTTCTCGACCCACCCTTGAGGCGGTCAACCCGTATTCGTCGCCCACCTACTAGACTGGACTTAGAGACTGTTCACACGTCAAAGTTTAGAAACTATTGTATTGTAACATGTTACTGTTTTATCGTTCCAGATCTCGTTTGACTGGACCACACTTCAAAGTTTTTCTTCTTTTGTTATGGTACAACCTCGTTAGCATGCCACACCTGACATCGCCCCATGTATATAGTTACGCCACATGTACATGCTGTAAATATCACGCACACACACCTTTAGCTGCACTCAGGACACATTCATATTTATAACCACGTAGGCACATAATCTTGTAAAAAAAGGGGGGATGTCATGATATTCAAACACACACATCATGATAGACAGACCAACAGACCAATTAGCACACATAACACGGCAGCCAATCACAGACAAGGACAGAGACAGTATAAGACAAGAAACACGACACCTGGTGGGCAGTCGATCTGGAGACAAGGACAAGGACAGGACCTGATTAACAAGACACTCAGAGAGTCACCACGTGCGGAGTACCAAGACAGATCGGTAAATAACAAGTTGAAATAAAACAGCGTTGTACCAATTGCAACCGTGTTGGTTCATCTGTACCTCAGAGCACCCAACACCACACTGGGACTAGTCTCTCTCTCTCTCTCTCTGTACTGGGACTAGACTCTCTCTCTCTCTGTGTACTGGGCCTAGTCTCTCTCTCTCTCTCTCTCTGTACTGGGGCTAGTCTCTCTCTCTCTCTCTCTCTGTACTGGGGCTAGTCTCTCTCACTCTGTACTGGGACTAGTCTCTCTCTCTCTCTCTCTCTGTACTGGGACTAGTCTCTTTCTCTCTCTCCCTCTGTATTGGGGCTAGTCTCTCTCTCTCTCTGTACTGGGACTAGTCTCTTTCTCTGTACTGGGACTAGACTCTCTCTTTCTCTGTACTGGGACTAATCTCTTTCTCTCTCTCTGTACTGGGACTAGTCTCTCTCTCTCTCTGTACTGGGACTAGTCTCTTTCTCTCTCTCTGTACTGGGACTAGTCTCTCTCTCTCTCTCTCTCTCTGTACTGGGACTAGTCTCTCTCTCTCTCTGTACTGGGACTAGTCTCTTTCTCTCTCTCTGTACTGGGACTAGTCTCTCTCTCTCTCTCTCTCTCTGTACTGGGACTAGTCTCTCTCTCTCTGTACTGGGGCTAGTCTCTCCCTCTGTACTGGGACTAGTCTCTCTCTCTCTATACTGGGACTAGTCTCCCTCCCGCTCTCTCTCTGTACTGGGACTAGTCTCTCACTCTCTCTCTCTCTGTACTGGGGTTGGTCTCTCTCTCTCTCTCTGTACTGGATTTGTCTCTCTCTCTGTACTGGGACTAGTCTCTCTCTGTACTGGGACTAGTCTCTCTCTTTCTCTGTGCTGGGACTAGTCTCTCTCTCTCTCTCTCTGTACTGGGGCTAGTCTCTCTCTCTCTCTCTCTCTGCACTGGGACTAGTCTCTCTCTCTCTCTGTACTGGGACTAGTCTCTTTATCTCTCTCTGTACTGGGACTAGTCTCTCTCACTCTCTGTACTGGGACTAGTCTCTCTCCCTGTGCTGGGACTAGACTCTCTCTCTCTCTCTCTCTCTGTACTGGGACTAGTCTCTCTCTCTCTCTCTGTACTGGGGCTAGTCTCTCTCTCTCTCTCTCTGTACTGGGACTAGTCTCTCTCTCTCTCTCTCTCTCTCTCTCTGTACTGGGACTAGTCTCTCTCTCTCTCTGTACTGGGACTAGTCTCTCTCTCTCTCTGTATTGGGACTAGTCTCTCTCTCTCTCTCTCTGTACTGGGGCGAGTCTCTCCCTCTCTCTCTGTACTGGGACTAGTCTCTCTCTGTGTCTCTCTCTCTGTACTGGGGCTAGTCTCTCTCTGTACTGGGGCTAGTCTCTCTCTCTCTCTCTCTGTACTGGGGCTAGTCTCTCTCTCTCTGTCTCTCTGTACTGGGACTACTAGTCTCTCTCTGTACTGGGACTAGTCTCTCTCTCTCTCTCTCTGTACTGGGACTAGTCTCTCTCTCTCTGTACTGGGACTATACTCTCTCTCTCTCTCTCTCTCTGTACTGGGACTAGTCTCTCTCTCTCTGTACTGGGACTAGTCTCTCTCTCTCTCTCTCTCTCTCTGTACTGGGACTAGTCTCTCTCTCTCTGTACTGGGACTAGTCTCTCTCTCTCTCTCTCTCTGTACTGGGACTAGTCTCTCTCTCTCTGTACTGGGACTAGTCTCTCTCTCTCTCTCTCTCTCTGTACTGGGGCTAGTCTCTCTCTGAGGCACGATCAATTTGACTGGAGACAAAATTGAATCCACACTGAGGCTTTATTAGTATCAGATGTGTGCCTCACACAGCAGCTGGCGAAATGACTGCGAGCTGGAGGACACGCTTATTTATACCCCGCCTCCTGGGCAGAGCTAGCATGCAGGGGCCACAGGTGAACCTGTATTGCAGCTTCCACCTTACAACCTCTAATATCAGAACACAGTGGTTTACCACATTCACCCCCTGTTAAAATTGAGTCCGGCGGGGGTGGTGGATAACTATATACAATCAGAAATTTTAATATTTACAGAGTCGCAAAAAAAAATGTCTCTTGGCATCCGGTGGGCCGGTCAAAAGTTCAGCCGGTCCGGTGTCTTGATGGTCCTTTGAGATCGGCGAAGTGGTGATGGCGATGCTGTGGTCAAAGTTCACTCCTGGAGCGTGCCAAAATCCTCTTCATCGACGGGCGTGGGCAGATGGAGGACGGACGGTGCTAGGGGGGTGATGGGAGTGGCAGGGGAGGGGAGGGGGGCTCCGGCGTGACGGGGGTGTTGTGGGGGTGGAACCTGCTGGTGCCAGGTCCCTGAGGGAGACGGTATCCTGGCGGCCGTCGGGGTACGCCACATAGGCGTACTGTGGGTTTGCGTGGAGTAGGTGCACCCTCTCCACCAACGGATCCGCCTTGTGGAGCCGCACATGTTTACGGAGAAGCACGGTTCCCGGAGCTGTGAGCCACGTTGGGAGCGATACCCCGGATGTGGACTTTCTGGGGAAGGCAAAAAGACGTTCATGTGGTGTACTGTTAGTGGCAGTGCAGAGTAATGAGCGAATGGAATGTAGTGCATCAGGGAGGACCTCTTGCCTGCGGGAGGCTGAGAGATTCCTGGATTGTAGGGCCAGCTGGACGGCCCTCCATACCGTCCCATTCTCCCTTTTTACCTGTCCGTTTCCCCGGGGGTTGCAGCTCGTCGTTCTGCTGGAGGCGATACCCCTGCTGAGCAGGAACTGACGTAGCTCATCACTCATGAATGAGGATCCCCTGTCACTGTGGATGTAGGCGGGGAAGCCGAACAGAGTGAAGATAGAATTACGGGCTTTAATGACGGTGGCAGACGTCATGTCCGGGGCATGGGATGGCGAAGGGAAACCAGGAGGATTCATCGATCACACTGAGGAAATATGTGTGTCGATCGGAGGAGGGGAGGGGGCCTTTGAAATCCACACTGAGGCATTCAAAGGGGCGGGAGGCCTTCACCAGGCGCGCGCGGTCCGGCCGATAGATGTGCGGCTTGCACTCCGCACAGACCTGACAGTCCCTGGTGATTGTCCTTACATTCTCGACGGAGTAGGGCAAATTTCGTGCCTTAATGAAATAGTACAACCGTGTGACCCCGAGTGACAAAGGCTGTCATGCAGGGTCCGGAGTCGGTCTACCTGAGCGCTGGCACATGTACCTCTGGATAGGGCATCTGGGGGCTCGTTGAGTTTGCCAGGGCGATACTTAATCTCGTAATTATAGGTGGAGAGCTCGATCCTCCACCGCAAGATTTTATCATTTTTGATCTTGCCCCGCTGTGTGTTGTTGAACATGAAGGCTACTGACCGTTGGTCAGTGAGGAGATTAAATCTCCTGCCGGCCAGGTAATGCCTCCAATGTTGCACAGCCTCAACAATAGCCTGGGCCTCTTTTTCGAAGGACGAGTGCTGAATTTCAGAGGCATGGAGGGTGCGGGAAAAGAATGTCACGGGCCTGCCTGCCTGATTGAAGTGTTTCGTCTACAGCGTGCATTCCAGCTTTGGCAATATCAGCTCTGATCCGGGCGAAGGCCTGTTGGGCCTCGGCCATCAGGGGGAAGTGAGTGGACTGTATGAGTGGGAGTGCCTTGTCCGCATAGTTTGGGACCCACTGCTCGTAATATGAGAAGAACCCCAGGCAATGTTTGAGGGCCTTGGGGCAGTGGGGGAGGGGGAGCTCCATGAGGGGGCGCACGTGGTCGGGATCGGGCCCCAGAACTCCGTTCTGGACCACGTAGCCGAGGATGGCTAAGCGATTTGTGAGGAACACACACTTCTCCTTGTTATACGTGAGGTTGAGGAGAGTGGAGGTGCGGAGAAATTTAGCAAGGTTGGCGTCGTGGTCCTGCTGGTCATGGCCGCAGATGGTCACATTGTCTACGTACGGAAACATGGCCCACGAACCGTACCAGTCGACCATTCGGTCCATCTCCCTTTGGAAGACCGAGACCCCGTTTGTGACGCCGAAGGGGACCCTAAGGAAGTGATATAGCCGGCCGTCTGCCTCGAAGGCGGTGTATGGACGGTCTGATTTACGGATGGGGAGCTGGTGGTAGGCGGATTTCAGGTCCACCGTTGTGAAGACCCGGTACTGTGCAATCTGGTTAACCATGTCAGATATGCGTGGGAGGGGGTACGCGTCGAGCTGCGTGTACCTGTTGATGGTCTGGCTGTAGTCCACGACCATTCAGCTTTTCTCCCCAGATTTAACCACTACCACTTGAGCTCTCCAGGGGCTGTTGCTGGCCTTGATGATGCCTTCCCGAAGCAACTGCTGGACCTCGGACCTGATGAAGGTCTTCTCCTGGGTGCTGTACCGTCTGCTCCTGGTGGCAACGGGTTTGCAATCTGGAGTTAGATTGGCAAAGAGGGAAGGAGGGTCGATCTTTAGGGTCGCGAGGCCACACACGGTGAGGGGTGGCAAGGGTCCGCCGAATTTAAAGGTCAGGCTCTGGAGGTTGCACTGGAAGTCCAGGCCGAGGATAAGTGCAGCGTAGAGGTTAGGGAGGACGTAGAGGCGAAAGCGTGGAACTCTACGCCTTGGACTGTGAGCATGACAGTGCAGTACCCCCGGATCGCTACGCGGTGGGATCCGGAGGCCAGGGAGATTTTTTGATTGGTAGGGTGTACCGTAAGGGAGCAGCGCCTTACCGTATTTGGATGTACAAAGCTCTCGGTGCTCCCAGAGTCCAGTAGGCAGGAGGTCACATGGCTGTTGACTTTTACGCTGGTGGATGTGTTGGTCAGAGTCTGTGGTCGAGACTGGTCGATTGTCATGGAGGCGAGCCGTGGTTGATCGTCGGGTAGTGAGGCGGCTGTTGAGTTGAGGTCCTGGAACGCCGTTGGTGTCCATGTCCTGCGGGGTGGACAAGATGGCTGCGCCTGGAGATCCTGGGGATTACAAAATGGCGGCGCCCGTGGAACGCACGTTGCAGAGGTGGAGCCAGATGGCGGCGCCCATGAAACGCACGTGTTGCACAGCGGAGAAGATGGCAGCGCCCATTGGTCGCACATGGCATGGGGAGGAGAGGAGGATGGCGGCGCCCATTGTCCGTGACCGGGGGGGGGTGGGGGCGACCGCGGCCGCTGAGCGGGCCTGGCACACCGCAGCGAAGTTGCCCTTCTTCCCGCAGGCCTTACAAAGGGTGGGGGTGTTTTTGCTGGCCGCAAAAGTAGCATCGGGGCCCCCCCGGGGATCGCAGCGCATAACGCAGGCGTATTGGGTGGGTAGCGCCCCCGCTGAGGCGGCTACGTGTGGGGCCCATGAAGCGTAGGAGGAGCGGGCTGCACGGTTGGGGTCGTAGGACTGGACGATCATCATGGAGAGCGCTAGTGTTTTGGTCTCTGCGAGGTCGCGCATGGCCCCTTCTAAGAGCCGCTGCCTGATCATATCGGACCCAATCCCAGTTACAAAAGCGTCCCGCATAAGGAGACCTGAGTGCTCCTTAGCTGTAACGTCCTGGCAATCACAGTCCCAAACTAGTGGGATCAGGGCCCTCCAGAAGTCCTCGATTGACTCACCAGGTAGTTGAGCACGAGTTGCGAGCACGTGCCTGGCGAAGAGCGTGTTCGTCTTCTGTTCATAATTTTCTCTGAGTCGAGTCATGGCATCAGCATAATTGGGCGCATCCTGGATCAGCGGGAAAACTTTGGAGCTCAGTCTGGAGTACAATATCTGAATCTTCTGAGCCTCCGGAACAGGGGTTGGTGCCGCGTTGATATACGCTTCAAATCAAGCTAGCCAGTGCTGGAAGTCCTTTCTGGCATCGCTTGAGTGTGGATCCAGCTGCAGACGATCTGGTTTAATACGGAGGTCCATTTTCTGAATCTGATACTAATAAATTGAGGCACGATCAATTTGACTGGAGACAAAGTTGAAACCAAACTGAGGTTTTGTTAGTATCAGATGTGTGGCCTCCCACAGCAGCTGGCGAAATGGCCGCGAGCTGGAGGACACGCATATTTATAACCCGCCTCCTGGGCGGAGCTAGCATGCAGGGGCCCAGGTGAACCTGTAGTGCAGGTTCTACCGTAAAACCTCTAATATCAGAACACAGTGGTTTACCACACTCCCTCTCTCTCTCTCAGTACTGGGGCTAGTCTCTCTCTCTCTCTCTCTCTCTGTGCTGGGACTAGTCTCACTCTCTCTCTCTCTCTGTGCTGGGACTAGTCTCACTGTCTCTCTTTCTCTGTGCTGGGACTGGTCTCTCTCTCTCCCTGTACTGGGGCTAGTCTCGCTCTCTCTCTGTACAAAGCACAAAGAACAAAGAAAAGTACAGCACAGGAACAGGCCCTTCGGCCCTCCAAGCCTGCGCCGACCATGCTGCCCGACTAAACTAAAATCTTCAACACTTCTGGGGTCCATATCCCTCTATTCCCATCCTATTCATGTATTTGTCAAGATGCCCCTTAAATTTCACTATCGTCCCTGCTTCCACCACCTCCTCCGGCAGCGAGTTCCAGGCACCCACTACCCTCTGTGTAAAAAACTTACCTCGTACATCTCCTCTAAACCTTGCCCCTCGCACCTTAAACCTATGCCCCCTCGTAATTGATCCCTCTACCCTGGGAAAAGTCTCTGACTATCCACTCTGTCTATGCCCCTCATAATTTTGTAGACCTCTATCAGGTCACCCCTCAACCTCCTTCGTTCCAATGAGAATAAACCAAATTTATTCAACCTCTCCTCATAGCTAATGACCTCCATACTAGGCAACATCCTGGTAAATCTCTTCTGCACCCTCTCTAAAGCCTCCACATCCTTCTGGTAGTGTGGCGACCAGAATTGAACACTATACTCCAAGTGTGGCCTAACTAAGGTTCTATAGAGCTGCACCATGACTTGCCAATTTTTATACTCAATGCCCCGGCCAATGAAGGCAAGCATGCCGTATGCCTTCTTGACTACCTTCTCCACCTGTGCTGCCCCTTTCAGTGGCCTGTGAACCTGTACACCAAGATCTCTCTGACTGTCAATACTCTTGAGGGTTCTACCATTCGCTGTATATTCCCTACCTGCATTAGACCTTCCAAAATGCATTACGTGTCTCTAAACAATCTAAATCCTGCTGTATCCTCTGACAGTCCTCATCGCTATCCGCAATTCCACCAACCTTTGTGTCGTCTGCAAACTTACTAATCAGACCAGTTACATTTTCCTCCAAATCATTTGTATATACGACAACAGCAAAGGTCTCAGCACTGATCCCTACGGAACACCATGAATCACAGCCCTCCAATCAGAAAAGCACCCTTCCATTGCTACTCTCTGCCTTCTATGACCTAGCCAGTTCTGTATCCATCTTGTCAGCTCACCTCTGATTCCGTGTGACTTCAGCTTTTGTACCAGTCTGCCATGAGGGACCTTGTCAAAGGACTTACTGAAGTCCATATAGACAACATCCACTGCCCTACCTGCATCAATCATCTTTGTGACCTCGTCGAAAAACTCTATCAAGTTAGTGAGACACAACGTCCCCTTCACAAAACCATGCTGCCTCTCGCTAATACGACCACTTGCTTCCAAATGGGAGTAGATCCTGTCTCGAATAATTCTCTCTAGTGCCAGGTGTTGGGGGGCCTCGGGGATGGCTCCGCTCGCACCCTCGTCCCATGGAGAAGCCCGGGGGCCATTGGGCACCCCGAGGGAGGAAAAGGTGCTGGGGCCTGTCATAATATGCACTCATGCACATCATGAGATACAGACAGGCAGTGAAAGACACCCAATCAACACACAGGGCAGAACACAACCAATCACCAGGCAGAACACTAGAGGGGGTTTCACACTAGAAAACGCATGAGGCACAGCACCTCTGCTTCTTTCCACTGGTGACAACTGGAGTGACAGTCAGGGTGTATATATCAGTTAGCACCTTCTACACGTGGCTCAGAGCTAGTCTGGTCTAGTTAGTTATAGTTAGCACAATTAGATTAGTAGAGTGTCAACCCACAGCAAGCTGTGTGCACTGCTCCAGAAGTTCAATAAAACATACTGAACTAACGTCTAAGTTTGGTAACAGTTGCAGTCTGTGTTACCCCAGGGTGAATAACACGACATGGTACCAGTCTACTTTATCTAAGTGGTTTACCTCGAGTGATTCAGTGACGACCAGCGAGTGCCTTCCAGTGGCATGGGAAGATCCAGGCCCCTCCACAGCTACGGATCTCCGGCAACCTCGGCGCCAACTGGCAGGTCTTCAAGCAGAGGTTCCTTCTCTACATTGAGGCCTCGGGCCTCGAGGATGCGCCCGATGCCAGAAAAATCGCGCTGCTCCTATCAACTGTGGGGGACCAAGCCATCCAAATTTTCAACTTGCTCACTTGTGCCGACGGCGAGGACAAGACCAAATTCAAGACCGTTTTAGCTAAATTCGACAGTCACTGTGAAGTCGAAATGAACGAGAGCTTTGAGTGCTATGTCTTCCAGCAACGCCTTCAGGGTAAGGATGAACCTTGCCAATCCTTTATAAATCATCTCCGTATATTAGCGCAGTCCTGCAACTGTGGTGATGCCGCTGATTCCATCATCATGGATCAGATCGTGTTTGGGGTCCATTCCGACTCTTTGTGGGAGCAGTGCCTCAAAATTAAAAACATGACCCTGCCAGTCGCAATTGAGACGTGTAAAGTGCATGAACAGGCGAGAAATCAGTAGTCCCGTTTCAAATCGGCAGAACAGGAATAACTTGCCTCCCACGAGGCAGAGAGTGTGCAAGCAATCACCCGGATGCGGTGCCTCAGTATCGATGAAGGCGGCCATTTTACGTGCTTTTCCCAGGGTCCCACGCATGCGCACCACGAACGGGAGAACGAAGCGGCCGAAGACTAAACTGCGCAAGTGCGAACATCGGCTGACCACATTACGCATGTGCGACGACGCACGGAGCGTAACAACGTCAACGTCATGATGTGTCCGAACTGCGGCACCGCCCACTTAAAGCAGCAATGCCCCGCAAAAGGCAGGCGATGTGTAAATTGTGGGAAGCCTGGACATTATGCAGCCTTGTACAAGTCTGCACCACCGGTCAAGGGCCAGCGATCCTATTTCCAACGCAAACGTGTTCGATGTGTACAGCAAGATTTACTGGATTCTGATCCTGATAGCACCACGGATCCAGAGGACGACTGCCTGGAGTCCCCCTAACGTTGTGGGCATCATCACTACGTGTGAATATGCCTCCTCAAATTCAGCAAGATGCCTATCTATCCTCAATGTGGATTCCGCGGACGAATGGCGTGCTGTCATACACGTTAACCAATGCAGCATCCAGTTCAAGCTGGACACTGGTGCTTCAGCCAATCTCATCTCTCAAGCTGATTTTGACCGCATTAAAAAGCAACCCAAAATTCTTCTGCCAGCTCCTCGATTATAATGGCAATGCCATAACTGCACTAGGATCTTGTCATCTGTTTGTTTCCAACAAGACCATCAATGTCACACTGCGATTCAAAATCGTCAAGCCTGACAAGGCATCCCTGCTTGGTGCCCATGCATGCAAGCTACTCAACCTCGTACAGCGAGTCCATGCCATGTCTTCTTCCAATGTGGATCTTCAGGCTGACATTGATGACATCCTGGCGCAATACCCGGATGTGTTTGATGGAATGGGCACTCTGCCATACTGCTACAAGATCCTACTCAGGCCTGATGCCACGCCTGTAATCCATGCACCACGCCGGGTGCCGGCTCCTCTGAAGGAACATTTAAAGGCACAGCTACAGGAGCTCCAAGACCAGGGCATCATCTCCAAAGTGACGGAACCGACTGACTGGGTCAGCTCGATGGTCTGTGTGAAGAAGCCCTCAGGAGAGTTGCGGATATGCATGGATCCGAAAGATCTTAACCAGAACATAATGTGGTAACACTACCCGATCCCGAAGCGGGAGGGACTAATCAGTAAGATGGCACACACCAAATTCTTCACAAAGCTAGATGCATCACATAGTTTCTGGCAGATACAACTGGACGAGTCCAGCAGGAAGCTCTGCACGTTCAATACACCTTTCGGAAGGTAATGTTACAACCGGATGCCGTTCGGCATTGTCTCAGCCTCTGAAATCTTCCACAGGATCATGGAGCAGATGATGGAGGGCATTGAGGGTGTGCGTGTCTACGTAGATGATGTAATCATATGGTCCACAACCCCCGAGGAACACATATCTCGTCTCAAACTAGTCTTTTGATGTGTCCATGCAAACGGCCTCAAGTTGAACAAGGCCAAGTGCTCCTTTGGCATGTCATCCATCAAGTTCTTGGGCGACCAGATATCCCAGCAGGCTGTGCAACCAGATTCGGACAAAGTCAAGACCATTACCGCCATGAAGACCCCGGAAGACATAAAGGCGGTAGTACGCTTCCTCGGTATGGTAAACTTCTTGGGAAAGTTCATTCCCAACCTGGCATCACACACCACGGCTCTCAGGCATCTGCTGAAGAAGTCCACTGCATTCCAGTGGCTACCCACACATCAAGCATAGTGGCTCGAGCTAAAGGCGAAGCTCACCACTACTCCGGTAATAGTGTTTTTTGACCCAGACAGGGAGACAAAAATCTCCATGGACGCAAGCCAGGACGGCATTGGTGCGGTGCTCCTCCAGAAGGATGACTCCTCGTCCTGGGCTCCAGTGGCTTATGCGTCAAGGGCCATGAGTCCTACTGAACAGAGGTATGTCCAAATAGAAAAAGAGTGCCTGGGCTTTCTAACTGGCATTGTAAAGTTCCATGACTACGTCTACGGTCTACCAACCTTCTTAGGGGAGACTGACCACAGACCCTTGGTCCATATCGTTCATAAGGACTTGAATGACATGACGCCCAGGCTTCAGCGCATTCTCCTTCGACTCCGCAGGTATGATTTTGAGTTAGTATACACACCACGCAAGGAGCTGATAATTGCGGCTGCCCTGTCCCGCTCCATCACCTCGCCCTGTGAACAGGTTGACTTCATCCGCCAAATTGAGACACAAGTGCAGCTGTGTGCCAGCAACCTCCCGGCCTCAGATGAAAGAGTGATCAGCATTCGTGAAGAGACTGCCAAAGACCCTCTTCTGCAGCGTGTAATGCACCACCTCACAAATGGTTGGCAAAAAGGGCAATGCCCTCAGTTCTTTAATGGCAAGGGCGACCTGACAGTCGTCGAGGGGATCCTCCTCAAGCTAGATCGTATTGTTATTCCTCGCAGTCTGTAGAGCTTAGTGCTCAAACAAATCCACAAGGGACACCTAGGTGTCGAAAAGTGTAGGCGCAGGGCCCGGCAGGCTGTCTATTGGCCTGGAATCAGCCAGGACATATCCAACATGGTCCTCAATTGTGCGACCTGCCAGCGTTTCCAGCCTGCTCAGGCGAAAGAAACACTCCAGCAACACGGGATCGTGACCTCTCCGTGGTCCAAGGCGGGAATCGACCTTTTTCACGCCAATGGGCGTGACTATGTGCTCATCATAGATTACTTCTCAAGTTACCCGGAAGTTGTGAAGCTGTCAGACCTCACATCGAGGACAGTCATCAAGGCCTGCAAGGAGACATTTGCCAGGCATGGTATTCCACTCACTGTCATGAGTGACAATGGTCCCTGTTTCCACATCCAAGAGTGGTCCAATTTCGCCAAGTCGTACCAATTCAACCACATTACCTCAAGCCCACAATACCCGCAGTCCAACGGGAAGGTTGAGAAAGGGGTCCATATAGTGAAGCAACTGCTCTGCAAGGCTGCGGACTCTGCTTCTGACCTCAACCTTGCGCTGTTGGCGTACAGGGCAACCCCTCTGTCCACCGGTATGTCTCCGGCACAACTCCTCATGAATAGAGACTTGCAGACGACAGTTCCGGCCATACACTTACCAGACCTGGATCACCTCCCAGTGCTGCAAAAGGTGCAGCAACTCAGGAACCGGCAAAAGCTGATGTATGATGGTCATGCTACCGATTTGCCTGTGCTATCTCCGGAAGATGCTGTTCGCATCAAGTTACCTGATGGAGGCTGGTCAGCTCCAGCTGTTGTTGTTCGACAGGCTGCTCCCGGATCGTTTGTAGTTCGTATGGCTGATGGCTCCATTGTCAGCGCAACAGAAGGGCACTGCGCAAAGTTGCCTGCCCACCACCAAATCTCACCTTTCCAGATGTTGTCGTGCCTCCTCCAGATACCTCTAACCACGAGGCCACCAATCTGGCAGCAATCCCGCCTGTCAAGGCGCCGTCGTCCCCACCTCCACCTCTCAGGCGGTCGACAAGGATCCGACGCCAGCCCCAAAGATTTGACTTATAGACATTTATCTTGTAAATACCATTTAATGTAAATAGTTATACATGTACATACAGTCGCATATGCACTAAGCAACCGACAAATTTTTTTTTTAAAAAGGGGGGATGTCATGATATGCACTCATGCGCACAATGAGATACAGACAGGCAGTGACGGACACCCAGTACAGCCAATCAACACACAGGATAGATCACAACCAACCACCAGGCAGAACACTAGAGGGGGATTTCCCACTATAAAACACACGAGGCATCAGCACTCTGCCTCTAGTGACAGTCAGGGTGTATATATCAGTTAGCACCTTATACACGTGGCTCAGAGCTAGTCTGGTCTAGTTAGTTATAGTTAGCACACTTAGATTAGTAGAGTGTCAACCCACAGCAAGCTGTGTGCACTGCTCCAGAAGTTCAATAAAACGTATTGAACTAACATCTAAGTTTGGTGTCTACTTTACAGTACAACTGCATCCAGTTGCAGTCCGTGTTACCCCAGGGTGAATAACATGACAGGGCCCGTGCCGGTGACTCCTGCAGGGGGGTTCCCGGAACACCGCAGCACCTCGGACTCCCCCCCTCCTGTCCCTGGTGCATCTGGTGGGCAGCAGGCAGAGCAGGGCGGCACTACATCAGCTGGGGCACCCGAGGAGCAGCCTGGCCCATCCAGGCTGGGCTGCCTCAGGAAAATTGCGCCAACAAGGGGCCTAGTCGCAGGGCAGGGCTCACAGCAGTTCATCTCCACTCCTGCTGTACTGTCTGGGATCCACCTAGGCGTAGTGCTAGGGCCTGTAAGGCCAGAAAGATAGACACTTAAGTAAGTTGGCACGGGTGCAGGGCACAGTTCAGTTATAGGGGCGAGGGCACATGTATGTAACTGTTCACATTAATCACATATGTTATCACCGATGAAAGCCGCCTCTGCGCTGTCTCATGTGTGCGGATGTGGGAAGGGAAGTGAGGGCCACCATGGGTGACAGGTGATAGAAGACTGAACCCCGGTGGGTGCTCCATGCAGCCCCCCAAACCCGCCCCCCCCCAACCCGGACTTCCACATCACCCCGTCCCCAGCAAAACGGCAGAGCCATGCGATGGAGTGTCCAGCTCGCAGACAGGGACCACCCAGGTGGAGGGGGTTCCAATGGGCACGAGTCAGACATTGTCTAATGACGTGGAGCTCGGAGCTCATCGCAGAGCGGGCTGTCATCATCCTCAATCCCATGGACCAGACCTGCTGCCACTTGCAATCCTGTGCCCTCAGCTCGCTGTGCCGCAGGTATATATAATGGAAGGATGGTGTGCATGAGGGTGTTCCGGTGGTGTGGGAGATGAGGGTGGTCTGTGGTGGGGGAGTTGAGTGTGTTCGTTGGGAGGAGCTCAGTTTCCTTGGTGTTGTGGGAGGTGAGGGTGGTCGGTGATGAGGTGGTGCAGCATTGTGGTGTCTGTGCCCCTGCACAGGAACCTCCCCCCCCCCGCCTAGTTGGTGAAACGTGCAACGATCAAAACGTCCCGTGCTCGCTGGCCCTGCCGGTGGCATAGTGCAACCCCCCATCCATTTCCAGCCCCCATGTCCCGCGCATTGTCCCTCTCCCCCTCCTCCTCCTCCTTGTCTGACAAGGCCTGCCCTTTCGCCTCAACCTCCTCCAGCACATCGACCCTCTGCTGGGCTACATTGTGGAGGACGCAGCAGACTACCATGATGCGGCCGACCCTCGTTGACTCGTACTGGAGAGCCCCTTCAGAGCGGTCCAGGCATATGAAACGCATCTTCAGGACCGCAAAGCACCTCTCCACCACACTCCTGGTGATACAATGAGCCTCATTGTAGCGGGTCTCTGCATCGCTCTGTGGCCTCTGTTTAATATCATCAGCCACAGCCGCAACGGGTAACCCCTATCACCCAGCAACCAGCCCCACAGCCGGGGGGGGAGGGGGGACGACACATCCTTCGATCATGCCGGGTATGAATAATTGTGCCAGGATAAACGAGTCATGCACACTGCCCGGGTACCGGGCGCAGATGTGCAGGATCTTCATCTGGTGGTCACAGACCACCTGAACATTCATGGAGTGGGTCCCCTTCCTGTTCGTGAACATCGGCCTGTTATCTGCCGGTGGCCGCACCCCATCGATGACCTCCTGGACCATGGGCATCCTGGTGATGACAGCGAACCCCGCTGCCCGGGCATCCTGGTGGGCACGTCCACAGGGAATGTACCGGTCCACCATGGCAAACAGGACATCGGTGATGGCACGGATGCACTTGTGGACCGATGCCTGTGAGATGCCGGACAGGTCCCCACTCAGCGACTGGAGCGGCCCCATGGCATAGACGTTGAGGGTGACTGTCACCTTGATGGCTACCGGTATCGGGTGTCGCCCTCCAGACCCATGCAGTGCCAGGTGTGCCATCATGTGGCAGATGTGAGCGATGGTTTCCCAGCTCATCTGGAGTCTCCTCCTGCATGCCTGGTCCGGGAGTTCCTGAAAGGACATGAGGTGCCGGTACACGCGAGTCTTCATCAGGCACCTACTTGGCACCACCTCCTCCCCCTCCTCATCTTCATCCTCGTCCTATTGCTCCTCCTCGTCTTGTTCCTCCTCCGCCTCCTCCTCCTCAGCCTGTCAGCCCTCCAGACTGAGCGGCCGGCACCTGCCCCTCTGCGGCACGCTCCTCTGCTGCGGCCTCTGCCTCCTCTCTGAGCCACATGCTCTCACGCTGCCACAGGGCTGCATGCAGGGCAGCGGCCACCGCCATAGCGGCCAGCATCGCTCAGTGGTGCCCAAGCATTATGATCTGCAGGGGTGAAGGGACACAAAATTTTATCATGGCGCATATACCCTCGCCCAACCAGATGCCATGGGCTACATGGTCGCCCCGGTTGGCAGCGCCCGCCCAGCCACGCATGCCCCCCACCCCAGCCCCATCAGTGCCCCCACTCCTGGTGCCCGTCCCTGCTGCCAGGGCCACCGTTTGATGGCACTGCCCTCACTGGGGGCTACCGTGGGTGTGGCCCTGGGTTTTCCCCCCGGTGGGTGCCGCCGGTAGGGTGGGGTTGCCGAAGAGGGGGCCGGCACCCACCCATATGACCGTGAAGCCTGCGCTGACCCAGCGCCCGGGGTGGCTGCACATCAACATAATGGCGTCCATTGCGTGGGCAGCACCAGGGTCCCCAGCCACTCAGCCTGTATCCACCACCCCTTCCCCGACCCTCCCCGACCCTGGCAGGCCTCCCCACCCCCCGCAGAAGTCACGGCTGTGTCCCTTTCTGGAGCCCGCGGACCACCCCGTCCCCCCCGTCCCCCCCCACCAACCCCTACCTTCTCCCGCCGCCGAAGCAGCCAGTACGTCGGCTGCACAAATTTTTAGACGTGATTCGAACCACGCCGTCGGGACTTCGGCGGCCCATCCGGGGCGCAGAATCGCTACGGCCCCGGAGAATCAGCCGTCGGGGCACCTCAAGTGATTCTCTGGGCCGCACAGCGGCTGCCGCAATTCCATCATGTTGCGTAGTTCGGAGAATCAGGAATCGGCGGCAAACTTGCGTCAACACCGATTTCGGCGTCGGAGCTGATTCTCCGGCCGATCGTGTTTCGCGATTTGGTCATAGAATTTACAGTGCAGAAGGAGGCTATTCAGCCCATCGAGTCTGCACCGGCTCTTGGAAAGAGCACCCTACCCAAGGTCAACACCTCCACCCTATCCCCATAACCCAGTAACCTCACCCAACACTAAGGTAAATTTTGGACATAAGGGACAATTTAGCATGGCTAATTCACCTAACCTGCACATCTTTGGACAGTGGGAGGAAACCGGAGCACCCGGAGGAAACCCACGCACACACGGTGAGAATGTGCAGACTCCGCACAGACAGTGACCCAAGCCGGGAATCAAACCTGGGACACTGGAGCTGTGAAGCAATTGTGCTAACCACAATGCTACCGTGCTGTCACAGACCTTCGGAGAATCCAGCCCCCTGTACTTTATCTGGCTCCATAACCTCCTCTTGAAATGAAATGAAATGAAAATCGCTTATTGTCACAAGTAGGCATCAAATGAAGTTACTGTGAAAAGCCCCTAGTCGCCACATTCCAGCGCCTGTTCCGGGAGGCTGTTACGGGAATTGAACCGTGCTGCTGGCCTGCCTTGGTCTACATTCAAAGCCAGCGATTTAGCCCCGTGCTAAACAGCCCCTTATTTGGGGACTGGCTGTAGTCCCAGGGGCTGTCACCCCTCAAACATGGAGCTGCTGGGACTACAGAGCCAATGGTCAATTTGAATGGCTAGCAACACTATAAGACTAGACCTCCACCCCAACTTGGGACAGATGCCTCACCCTGAGACAAGTTATGCTGTTTCCAGTGTAAAATGGTTGTGGGGCAGACAGCTTCTTGATGGGCAGCTTCCCTACTGACTTTTTAGATGGGGAAGGCAGGGTGTAAGATGCCCTATAAAATGCAACTCAATGTTTCAGGTCAATGAGCTTTCAGTAGAACTGAGGAAAGTTATAAATGTATATAGGCTTTGAGTACATAGAAGGAGGAGGTGGAATTCGCAGGGACACAGTGTGCAAACCTCTGCATAAAGGTAGAAAAAGTGTGCCCAACATCGTGATAGCCACCTTTATATGTGGCTGCATCAAATTGTTCGTGAGATCCTCGGTACACAAACATCAAGTGTCACTATGTGCTGAGATTCTACCCTGGTGTTGCGAAGGATGGGTCTGGCCACGCTGCCCTGGAACGTTGCAGGTAATTGGCCCATGCTGTACCACCTGTCCATCGTGGAAACATTTCTGCGGAGAAATATCTTGGACCAAAATTCCATCAGGCAGTGGTCTGAATGAAACATCCTAGAGGCCCTTTTGGGAAACGAGATGGTGGATCCTGTTGGGTGGGCAACACAGTGTCACAGTGGTTAGCACTGCTGCCTCACAGCGCCAGGGACCCGGGTACAATTCCAGCCTTGGGTCACTGTCCGTGTGGAGTTTGCACAGTCTTCCTCGTGTCTGCATGGGTTTCCTCCAGGTGCTCCGGTTTCCTTCTACACTGTCGTGGTTCTATGATGGTTCCCTGAGCAGACTGTCAAGGTAATTTGGCAGAATGCCTCATTACCAAGACTTTCAAAATAGTGCCAAGACCTAGCTTGCCTGGTGGTGAGAAAGGCCATCCCCATCAGATTCGTCCTACATGCCATCCGCACATTACCCTCGAGGTGGCTGTGGTGGGGAAGAGACGTTATCCACCTCCTTGTGGAGTGTGCCTTTGCAAAGAAGGCCTGAAGAGGAATGAGGTGGTTTTTGGCGAGGTTCATCCCGAGCAGCTCCATGACTCAGGACTCTATGCTCCACGGGCTGGTCCCAGGACGGTTACTGAGACAAACATCAGCTGCTGCTGAAGGATCACCAACTCAGTGAAAGACGCTCTTTGGTCTGCCTGAAATTTGTCGGTCTTCCAATACAAAGAGTTGTCCCCAACCAAGTGCTGCAGGCTGGCACAATCCAAAGCCCAGGACTATGCACTCAGGGGTGCACTAAAGCTTGGGGCAGCCGCCGATGAGGTGGACTGGGGAAAGGTTGCTGTCTAAAAAATTTTGGCCACAGTGAGGGAAGGGGATTGTATAGAACCCCCTCGGACCGTATGATTCACATTGAATATATACAGTGAATATTACATGTATCATCATTGTACTGAAGCACCTCAAAGTGCAACTTGATCTATGGAGGAAACTGAAATAGCTTTGCTCCATTTGTAATTACCATTTTGAAATGCCTGTCTCATCCATAGCCCTCTCCTCATCCTGACTCCGCTCCACCCTTCATAGCCCCACTTCATTCCCTTCCATGGGCAAGGCCCCCCTCGGGCCCCGACCCTTGGCCTGGAACTGGGCAGTGCCCCTGGAACCATGGCAGTGCCAATCAGATATCCTGGAAGTGCTGGTACTGCCCTGTCCTTTCCCCGACCATCTAGGGGTTCCAATGGCCTCTGAGACCCCCAGAGTGGCCATCATGCATGGTTTCTGCTTGTGGAGACCAGTACCAATCAGCGCCCGGTTGAGACCTTGCTGATGTGGCTGGTGACTCCCGGGAGAATGCGGCCTCAATAAGTAGCACATATTTAAATAAGCCTAATGGATCATTTAAATATGATATCTGGATCATGCCCAGCAATGCGCCATGGGTTGGGTGACTTGCGCATGGTCTTGCACCTGGTGCGAAGCCCGATTTGGATCTCCCCCATGATGATCCAGACACAACGGGATTGGCACCCGGCGCAACGTGGTGGGAAAATCACACTCATGGGGCTGGATTCTCCGTCGGCAGGATCCTCCGCTTCACCGGCAGCGCACTCACGCACGCGGATTTCCCGACGGTGTGGGGGTGCCCACAATGGGAAACCCCATTGGCCAGCTGCCAGGGCGGAGGATCCCGCTGCCAGCAGGGGCGCGCCGCACCAGAGAGCTGGTGTGGTAGGATGGAGAATGCTGCCCATGATGTATTTAGAACCCTGAATATTATTGCAATTTGTGTGATGGCAATTTTGAAACGTTTGTACTGTTCTTTCAGACATTGTATGAATCAAGTCTATTTTTGCAAAAAAAAAGGGGAGGGTGAGTTAGAACAAAAGGGAATGTGTGCAATAGGGTAGAGAGCAGGAGAGATTAAATGGCAAACGGTTTCATAGTGCAAAAGCCGAAGGGAATGATAATGGATAAGTAAAGAAACAAAAGATGAGTCGAGCGGAGGGATGAATAGCTGATAGCAGCTATCTGAGTGCAGACTAAAGGAATAAAGAAAGAAACGAAAAAGAAAAACTGCAAATAAGGAACAAAATTGAGGCTGTGGTTATGGTCTAAAACTGCTGAACTCGGCGTTGAGCCCGGAAGGTTCTACTGTGCTGAGTTGAAAGACGAGGTGTTGTTGCTCAAGCTTGGCATTGCGTTTTATCCTCCGAGAAATCCTCATAAGTCCTCCGAGGAATAAATTCCTCCAATACACCATTGGAAGACAAGTGATAACTCACCTGCAGGAGAGCCCTGGCCCCTGGGTCCCTGTACCTCTCTCCAGTTGAATGACTTGATTGTGTATTTCAGTCAATGTGAAGGTCTTGGGAACGATATTTATCAAAAGTGAAGTCCATCCAATTGGTTCAGGTGATACACAAGCATACGTAGCCAGAGTGAGAAAAAGGTATAAAGAGGGATATTGGAATAAATGCTTCAGAATTTGGCAAGGTTGAACTACAGGTGGCAGGGGAAGCCCCAGTGGTGGAACTTAAGGGCAAGTGGGAGGAGGAACTAGGCAGGGAGCTGGATGCGGGCCTGTGGGCTGATGCCCTAAGCAGGGTTAATTCCTCATCATCATGTGCCAGGCTTAGCTTAATTCAGTTTAAGGTGGTCCATCGGGCACACATGACGGCAGCGAGAATGAGCAAGTTCTTTGGGGTTAAGGATAGATGTGCGAGGTGTGCGGGAAGCCCAGCGAACCATGTCCATATGTTCTGGGCATGTCCGGCTCTCAAAGGATTTTGGCAGGGATTCGCTAAGGCAATGTCCAAGATCTTAGACACGGGGGTGGTGCCGAGTCCAGAGATAGCGATCTTTGATGTGTCAGACGATCCGGGAGTTCAGGAAGCCAAAGAGGCCGAGGTTTTGGCCTTTGCCTCCCTGGTAGGCCGGGAGACGGATCCTTTTAATGTGGAGAGACTCGAAACCCCCGAGTGTGGAGACCTGGGTTGGGACATGGCTGGGTTTCTCAGTCTTGAGAAAATAAAGTTTGCCTTGAGAGGGCCCATGATGGGGTTCTCTCGGAGGTGGCAGCCGTTCCTCGACTTTCTGGGAGAGCATTAAAATGTCAGCAGCAGCAACCCGGGGGGGGGGGGGGGGGGGGGGGGCGGGGGGAAGGGGGGGGAAATGTTTACTTACTGCATATTCCTTTATTTGTTTTTTTTAAATAATGTTAACCTTCACCTTGTTTTGTTAAATGTTGTTAATGGTTGTGTAAAGATTTTATTTCAATAAAAACCTGAATAAAAATAATTTTAAGAAAAAATAATTTTATTAGGTTCGCCAACCATATTCCCTTGAGCTCAAAAAATCTGATGGGAAGAATTTTGTTTTCCCGTGTTTAAAGTATATAGATAATTCATAATAAATATTACTGCGTTCTTAATTCCTATTGCAAATAATCCCTTTGAACACTGTTAGCTTGTGAAATAACTTGTACATTGATTCATCCAGCCAAGGGTATTCCATCACACTCCTGGCTTCTGCCTTGCAGATGGTGGACAGGCTTTGGGGAGTCAAGAGGTGAGTGACCCATCTCAGGATTCCTAGCTTCTAACCTTCTGTTGTAGACACAGTATTTGTAAGGCTGGTCCAGTTCAGTTTCTGGTTAATGACAGGATGTTGATAGCAGTCATGTTTCTGTAGTATAGTGCTTATCATGGGCGTCATTCTCCGGCCCCCCCCGCCGGGTCGGAGAATGGCCGTTGGCCGCCGTGAATCCCACCCCCGCCCCCGCCGAAGTCTCCGGTACCGGAGATTGGGCGGGGGCGGGAATCGGGCCGCGCCGGTTGGCGGGACCCCCCGCTTAATTCTCCGGCCCGGATGGGCCGAAGTCCCGCCCAGAAATTGCCTGTCCCGCCGGCGTAAATCAAAGCTGGTATTTACCGGCGGGGCCAGGCGGCTGTGGCGGGCTCCGGGGTCCTGGGGGATACGCAGGCGATCTGACCCCGGGGGGGTGCCCCCACGGTGGCCTGGCCCACGATCGGGGCTCACCGATCCGCGGGCGGGCTTGTGCCATGGGGGCACTCTTTCCCTTCCGCCTCCGCCACGGCCTCCACCATGGCGGAGGCGGAAGTGACTCACCCCACTGCGCATGCGCGGGAAACTGTCAGCGGCCGCTGACGCTCCCGCACATGCGCCGCATTTCCGCGCCAGCTGGCGGGGCAACAAACGCCTTTCCGCCAGCTGGCGGGTCGGAAATCCCTCCGCCGTCGGCCTAGCCCCTCAATGTTGGGGCTCGGCCCCCAAAGATGCGGAGCATTCCGCACCTTTGGGGCGGCGGGATGCCCGTCTGATTGGCGCCGATTTGGGCGCCAGTCGGCAGACATCGCGCCGCTGGGGGAGAATTTTGCCGTTTGCTTAAGATGTGAAAGGTCCTTGGATCAAACTGGGAAACAAATCCTGATAGAAATGTCTATTTATAAATTCAATTTAATCTAGCTGGTTGTACTTTACACATTGTGTGGCAATTTTGATCTCACAATATAGTGCTGCCCTTTAGTGACACGGTGACACAGTGGTTAGCACTGCTGTCTCACAGCTCCAGGGTTCCAGGTTCAATTCTGAACCTGGGTGACTGGGTGGAGTTTGCACTTTCTCCTCCTGTCTGGGTGGGTTTCCTCCGGGTGCTTCGGTTTCCTCCCACAGTCCACAAATGTGCAGGTTAGGTGGATTGGCCATGGTAAAATTGGCCCTCAGTGTCCAACGATGTGCAGGTTAGGTGGGGTTACAGGGATAGGGCGGGGGCGTAAGCCGAGGTAGGCCTCTTTCGGAGGGTCGGTGCAGACTCGATATGCTGAATGACATCCTTCAGCAATGTACGGATTCTAAGGGTTCATCACTTATTGCCATGGAGATATATCCTGCAGAATTGCTTCTGCTTTGCAGTTTGGGTTATTGCAATGCTGATCATTTCTGTTCAGGAGAAGTTTTCATCAAAATCCTGCAACCTGCCACTTTGCAGGTGCGACAGCAGGAGACCCATTAAAACAGCCAACGTCACAGTGAGGCAGTTCACAATGTAACAGCGACTCAGGGGTGGCGGAATCATTTGACTTGTATGATAACAGGGTAGGAATCAGTTGCAGTGACCTGTTAGTAAATTAGTTGTCAGTGAAAGAGCAGTGGGGGTGGTGGAGGGAGGAATAGTGAAAGCTAAAAACCATGGAAGACTCACGTGTGGGTCTCACTCTGTGTGAAAAGAGGCTCACTGAGGATCAGTGATTCAGAAAGCTAAGGCCATATAGCGAGGCAGTAATAGATTTCGACCATTTGCTGCTAGACAGCCTGGGGTCAAGTCAACTATCAGGAGGACAGCATTGCCAGTTGCTGTGGAGATGATGATGTCCCTAAATTTCCGCACTACAGGATCATTCTGCTCACTTATTGGAGACATATGGCGTGATCCAATTAGCAGACTCTTTCAAATTTGTTTTGGCAAAACAATATTTATCACTTACACACAGTTGATGGTATTAAGTGTCAACCACCTAGTGTGGGACTAATATCACAGAGACCTGGTTGGGCAAGTTATTTCTCATAGGGCAAGCACACAAATGACCAGCTTTATCGACTTCAAGCAATGTTCCGGCAACAAAGGTGTAGCGCACAAAGACTCCATGAGACGAATAGAGTGAAGTCGATGAGACTTTATTAAGCGTGTCTGTTCCCCCGCAGCTCGATAGTAAACTGGCCTGCGGGGGAAGACTCCGGCTTCTTATACTTCGCCTTCAGGGCGGAGCTTGAGGTCAACGGCCAACCAGGACCCGGGATCTGTCAGCCAATGACATTAGGGCTTCCAGTCCCACATGACCCCCAATACATACTACCACATTCACCCCTTGTCAAAAATGAACCCGGCGGGGTGATGCTTCGTATGGTGGTAAGGGTTTACAGGGCTGGTCCTGGGAGGGTAAAACATTCACATGGCAATACAGTATTGGACAATTTCGTCCTGTTGCAACTATTTACAGAAGGTATCGGGAGAAAAGCAAAATGTTCTTGTGAACAGTCCATATTTGTTTTACATCGACGCCACGAGTCGGTCGGGCGGTCTGGTCGTCCGTGTCGATCGCCTCGGCCCCGGCGGTGGTGGTGGTGCTTGTACCAGTGTTGTCGCCTCCAGGAGCCGTACGGTTTCAGCTGCCGGTGCAAAGGGGAGGGGGACCGATCCTCCTGGGAAGGGGGCGGTCGCGGGGTGCGGCGGTGGCAGGAAGGGGGGGGGTTGGGTTGATGGTGTCAGGGGGGTGTGTGTGTTGCCGGCGGGCGCCAGATCCCGCAGGGAGACCGTGTCCTGTCGGCCGTCGGGGTACTCCACGTAGGCGTACTGGGGGTTCGCGTGGAGGAGGTGAACCCTTTCGACCAACGGGTCCGCCTTATGTGCCCGCACATGCTTTCGGAGCAGGATGGGTCCTGGGGCCGCCAGCCAGGTCGGCAGCGACGTTCCAGAGGAGGACCTCCTAGGGAAGACAAGGAGACGCTCATGCGGCGTTTGATTAGTGCTCGTACATAATAATGACCGGATGGAATGGAGAGCGTCAGGGAGGACCTCCTGCCACCTTGAAACTGGGAGGTCCCTGGACCGTAGGGCCAGTAGGACGGCCTTCCAGAACGTGCCGTTCTCCCTTTCTACTTGCCCGTTCCCCCGGGGGTTGTAGCTGGTCGTCCTGCTTGAGGCTATGCCCTTGCTGAGCAGGAACTGGCGCAGCTCGTCACTCATGAAGGAGGACCCCCTGTCGCTGTGGACGTATGCGGGGTAACCGAACAGTGTGAAGATGCTGTTCAGGGCTTTAATGACTGTGGCCGCAGTCATGTCAGAGCAGGGAATGGCAAAAGGGAAGCGGGAGTATTCGTCCACTACGTTAAGAAAATATGCGTTGCGGTCGGTGGAGGGGAGGGGCCCTTTGAAATCGAGACTGAGGCGCTCGAAGGGGCGGGAAGCCTTAATCAGGTGCGCTCCATCTGGCCTGAAAAAATGCGGCTTGCATTCCGCGCAGATGTGGCAGTCCCTCGTGACTGTACGGACCTCCTCTAAGGAGTATGGGAGATTGCGGGACTTGATGAAGTGGTAAAACAGAGTGACCCCCGGGTGGCAGAGGTCCTCGTGGAGGGTTTGGAGGCGGTTAATTTGTGCGTTGGCACATGTGCCGCGGGATAGGGCATCGGACGGCTCGTTCAGCTTTCCGGGACGATACAAGATCTCGTAGTTGAAGGTGGAGAGCTCGATCCTCCACCTTAAGATCTTGTTGTTTTTGATTTTGCCCCGCAGTGCATTATCGAACATGAAGGCTACCGACCGTTGGTCGGTGAGGAGAGTGAATCTCCTGCCGGCCAGGTAATGCCTCCAATGTCGCACCGCTTCCACTATGGCTTGGGCTTCCTTTTCCACTGAGGAGTGGCGGATTTCTGAGGCGTGGAGGGTCCGGGAGAAAAAGGCCACGGGTCTGCCCGCTTGGTTAAGGGTGGCCGCTAGAGCTATGTCGGAGGCGTCGCTCTCGACCTGGAAGGGGAGGGACTTGTCGATGGCACGCATCGTGGCCTTTGCGATATCCGCTTTGATGCGGCTGAAGGCCTGGCAAACCTCTGTCGACAGAGGGAAGGTCGTGGTCTGTATTAGGGGGCGGGCCTTGTCTGCGTACTGGGGGACCACTGGGCGTAGTACGAAAAGAATCCCAAGCAGCGTTTCAGGGCTTTTGGGCAGTGCGGGAGGGGAAATTCCATGAGTGCGCGCATACGTTCGGGGTCGGGGCCTATTATCCCATTGCGTACTATGTAGCCCAGAATGGCTAGCCGGTCGGTGCTAAAAACGCACTTGTCCTCGTTGTACGTGAGGTTCAAGGCTTTGGCGGTCTGGAGGAATTTCTGGAGGTTGGCGTCGTGGTCCTGCTGATCGTGGCCGCAGATGGTTACATTGTCGAGATACGGGAACGTGGCCCGCAACCCATGTTGATCAACCATTCGGTCCATCTCCCGTTGGAAGACCGAGACCCCGTTTGTGACGCCAAAAGGGACCCGTAGGAAATGGTATAATCGCCCGTCTGCCTCGAAGGCTGTGTACTTGCGGTCACTTGGGCGGATGGGGAGCTGATGGTAGGTGGACTTGAGGTCCACGGTGGAGAAGACTTTATATTGAGCAATCTGATTGGCCATGTCGGATATGCGGGGGAGAGGGTAGGCGTCTAGTTGTGTGTACCTGTTGATGGTCTGGCTATAGTCAATGACCATCCTTTGTTTCTCCCCTGTCTTCACTACTACCACCTGCGCTCTCCAGGGACTATTGCTGGCCTGGATTATGCCCTCCTTTAGTAGCCGCTGGACTTCGGACCGAATGAAGGTCCGGTCCTGGGCGCAGTACCGTCTGCTCCTAGTGGCGACGGGTTTGCAATCCGGGGTGAGGTTCGCAAACAAGGACGGGGGTTGCACTTTGAGGGTTGCGAGGCCGCAGATAGTGAGTGGGGGTATGGGGCCGCCAAATTTGAACGTAAGGCTCTGTAGATTACATTGGAAATCTAATCCCAGCAAGGTGGGGGCACAGAGTTGGGGAAGGACGTTAAGTTTGTAGTTTTTGAACTCCCTCCCCTGCACCATAAGGGTAACTACGCAGAATCCCTGGATCTGTACGGAGTGGGATCCTGCCGCTAGGCAAATCTTTTGTGCGCTGGGATAGGTGGTCAAGGAACAGCGTCTTACCGTGTCGGGGTGTATCAAGCTTTCCGTGCTCCCGGAGTCGACTAGGCATGGCGTCTCGTGGCCGTTTATTAGGACCGTTGTCGTCGTCGTCTGGAGTGTCCGGGGCCGAGCCTGATCGAGCGTAATCGAAGCGAGCCGTGGTTGTAGTAGTGGAGTGGGGTCCGTTGTTGCCGTCCAAGATGGCGTCGGGGATGAACATAATGGCCGCCCCCATACATCGCACGTGGCTGGGGGGTCACAAGATGGTGGCGGGGGTGGACAAAATGGCCGCCCCCATGCGTCGTACAGGTCTGGGGCGGTCCAAGATGGCGGCGCCCCTCCTCCCCTCGTGGTGGTCGGGACCCAAAATGGCGGCGTCTGCGGGTCGCACATGGTGTGCTGGGGGGGCTGGGGAGCGCTAGGACCGCGAGCGCTAGGACCGCGCGGAGCTCCCTCACCGCGAGCGCTAGGACCGCGCGGAGCTCCCTCACCGGGGACAGCGGTGGTCGGGGCCCAAGTCGGCGGCGCCGGCGGGTCAGGCGTGGGGCTGCGAGCGCAAGGACCGCGAGGAGCTCCCTCACCGGGGACAGCGGTGGTCGGGGTCCAAGTAGGTGGCGCCGGCGGGTCAGGCGTGGGGCTGCGAGCGCAAGGACCGCGAGGAGCTCCCTCACCGGGGACAGCGGTGGTCGGGGTCCAAGTAGGTGGCGCCGGCGGGTCAGGCGTGGGGCGCGGGACGGGGGTTAGGGTGGCGTTAGGGACGCGAAAAACTCCCTCCTCTCCGTGGGGAGTGTTGGCCGGGACCCAAAGCGGTAGCGCCGGCGGCGGGTCATACATAGAACATAGAACATAGAAAATACAGCACAGAACAGGCCCTTCGGCCCACAATGTTGTGCCGAACCTTTGTCCTAGGTTAATCATAGATTATCATTGAATTTACAGTGCAGAAGGAGGCCATTCGGCCCTTTGAGTCTGCACCAGCTCTTGGAAAGAGCACCCTACCCAAACTCAACACCTCCACCCAACACCAAGGGCAATTTGGACATTAAGGGCAATTTATCATTAGCCAATTCACCTAACCCGCACATCTTTGGACTGTGGGAGGAAACCGGAGCACCCGGAGGAAACCCACGCAGACACGGGGAGGACGTGCAGACTCCGCACAGACAATGACCCAAGCCGGAATCGAACCTGGGACCATGGATCTGTGAAGCAATTGTGCTATCCACAATGCTAAACATGGGCTGCGGGGAGGGGGGTTGGGGAGCGTAGGCGGCGTGGAGGGCTCCCAGTTCTCCCGGGACCACGGTGGTCGGGACCCAGAGCGGCTGCGCCTGCGGGTCGCACATGGCGTGCTGGGGGGGTTGGGGCGCATAGACTGCTTGCAGGGCTCCCTGTGCTCCCGGGACGGCGGCGACCACGCGGGACCGGCACACAACTGCATAATGGCCCTTTTTCCCGCAGCTTTTGCAGATGGCTGCGTGGGCCGGACAGCGCTGTCGGGGGTGTTTCGCCTGGCCGCAGAAATAACAGCGGGCGCCCCCGGTGCGACTCGGCGTTTGGACCGCGCAAGCCTGTGGGGTGTCCGGGGGGGGGGGTAGAGGGTTTGCCGCGATGGGTACATACGGGGCCCAATGACCTGCCGCGCGGTCGGGGCCGTAGGCGCGGGTATTACGCGCGGCCACGTCTAGGGAGGCTGCTAGGGCCCGTGCCTCTGAGAGTCCTAGTGACTCTTTTTCTAGAAGTCTTTGGTGGATTTGGGAGGATTGCATACCTGCCACAAAAGCATCGCGCATTAACATGTCCGTGTGTTCGTTTGCGTTCACCGACGGGCAGCTGCAGGCTCGTCCCAAAATCAGCAGCGCGGCGTAGAACTCGTCCATCGATTCTCCGGGAGCTTGCCGTCTCGTCGCGAGCTGGTAGCGAGCGTAGATTTGGTTAACTGGGCGAACGTAGAGACTTCTGAGTGCTGTGAACGCCGTATGGAAATCGTCGGTGTCTTCAATGAGGGTGAAAATCTCCGTGCTCACCCTCGAGTGCAGGACTTGCAGTTTTTGTTCATCTGAGACTCGGCCGGTGGTCGTTCTGAGGTAGGCCTCGAAGCAAGTCTGCCAGTGTTTGAAAGCTGCTGCCGCGTTCACTGCGTGGGGGCTGATCCTCAGGCATTCTGGAATGATCCTGAGCTCCATAGTCCTTTTTAGGCACGCTTAATAACTTGTAGCGCACAAAGACTCCATGAGACGAATAGAGTGAAGTCGATGAGGCTTTATTAAGCGTGTCTGTTCCCCCGCAGCTCGATAGTAAACTGGCCTGCGGGGGAAGACTCCGGCTTCTTATACTTCGCCTTCAGGGCGGAGCTTGAGGTCAACGGCCAAGCAGGACCCGGGCGGGATCTGTCAGCCAATGACATTAGGGCTTCCAGTCCCACATGACCCCCAATACATACTACCACAAAAGGCACCTGTGCAAAGAACCCACAGGGTTCTCTTTAAATATGCAGATCTGGTGATGATGATGTCATCAGTGAGCAACCTCCTATTTTAACCGAAGGCCTGAGCAGGGTTTATGGTGATTTTCATCCCATCATGGTGGCACAGTGGTTAGCACTGCTGTCTCAAAGCGCCAAGGACCCAGGTTCAATCTGGCCTTGGGTGATTGTGTGGAGTTTGCACCTTTTCCCCGTGTCTGTGTGGGTTTCCTCCGGGTGCTCCGGTTTCCCTTCACAGTTCAAAGATGTGCAGGTTAGGTGGATTGGCCATGCTAAATTGCCCCTTCGTGTCCAAGGATGGGCAGGTTAGGTGGGGTTACGGTGATAGGGTGGGGGAGTGGGCTGACATAGGATGCACTTTCAGAGGGTCGGTGCAGACTCAATGGGCCGAATGGTCTCCTTCTGCAATGTAAGAATGATATGATTCTATTCTATGATTCAATTAAACCTGGGAACTGGATCAAGGACTAGAAGAGGCTCAGTGAAGTTTTAAAATTTGTTCTTTTTACTTGTGGACCCAAGGTTCTCCTGTTGGCCTTGCATTGATATCTTGTGCCTCTCTTGCCTCTCTGAGAACCACCTCCACACCCCCGCCCCACAAATGGCCATCACAGGGCCCGAGAGCTGATTTTGCTGCCAGGCCATTGGCCAGACTGTCAATTCAGCTGGGATTTGCCCGGCTGCTGGCTGGGAAGCAGAAAAACAAATGTGACACAGTCCTGCCATCAAATTCAGCAGGCTCTCGGTGTCTCAACCTGTCAGATTCTTTGGTCATTTGCCTTTCACTGACCGTTCCCCACATCCCTGTAACTATGAGTCAAAATCCCTCTAGGCGCATCATGCAAGCTTGTTGCTAATCACTGCTGCCCAATCACAGCCTCACTGCTGCCCAATCACAGCCTCACTGCTGCCCAATCACACCCTCACTGCTGCCCAATCACAGCCTCACTGCTGCCCAATCACACCCTCACTGCTGCCCAATCACACCCTCACTGCTGCCACAGTTTCTCAGTCACCATCCAATGGGCAGGGTGGTTAGATCTGGATTGACTCCTCACTTCTCTTCTGAACTTGTATCTATTTTCCTCACTGCAGATCTTGTGGTTTTGTGAGCTCAGTGTATCTATAGCCCTTAGAATCAAACTTCAATGAGGGCTTCCCCAATTCTTCCCTCAAGTATAAAATCCCATTGTTTGCATAGGGCTTCTTTCTGTTGCTCGGATGTTTAATCATCAATAATTGATTTGTTAATCCCCTCTGGACCATATTCCAAAACCAGATTGTGACCATTAGAGGATTCCAGGTGAGGCCAAATCAGTGATTGAAATATTGGCCTCTGAAGTCATGTAGAAAACTTCTGGCTTTATATTCTAAGACCTTCTGTGCCACTTTTTGTTTAAACAGTTGTTGATATGGTTTCATTTTGAAGTTTATACCTTCAAACCTCTTTATTAGCCATGGGAGGATGTTCCGGGACCTGTGACTTGCAAAAATAAGGGGCGGGGTTCTCCGTCGGCCGACACCGGAATTGGGAAAGGTGATTGGGCAGAGGATTATGGCGGGTGCCGGTTTCACGCCAACTTGCAATTATCCGGGGTCTCGACAGCGGCGTCAGTGCGTTCCACTCTACACGTAGAGGAAACGCTGCTTGCATATCATCAGTAGATCTGACCCGGTATTCTCCGAGGCCTCTGCAATGCTCCGCCTCCACTGGGGGGGTTTCTGACGGCGAGGTTAACTTGTGCTTTTAAAAATTTAGAAACGGGTGCCGTGGCTGAAGAGCGAGAAAGAGGAGGTAGGAAACGGAGAGGCGAGACTGTGGGTTGCTGATCCTGATACTGGCCAGGCTGGCTGGGGTGGGGGTGGGGGGGGGGGGGGGGGGGGGGGGGACCTGCCAGGGCCAGGGGCAGGGGTGACCATCCCATGGGACTGGGGATGTGTCCAGGCACGGATCGCCATTGCCGCGGTCTGCAAGGCAGCCATCTTGCCGTGCACCCCACTGATCACCCACCTTGGCTCCTGGTTCTCAAGAGTGTCACCGGCCATATGGGTGAGTCCCCACCACACCACCCCTGCACCCAGTCACTCTCGCACCCCACCCTCCACCGCACCACACTCCCAGGGTCTGTGTAACATCACTCCAGGACATTGGGACTGTGTCAGCGCTGTCAGCGGGTCACCGTCGAAGGCAGGAAAGTGATCTGAGCGCTGGTGCTCCTCAATCTATGCCATACTCCTGTCTGTCCTCTGAATGCTCACTCACACCCATCACCTTCACGTGGTGTGCCTGGTGGGCTAGGGGTTTTTGAAACAGGCATTCAGTACCTCCACGCTCGGGAAGATGGGGCAGGGGATTGGTGCTCTGCCGTATTGCGGACGAAAGTGCCAGAGGTGTAATATTTCTCGAGTGCAATAATTTTTAATGCTCTACATATGTGTCCCCAACTGGCCCAATCCAACGACGGTGGCACCCCACCTTCCCCACCCTTTCCAAACCCTCTCCCCACCATCCCCTCATTGCACCCTCCCCTCCTTACCCCCAAATCGCCTCTCCCCCATGCCTTTTCAGTTGTCCTCGACTTGCTTACCCTTCCGAGCTCTAACGCGGCACATAGGTGTGTCCCCAGGAAGCACATCAGCGATGGAGACAGCTTGCTGTCTACCACATCCTGTGGCCTTAATGTGCCTGGTGGGCGTCCTCTGGGGGTCCTGGAGCCAGAGGGCCCCGGACCACTTGCCCGCTGTGCCACCCTGTTCTGGGTGCTGTCTCTGAGACGCGCCATTATCAAGGGGGTGGGTCTCGGAGGAGCTGGTGGCCTCTGTCTCCAATCCATAGAGTGGCTCCATGTTGGCACCCAGTGCCCTCTCCTTCTATTCAGTGCCCATAGGGCTCTGAGGTTCATCTCAGGGTGGAGGGGCAGCTCGAGACCTGGATGCCCCTATGTCATCCAGCTCTGCCAGCCCTGGTGACACCCCAGTGACTGCACCATGGTATCAACGCCCTCTCGAATGCTCCTCAGTGAGTTGGACAGGCTCTGAAGTGCCCAGGCAGTGCCCACCTGTGCTGGGACATGCTCCGCCGCGCCTCAGGTATGCCCACCTGAGATTGGGAATCATCCCCCAGTGACCGGGACATGCTCTGGAAGGCCTCAGCAAAGCTCACCTGAGATAGGAACATGCTCCGTAACACCTCATCAAGGTCCTTGGCAGACAGGATTAAGGAGAATCCCAAGACATTTTATACATATATTAGGAAGATGAGGGTAGTTAGAGAAAGAGTTGGTCCACTCAAGGACAAAGGAGAAAAATTATGCGGAGAACCGAAGGAAGTAGGGGAGATCTTTAATGATAGGCACATGAACAGACGGGGTAGAGAAGGATATAGGTGGTTGGTCTAGATAGGACATGTGATCGGCAAAGGCTTGGATGGCCGAAGGGCCTGTTCGTGTGCTGTACTGTTCTTTGTTCTTTGTTCTTTGTCCACCTGGGATTGGGACACGTCCCTCACTAGTCACTACTGGGACACGCTGTCGAGACACTCAGCCAAGACTGCCACTGACTGAGCCACGCCTTGGACACCTCCGCTCATGCTGCCACATCGTGCACCAGGCTCTCCACTGTGATCGCCACTCTAGAAGTGCTGTCCTTGACGCCACGCATTTCTGGCACCATCTCCTGCGCCCTCTGCCTCTGGAACTCCTCCAATCGGCTATGACCTAGTGTCGCTGACATTCTCTTCTGAATATCACAGCCACACCCTCGCGTCTGCATCAGCTCCGGGTAAACCTAGTCCAGCGTCTCAATATCTGACTGAGGCCCAGCTGGGTCCTGGGATCATCAGACCTCCGACTGCTGTCTTGTCTGGCCGTTCGTGCCTCCACCTGATGTGCATCAGCAACTGTGTGATGCTCACCAGAATGTGCTCCAGAAACCTGCCCACTATTGTCGCCCACCGAGATGTCTACTGGTGGAGGGTGTGGATAACCGCTGTACCGTGAATACGGTGGTCTCCTTGGAGCTCCCCTCAGAGACGTTCTCCTTGGGAGGCAGGGGGGAGAACGACAACCGCAGATGGGCTGGCACCATCGGATGAGGATCCTGCAGGAGAATGGACATGTGGTAAGTGGGAGGGTTGGGTCAGTCTGCATGGCATTAACAGCTCAAGTGTGACAGGTCATCTGGGTGGGGGCTGGTGGACCCTCACCTCTGCGGTATATACCAACCTCTACGCCGGTGACCGGTCTGTCCTTGGCCACTCCCACAACCTCCATGGCCCATTCCTTGTAGGGGGTGAGGATTCTGATGTTCGCCACCCTGCTGCCACCCTGCCGCTAGTCTCCCGTTTGTTGTGAGCAAACTTCTCCTGTGTGGACACAGAGGGGGCATCGTGAGCTACACTAGTCATGCATCGCAGAGGTGAGGGTAGGTTTCGGTGGGGAGGGCGATAGGGTGTATGAGGGGGGATTTGGAGTATGGGGGATGGAGGCTTTAGGGCGGATGGGTAGTATGGGGGAGGATGGGGAGTATGGGGAGGTTGGGGACTGTCGGGGGAATGGGTAGTATGGGGGGGATGGGGAGTATGGGGGTGGGGACTGTAGGTGGGATGGGTAGTATGGGGGGATGGGGAGTATGGGGGGTGGGGACTGTAGGTGGGATGGGTAGTATGGGGGGGTGGGGAGTATGGGGGGTTGAGGCTGTAGGGGGGGTGGGTAGTTTGGGGGAGGATGGGGAGTATGGGGGGTTGAGGGCTATAGGGGGGGTGGGTAGTATGGGGGGATGGGGAGTATGGGCAGAGGGGGATTGGGAGTATTGGGGGGGAGCGGAATGGGCGGCACTGCTGGATATGGATGGGCTGGGGTCTGGAACGGTGCTGGATTGGGGCGGTGCCAGGTGCAGGCTCGTGGGGGCTGGAATGGTTGGGGTGGTGGGTGTGGTGCCGGGGGACAGTGTCAACCCACTTGTACGGCCCAGTGGAGGTCGTTGACCTTCTTACGGCATTGGGTTCCAGTCGTCCTGGTGACGCTCTCTGCGCTGATGGCCACTGCCACTTCCTCCCAGGCGACACTGGGCGCCCTGTGGCTGATCCTCCGAGACCCTCGGGGGAACAGAGCACCCCCTCTAATTTTGACCGCGTCCAGCAGTCCAGCCAGATGGACATCCCCGAATCCAGGGGCTGGTCTCCTCGTTGGCATGGCTGTGAGCTGTGTGGGGTTGGCTGGGCAGGAGCAGTTTAAGTGCTGTTCTCCCTCGTTAGCAGGGGCTGGCAAGTGCAGTTCCAGCGAATCAGCCGGTGGGCCAGTCATTTACAGCGTGAATCCTGTGGAGCCTTGTTAAATGGTCCAATTAACGTTTTATAGCGGTCACAGCCTTGCCGGGCTGAACGTCGGGAAGCTTGCGGCTATCAACTCCGGACATCTGTATGCCTGCTTCCAAATTACACAAGCTCACAACAAGCTTTTAAACATTCATCTTCAAAAGAGTGGGGCATCGAGTCGCTGTCCCTTTTCCCCTCCTCTGGTTAACATCGCTGGCACCAGCAATGCCATTCTGAAACTGGCATGGTTGACAGCACTTGCATTTATAATAATGTATTTATAATAACAACAGGGCTGGTTTCGCACAGGGCTGGTTTAGCTCAGTAGGCTAGACAGCTGGTTTGTGATGCAGAACAAATCTAGCAACACGGGTTCAATTCCCGTACCAGCTGAAAATTCTGAATTCTCCCTCTGTGTACCCGAACAGGTGGCGGCATGTGGCGACTAGGGGCTTTTCACAGTAACTTCATCGCAGAGTTATTGTAAGCTGACGTGTGACAATAAAGGTTATTTATTAGGGGCTGGTTTAGCACAGGGCTAAATCGCTGGCTTTGAAAGCAGACCAAGGCAGGCCAGCAGCACGGTTCAATTCCCGTACCAGCCTCCCCGAACAGGCGTCGGAATGTGCTGACTAGGAGCTTTTCACAGTAACCTACTTGTGACAATAAGCGATTTTCATTTCATTTCATTTTCATTTTATTATTGTCACAAGTAGGTTCACATTAACACTGCAATGACGTTACTATGAAAAGCCGCTAGTCGCCACACTATGACGCCTGTTCGGGTACACGGAGGGAGAATTCAGAATGTCCAATTCACCCAACAAGCATGTCTTTTGGGACTTGTGGGAGGAAAGCGGAGCACCCGGAGGAAACCCAGGCAGACACGGGGACAAGGGGACTCCGCACAAACAGTGACCCAAGCTGGGAATCGAACCTAGGACCCTGGCACTGCGAAGCGAAAGTGCTAACCACTGTGCTACCGTTATCACTGCCCCTGCCCCCAACACACCTCCCTTTCTGATTTCAGAGGCCCTGAAATTTCAATCCTTTGAGTCGGTCTATACATGTGGTACCCTCTGGACCCCTATACCACCTCTATGCTGTCCAATTGCTGCTCTACCATTCATAAGAAAGGTGTCTAATTTGAAATTTAGTACTTATCACAATATAATCTACCTTCCTTCTGCATAGGGCATCAAAGTTCTAATAATATCGGCTCCTTGCCCAGTTCCAAGGCTGTTTCTGACTGGAGATAAATGGGAAATAGCATCACTGTATATCTAGCTGACAGCAACCTTAATAACTCACGTCGCCACAACCTAAAATTATAGCTTACTAAATTTTGTGAGTCATTACACGGAGAGTTTGTTTGATGCTGGTTTCTTGGCAGGCCTAAAGGGACAATATTAATCCACATTGATTTAGCTGGAGACTCAGTTTGGATATATAATTTTTATTCTGTCAAATGCTTCCATTTCAGTTAAAATTGTACAGAACTAGAAAAGTGCTTATTACCTAATTCAGCACTTTTATTCTGAATGATTTAGAACATCAGGTTTTAACTTTGCTGTTTCTGGATCCACTTGTTAAAAGTGGTGATCACAGAGGTTTGCTTCCCTGGCCCTTCAATTCTAGCTGCAGAATATTTTTCTGAACATTTATATTTTTGAGTGTTTTTATTATTGGCAACTTCTCCCAAACCCGATAGGGAAACATATAAATGAAAGCATCACAGCCTATTGTTACCGTGGGAACTCAGTATTTTGTTTCCATTGATTTCAGTGTAAATAAAAATCGGGAGAGATGTAAAGGGGGCTACGGACTCTCTATCGCCAACAAGACCTTGCCCAGCCACTTTCTCCATTCTTTATCCCAATGGGTTAATCACCTTACCATTCATCGGATACTCCTATCTGGCTCCCCGCTGACTTTGCCTGTCACTTGCAATGCAAAGCTCCGAGATGCAGACGGACTCTCCAGGGTTACACTAGCTCTGCTGGGTGATTAGGCTTTTCCGACTGTGACTGTTTAAATTCCCCTGCCCCACGGTTTCTGGACAAAATCTCAGTGAGTTCCAAGTGACCCACCCTCGCCACACTTCTGATCATGCATGGAATTTTTACGCTGATATATTTTCAATTTGGACATTCCATTGCATCTGTAAATTAGTGGGATTAATTTTAATTTGATCCACATGGTGTTAGCAGCCCAATACTAGGCTCAAAATGAGGTTAACAGCCTTGCGATGCACACAGTTAGCAACCTTTTAAAAAGTGTCTCCCATTGGCTTCCAAAATGCCAGCTTGTATCAGGCAGTAGAATCCTTCTAATATGCATATTGGGGTTGCTTGGACCTTTTTGCGATTATAGGTAGAGCACTTGTGACTTGTGATTGGTGGAATTGCAGATAGTGAAGAGGACTGTCAGAGGATACAGCAGGATATAAATTGGTTGGAGTCTTGGCCCGAGAAATGGCAGATGGAGTTTAATCCGGACAAGTGTGAGGTAATGCACTTTGGAGGGTCCAATGCATGTAGGAATTACACAATAAATGGTAGAACTCTTGCAAGTACTGACAGGCAAAGAGATCTGGGCGTGCATGTTCACCGATCACTGAAAATGGCAACACATGTGGATAAGGTGGTTGTAGCGCACAAAGACTCCGTGAGACGAATAGAGTGAAGTCGATGAGGCTTTATTAAGCGTGTCTGTTCCCCCGCAGCTCGATAGTAGAATGGCCTGCGGGGGAGGACTCCGGCTTCTTATACTCCGCCTTCGGGGCGGAGCTAGAGGTCAACGGCCAACCAGGACACGGGATCTGTCAGCCAATGACATTAGGGCTTCCAGTCCCACATGACCCCAAATACATACTACCACAGTGGTCAAGAAGGCATGCAGCATGCTGGGCTTCATCAGTCGGGGCATTGAATATTTAAATTGGCAAGTCTTGTTGCAGCTGCTCAGGACCTTAATTAGGCCTCATTTGGAATATTGTGTACAATTCTGGTCACCACACTACCAGAAGGATGTGGATGCTTTGGAGAGGGTACAGAAGAGGTTTACCAGGGTGTTGCCTGGAATGGAGGACATTATCTATGAGGATAGGCTAAATAAACTCGGTCTGTTCTCACTGGAGCGACGGAGGTTGAGAGGCGACCTGATAGAGGTCTACAAGGTTATGAGTAGCATGGACAGAATGGATAGTCAGATGCTCTTTCCTAGGTAGGAGAGTCAAATACTTGGGGACATAGGTTTAAAGTACATGGGGGAAACTTCAGAACTGATGTGCTTGGCAGGTTTTTTACACAAGGGTGGTAAATATATGGAAAGTGCTGCCTGGGGAGGTGGTGGGAACAGGTACGGTAGCGGCAATAAAGGGACATCTAGACAAATATATGAATAGGATGGGAATGGAAGGATATGGACTCCATATGTGCATACGGTTTTAGTTTAGGCCGATACCATGGTCGGCGCAGGCTTGGAGGGCTGAAGGGCCTGTTCCTGTGCTGTATTGTTCTTTGTTCTTTGTTCACTTCCATCACTTCCATCTTAGAGGTCCAATAAAGCTAAATTTAAGATTACTTTTAAGGGCCTGGAACAGTAGAAAGACTCCCACATAACCTGGATTTTGCTTCTCCAGAGCATCCAACCTCCATGATTGCAATCCCCATTCCCCCTCCCCCAAATGCATTCTTAATTTGCTGATGGCCTGGTCACCCAGTATTGTCCAACCCTAATCAGCTGTGTTGGGATTCCTGTTTGGTAACCTGCAGCTTGCTAGCTGACATAAATTTAACCGGAGGCAGAATCAGTGCCAAATTTTATGGTATGGTCTGTCGATTGATCAAAGGTGAAAACTGGCCCCAGTGAGCGATTTTCAGGCTGCAAGACATTTAAGGAACTTTGCACAATGCTAAACATACAAAGTATGTAACTCGGTATGTATGAAACAACATGGCTCTAACTTAACTTTGAGGGATTAAATATTACATATTGATCACAGCAGTGCCTAATAGGATAAGGAGGCCTCATTGACAAGGGAATATAATGGTGAAAAACTGACATGCTGCAGATTATGGACCAGGCTAATCTTCACAGGGTGGAATTTTACAGCCTCCTCCCCGAGGAGCAGGCTCACAGCTGGAAGAGGGTGGTTGGCATAAAATTGGGTGATGGTGACACTGTGCCTGTCACCCACTCTCTTCCACTGGCATTTTACCACTGGTGCATTGGGTATTGAGTGATCTGCCCACCCTTTGGCTAATTGATGCCCTTAAGTAAATAATTAACGGCCATTTAAGGGCTTCATCCTGTCAATGCTGGTAAAATGTGGGGTGCCCATGCCAGCAGCCTTGCTAGGAACATGGAAGGCCCTTGCTGTTCGAGCAGCCTGTGCCAATGGAGCCCCCCCGCCCCACCAGTATACTGCCCTGCCCTGTGTGTTGGCTTCCACCCTGCCAGACCGGCCATGGTAAAACCTTTCACTCACTTTCTAATCGGGCTCCACAGCTCCTCAATGCGGTGTGCTGCCTGCTGTCCCAACACTGGCCATTACTCCTGCTGGGGCTCCTGGGACAGAGAGCTGCAGGCCATTTGATTGGTCTGCAGCCCTCAGAGATGCGGATTTATTTCCAGATGGAGACATAATTCCCACCCCGAGCCAAGTAATGGCTGAAGGGCCATAAAATTGGCTTTGGATGGCCAGGACAAGAGAGGGTGAGGTCATGCCTAACATTGAAACAGGGGGTGTGGGCCACTGGCTCAGAGTAAGAAGCAGGGGCTGTTTAGTACAGGGCTAATTCGCTGGCTTTGAAAGCAGACCAAGGCAGGCCAGCAGCACGGTTCAATTCCCGTACCAGCCTCCCCGAACAGGCGCCGGAATGTGGCGACTAGGGGATTTTCACAGTAACTTCATTTGAAGCCTACTGGTGACAATAAGCGATTTTCATTTCATTTCATATCCAACCCCATGTGAGCAATTTTTCCACATAAGGGTACTCCTGATAACATGGGAGGAAAATGACACAGGCCAAATCATCTTCTCTCTTCATTCCCTGTAAGAACATCCAGCAGGAAGGCTTTATAATATTCTTATTATCCTTGATGCTGTTTTTAGGAGAATGCATTTATAACTTTCAGCTTTACTTGGTGAACAGATAAAAGGCTCGCTTGTGTTGTAGGCGCTTGAAAAAGAATAATTAAGTCAACGTCTTGCAATCTATATGCAGATCAGATACTTTAGCACAGTGCCCAATGGAAGCTGAATGAAAACATTTGTGTTGGAAAAGTTATACTTTGAAAATATTCCTTCGCCTTGTGTCGCAGAACCAGTAGCAATTACACCCTCTCCTGGTTATGTCCCTTGTCAGTCACCATTGAATGAAAAACAAATAGTGAGTGTCTGAGGATGTTTAATACTTCAAGTATATCACCATTTAAAAAAAAATGTTTTGTTAATGCTGAGAATAGGTGTATTTTTTTTCAAGTTACAGCTTTGAAGTGTTATATTGGAATAGTGCAAGCTATTAGTTGCTCTCTTCATGAATCAATAGAAAGTTTATTATCGACTGGAGTTGACAAGAGTTACGCTTGCTTCCCCCCCCTCCATTACCCGACCCCCCCCCCCACCTGCCTCCCCCAGCATTCACAGGATGAAAGTTGTTTCCAAAACTGTCGACGTTAAGAAAGACTGCTCCATAGTAATAATACTGTGCAGGCAGCCTAAACCAGGGTTTTTCAAACTGCAGGTCGCAAACTGCGGGTGGGTTGCAGGCGGGTGTCGGAAAGGTTGTGGAGCGATCGGCGTTCCTGATCACGTGAAAAGCGCACAACGGCCGCGACCAGCTTTTAAACTTAGAATGCCGGCCGCGACCAGATTTATAATTGAGAATGTCAACCGCGAGTGTTTTTAAAATTCAGAATGTCAACCGCGAACAGCTTCAAAAGTGAGAATGTCAACCGCGAGAATCTTTTAAATTGAGAATGTCAACCGCGAACGGCTTTTAAATTGAGAATGTCAACCGTGAACGGATTTTAAATTGAGAATGTCAACCGCGAACGGATTTTAAATTGAGAATGTCAACCGTGAACGGATTTTAAATTGAGAATGTCAACTGCAAACAGCTTCAAAAGTGAGAATGTCACCCGCGAACAGCTTCAAAAGTGAGAATGTCAACCGCGAGAATCTGTTAAATTGACAATGTCAACTGCGAGTGGCTTTTAAATTGAGAATGTCAACCGCGAACGGATTTTAAATTGAGAATGTCAACTGTGAACGGATTTTAAATTGAGAATGTCAACCGTGAACGGATTTTAAATTGAGAATGTCAACCGCGAACGGATTTTAAATTGAGAATGTCAACCGTGAACGGATTTTAAATTGACAATGTCAACCGCGAGTGGCTTTTAAATTGAGAATGTCAACCGCAAATGGCTTTTAAATTGAGAATGTCAACTGTGAACGGCTTTTAAATTGAGAATGTCAACCGTGAACGGATTTTAAATTGAGAATGTCAACCGCGAACAGCTTCAAAAGTGAGAATGTCAACCGCGAGAATCTGTTAAATTGACAATGTCAACCGCGAACGGATTTTAAATTGAGAATGTCAACCGCGAACGGATTTTACATTGAGAATGTCAACCGCGAACGGATTTTAAATTGAGAATGTCAACCACGATCAGCTTTTAAATTGAGAATGTCAACCACGAACGGATTTTAAATTGAGAATGTCAACCGCGAACGGATTTTAAATTGAGAATGTCAACTGCAAACAGCTTCAAAAGTGAGAATGTCAACCGCGAGAATCTGTTAAATTGACAATGTCAACCGCGAGTGGCTTTTAAATTGAGAATGTCAACCGCAAATGGCTTTTAAATTGAGAATGTCAACTGTGAACGGATTTTAAATTGAGAATGTCAACCGTGAACGGATTTTAAATTGAGAATGTCAACCGTGAACGGATTTTAAATCGAGAATGTCAACCGCGAATGGATTTTAAATTGAGAATGTCAACCGTGAATGGCTTTTAAATTGAGAATGTCAACCGCGAACGGCTTTTAAATTGAGAATGTCAACCGCGAACGGATTTTAAATTGAGAATGTCAACCGTGAACGGATTTTAAATTGAGAATGTCAACCGTGATCAGCTTTTAAATTGAGAATGTCAACCGCGAACGGATTTTAAATTGAGAATGTCAACCGCGAACGGATTTTACATTGAGAATGTCAACCGCGAACGGATTTTAAATTGAGAATGTCAACCACGATCAGCTTTTAAATTGAGAATGTCAACCGCGAACGGATTTTAAATTGAGAATGTCAACCGCGAACGGATTTTAAATTGAGAATGTCAACCGCGAATGGCTTTTAATTTGAGAATGTCAACCGCGAATGGCTTTTAAATTGAGAATGTCAACCGCGAATGGCTTTTAAATTGAGAATGTCAACTGCAAACTGCTTCAAAAGTGAGAATGTCAACCGCGAGAATCTGTTAAATTGACAATGTCAACGGCGAACGGATTTTAAATTGAGAATGTCAACCGCGAACGGATTTTACATTGAGAATGTCAACCACGATCAGCTTTTAAATTGAGAATGTCAACCACGAACGGATTTTAAATTGAGAATGTCAACCGCGAACGGCTTTTAAATTGAGAATGTCAACTGCAAACCGCTTCAAAGGTGAGAATGTCAACCGCGAGAATCTGTTAAATTGACAATGTCAACCGCGAATGGGTTTTAAATTGAGAATGTCAACCGTGAACGGATTTTAAATTGAGAATGTCAACCGCGAACGGATTTTAAATTGAGAATGTCAACTGCAAACAGCTTCAAAAGTGAGAATGTCAACCGCGAGAATCTGTTAAATTGACAATGTCAACCGCGAGTGGCTTTTAAATTGAGAATGTCAACCGCAAATGGTTTTTAAATTGAGAATGTCAACTGTGAACGGATTTTAAATTGAGAATGTCAACCGTGAACGGATTTTAAATTGAGAATGTCAACCGCGAACGGATTTTAAATTGAGAATGTCAACCGTGAACGGATTTTAAATTGACAATGTCAACCGCGAGTGGCTTTTAAATTGAGAATGTCAACCGCAAATGGCTTTTAAATTGAGAATGTCAACTGTGAACGGATTTTAAATTGAGAATGTCAACCGTGAACGGATTTTAAATTGAGAATGTCAACCGCGAACAGCTTCAAAAGTGAGAATGTCAACCGCGAGAATCTGTTAAATTGACAATGTCAACCGCGAACGGATTTTAAATTGAGAATGTCAACCGCGAACGGATTTTACATTGAGAATGTCAACCGCGAACGGATTTTAAATTGAGAATGTCAACCACGATCAGCTTTTAAATTGAGAATGTCAACCACGAACGGATTTTAAATTGAGAATGTCAACCGCGAACGGATTTTAAATTGAGAATGTCAACCGCGAATGGCTTTTAAATTGAGAATGTCAACCGCGAACGGATTTTAAATTGAGAATGTCAACCGCGAACGGATTTTAAATTGAGAATGTCAACTGCAAACAGCTTCAAAAGTGAGAATGTCAACCGCGAGAATCTGTTAAATTGACAATGTCAACCGCGAGTGGCTTTTAAATTGAGAATGTCAACCGCAAATGGCTTTTAAATTGAGAATGTCAACTGTGAACGGATTTTAAATTGAGAATGTCAACCGTGAACGGATTTTAAATTGAGAATGTCAACCGTGAACGGATTTTAAATCGAGAATGTCAACCGCGAATGGATTTTAAATTGAGAATGTCAACCGTGAATGGCTTTTAAATTGAGAATGTCAACCGCGAACGGCTTTTAAATTGAGAATGTCAACCGCGAACGGATTTTAAATTGAGAATGTCAACCGTGAACGGATTTTAAATTGAGAATGTCAACCGTGATCAGCTTTTAAATTGAGAATGTCAACCGCGAACGGATTTTAAATTGAGAATGTCAACCGCGAACGGATTTTACATTGAGAATGTCAACCGCGAACGGATTTTAAATTGAGAATGTCAACCACGATCAGCTTTTAAATTGAGAATGTCAACCGCGAACGGATTTTAAATTGAGAATGTCAACCGCGAACGGATTTTAAATTGAGAATGTCAACCGCGAATGGCTTTTAATTTGAGAATGTCAACCGCGAATGGCTTTTAAATTGAGAATGTCAACCGCGAATGGCTTTTAAATTGAGAATGTCAACTGCAAACTGCTTCAAAAGTGAGAATGTCAACCGCGAGAATCTGTTAAATTGACAATGTCAACGGCGAACGGATTTTAAATTGAGAATGTCAACCGCGAACGGATTTTACATTGAGAATGTCAACCACGATCAGCTTTTAAATTGAGAATGTCAACCACGAACGGATTTTAAATTGAGAATGTCAACCGCGAACGGCTTTTAAATTGAGAATGTCAACTGCAAACCGCTTCAAAGGTGAGAATGTCAACCGCGAGAATCTGTTAAATTGACAATGTCAACCGCGAATGGGTTTTAAATTGAGAATGTCAACCGTGAACGGATTTTAAATTGAGAATGTCAACCGCGAACGGATTTTAAATTGAGAATGTCAACTGCAAACAGCTTCAAAAGTGAGAATGTCAACCGCGAGAATCTGTTAAATTGACAATGTCAACCGCGAGTGGCTTTTAAATTGAGAATGTCAACCGCAGATGGTTTTTAAATTGAGAATGTCAACTGTGAACGGATTTTAAATTGAGAATGTCAACCGTGAACGGATTTTAAATTGAGAATGTCAACCGCGAACGGATTTTAAATTGAGAATGTCAACCGTGAATGGCTTTTAAATTGAGAATGTCAACCGCGAATGGCTTTTAAATTGAGAATGTCAACCGCGAACGGATTTTAAATTGAGAATGTCAACTGCAAACAGCTTCAAAAGTGAGAATGTCAACCGCGAGAATCTGTTAAATTGACAATGTCAACCGCGAACGGATTTTAAATTGAGAATGTCAACCGCGAACGGATTTTAAATTGAGAATGTCAACCGTGAACGGGTTTTAAATTGAGAATGTCAACCGCGAATGGCTTTTAAATTGAGAATGTCAACCGCGAACGGATTTTAAATTGAGAATGTCAACCGCGAATGGCTTTTAAATTGAGAATGTCAACCGCGAATGGCTTTTAAATTGAGAATGTCAACCGCGAATGGCTTTTAAATTGAGAATGTCAACTGCAAACTGCTTCAAAAGTGAGAATGTCAACCGCGAGAATCTGTTAAATTGACAATGTCAACGGCGAACGGATTTTAAATTGAGAATGTCAACCGCGAACGGATTTTACATTGAGAATGTCAACCACGATCAGCTTTTAAATTGAGAATGTCAACCACGAACGGATTTTAAATTGAGAATGTCAACCGCGAACGGCTTTTAAATTGAGAATGTCAACTGCAAACCGCTTCAAAGGTGAGAATGTCAACCGCGAGAATCTGCTAAATTGACAATGTCAACCGCGAATGGGTTTTAAATTGAGAATGTCAACCGTGAACGGATTTTAAATTGAGAATGTCAACCGCGAACGGATTTTAAATTGAGAATGTCAACTGCAAACAGCTTCAAAAGTGAGAATGTCAACCGCGAGAATCTGTTAAATTGACAATGTCAACCGCGAACGGCTTTTAAATTGAGAATGTCAACCGCGAGTGGCTTTTAAATTGAGAATGTCAACCGCAAATGGTTTTTAAATTGAGAATGTCAACTGTGAACGGATTTTAAATTGAGAATGTCAACCGTGAACGGATTTTAAATTGAGAATGTCAACCGCGAACGGATTTTAAATTGAGAATGTCAACCGTGAATGGCTTTTAAATTGAGAATGTCAACCGCGAATGGCTTTTAAATTGAGAATGTCAACCGCGAACGGATTTTAAATTGAGAATGTCAACTGCAAACAGCTTCAAAAGTGAGAATGTCAACCGCGAGAATCTGTTAAATTGACAATGTCAACCGCGAACGGCTTTTAAATTGAGAATGTTGACCGCGAACGGATTTTAAATTGTGAATGTCAACCGTGAACGGGTTTTAAATTGAGAATGTCAACCGCGATCAGCTTTTAAATTGAGAATGTCAACTGTGAACGGATTTTAAATTGAGAATGTCAACCGCGAACGGCTTTTAAATTGAGACTGTCAACCGTGAACGGATTTTAAATTGAGAATGTCAACCGTGAACGGATTTTAAATTGAGAATGTCAACCGTGATCAGCTTTTAAATTTAGAATGTCAACCGCGAACGGATTTTAAATTGAGAATGTCAACCGCGAACGGATTTTCCATTGAGAATGTTAACCGCGAACGGATTTTAAATTGAGAATGTCAACCACGATCAGCTTTTAAATTGAGAATGTCAACCGCGAACGGATTTTAAATTGAGAATGTCAACCGCGAACGGATTTTAAATTGAGAATGTCAACCGCGAATGGCTTTTAAATTGACAATGTCAACCGCGAACGGATTTTAAATTGAGAATGTCAACCGTAAACAGCTTCAAAAGTGAGAATGTCAACCGCGAGAATCTTTTAAATTGAGAATGTCAACCGCGCACGGATTTTAAATTGAGAATGTCAACCGCAAATGGCTTTTAAGTTGAGAATGTCAACCGCGTACGGATTTTAAATTGAGAATGTCAACCGCGAACGGATTTTAAATTGAGAATGTCAACCGCAAATGGCTTTTAAGTTGAGAATGTCAACCGCGCACGGATTTTAAATTGAGAATGTCAACCGCAAATGGCTTTTAAATTGAGAATGTCAACCGCGAACGGCTTTTAAATTGAGAATGTCAACTGTGGAAGGTTTTAAATTGAGAATGTCAACCGCGAATGGCTTTTAAATTGAGAATGTCAACCGCGAACGGATTTTAAATTGAGAATGTCAACCGCAAATGGCTTTTAAGTTGAGAATGTCAACCGCGCACGGATTTTAAATTGATAATGTGAACCGCGAACGGATTTTAAATTGAGAATGTCAACCGCAAATGGCTTTTAAATTGAGAATGTCAACTGCGCACGGATTTTAAATTGAGAATGTCAACCGCAAACGGATTTTAAATTGAGAATGTCAACCGCGAACGGATTTTAAATTGAGAATGTCAACCGCGAACGGCTTTTAAATTGAGAATGTCAACCGCGAACGGATTTTATATTGAGAGTGTCAACCGCGAACGGCTTTGAAATTGAGAATGTCAACCGCAAATGGCTTTTAAGTTGAGAATGTCAACCGCGAATGGCTTTTAAATTGAGAATGTCAACCGCGAACGGATTTTAAATTGAGAATGTCAACCGCGAACGGATTTTAAATTGAGAATGTCAACCGCGAACGGATTTTATATTGAGAGTGTCAACCGCGAACGGCTTTGAAATTGAGAATGTCAACCGCGAACGGCTTTTAAATTGAGAATGTCAACCGCAAATGGCTTTTAAATTGAGAATGTCAACCGCGAATGGATTTTAAATTGAGAATGTCAACCGCGAATGGCTTTTAAATTGAGAGTGTCAACCGCGAATGGCTTTTAAATTGAGAATGTCAACCGCGAACGGCTTTTAAATTGAGAATGTCAACCGCAAATGGCTTTTAAATTGGGAATGTCAACCGCGAACGGCTTTTAAATTGAGAATGTCAACCGTGAACGGATTTTAAATTGAGAATGTCAACCGTGAACGGCTATTAAATTGATAATGTCAACCGCGAACAGCTTGTAAATTGAAAATGTCAACCGCGAGAATCTTTTAAATTGAAAATGTCAACCGCGAACGGATTTTAAATTGAGAATGTCAACCGTGAACGGATTTTAAATTGAGAATGTCGCAGCACTCTGAAACATACCGTTTGCACCACCCAAAGGGAAGAGCACAATGACAATTCCATGGCAAAAGATTTGTTCATTGACGATGATTACTCAGGGGATGAGTTCCTCATTGGGCAAATAGAGCACCTGGACACATCCTTGACAAGAAGCGATGATTTGCTCGCTGACGAATGCCACTCAGCCATGGATCAGTTCTCCGGATCTGATGGTCATTGCAGCAGCAGCATGGGTGCCAAGTCCCATACAAGTCTCATGGTGGGAGAATCCAGTACCATGATGACATGGCAGCTCGTCGACAAAATGGATGATAACCACTTGTCATATATCCTAGCCGAAGGCGACGCCACTGAGGGAGTGATACCGGCCTCCATAGCGAGCTCGTTGACAGGCTCCAGAATGGCCACAAGCGATGACTCCGGGGCGACAGCCGTGAACGAGGAAGACTATGATGGTCTATCTGCCTTGTATGAGCAGCCAGCAGCAGACATTAACTGTCTACCACTGTTGATCAAAGCAGTGAACAAAACCACCACAATCACCATCTTGTGATTTTGTGTCTGCGCCGCAGCAATCACCCAACCCAGCTTGCAAAAAACATGACATACGGGGTCAACACTGCAAGCACAAAAGAATGTCCGCTACTAACGTCAACTTACTTCGACCATTCCGATGTCTCATGATGTCCTCACGGACACACATAAACACTGACGGTCACAACGACATGGCGACATCAACACTGCCACCTTAACGACAGGCAAAAGGATCAACCCACCTGATCAAACGCCTACAGTCTGGAATCACAACGTTTTTTGTTAGAATTGGACTTTTTAAACATTGATTGACTTTGTACAGTCATTAATACCATCCCATTCTGTACACAGCGTTACTTGTTTTATCTGTTCCTAGCTGACTTAATTCATTATGTTTGTTTAGTTTTCGTTACACCATACAGAAAACCTGTAGCACATTAAAAAGGGGGAGATGTGGTGATCTCTGTAGGTGCATGCACACAAGGGGTTAATGGGTCGATAGCAGCACCACATGATCACCAGAGGGCTGGACCAACAGGGGTATAAAGGGCAGCCACACGGGGTCTCTCTCTGTCTCGGTGTGCTGTGAACAGGGGAACATCAGAATCACATAGATAGTTAGTGGAGTTACATTTAGTTACAATTGTTAAATCTTGTTGTCCAATTCCTAGTTCCCATGTTAAGGTAAAGAACTCACGCATTAATAGTGAGAGTTACTCAATAAGTCTTTGCTGTTACTGGACGAGTTCAAATCTTCTTCAACAAGATTCAGGGGACCTCACCATCAGCCAAGGATTGAGTAACACGTGTTATCGACCACGCAGGTAGCACTACAAATACTACTATGCCACCACCTCCCTTTGTCATCGGCAGGATCTCCAGACCAAATACGTGTGCAAACTGGGGAAAAACAAGGCTGCTTCAACACACTAATGCTCTTCTCTATCTTCCTAACAGCAACTCTCCACCCCGTCACCCTGAAGCTCCCCATTGGAGTGGAGCTAACCCACTGGACAAGCGGGAAACTGTTCAAACTCTGTTGCTTCCAGGCCAGAACCAAGACCACCCCAACCTTTGTCATTGAACTGCAGTACGCAGATTACACTTGTGTGTGTGCACATTCAGAGGCTGAGGTACAAACTTTCATTGATGCATTCACCGAGGCATATGAGAGAATGGGCCTCAGTATAAACATCCAGAAAACAAAGGTTCTGTACCAGCCAGTTCCTGCCTCACAAAACTGTCCTCCAACCATCAAGATCCAGGCTGAGTCCTTGGACAACGTGGATCATTTCCCATACCTCGGGGGCCTCTCCTTGATGCAAGCAGATATTGACAACGCCATCCAGCATCCAATGTGCCAGTGCAATCTTCGGACATCTCGAAGCCCAAGACCTCAAATCCATCACCAAGGTCATGGTCTATAGAGTGTGCATCAGAAACATGGACAATGTACAGCAGAGACCTGAAATCCCTGGAGCGATATCACCAACGCTGCCTCTGCAAAATCCTACGAATCGATTGGCAGCATACGCATACCAACGTGAGCGTCCTCCCCCAGGCCAATATCCCCAGTATCGAGGCACTTGGCATGCACGACCAGCTGCGATGGGTGGGCCACATTGCCCGCATGCCCGACACAAGACTCCTGAAACAAGTGCTCTACCCTGAGCTCCGCAATGATCACTAGGAGGGCAGAGGAAATGCTACCGGGACACTCTGAAAGCCTCCTTAAATAAATGCAACATCCCCATTGTTGCATTTGTGGGAATCGCTTGCGTTAGAATGCACAAACTGGAGAAAAACCATCCGTGAGGGCGCCAATCACCTTGAGCAATGTAGGGTGGAGCACGCAGAGGCCAAGGGTAAACAGCGGAAGGAGAGCGCAGGCTCCAGAGTGTCCCGCCCACGTCATCAAGCACCACCTTCCAAACCTCTCACACAGTCTGCAGATCCAGGATTGGACTATTCAGCCACCACAGAACCCACGTCCCCGGAGTGGAAGCAAGTCATCCTCGACCCTGATGGACTGCCCAGGACGAAGGATCATCATTTTAAATTTTTAAAAATTCCGCTGTGCTTTCTTTGGGTTTTCTGTACGCTTTTCAGTTGAAAAACATGTCAAATTCTCTGGTGTATTAAGGAATTGAAAAGTGTACCATCTCTGGAAAGTAACGATGACTTTCTGGAATTTAAATTTGAAGCAGTCTCTGATTATTTTTGAAAGCCACAGCTTTGTATATTCCTGTAATTCTATCTTGAAATATTCATTATTATGCATTCATAAAGCCAATTATCCCGATTTCGCAGATGTTGCCTGACTAAAGCAAAAGGTGCATATTTTCAGAATTGAAAGTGAAAGGCATCTGCTCTTAACTGACCCAGAATTAAGTAAGTGTGTCTGCTTTGGATCAGCAGAGTTGAACCACCTAAAGTCAGATTATCTGGGATTGCTTGCGTGAATTTCTGTTTGTTACCATGGACACCATTGTAACAAACTATGTGTGAGACGGAGCGCAGGCCTCCCTCTATTTACTCTTCTGTACTTTATGTGTCACAAAATAATGAAACAGAATGAGAGCTATATTTGTCTTTTCTGTTTTTCTGAATCAACGTAGCTTTTGCAGCCGAACTAATAAAATAAGGATTGTGTTAAATGCTGGTATGGGCTGGTCTTAAAAATGTAACAGGAAATAATATTTATAACTGATCGTAATAATTATACTAGCAATCATTGAATCAAATATAGTTTTAATAATTGGATACCTCCTAGAACCTGGCATTGTGCTTAAGCACCAAATACTTGATTTGAGATTGGAGCTTTGGCCCCTTCCTATATCTTCATTATCTTAGCTTCCCAATTTGCAAGCTGACTGTGAGAACCAATCAATCTGGACAGTATCTCAAATGTCTCGCTCCCTTAACCTGATGTGCTTGAGAAGGCAGCTTCTAGCTTTCCTGCTGCATGGAATCGCCTGTCAACATTCCACAGTACGTGATAGGTCAAAGACATTGAGCTTCATGAACACGTGATGGAAATGTGGTTTTCATCACGTCAGTGTACTTAACAACGAGAAACCATAAAGTTGGGAATGTAATATTCTTAAAGAGATCTTAGCCTGAGCTGTAACCCAATCTGCCTGGTGGGAACCGGGTGGAGGAACAGGAAAAATGATGAAAATTGATTTGACAGCCCTGTTCTGCTCGGAAGCTATTGCAATTTATGTTCATTTCTCCTTTATTTCCAGCTTCCTAGGAGTGGGAAGTTAGCTGAGAGAATTTAAGTGAGTCTCAATAATTAAAGTACCTCGGGCAGGATTTTCAGTTTCTGAGACACAGTGTTGACGCCAACGCAGAATTCGTGGACTTTCACGACAAAAAACCTAGCGCCACACCTGGATCGATTCCACTACTGTGGAGGGGCTAGCACCGGCACTGCGTGGAACACAATCGACTCCAATGAAAAACGTTGCGGGATTCACTCGGGAGGCTGACAAGCTGCAGCCACATATTCACATTAGAATCCCCACACACACTCATCCCAGCCAGCAAGATGGCACTGGTTGTGCTGGAGTGCACCCATACAGCTGATGGGTCGACTGGGGCCAGTGGGCACTTAGGGGGTGGCCTGGGGGGAACACCTATACGACATGTGGCCGTAGGTTCACAGTGGACTATATGTGGCATGCCCAGCTGCATGGCTGCCTTTCTAGCTGTGACAATGGTATTCTGTGCCCATCCTCCCAACCCACAGCCCACCTCCTGGTCACCTCCCGCTACTCCCCCAGCCCCACCCCCCCAGCAAGCAGCACAACTGTCAGCAAATTATGGCAATGTTGGACACTTTACGTAACCCCTCTCTGTCTCCCTCAGCAGCCACCACGCCGGTTTCAAGATTTTTAAAAGCACAAGTGTCGGGAACTTGGCCCATCGGAGGCAGAGAATCGCGGAGGCCCCGGATCGGGTTCCCAAATAATATGCAAACAGTGTTTACTATATGTATTTTCCAGAACGGTGTGCCGCTGTCGAGGTGATGGAGAATTGCGATATGGCGTCAAATCAGCGCTTGCTGCGATTTCGGCGTCGGAACCGTTTCTCCGCCCTATCGCGTTTCCCAATTTCGGCATCGGCCAACGGAGAATCCCGCCCCTCATGTTTGTTTTGTGTGAACAAGCATGTTTTTAGCTCACATCCAGCTTACTAGCTTGGAGTTAAAAATGGACTCCCTGGTTTCTCACCCTTGGAGCTATTCACAGTAGTTTAGCACTGCACTCAAAATGAATTGACAACTTAATTTTGATAAGTGGCAGGGTGGATTGTCCCATCAAAATCCAATAATTTGGAACTTATCAGGGGAGTCCACATCTAAGCTATCCAGTTGGGGTCCAAGTTGAAAACCTTACCAGACCAGGGCCCCATCCCCTGCTTTCTGCTTAGGCCGCTAGGTTAAAATTGAAGTTGGATCCCAATAATATTCTTGACATCTAACATGCATGTTTAAAACAGGATGTTTTTGTCACTTGCCCAGTTGAGCAGGTTAAAATCAAGAACAGTCAGCTCCAGAGAGAGTAACATCTGTGATTTTAACTAACCACCACATTATTTTCACTGGAATTCAAATTTCCCCCATGGCTTTGAAATATATTTATACAAAAATACATACCAAACTGAACTCAATGGGAATCAGGCGTAAAGTCTCCACTGGTTGGAGTCATACCTGGCACAAAGTAAGATGGTTTTGGTTTCTGTAGGTCAACCATTTCAGTTCCAGGACATAATTGCAGGAGTTGCTCAATGTAGTGTCCAAGGCCCAACCTTCTCTAGCTGCTTCATCAATTAACTTCCTTCCGACAAGATTAAAGATGAGGATGTTCACTGATGATTGGGGTGGCACGGTGGCACAGTGGTTAGCACAGCTGCCTCACAGCGCAAAGGACCGGGTTCAATTCCAGCCTTGGGTGGCTGTCTGTGGATTTTGAATGTTTTCCCTGTGTCCGCCTGGATTTCCTCCGGGTGCTCCAGTTTCCTCCCACAGGCTAAAGATGTGCAGGTTAGGTGGATTGGCCATGATAAAATTGCCCCTTAGTGTCCAAAGATTTCCAGGTTACGTGGGGTTATGGGGATAGGGCGGGAGAGTGGGCTTAGTCTTTCAGAGGGTCAGTGCAGACTCGATGGGCTGAATGGCCTCTTTTGTACTGTACAATGTTCGGCACCATTTGAGACTCCTCAAATAGTCTGTACCTGTCATAATATCCACTCATGTACATAATGAAGTGCAGACAGGCAGTGATTGACACACAGGATGACCAGTAAGCACACAGTACAGTGCAGCCAATCACCAGACAGGACACTACCACTATAAAGCCCGAGGGCACTAGGTTTCCCGCTCTCTCTGGACCCAGTCACTGAGACAGTCAGAGTCCATGAGCTAGCCAGTGTAAACACCATGCGGTCGCTAGTAAGTCTGGTCAGGCTAGTACAAGGTCTCCAGTCAGTTCAGTATAGTGTCGACAAATGTTAAATATGTATGTTAATTCTATCATTCAATAAAACCGTGTTGGATCTTCTACAGTGTTAGAGGTCTGATTTCATCGCTGCATCAAGTGCAGTCCACACCGAACTGACCTGCCTAACACATCATGGTACCACGGAGTGATACTTAAAATTGACAGACCTACTCGAGTGAATCAGCATTGACCAGCAAGCAGCCATCCAGTGACATGGAAAACATCCAGCCTCCTCTGCAGCTCCGCATCTCCGGCAATCTCGGCACAAATTGGAAGCTCTTCAAGCAAAAGTTCCTCTGGTACATCGAGGCCTCCGACCTTGAAACAGCATCGGATGCCAGGAAGATCGTGCTATTTCTCTCCACCGCGGGGGACCACGCCATCCACATCTACAACTCCCTCACGTTTGCTGACGGCGAAGACAAAACAAAATTCAAAACAGTCCTGCTGAAGTTTGACAACCACTGCGACATTGAGTTGAATGAGAGCTTTGAAGGGTACATTTTCCAGCAGAGGCTTCAGGGTAAGGATGAACCATTTCAGTCCTTCATCACCCATCTCTGAATCCTAGCGCAGTCATGTAACCATGACTCGACGGCTGATTCCATGATCCGGGATCAGATCGTTTTCGGGGTCCACTCCGACTCCCTTCGGCAGCAGCTCCTGAAGGTCAAACAGTTGACCCTCTCTGTCGCTATCGAGACGTGCGATGTCCATGAGCATGCTAAGAATCATTACTCCCACATCAGGGCGGCAGAAACTGCGAAGCTGGCATCCCACGAGGCGGAATGGGTGCAGGCCAGTGCCCAAATGCAGGGCCTGAGCATCGAGGAAAGTGGCCGTTTTGCGTGCTTTTCCCGGGTCCCTGCACATGCGCGCCACGACCGAGTGGACGACGAGCCCGACAACCCGACTGCGCAGGTGCGTACGTCGACCGACCGCACTGTGCATGCGCGATGGCGCACGGAACGCGCTGGCATCGGCGTCATGACGTGTCCGAATTGTGGCTCCGCCCATTTAAAGCAGCAATGTCCGGCAAAAGGACGCCGGTGTCTACAGTGTGGCAAGCTTGGCCACTACGCAGCCCTCTGCAGATCTGCTCCACATCTCAGCAGCCAGCGATCCCAGCTGCGGCGCAGAAGTGTCCACTCAATACAACAAGGCATGTCAGATTCTGATCCCAACAGCCCAACAGACCCTGTTGCTGAGTGCCTCAAGTCCCCATACCGGGTGGGTATCATAACTACACATGCGCTGCCTTCCACCACAACGGCGAAACACCTCTCGATCCTCAGTGTGGATCCCGACGCTGAGTGGTTTGCTGTCCTCACAGTGAACAAGGCCCGCATCCAGTTCAGACTGGACACCGGCGCATTGGCGAACCTCATCTCGAAATCTGACCTCGACACCATCCGCGCCAAACCAAGCATTCTTCCATCAGCCTGCCAGCTCCTTGACTACAATGGCAACGCCATAGCTGCCAGTGGCTCGTGTCTACTGGGGGTATCCAATAAGGCGATCAAGGTGACGCTGCGGTTTGAAATCGTCGGGTCTGACAGAGCGTCTCTGCTCGGTGCTCGTGCCTGCAAGCTCCTGAACCTGTCCACATCATGTCCTCATCACCGGCGACGGCCTCGCCCGATGGAAACTTGCAAGCTGACATAGATGACATCATCACGCAGGAGCACAGCCTTTTCGACGGAATGGGCATGCTCCCATACCGATACAAAATCCTGCTCAAGCCGAACGCCACCCCTGTAATTCATGCACCTCGCCGGGTGCCGGCATCCCTCAAGGATCGTCTGAAGAAGCAATTACAGGACCTCCAAGACAAGGGCATCATATCAAAGGTTACAGAGCCCACAGACTGGGTCAGCTCCATGGTTTGCGTCAAGAAGCCGTCAGGGGAGCTTCGCATTTGCATTGACCCTAAGGATCTAAACCGAAACATCATGAGGGAGCATTACCCGATACCAAAACGAGAAGAGTTGACCAGTGAGATGGCTCACGCCAAATTCGTTACTAAGCTCGATGTCTCCAAGGGTTTTTGGCAAATACAACTGGACGCGTCCAGTCGCAAGTTGTGCACGTTCAACACCCCATTTGGTCGTTACTGCTACACCCGGATGCCTTTTGCCATCATTTCTGCCTCCGAAGTATTTCATCGCATCATGGAACAGATGATGGAGGGCATCGAGGGGGTGCGAGTGTATGTTGACGATGTCATTATCTGGTTGACAACGCCCCAGGAACACATTGCTCGCCACAAAAATGTATTCCAAAGAATCCATCAACATGGGGCGCGATTCTCCGCTCCCGTGACTAAGTGCCCACGCCATCGTGAACGGCGTCGAGTTTCACGAGGGCGTGAAATGGCCCCGATCGCGATCAATTCAGGGCCCGAAAATGGGCTTGGAGCGGGGCCGCGAGGAACTTGGGGGGGGGGGGGGGGGGGGGGGGGGCGGTGGCACAAAAGCAGCGTCGTAAGCGCGCAACGCCCGAATGACGCGCCGCTGCGCCATAAATGGCACGATCTGTGCACGGAAGGATCCAGGAGGCGGAGAAGGAGGAGAGATGGCTGAGCCCCGATGAGCCGCACCAAGGTTCGGGACACAGACATGGACACCCTCCTCGATGAGGTTGAAAGCCGAAGGGCCACCCTCTGCCCAAGATGTGGACATCGCCAGCCGTCCAGCACGGTGAGGCGCGGTTGACGTGAAGTTGGCACCGCTGTGTGTGCTGTGGGGCACACCCCCCGGTCTGGGGAGCAGTGTCGGAACAAGCTGCACGACCTCACTCGGGCTGCCAGGGTAAGTGCCATGAGGGTGCCCCCGGGTCACAACCAACCCCCCCCCCCCCCCCGGCACGAGGGGGGGAAGTGGGGTGGGGGTGGGGGGATCAGGGTGCACAACGTTGTACTCGACCCACATGAGCACCGGGACCCCCCCTGGATAGATGCCATGGCGTGGCTCCAACTGTCTCCTCACCCAGCATTAATATAGTTTATACCTGCACGCCCTGATGATACCCACCTAATTGTGATGCTTTATCCAACCCCCCCCCCCCCCCCCCGCCCAGGACAAGACAGCTCATAACCAACGTGAGCGTATGAGAACCGGAGGGGGTTCTCCTGTGCTGCACCCCCTGAATGTTCACGAGCAGAGGGCCCTGGATCTCGCTGGGGGATCCGCCACCCGGGAGGTCGCGACATGCCAGGTCGGAAGCACAGAAGCAAGTGAGACAACCCTGCATGTCCTCATCCCCCCCCCCCACCCCTCCCAACCCGTCATCACCCCCCTCCCACTCTGACCACTGCACCCTCGATCCTCTCCCCCCTCACACTCATGCCACTGCACCCTCGATCCCCTCCCCCCTCACACTCATGCCACTACACCCCCGATCCCCTCCCCCCCCTCACACACTGCCCCCACCACCACCATACAACCGGTCCAGCGTGTCTAACGAACCCCGTATCGTTGTGTTCCCCAGGGCCAGCCGCCGAATGTCCAGGGTCATCTCGGCCAAGACAAAGCCGACCATCGCCAACCTCAAGCGCACCCAGGGACGCACGCCAGAGGGTGGCAGTCGATCGGACAGGAGGGCCATCCTTTCAGTATGAGGAGCACAGGACGGACAGTGTCGATGACGCACAGAGAACGGCCACACAGTCCACGGATTCATCTGGAGGGCAACATGACATGGGCCGCATGCACCTTGCGCCGAGCCATGAGGGGGACCAGTACACACCAGACTTCCTAACGGACGATGACCTCGAGCTAGCAGCACTGCTGTCTCCCACACCATCCACCATCGCAGAGACACTCACCTCGGTTGGGCAGATAAGTGATGAGGCTCCCGGGTCACGGTCTTGTGCGCACCACACAGCCGAGCCGGTACAGCAGGTGGAGTTTGGAGCAGCCATGGGGTTGGACGGTCGGAGGGCAGCCCAGGCCCAACAAACAGCTGCCGCCCAGACGGTTCCCGGGTTCCTGGATGTACTTGACCCACCCAGACACCCGATGCATGTGGACACCACGGAACTGAATAACGGGATGAGGGCCATCTTCCAGGACCTGCACATGCAGTTGGAGGAATCCATTCGCATCCAGGAGAAGGGAGTGGTGCCACTCATCGCAGCCACCCAGGCCGACACCACACGGGTGGCGTCCGCGGTGGAGGCAATGGGTGAAACGGTTTCGGCCATTGGTCAGGTTCTGCAAGGCGTTGGGCTTCATGTGCACGAGTCATCCATGGCCCAGGAGCGGGCTGCCCTCTCACAGGCAGCCATCTCACAGAGCCAACAGGACATTGCCGCCGCTCTCCGGGCCCTGGCCGAGTCTCACCGTGCCATGGCCCGGTCCCAGCAGGCGATGGCACAATCCCAGCAGTCAGTCGCGGAGAGCATAGATCGCCTGGCGCACGTGATGGATGGCGTAGCGCACTCACAGGTTGAGATAGCACAGTCCATGGCAGAAATGTCGCACTCCCTGGGCTCCGTCTCTGCGAGCATTCGGACCGTGGTCGATACCGCTGCAGGCTTCCAGGACTGGCAGCGCCAGGTGTCGGTGGTGCGACGGGGCAGGTCTCCGAACGCATCTCCGTCCCACAGTGAGGCCCGGGGGCCACCGGGCTCCCCGAGGGAGGAGGAGGTTCTGGGGCCCGTCCCGGTACCTCCAGCAAGGGATGTCCTGGAACACTCGGCCTCCCCCCCATTCCGTTCCTGGCGCATCTGGTGGGCAGCGGGCAGGACAGGGTGGCACCATGCCATCTAGCACGCCCGCAGAGCAGCCTGCCCCATCAAAACCAGGCCGCCACAGGAAACGCGTGCCGACGGGGAGCCATGTCACAGGAGGGGGACCACTGTACCCCATGAAGAACGGCCACCCTTCAACACATCTCCGCAGAATACCATGCACATCCTTGCTGGAGGCAGAAGATTGTTAAACCTTTTGCGGCATTAGACCCATATGTGGTGCAGTACATCATGTCTGCTAATCTGGTCTGTCACCTCTGACCAGGCTTTCTTTGTCTGGTATGGTGGCCTCCTCTCGTCATCCCATGCCATTAGCATGTCCCACCTGGCACTCACTGGGCGGCATTCTCCGCAGCCGGGATGCTCCATTTTGCCGGCAGCCCGGGTGGGGGTGGGGGTGGTGGTGGGGGTTCCCAACGATGTGGGGTGCCCCACAATGGGATACCCCATTGACCGGCTGGCGTAATGGAGCATCCCGCCGGCGGGGTGAGGCAGAAATGTGGTGCGGTGGGATGGAGCATCCCGTCCCTTGTCTCCACCAGAGTATGCAGGCTTTTGTCTGAGAGGTGATGGGCAGAATGCCCACCAGCATTGCCCTCCTGCCTGGCATGTCCAACGGGTGTTGAGACCACAACGCCTGCCAAATTTTAAATTCTCTCCTGGACAGCCCCCTGAGGCTTCTCATCAACTCCTGTCAATCTTCAGGGATCTGCCTGTGTTAAATTTAAAGCCCCATTGGGCCTGGTGCCCAACAGGCTCCCACCCCCACCAGCAGTGCTGAACCTACTGGCCGGTTAATCAGCGAGCCAGCATGAAATCACGTGTCAGTTGCGATCATGGCTGGAAGAGGAAATCATAGCCGCTTCTGGGCCCATTGATCACACACGCATCATGATTGCAAAATTCAGGCCTGCATGTGTGATAGAGAGAGTGTGTGTGTACTTTTACGTGTGCGTGTGCATGTATGTGTGACCCACTCCCACAATAGATGAGAGTGAGTGAGTACCCTGAGACTGTATTCATTACTCTTTTTCCCCCAAATTATTAATTTATTGCTTTGACATTGTTTTATTTCTGCTCAGCAAGTTGGTTCTTGAGTTCATATCTCACTTGTTGAAAAGAAATCTTGTCTAACCTTGGCCTTATCTTTCTGAAATTTGTTCATCAGCCCCTTGAGTGATAAGAAAATGGAAATGTGGCCACTTTAGGAAAAAGGTTAGACATGGACATATTAGATTTACTGCAGTACAGAGCCCTGCAGATAATGGAGCAGGATATAAATTAGTTAAAATAACTAAAATCAGACATACATCAAAATTCATACTTTCAACTATTTGAATCAAAATGTTCCTGAAACTGAACTTGCACCAAAACAATTTATACATCTCTTTATAAATATATGGACTCAACAGCACAATTATATAAAAAAAGAGTAGCTAAAGTGAGCATTAGTCCTCAGAGGACGAGACCAGGGACTTAAAAATGGGAAACTGAGAAATGGCAGACTTTGAACGAGTGTTTTGTATTTGACGCAAAAAGTATCGAAAGAATAGTGGAAACACAGGGAGAAAACTCCCAAAGTCACTGGATAAAAAATGCCAGAACAACTAATGGGACTAAAGATTGAAAAGTCCCCTAAACTGATGGCCTGCATCTGAGGGCCTTAAAAGAATGGTTACAGAGCAGCGGATGCATTAGTTGTAATCTTCCAAAATTCCCCAGATTATGGAAAGTCCCTGCAAAAAGGAAAACCAGAAATGTAACACCACTATACACAAACTATTTGTCCAGTTAGCCTAACATCTAAGTCATTAAAAATGCTAGAATCCATCATTAAGGAGGTAGTGGAAGTAAATTTAGAAAATCATAACACAATCAGAGAGAATCATCATGGTTTTGTGAAAGGGAAAGTTTGTCTGACAAATTTATTAGAGTTGCTTGAGGATGTAACAAGCAGGGTGGATAAAGGGGTACTTGGAAGGCAGAATCGTGTGACCTCTCCCATGGCAAGTTTGTTGGCAGAGAGCATTTAATTGGATGGGGATTGTTGTGTTATAATAATATAATACCTTGGGCTTATTTACTGTACACAACACAAGGCACCAATCACTCATAAGGAATTGTGCAAATATATTGTGGGTTCATTTATTAAGACTGGGCACATGAGACAGTTAGACATGGGTATAAAGCTTGAAGACATTATAGTTGTGTTAGTGTGCACTGATCAATGTATAGGACATTGCATCTGAACAAATCATTGACTGCTCAGCTGATTCCCACGTACCTTCTGTGAGATCCTGAATGCAAACTTGTTCTATCGTGCAAATTGTATACATTCACTTGTAGTTTTAAAAGTTGCTCTTTTGTTTCTGAGAGCTTTGGATGGGTAAGATTGGTGCACATTGGTATGCCAATGGAAAACTAGAAGCCTACTGATGATGGAATAGTTACAGTTAAAGGTGCTGCTCTCAGGTCTAACATTGCAATGTATAGATCTTGCCTGATCTGTCTACATTTGAGAATTAGGGTTTCACCATGCAAATTATTTTTTTAGATCTAAGGCAATGAGAAGAAGAAGTAGTGTGATCAACTTCCAACAATAAATTGTGGACCATTATTCATCATGATCTCTCGAGGCAGATCAAATAAACTGAAAATAACACAGTAGTTATCCTTGACATATTGTGTAAGTGTCAAATCATGGGTTATTTGGAAAAGAAGTCAACGATGACGATGAAGTCAATGCCATGGACATGAAAGAGAGCAGGTGAGATTTTGGAGCAATGCTGGACCGGAACTTCATGTTCAGTCAATGACTCTTTGTGCTGACGTGGCAAATGCCCTTGACATGCCTCACACTTCTTGAGAATTACCTCAATGTTGCGTTGTTCATACTTGGCCAAGAGACTACCTCTCATGTGAATCTCCTCATCTGATCTACGGCAATTGTGTGAGTGATGAAGTTGTTAAAGTATATCATGTAGTATTCCTTGTATCTGAATAAAGCTCGTAGTCTTACAGTTGAAGTAGATGCTTTATTTGTATGAGTTTGTTCTCTCTTCAGCCCTTATGCGATGTTACATCTGAGCTGCCTGGCTGTGACCTGGTCACCAGCTGCCGTTCCTGTGAAGAGTCTCCTGACTTCCTGTTTGTCTATGTATATATACACACCACTGGTGTTCCCTCTAGTGGTTACTTAGTTGTAGTGTATTTACATTAATCCCTTGTGTATATATATAGCATATCACTACATTCCCCTCTTTTTTCTTTTTACATATTTTCTGTACTTTGTTAAAGAAAATTATACAAAACAGGTAGATAAATGATGATATATACAAGTTGTGATGATATTGATGATAATATAAAGCCAATTAATATTTATGAGTCCAATCTTAATTAAAAAAATTATGAGTCCAACTTTATAATTTATTCGGTTGAGTTACTTTCTTCTTCACCTGTTGACGTGGTGAAGTTGTTGTTGTCATTTCTTTGTGAACATCGCCAGTGTTCTTGTATTTAAGTAACCAGGAAGTCATCATGAGTTGTTCGAATGGTCGAATCATTTTGTTGTCTGATTTAGACTTTTTTTTCCTGTGCTTGTGGTAATGATTCTGTATGTCATCTTTATTGGCTGACCTGGACTTTTTTCTGTGTTTGCGGTATTGATTCGTTATGTCATCTGCCTTGAAAGCTGGTTTGCTTGTTTGTAGTGGAGCAAATGTGAATTTGTGAGATTTGTTGTCATGCCATGGTATGTTTGTACTCTTGCCATTGTTTTGAGATATGCAGTTACATTATCCTTCATGTGCAGAGTTGTACCATGTCGTACAAGTTGTTGTTTCATTGTTGTTGTTTTTGTCATTTCTGTCTTTGTTGTTTCCGTTGTTGTTCTTGTTGTTTTTGTTGTGCTTGTTGTTGCTGTTGTTGCCTTTGTTATGCTTTTTGGTGTTGTTTTTGTTGTTGTTCTTGTAGTTTTTGTTGTTGTGCTTGTAGTTTTTGTTGTGCTTCTTGTTGTTTTTGTTGTTGCTGTTGTTCTTGTTTCTGTTGTGCTTCTTGTGGTTTTTGTTGTTCTTGTTGTGCTCAATGACTGTTCCATGTGGATACTTCGAGTCACTCTCAAAGTTATTTGTGTCAGTGTCCTTTGTGGTATCTGATGTTTCATTAAACGTTTCTTCTTGAGGATTGTGATAATGATCTGATGTTGCATTAATCTTGGTGACATCACTCCTTTGTGGTCGCTGTGATTCCTCTTTGATTTCTTGGTGCTCCTCTTTTGCAGTGATTTCAGGTTCACTTGAATCATCATTAATTTCTTGGTGCTCCTCTTTTGGAGTGATTTCAGATTCATTTGCATCATCTTTGGTTTCTTGGTGCTCCTTTTCTGGGGTCAAAATCTTCAAGATTTCATTTTCTTGTGAGTAGTTAAGAGTAGATGAGGTTTTAATTGACATGGTCTCAGTGGACTCAAGAGTAGTTTCACTTTGATTGTTGAGTGCTTCTGTACATACAAGCTGGGATCTGTCAGTCTTGCTGTGATCTTGCACATCCTGTATGGGAATTGTGATTTCTTCGTCACTTGTCTCACATAGGTAGATATTCAGTGTCTTCTTGTTGGTTAAATGAGCTGGGTAGACTTTCAGAGTCTTTTTGTTGTTCACGTGAGCTTGGTAGACTTTCATAGTCTGCTGCTGGTTGCTCAGATAAGGTTGATAGACCTTCACGGTCTTGTTCATGCATGGACTTCGCTATGGAGCCTTGAGTTGCTTCCATTTTGGAGTCTGTCAATGGACTCTCTGTGGAGGCTTGCATCGCTCTCTCTGTGGAGTCTTTCATCGCTCTCTCTGTGGAGTCTTTCATCGCTCTCTCGGTGGAGTCGTGCAGTGTTCTCGCTGTGGAGTCGATCTGTGCTCTCTCAACGGAGTCATTCAGTACTTGCTGTGTGGCATCGTTTTCTTCTTGGGTATTTGACAGAATGCTGTCATCCAATGTATCGACGATCTGCCATTGCAACATGGTATTGGATTCATCTACCATGAGTAGAGTCGTGTTGAGCTTTTCAACCGTGGTGCTGATGCTTTTATGATCGTCATATCCAAATAACTCAGCCATGTCTGAGTAGTATTCTTCGATAAACAAATCATCTTCTTTTGTTTCGGATTTGTCATTGTGCTCTTCATGTTCAATGAACAAATCATCTTCTTTGGTTTCAGATTTGTCATTGTGCTCTTCACTTTGGGTGGTGCAAATTGCTTGTTCCAGGGCGCTGCGAAAGTTATGTTCAACTGCTGGTAGATGTTCAGGCAATGTTGTGCATTTTGAGGTTGAATTTGTTGGTTTTGTGCCTTTAAGAGTCTTGTTTGTGATTTTCGGGCATTTTCCATTTAAGTGGGAGTGGTCTAAATTGTCCGACGTCATGACGCTCATGACGGAAAGCGTAGGAATCGATTGCGCATGCGCAAATTGATTTTCCTTTACTGTGTGCTTTTTCGTAAACTGCGCATGTGCGGCTTGCGTATGCGCAGAACGATCTGTGCCCAGAACTTCTTTTTTCAATTGCACATGCGCTGCTGCGGTTTCCTGTGCATACGCAGACACATATTTGCGTCTTTTGTTCCCCGGGCAGTTTAAAATGTGCTCAGACGCCATTTTAACTTCTTCTGACGCGTGGAAAAGAACTTTTCCGCCGTTTTTTCTTGTTAAAAACTTAACGTTATTTTTTTCTTGCGATCAGCCCTTGTCAACCATGATTTCCAGTGTTAAACCTTTCTGTTCTGATGATTGTTTGAGTTTCGCAACACTAATTCCCTGTGCAATTTGGTCTCTGAGCATTGAATGTCTTAAAACACCATTGTTACTGGTGTTACAGTAATCTTCAAATTTTTTAAGTATTACTTCTAATTTGGTGTTGTCTTCACCTTTCAAGTAATTAAAGCAGTTATAGATTTCTCTAGCTTCATGTCCTGCTAGTAGAAGTGCTATTTTCATTTCTTCTGAGGCCGCGCTCAACTCATTAGCTACAATATATAGTTCAAACGTTTGTTTAAAGATTTCCATCTATGACTTAAATTGCAGGTTGTTTTCAGCTGCGGTGGAGTTCCAACGAGTTTCATCGACTCAGCGAAGTCTCCCCACGTACGAGTTTTCTTCTGTTTTCGATCTTGCTTTGGCTGCATCTTGTGTAACCTTTCTAGTAAGTGTTCTGAAGTCACCTGGTACCATGCATTATTCCTTGTGTCTAAATAAAGCTCGTAGTCTTACAGTTGAAGTAGATGCTTTATTTGTATGAGTTCATTCTCTCTTCAGCCCTTATACTATGTTACATCTGAGCTGCCTGTCTGTGTCCTGCTCACCAGCTGCCTTTCCTGTGAAGAGTCTCCTGACTTCCTGTTTGTCTATGTATATGTACACCACTGGTGCTCCCTCTAGTGGTTACTTAGTTGTAGTGTATTTACATTAACTCCTTGTGTATATACAGTGATGCATATCACAACAGTAAACCTTCTGCTATGATGACCTGCCTTCCTTTACATATGAATTTCTGGGAGATACTGAGCTGGCCCAAAAAGCCACAATAGGCTCACATATTCATGGATATGCTGAATTGAATCTAGCCATCCTTCGATGAAGATTTCCCACAGTTTCTGTCGGTCGTGGAAAATCTTTCACCGTTCCTCATTGCAGCTGTTTGCAGTTGCATTGTGCAAAATGTACCAGGTCAATTTAGAGAACATCTTCAAGTTAGATGTCAATTAAACCAACTTGTATATCTAAAGATATATCTTCTGTTTTTGCTGAGTTAAGCAATCTGCTAAGCGTATCTAATGTGATCACCAAGTCATCTGGCTTGTACCTAATCTTCCGGGAGTAATCTTGAAACTTTATCAAGAAGCGTCGCAATCTTGGTGATGCACTGGTCAATTGTTTTTGTTAAGTCATGTCCAGTGGCGTATGGTTTGTCTGTACCACAAACCTGTTGCCAAATAGATAGGAATGAAAAGGCATGATTTCAAACACAAACAGTAATGTTTCCCACTCGATGTTGGAGTAGTTGGATTGCAATACAGACAAAGGTTTTGAAGCAAATGCAATTGGTTTTCACTGGACATGCACTACCCATCTCCAGGGTAGTTGTCTCCCTTGGATCATGAACTTACAATGTTGCTGATTCTGATAATGATTGTTTCAGAGCTTCAAAGAGGTATTGGTGACACATCCTTTCTGAACAATTCCCTCAGCTATGACAGTTTTTGAGCACAATTGGCAATGCATGGAGGTAAGGAATTAAAGAGATCTAGATATCTTCGAAGATTGTCCTTATGTTGAGGTGTTTACATGGCTTTAAGATCCTCTGTTTTACTTGAATCACGTCTTGACTGGAATAAATAGAACAAAAAACATTAATCTGCTGCATGTTCAACTTGCATTTCAGATTGTTAAACACCAATCATTCATTAAGTACTGCTTGCATCAATAAGTGCAGATTATGATTATGTTATTGCTTTGTCCTTCCAGCAACAAACAATGTCGTCTTTGATACAGATACACCCTGCTACAGTACATGTACTGCTATCCATTAGAGCTTGAAAGAGAACCTGGCCAACAGATAGCCCGAAGTTGTTGAAAACAGTATCATTCGAATGCGGCACAAAATGTAGTAAGTTCCCGGAACGTCTTTCTCAGATTTACCGACCAGTAATCAATCTTGGCAACAAGCTTTGAGAAGTATTTTGCATCTGTTAATCTCAGATTTAACCCTTCTAATATGGGTATTTTGTTGACACCATTTCACATCAGCATTTAAACATCATGGGCGGGATTCACCGTTTCCCGGTGCCGATTTCGAAATCGGCGATCGGGCGGAGAATCCCTTTTGACGTTGAAATCAGGCCCCATGCCGTTGGGACGGCTTTAGCATGTCACCTGAAGGCCATCCACTGATGCTCCACCTCCGATGGATCCAGTTCCTGCCCGCACGGGTGACGTGTGGTCCCAGTGGTCAGGAACCCGGCATGGCAGCTGCGGACTGTGTCCAACGCCACCACAGTCAGTCAGGAGCCATGCTGCTGACCGGGGGTCTGGGGAGACTGGTGGGGGGTGGCCAGAGGGACACTATTAGGCAGATTGGGTCCGCGCACGGCTGGCACCATGTTCTATGGCATGACCGCTGCAGATCGTCGCCGTGCATATGCACGCCATGGACCCGACCATTCTCCAACCGGTTTTATTGTGGGAGCCGGGGGTTTTAAATGGCGTGGCTGCTAGCCCCTCACCGGTCATAGGATCACTGAGGGGGCGGCGCTGATTTTTTTGACGTAGACCACCACAGGTCCTCCGCACTTCGGCTCAAAAATGGTGAATTCAGCCCCATGAATTGAGGCATACTCTCAATTACCTGTCCTTTTGAGAATTCTGAATTCTCCCTCTGTGTACCTGAATAGGCGCTGGAATGTGTAACGAGGGGCTTTTCGCAGTAACTTCATTGCAGTGTTAATGTAAGCCTACCTGTGACAATAAACATTATTTATTTATTTTATTCTTTATGACACATATGATTGCATTGTTCCAATCTGTGTGCTCTTATGCTCTTCCAATGATTCAATCTTTCTCCATTTTGTCTCGTTCAACTTTCAATCTGTCTTGTATGCGGATGCTGCACTTATGTGTTGGGTCAATTGATGGACCTATATTCTCCTGCAAGTGCAATGTTGCAGCTTCCTTGAAATTGTCTCTTTTGTCAAAACATTCTGGATATTTTAATGTTAGGTTGTGAGGTGTGATGATAGGAGTAATTCCTGATGTTGATCTGCCTTGTGATGTGCGACTGATTCCATGAATTGTTACTGGTGCACTAGTGCACCTTGCTGCACTTTGTAACCAATGATTGTATCTCATGGAAGAAAGGAGAATAACACTATTATACTAATAATCTAAGAAGGGTTAAATGTTGGAATGGCTGATGCAGATGGGAATCCTTGGAATCATGAAATTCTTGGTCTTCACCTTGCAGAAAAAGAAAGCACCCAATTCCCTGGCGAGTGGATGCAGTGAATGAGGAGTTGCCGTCATGTCACAGACTCCGATGGAAAAGGAGGTCCTTGTGATTGTTCAAGTGCTTTCAGGGCTCACAAGAGAGGGGGAATGCATAATTACTGAATCATTTGACTGTGGAGTAGCAAAGGCCATCTCCATGGCCACACCTGTTTCTCACGGACCCCACCCAATTGCAGGCATTTACCAGCCTGGCCCCAGCATCCCTCAACACCACTTATTGAGGGTACTTCAGCCTTTGAGGCACCTTCTCCATGCTGCAGCCTCAGCACTGGCCACTGCTGAAAGTGGCACTGCCATGCCTGCTGAGCAGCTGACCCTCTGATTGGGTGGCTACCACTTGTGCTGCAATGAAAGCAAGCGGTGGCATGGGTGAGTACAGATGCTGAATCATGATTGGTTGCACAAGTGTGTGAATTTACTTGGTCACAACTGCCATGCTGCTAAGAATAGGCCACAGACTCTTTTCAAAGTCATGTGCCAAGTTGGTGCCTGGCTCCACCATGTTCCCTGACATTAAACACAGGCTTTCTGGCAGACTTTCCAATGCAGCAAGTGTTTCAGTGCATGCACCTATTAGCCATCTTCTGTAATATGGAACAGAAAAGTTCCATGTGCAGAACGCATGTGTGCTGTCACCCTTCAGGTTGGCACCTCTGCAGGGCAGCACGGTGGCGCAGTGGGTTAGCCCTGCTGCCTCACGGCGCCGAGGTCCCAGGTTCGATCCTGGCTCTGGGTCACTGTCCGTGTGGAGTTTGCACATTCTCCCCCTGTTTGCGTGGGTTTTTCCCCCACATCCCAAAGATGGGCAGGGTAGGTGGATTGCCCACGCTAAATTGCCCCTTAATTGGAAAAAATGAGTTGGGTACTCTAAATTTTAAAAAAAGTTGCCTTGGCTGCTGGGAACCTGTGCCTGCCTCATCACATGCCGATCCTAGCTCCAAGCTGTCCTCAAATGTGCAAGCTGTGTCAATAGTTGTGCTAACAACTGCGAGTGTCAAATCGAGTGATGGTGTGTCTTTTCCTACCATTTTACAATTTCTTAGACAGGTTGCGGTTTCTTTGGTATCAAATAAAAAAAGAAGAATGGTTGGGTTGCAGGGAAAGAGGAGAAAGTACTAAGTGAGTGATTATATTATACTTGTAAGTAAGCAGTTGGAGATAAGTAGGGAAAGGGATGTGAAAATGCATATGACATGAAGATACAGTAATCTTCAATGGATTCAGCCTTGTCAGAAGCCATGGCCTCAGCAATGGCCCTTCACATAATGATCAGAGCTGTCTCTTCCTCGGGGGTTGATGTGTGTGCAAGGGAAGTTAATGAATTATCAATTTAGAAGCATGCTGGGAATATTGACTATATTTTAACACTGCTTTTGAGTGAAAATAAGTAGGTCAAGTAATGTAAACTAAATACTGCTTAGTATGTTGTACTCGGCCTTATTATGATAATAAGTTGTTCTTCCGAAGGACAACAAAATGCGTACTCGAATTGTTTTTAAACCAAGGACAAAACATTCATATTTCCTCTTGCATATGTTCCCAAGCTTTATCTCTTCAAAGTTGTTTATTTCACACTATAAATATAGTGGTTTTCGACTGCATAATTCAGAGTGCAGTGCACTAGCTTTTGCAGCTGGAACACTCTCCCTCCACAAATATATTTGTGTCAATAAATTTCCTTAAATCGAACCTCGAGGAATTTGA